>NC_080026.1:45715922-46372634 GCF_030020395.1 Manis pentadactyla | reverse complement strand
TTATTATGTTGGGGTACTTGCCCTCTATAGCCATTCTCTGAGAGTTTTCGTCATGAATGGATGTTGAATTTTGTTGAGTGCTTTTTGAACATCTGGGGAGATGATCATGAGGTTTCCGTCCTTCTTTCGGTTCATATGATGGATGATGTTGATGGATTTTCAAATGCTGTACCACCCTGACGTCCCTGAGTTGAGTCCCACTCGCTCGTGATGGATGATCTTTTTGATTTATTTTTCAATTCGGTTTGCTAATATTTTGTTGAGTATTTTCGCATCTATGCTCATCAGGGATATTGGCCTGTAATTCTCTTCTTTTTGTGGTGTCTTTCCCTTGTTTTCGTATTCGAGTGATGTTTGCCTCATTGAATGAGCTTGGGAGTATTCCCTCGTCGTCTACGTTTTGGAGAAACTTTGAGGAGGATGGGTATTTGGTCCTCACTAAATCTTCGGTAAAATTCACCAGTGAGACCGTCTGGCCCAGTGGTTTGGTTCTTCGGTAGCTTTCTGCTTACCAGTTCAATTTCCTTACTGACAATCGGTCTATTCAGATTTTCTGTTTCTTCCTGTGTCGGCCTTGGAAGGTTGTATTTTTCTAGAATGTTGTCCATTTCCTCCACGTTCTCCAGTTTGGCCTTGTTACCATATGAGTTTTCATAGTATTCTCTCAAAGTTCTCTGAACTTCTGGGGTGTCCGTAGTGATTTTTCCTCTCTCATTTCTGATTCTGTTTATGTATGTAGACTCTCTTTTTTTCTTCGTAAGTCTAGCCAGGGGGTTATCTATTTTGTTCATTTTCTCAAAGAATCAGCTCCTGCTTTCATTCATTCTTTCTATATTGTTTTATTCTACTCAATTTCATTTATTTCTGCTCTAATCTTTATTATGTCCCACTTTCTACTGACCTTGGGCCTCGTTTGTTCTTCCTTCTCCTGTTCCATTAACTGTGTGCTTACACTCTTCGTATGTGATTGTTACTCTCTCCTGAGGTAGGCCTGTATGGCACTATATTTCCCTCTTAGCACAGTCTTCGCTTGCGTCCCACAGATTTTCGTGGTATTGAATTACTGCTCTCATGTGTCTCCATATATTGCTTGATCTCTGTTTTCATTTGGTCCTTGATCCATGGATTATGTGTGAGCATGCTATTATGCCTCCATGTGTTTGTGTTCTTTTTCACTTTGTTTGAGTAATTTTTTTTCTGGTTTCATACCTCTGTGATCCGGAAAGCACAATTCCAGTCTTTTCATGTTTACTGAGGCTCTTTTGGTAACCTAGTGTGTGATCTATGCTTGAAATGCTCCGTGTGCACGTGCGAAGAACGTGTATCCTGTTACTTTTGGATGGGGTGTTCTGTAGATGCTCGTTAGGTTCATCTGTTCTAATATGCTGTTCAGAGCCTCTGCCTCTTTCCTTATTTCCTGTCTGGTTGATCTGTCCTTTGGAGTGAGTGGTGTGTTGAAGTCTCCTAAAACGAACGGATCGCATTCTCTTTCCCCTTTTAATTCTGTTAGTATTTTTTTTCACACATGTCGGTGATCCGTTCTGTGCGTAGATATCTATAATGTTTATGTCGTCTTGTTGGACTGACCCCTTTGTCATTATGCAATGTCCTTCTCTCTCTCTTGTGACTTTCTTTGAAGTCAATTTTGTCTTCTACTGCAGGCTGCAATCCTTGACTTTTTTTCTCCCTGTTAATTGTATTAAATATATTTTTCCATCCCTTCTCTTTTAGTCTGTGGATGTCTTTGCGCTTGAAGTGAGTGTCTTGTCAGCAGCATATGGACGGGTCTTGTTTTCATCCATTTAGTGACCTTATGACGTTTCTCTGGGTATCAGTAATCCATAATTACATGAAGAACACTATCTTTACCAGTCTCCCTCCTTCGCCCAGTACCCTCCCCACCCCACAAGCCCCATTACAAGTCACTGTCCATCAGCGTAGCAAGATGCTGCAGAATCCCTACTTGTCTTCTCCATGTTGTACAGCCCACCCCCCGAGCCCACCGCCCCGCATTACACATGCTGGCCGTCATGCCCCCTTTCAGTTTCCGCACCTCTATCCCTCCCTCCCCAACCATCCTCCCTAGTCCCTTTCCCTTTGGTGACTGTGAGTCCATTCTTGGGTTCTGTGATTCTGCTGCTGTTTTGTTCCTTCAGTTTTTCTTTGTTTTTATACTCCACATGTGAGTGAAATGATTTGTTACTTGTCTCTCTCTGCCTGACTTATTTCATTGAGAATAATACCCTCCAGTTCCATACATGTTTTCGCAAACCGTAGGATTTGTTTTCTTCTTCTGGCTGAGTAATCTTCCATTGTGTATACGTAGCACATCTTCTTTAGCCATTCATCTATGGATGGACACTTACGTGTCTTCCATTTCTTGGCTATTGTAAATAGTGCTGCAGTAAACATAGGGGTGCGTCTGTCTTTCTCAAACTGGGCTGCTGCGTTCCTAGGGTAAATTCCTAGAAGTGGAATTCCTTTGTCAAATTGTTTTCTATTTTCATTTCCTACAGGAACCTCCACACTGCTTTCCACAATGGTTGAACTCGATTACATTCCCACCAGCAGAGTACGACTGATCCCCTTTCTCCACATCCTTGCCGGCATTTGTTGTCATCTGTCTTTTGATGTCGAGCATCCTCACTGGTATAAAGTGATATCTCACGGTGGTTTTCATTTGCTTTTTTTCCTGATAATTAGCAATGTGGAGCAACTTTTCTTATGCTTGTTGGCCAGCTGAGGTTCTTCTTTGGAGAAGTGTTTGTTCGGCACCTTTGCCCATTTTTTAATTGGCTTATTTGCTTTTTATTTGTTGAGGAGCATGAGCCCTCTATGTAATTTGGATGTCAACCCCTTATCAGCTATGTCATTGGCAAACATATACTCCCATACTCTAGGACGTCTTTTTGTTCTACTGATGGTGTCGTTTGCTGTAGAGGAGATTTTTTTTTTTTTAGATTGATATAGTCCCACTTGTTCATTATTCCTCTTGTTTCCCTTGCCCTGGGAGATATATTCATGAAGATGTTGCTCACCTTTATGTCCAGGAGATTTTTGCCTATGTATTTTCTAACAGTTTTATGGCTTCATGACTGATATTCAGGTCTTTGATCCATTTTGAATTTACTTTTGTGTGTGGGGTTAGACAATCATCCAGTTTCATTCTCCTACATGTAGCTGTCCAGTTTTGCCAAGACCAGCTGTTGAAGAGGCTGTCATTTCCCCCATTGTATATCCACGGCTCCGTTGTCATATAGTAATTGACCGTATACGCAAGGATTTCTATCTATCTAGGCACTCTTTTCTGTTCCACCGGTCTCTGGGTGTGGTCTTGTGCCAGTACCAAATTGTCTTGATTACTGTGGCTTTGTAGTAGAGCTTGAAGACAGGGAGCATAATTCCCCCTGCTTCCTCTTCACTCTCAGGATTGCTCTGGCTATTTGGGGTCTTTTGTGGCTCCATATGAATTTGAGGGCTATTTGCTTGAGTTCATTGGAGAATGCGCTAGGTATTTGGATAGGGATTGCAATGGAGTGTGTAGATTGCTTTCGGCAGGATGGACATTTCGATAATAGTAATTCTTCCTATCCGTGAGCATCGATGTGTTTCCATTTATTCGTATCTTCTTTAATTGCTCTCATGAGGGTCGTGTGGTTTTCAGAGCATAGTTCTTTCACCTCCTCGGTTAGGTTGACTCCTGGGTATTTTATTCTTCTTGATGCAATTGCGAATGGAATTGTTTTCCTGACTTCTCTTTCTGCTACTTCATCTTTAGTGTATAGGAGTGCAACAGATGTCTGTGTATTGATTTTCTATCCCGCAACTTCGCCGAATTCGGATACTAGAGCTAGTCGTTCTGGAGTGGATTTTTTCGGGTTTTTGTACACAATCGTCGTGTCGTCTGCGAAGAGGGACCGTTTGGCATGTTCTTTACCAACTGGGATGCCTTTTATTACTTTGAGATGTCTAATGGTTGTGGCTAGGAACTCCCAAACTATGTTGAATTCAAGTGGGCCGAGTGTACATTCTTGTCTTGTTCCTGATCTTAAAGGAAAAGCTTTCAGCTTCTCACTGTTAAGTATAATGTTGGCTGTGGGTTTGTCATATGTGGCCTTTATTATGTTGGGGTACTTGCCCTCTATAGCCATTCTCTGAGAGTTTTCGTCATGAATGGATGTTGAATTTTGTTGAGTGCTTTTTGAACATCTGGGGAGATGATCATGAGGTTTCCGTCCTTCTTTCGGTTCATATGATGGATGATGTTGATGGATTTTCAAATGCTGTACCACCCTGACGTCCCTGAGTTGAGTCCCACTCGCTCGTGATGGATGATCTTTTTGATTTATTTTTCAATTCGGTTTGCTAATATTTTGTTGAGTATTTTCGCATCTATGCTCATCAGGGATATTGGCCTGTAATTCTCTTCTTTTTGTGGTGTCTTTCCCTTGTTTTCGTATTCGAGTGATGTTTGCCTCATTGAATGAGCTTGGGAGTATTCCCTCGTCGTCTACGTTTTGGAGAAACTTTGAGGAGGATGGGTATTTGGTCCTCACTAAATCTTCGGTAAAATTCACCAGTGAGACCGTCTGGCCCAGTGGTTTGGTTCTTCGGTAGCTTTCTGCTTACCAGTTCAATTTCCTTACTGACAATCGGTCTATTCAGATTTTCTGTTTCTTCCTGTGTCGGCCTTGGAAGGTTGTATTTTTCTAGAATGTTGTCCATTTCCTCCACGTTCTCCAGTTTGGCCTTGTTACCATATGAGTTTTCATAGTATTCTCTCAAAGTTCTCTGAACTTCTGGGGTGTCCGTAGTGATTTTTCCTCTCTCATTTCTGATTCTGTTTATGTATGTAGACTCTCTTTTTTTCTTCGTAAGTCTAGCCAGGGGGTTATCTATTTTGTTCATTTTCTCAAAGAATCAGCTCCTGCTTTCATTCATTCTTTCTATATTGTTTTATTCTACTCAATTTCATTTATTTCTGCTCTAATCTTTATTATGTCCCACTTTCTACTGACCTTGGGCCTCGTTTGTTCTTCCTTCTCCTGTTCCATTAACTGTGTGCTTACACTCTTCGTATGTGATTGTTACTCTCTCCTGAGGTAGGCCTGTATGGCACTATATTTCCCTCTTAGCACAGTCTTCGCTTGCGTCCCACAGATTTTCGTGGTATTGAATTACTGCTCTCATGTGTCTCCATATATTGCTTGATCTCTGTTTTCATTTGGTCCTTGATCCATGGATTATGTGTGAGCATGCTATTATGCCTCCATGTGTTTGTGTTCTTTTTCACTTTGTTTGAGTAATTTTTTTTCTGGTTTCATACCTCTGTGATCCGGAAAGCACAATTCCAGTCTTTTCATGTTTACTGAGGCTCTTTTGGTAACCTAGTGTGTGATCTATGCTTGAAATGCTCCGTGTGCACGTGCGAAGAACGTGTATCCTGTTACTTTTGGATGGGGTGTTCTGTAGATGCTCGTTAGGTTCATCTGTTCTAATATGCTGTTCAGAGCCTCTGCCTCTTTCCTTATTTCCTGTCTGGTTGATCTGTCCTTTGGAGTGAGTGGTGTGTTGAAGTCTCCTAAAACGAACGGATCGCATTCTCTTTCCCCTTTTAATTCTGTTAGTATTTTTTTTCACACATGTCGGTGATCCGTTCTGTGCGTAGATATCTATAATGTTTATGTCGTCTTGTTGGACTGACCCCTTTGTCATTATGCAATGTCCTTCTCTCTCTCTTGTGACTTTCTTTGAAGTCAATTTTGTCTTCTACTGCAGGCTGCAATCCTTGACTTTTTTTCTCCCTGTTAATTGTATTAAATATATTTTTCCATCCCTTCTCTTTTAGTCTGTGGATGTCTTTGCGCTTGAAGTGAGTGTCTTGTCAGCAGCATATGGACGGGTCTTGTTTTCATCCATTTAGTGACCTTATGACGTTTCTCTGGGTATCAGTAATCCATAATTACATGAAGAACACTATCTTTACCAGTCTCCCTCCTTCGCCCAGTACCCTCCCCACCCCACAAGCCCCATTACAAGTCACTGTCCATCAGCGTAGCAAGATGCTGCAGAATCCCTACTTGTCTTCTCCATGTTGTACAGCCCACCCCCCGAGCCCACCGCCCCGCATTACACATGCTGGCCGTCATGCCCCCTTTCAGTTTCCGCACCTCTATCCCTCCCTCCCCAACCATCCTCCCTAGTCCCTTTCCCTTTGGTGACTGTGAGTCCATTCTTGGGTTCTGTGATTCTGCTGCTGTTTTGTTCCTTCAGTTTTTCTTTGTTTTTATACTCCACATGTGAGTGAAATGATTTGTTACTTGTCTCTCTCTGCCTGACTTATTTCATTGAGAATAATACCCTCCAGTTCCATACATGTTTTCGCAAACCGTAGGATTTGTTTTCTTCTTCTGGCTGAGTAATCTTCCATTGTGTATACGTAGCACATCTTCTTTAGCCATTCATCTATGGATGGACACTTACGTGTCTTCCATTTCTTGGCTATTGTAAATAGTGCTGCAGTAAACATAGGGGTGCGTCTGTCTTTCTCAAACTGGGCTGCTGCGTTCCTAGGGTAAATTCCTAGAAGTGGAATTCCTTTGTCAAATTGTTTTCTATTTTCATTTCCTACAGGAACCTCCACACTGCTTTCCACAATGGTTGAACTCGATTACATTCCCACCAGCAGAGTACGACTGATCCCCTTTCTCCACATCCTTGCCGGCATTTGTTGTCATCTGTCTTTTGATGTCGAGCATCCTCACTGGTATAAAGTGATATCTCACGGTGGTTTTCATTTGCTTTTTTTCCTGATAATTAGCAATGTGGAGCAACTTTTCTTATGCTTGTTGGCCAGCTGAGGTTCTTCTTTGGAGAAGTGTTTGTTCGGCACCTTTGCCCATTTTTTAATTGGCTTATTTGCTTTTTATTTGTTGAGGAGCATGAGCCCTCTATGTAATTTGGATGTCAACCCCTTATCAGCTATGTCATTGGCAAACATATACTCCCATACTCTAGGA
Organism: Manis pentadactyla; assembly: GCF_030020395.1. NCBI lineage: Eukaryota > Metazoa > Chordata > Mammalia > Pholidota > Manidae > Manis > Manis pentadactyla. Next base: position 46,365,615 of record NC_080026.1, on the reverse strand, counting down.
CGTCTTTTTGTTCTACTGATGGTGTCGTTTGCTGTAGAGGAGATTTTTTTTTTTTTAGATTGATATAGTCCCACTTGTTCATTATTCCTCTTGTTTCCCTTGCCCTGGGAGATATATTCATGAAGATGTTGCTCACCTTTATGTCCAGGAGATTTTTGCCTATGTATTTTCTAACAGTTTTATGGCTTCATGACTGATATTCAGGTCTTTGATCCATTTTGAATTTACTTTTGTGTGTGGGGTTAGACAATCATCCAGTTTCATTCTCCTACATGTAGCTGTCCAGTTTTGCCAAGACCAGCTGTTGAAGAGGCTGTCATTTCCCCCATTGTATATCCACGGCTCCGTTGTCATATAGTAATTGACCGTATACGCAAGGATTTCTATCTATCTAGGCACTCTTTTCTGTTCCACCGGTCTCTGGGTGTGGTCTTGTGCCAGTACCAAATTGTCTTGATTACTGTGGCTTTGTAGTAGAGCTTGAAGACAGGGAGCATAATTCCCCCTGCTTCCTCTTCACTCTCAGGATTGCTCTGGCTATTTGGGGTCTTTTGTGGCTCCATATGAATTTGAGGGCTATTTGCTTGAGTTCATTGGAGAATGCGCTAGGTATTTGGATAGGGATTGCAATGGAGTGTGTAGATTGCTTTCGGCAGGATGGACATTTCGATAATAGTAATTCTTCCTATCCGTGAGCATCGATGTGTTTCCATTTATTCGTATCTTCTTTAATTGCTCTCATGAGGGTCGTGTGGTTTTCAGAGCATAGTTCTTTCACCTCCTCGGTTAGGTTGACTCCTGGGTATTTTATTCTTCTTGATGCAATTGCGAATGGAATTGTTTTCCTGACTTCTCTTTCTGCTACTTCATCTTTAGTGTATAGGAGTGCAACAGATGTCTGTGTATTGATTTTCTATCCCGCAACTTCGCCGAATTCGGATACTAGAGCTAGTCGTTCTGGAGTGGATTTTTTCGGGTTTTTGTACACAATCGTCGTGTCGTCTGCGAAGAGGGACCGTTTGGCATGTTCTTTACCAACTGGGATGCCTTTTATTACTTTGAGATGTCTAATGGTTGTGGCTAGGAACTCCCAAACTATGTTGAATTCAAGTGGGCCGAGTGTACATTCTTGTCTTGTTCCTGATCTTAAAGGAAAAGCTTTCAGCTTCTCACTGTTAAGTATAATGTTGGCTGTGGGTTTGTCATATGTGGCCTTTATTATGTTGGGGTACTTGCCCTCTATAGCCATTCTCTGAGAGTTTTCGTCATGAATGGATGTTGAATTTTGTTGAGTGCTTTTTGAACATCTGGGGAGATGATCATGAGGTTTCCGTCCTTCTTTCGGTTCATATGATGGATGATGTTGATGGATTTTCAAATGCTGTACCACCCTGACGTCCCTGAGTTGAGTCCCACTCGCTCGTGATGGATGATCTTTTTGATTTATTTTTCAATTCGGTTTGCTAATATTTTGTTGAGTATTTTCGCATCTATGCTCATCAGGGATATTGGCCTGTAATTCTCTTCTTTTTGTGGTGTCTTTCCCTTGTTTTCGTATTCGAGTGATGTTTGCCTCATTGAATGAGCTTGGGAGTATTCCCTCGTCGTCTACGTTTTGGAGAAACTTTGAGGAGGATGGGTATTTGGTCCTCACTAAATCTTCGGTAAAATTCACCAGTGAGACCGTCTGGCCCAGTGGTTTGGTTCTTCGGTAGCTTTCTGCTTACCAGTTCAATTTCCTTACTGACAATCGGTCTATTCAGATTTTCTGTTTCTTCCTGTGTCGGCCTTGGAAGGTTGTATTTTTCTAGAATGTTGTCCATTTCCTCCACGTTCTCCAGTTTGGCCTTGTTACCATATGAGTTTTCATAGTATTCTCTCAAAGTTCTCTGAACTTCTGGGGTGTCCGTAGTGATTTTTCCTCTCTCATTTCTGATTCTGTTTATGTATGTAGACTCTCTTTTTTTCTTCGTAAGTCTAGCCAGGGGGTTATCTATTTTGTTCATTTTCTCAAAGAATCAGCTCCTGCTTTCATTCATTCTTTCTATATTGTTTTATTCTACTCAATTTCATTTATTTCTGCTCTAATCTTTATTATGTCCCACTTTCTACTGACCTTGGGCCTCGTTTGTTCTTCCTTCTCCTGTTCCATTAACTGTGTGCTTACACTCTTCGTATGTGATTGTTACTCTCTCCTGAGGTAGGCCTGTATGGCACTATATTTCCCTCTTAGCACAGTCTTCGCTTGCGTCCCACAGATTTTCGTGGTATTGAATTACTGCTCTCATGTGTCTCCATATATTGCTTGATCTCTGTTTTCATTTGGTCCTTGATCCATGGATTATGTGTGAGCATGCTATTATGCCTCCATGTGTTTGTGTTCTTTTTCACTTTGTTTGAGTAATTTTTTTTCTGGTTTCATACCTCTGTGATCCGGAAAGCACAATTCCAGTCTTTTCATGTTTACTGAGGCTCTTTTGGTAACCTAGTGTGTGATCTATGCTTGAAATGCTCCGTGTGCACGTGCGAAGAACGTGTATCCTGTTACTTTTGGATGGGGTGTTCTGTAGATGCTCGTTAGGTTCATCTGTTCTAATATGCTGTTCAGAGCCTCTGCCTCTTTCCTTATTTCCTGTCTGGTTGATCTGTCCTTTGGAGTGAGTGGTGTGTTGAAGTCTCCTAAAACGAACGGGTCGCATTCTCTTTCCCCTTTTAATTCTGTTAGTATTTTTTTTCACACATGTCGGTGATCCGTTCTGTGCGTAGATATCTATAATGTTTATGTCGTCTTGTTGGACTGACCCCTTTGTCATTATGCAATGTCCTTCTCTCTCTCTTGTGACTTTCTTTGAAGTCAATTTTGTCTTCTACTGCAGGCTGCAATCCTTGACTTTTTTTCTCCCTGTTAATTGTATTAAATATATTTTTCCATCCCTTCTCTTTTAGTCTGTGGATGTCTTTGCGCTTGAAGTGAGTGTCTTGTCAGCAGCATATGGACGGGTCTTGTTTTCATCCATTTAGTGACCTTATGACGTTTCTCTGGGTATCAGTAATCCATAATTACATGAAGAACACTATCTTTACCAGTCTCCCTCCTTCGCCCAGTACCCTCCCCACCCCACAAGCCCCATTACAAGTCACTGTCCATCAGCGTAGCAAGATGCTGCAGAATCCCTACTTGTCTTCTCCATGTTGTACAGCCCACCCCCCGAGCCCACCGCCCCGCATTACACATGCTGGCCGTCATGCCCCCTTTCAGTTTCCGCACCTCTATCCCTCCCTCCCCAACCATCCTCCCTAGTCCCTTTCCCTTTGGTGACTGTGAGTCCATTCTTGGGTTCTGTGATTCTGCTGCTGTTTTGTTCCTTCAGTTTTTCTTTGTTTTTATACTCCACATGTGAGTGAAATGATTTGTTACTTGTCTCTCTCTGCCTGACTTATTTCATTGAGAATAATACCCTCCAGTTCCATACATGTTTTCGCAAACCGTAGGATTTGTTTTCTTCTTCTGGCTGAGTAATCTTCCATTGTGTATACGTAGCACATCTTCTTTAGCCATTCATCTATGGATGGACACTTACGTGTCTTCCATTTCTTGGCTATTGTAAATAGTGCTGCAGTAAACATAGGGGTGCGTCTGTCTTTCTCAAACTGGGCTGCTGCGTTCCTAGGGTAAATTCCTAGAAGTGGAATTCCTTTGTCAAATTGTTTTCTATTTTCATTTCCTACAGGAACCTCCACACTGCTTTCCACAATGGTTGAACTCGATTACATTCCCACCAGCAGAGTACGACTGATCCCCTTTCTCCACATCCTTGCCGGCATTTGTTGTCATCTGTCTTTTGATGTCGAGCATCCTCACTGGTATAAAGTGATATCTCACGGTGGTTTTCATTTGCTTTTTTTCCTGATAATTAGCAATGTGGAGCAACTTTTCTTATGCTTGTTGGCCAGCTGAGGTTCTTCTTTGGAGAAGTGTTTGTTCGGCACCTTTGCCCATTTTTTAATTGGCTTATTTGCTTTTTATTTGTTGAGGAGCATGAGCCCTCTATGTAATTTGGATGTCAACCCCTTATCAGCTATGTCATTGGCAAACATATACTCCCATACTCTAGGACGTCTTTTTGTTCTACTGATGGTGTCGTTTGCTGTAGAGGAGATTTTTTTTTTTTTAGATTGATATAGTCCCACTTGTTCATTATTCCTCTTGTTTCCCTTGCCCTGGGAGATATATTCATGAAGATGTTGCTCACCTTTATGTCCAGGAGATTTTTGCCTATGTATTTTCTAACAGTTTTATGGCTTCATGACTGATATTCAGGTCTTTGATCCATTTTGAATTTACTTTTGTGTGTGGGGTTAGACAATCATCCAGTTTCATTCTCCTACATGTAGCTGTCCAGTTTTGCCAAGACCAGCTGTTGAAGAGGCTGTCATTTCCCCCATTGTATATCCACGGCTCCGTTGTCATATAGTAATTGACCGTATACGCAAGGATTTCTATCTATCTAGGCACTCTTTTCTGTTCCACCGGTCTCTGGGTCTGGTCTTGTGCCAGTACCAAATTGTCTTGATTACTGTGGCTTTGTAGTAGAGCTTGAAGACAGGGAGCATAATTCCCCCTGCTTCCTCTTCACTCTCAGGATTGCTCTGGCTATTTGGGGTCTTTTGTGGCTCCATATGAATTTGAGGGCTATTTGCTTGAGTTCATTGGAGAATGCGCTAGGTATTTGGATAGGGATTGCAATGGAGTGTGTAGATTGCTTTCGGCAGGATGGACATTTCGATAATAGTAATTCTTCCTATCCGTGAGCATCGATGTGTTTCCATTTATTCGTATCTTCTTTAATTGCTCTCATGAGGGTCGTGTGGTTTTCAGAGCATAGTTCTTTCACCTCCTCGGTTAGGTTGACTCCTGGGTATTTTATTCTTCTTGATGCAATTGCGAATGGAATTGTTTTCCTGACTTCTCTTTCTGCTACTTCATCTTTAGTGTATAGGAGTGCAACAGATGTCTGTGTATTGATTTTCTATCCCGCAACTTCGCCGAATTCGGATACTAGAGCTAGTCGTTCTGGAGTGGATTTTTTCGGGTTTTTGTACACAATCGTCGTGTCGTCTGCGAAGAGGGACCGTTTGGCATGTTCTTTACCAACTGGGATGCCTTTTATTACTTTGAGATGTCTAATGGTTGTGGCTAGGAACTCCCAAACTATGTTGAATTCAAGTGGGCCGAGTGTACATTCTTGTCTTGTTCCTGATCTTAAAGGAAAAGCTTTCAGCTTCTCACTGTTAAGTATAATGTTGGCTGTGGGTTTGTCATATGTGGCCTTTATTATGTTGGGGTACTTGCCCTCTATAGCCATTCTCTGAGAGTTTTCGTCATGAATGGATGTTGAATTTTGTTGAGTGCTTTTTGAACATCTGGGGAGATGATCATGAGGTTTCCGTCCTTCTTTCGGTTCATATGATGGATGATGTTGATGGATTTTCAAATGCTGTACCACCCTGACGTCCCTGAGTTGAGTCCCACTCGCTCGTGATGGATGATCTTTTTGATTTATTTTTCAATTCGGTTTGCTAATATTTTGTTGAGTATTTTCGCATCTATGCTCATCAGGGATATTGGCCTGTAATTCTCTTCTTTTTGTGGTGTCTTTCCCTTGTTTTCGTATTCGAGTGATGTTTGCCTCATTGAATGAGCTTGGGAGTATTCCCTCGTCGTCTACGTTTTGGAGAAACTTTGAGGAGGATGGGTATTTGGTCCTCACTAAATCTTCGGTAAAATTCACCAGTGAGACCGTCTGGCCCAGTGGTTTGGTTCTTCGGTAGCTTTCTGCTTACCAGTTCAATTTCCTTACTGACAATCGGTCTATTCAGATTTTCTGTTTCTTCCTGTGTCGGCCTTGGAAGGTTGTATTTTTCTAGAATGTTGTCCATTTCCTCCACGTTCTCCAGTTTGGCCTTGTTACCATATGAGTTTTCATAGTATTCTCTCAAAGTTCTCTGAACTTCTGGGGTGTCCGTAGTGATTTTTCCTCTCTCATTTCTGATTCTGTTTATGTATGTAGACTCTCTTTTTTTCTTCGTAAGTCTAGCCAGGGGGTTATCTATTTTGTTCATTTTCTCAAAGAATCAGCTCCTGCTTTCATTCATTCTTTCTATATTGTTTTATTCTACTCAATTTCATTTATTTCTGCTCTAATCTTTATTATGTCCCACTTTCTACTGACCTTGGGCCTCGTTTGTTCTTCCTTCTCCTGTTCCATTAACTGTGTGCTTACACTCTTCGTATGTGATTGTTACTCTCTCCTGAGGTAGGCCTGTATGGCACTATATTTCCCTCTTAGCACAGTCTTCGCTTGCGTCCCACAGATTTTCGTGGTATTGAATTACTGCTCTCATGTGTCTCCATATATTGCTTGATCTCTGTTTTCATTTGGTCCTTGATCCATGGATTATGTGTGAGCATGCTATTATGCCTCCATGTGTTTGTGTTCTTTTTCACTTTGTTTGAGTAATTTTTTTTCTGGTTTCATACCTCTGTGATCCGGAAAGCACAATTCCAGTCTTTTCATGTTTACTGAGGCTCTTTTGGTAACCTAGTGTGTGATCTATGCTTGAAATGCTCCGTGTGCACGTGCGAAGAACGTGTATCCTGTTACTTTTGGATGGGGTGTTCTGTAGATGCTCGTTAGGTTCATCTGTTCTAATATGCTGTTCAGAGCCTCTGCCTCTTTCCTTATTTCCTGTCTGGTTGATCTGTCCTTTGGAGTGAGTGGTGTGTTGAAGTCTCCTAAAACGAACGGGTCGCATTCTCTTTCCCCTTTTAATTCTGTTAGTATTTTTTTTCACACATGTCGGTGATCCGTTCTGTGCGTAGATATCTATAATGTTTATGTCGTCTTGTTGGACTGACCCCTTTGTCATTATGCAATGTCCTTCTCTCTCTCTTGTGACTTTCTTTGAAGTCAATTTTGTCTTCTACTGCAGGCTGCAATCCTTGACTTTTTTTCTCCCTGTTAATTGTATTAAATATATTTTTCCATCCCTTCTCTTTTAGTCTGTGGATGTCTTTGCGCTTGAAGTGAGTGTCTTGTCAGCAGCATATGGACGGGTCTTGTTTTCATCCATTTAGTGACCTTATGACGTTTCTCTGGGTATCAGTAATCCATAATTACATGAAGAACACTATCTTTACCAGTCTCCCTCCTTCGCCCAGTACCCTCCCCACCCCACAAGCCCCATTACAAGTCACTGTCCATCAGCGTAGCAAGATGCTGCAGAATCCCTACTTGTCTTCTCCATGTTGTACAGCCCACCCCCCGAGCCCACCGCCCCGCATTACACATGCTGGCCGTCATGCCCCCTTTCAGTTTCCGCACCTCTATCCCTCCCTCCCCAACCATCCTCCCTAGTCCCTTTCCCTTTGGTGACTGTGAGTCCATTCTTGGGTTCTGTGATTCTGCTGCTGTTTTGTTCCTTCAGTTTTTCTTTGTTTTTATACTCCACATGTGAGTGAAATGATTTGTTACTTGTCTCTCTCTGCCTGACTTATTTCATTGAGAATAATACCCTCCAGTTCCATACATGTTTTCGCAAACCGTAGGATTTGTTTTCTTCTTCTGGCTGAGTAATCTTCCATTGTGTATACGTAGCACATCTTCTTTAGCCATTCATCTATGGATGGACACTTACGTGTCTTCCATTTCTTGGCTATTGTAAATAGTGCTGCAGTAAACATAGGGGTGCGTCTGTCTTTCTCAAACTGGGCTGCTGCGTTCCTAGGGTAAATTCCTAGAAGTGGAATTCCTTTGTCAAATTGTTTTCTATTTTCATTTCCTACAGGAACCTCCACACTGCTTTCCACAATGGTTGAACTCGATTACATTCCCACCAGCAGAGTACGACTGATCCCCTTTCTCCACATCCTTGCCGGCATTTGTTGTCATCTGTCTTTTGATGTCGAGCATCCTCACTGGTATAAAGTGATATCTCACGGTGGTTTTCATTTGCTTTTTTTCCTGATAATTAGCAATGTGGAGCAACTTTTCTTATGCTTGTTGGCCAGCTGAGGTTCTTCTTTGGAGAAGTGTTTGTTCGGCACCTTTGCCCATTTTTTAATTGGCTTATTTGCTTTTTATTTGTTGAGGAGCATGAGCCCTCTATGTAATTTGGATGTCAACCCCTTATCAGCTATGTCATTGGCAAACATATACTCCCATACTCTAGGACGTCTTTTTGTTCTACTGATGGTGTCGTTTGCTGTAGAGGAGATTTTTTTTTTTTTAGATTGATATAGTCCCACTTGTTCATTATTCCTCTTGTTTCCCTTGCCCTGGGAGATATATTCATGAAGATGTTGCTCACCTTTATGTCCAGGAGATTTTTGCCTATGTATTTTCTAACAGTTTTATGGCTTCATGACTGATATTCAGGTCTTTGATCCATTTTGAATTTACTTTTGTGTGTGGGGTTAGACAATCATCCAGTTTCATTCTCCTACATGTAGCTGTCCAGTTTTGCCAAGACCAGCTGTTGAAGAGGCTGTCATTTCCCCCATTGTATATCCACGGCTCCGTTGTCATATAGTAATTGACCGTATACGCAAGGATTTCTATCTATCTAGGCACTCTTTTCTGTTCCACCGGTCTCTGGGTGTGGTCTTGTGCCAGTACCAAATTGTCTTGATTACTGTGGCTTTGTAGTAGAGCTTGAAGACAGGGAGCATAATTCCCCCTGCTTCCTCTTCACTCTCAGGATTGCTCTGGCTATTTGGGGTCTTTTGTGGCTCCATATGAATTTGAGGGCTATTTGCTTGAGTTCATTGGAGAATGCGCTAGGTATTTGGATAGGGATTGCAATGGAGTGTGTAGATTGCTTTCGGCAGGATGGACATTTCGATAATAGTAATTCTTCCTATCCGTGAGCATCGATGTGTTTCCATTTATTCGTATCTTCTTTAATTGCTCTCATGAGGGTCGTGTGGTTTTCAGAGCATAGTTCTTTCACCTCCTCGGTTAGGTTGACTCCTGGGTATTTTATTCTTCTTGATGCAATTGCGAATGGAATTGTTTTCCTGACTTCTCTTTCTGCTACTTCATCTTTAGTGTATAGGAGTGCAACAGATGTCTGTGTATTGATTTTCTATCCCGCAACTTCGCCGAATTCGGATACTAGAGCTAGTCGTTCTGGAGTGGATTTTTTCGGGTTTTTGTACACAATCGTCGTGTCGTCTGCGAAGAGGGACCGTTTGGCATGTTCTTTACCAACTGGGATGCCTTTTATTACTTTGAGATGTCTAATGGTTGTGGCTAGGAACTCCCAAACTATGTTGAATTCAAGTGGGCCGAGTGTACATTCTTGTCTTGTTCCTGATCTTAAAGGAAAAGCTTTCAGCTTCTCACTGTTAAGTATAATGTTGGCTGTGGGTTTGTCATATGTGGCCTTTATTATGTTGGGGTACTTGCCCTCTATAGCCATTCTCTGAGAGTTTTCGTCATGAATGGATGTTGAATTTTGTTGAGTGCTTTTTGAACATCTGGGGAGATGATCATGAGGTTTCCGTCCTTCTTTCGGTTCATATGATGGATGATGTTGATGGATTTTCAAATGCTGTACCACCCTGACGTCCCTGAGTTGAGTCCCACTCGCTCGTGATGGATGATCTTTTTGATTTATTTTTCAATTCGGTTTGCTAATATTTTGTTGAGTATTTTCGCATCTATGCTCATCAGGGATATTGGCCTGTAATTCTCTTCTTTTTGTGGTGTCTTTCCCTTGTTTTCGTATTCGAGTGATGTTTGCCTCATTGAATGAGCTTGGGAGTATTCCCTCGTCGTCTACGTTTTGGAGAAACTTTGAGGAGGATGGGTATTTGGTCCTCACTAAATCTTCGGTAAAATTCACGAGTGAGACCGTCTGGCCCAGTGGTTTGGTTCTTCGGTAGCTTTCTGCTTACCAGTTCAATTTCCTTACTGACAATCGGTCTATTCAGATTTTCTGTTTCTTCCTGTGTCGGCCTTGGAAGGTTGTATTTTTCTAGAATGTTGTCCATTTCCTCCACGTTCTCCAGTTTGGCCTTGTTACCATATGAGTTTTCATAGTATTCTCTCAAAGTTCTCTGAACTTCTGGGGTGTCCGTAGTGACTTTTCCTCTCTCATTTCTGATTCTGTTTATGTATGTAGACTCTCTTTTTTTCTTCGTAAGTCTAGCCAGGGGGTTATCTATTTTGTTCATTTTCTCAAAGAATCAGCTCCTGCTTTCATTCATTCTTTCTATATTGTTTTATTCTACTCAATTTCATTTATTTCTGCTCTAATCTTTATTATGTCCCACTTTCTACTGACCTTGGGCCTCGTTTGTTCTTCCTTCTCCTGTTCCATTAACTGTGTGCTTACACTCTTCGTATGTGATTGTTACTCTCTCCTGAGGTAGGCCTGTATGGCACTATATTTCCCTCTTAGCACAGTCTTCGCTTGCGTCCCACAGATTTTCGTGGTATTGAATTACTGCTCTCATGTGTCTCCATATATTGCTTGATCTCTGTTTTCATTTGGTCCTTGATCCATGGATTATGTGTGAGCATGCTATTATGCCTCCATGTGTTTGTGTTCTTTTTCACTTTGTTTGAGTAATTTTTTTTCTGGTTTCATACCTCTGTGATCCGGAAAGCACAATTCCAGTCTTTTCATGTTTACTGAGGCTCTTTTGGTAACCTAGTGTGTGATCTATGCTTGAAATGCTCCGTGTGCACGTGCGAAGAACGTGTATCCTGTTACTTTTGGATGGGGTGTTCTGTAGATGCTCGTTAGGTTCATCTGTTCTAATATGCTGTTCAGAGCCTCTGCCTCTTTCCTTATTTCCTGTCTGGTTGATCTGTCCTTTGGAGTGAGTGGTGTGTTGAAGTCTCCTAAAACGAACGGATCGCATTCTCTTTCCCCTTTTAATTCTGTTAGTATTTTTTTTCACACATGTCGGTGATCCGTTCTGTGCGTAGATATCTATAATGTTTATGTCGTCTTGTTGGACTGACCCCTTTGTCATTATGCAATGTCCTTCTCTCTCTCTTGTGACTTTCTTTGAAGTCAATTTTGTCTTCTACTGCAGGCTGCAATCCTTGACTTTTTTTCTCCCTGTTAATTGTATTAAATATATTTTTCCATCCCTTCTCTTTTAGTCTGTGGATGTCTTTGCGCTTGAAGTGAGTGTCTTGTCAGCAGCATATGGACGGGTCTTGTTTTCATCCATTTAGTGACCTTATGACGTTTCTCTGGGTATCAGTAATCCATAATTACATGAAGAACACTATCTTTACCAGTCTCCCTCCTTCGCCCAGTACCCTCCCCACCCCACAAGCCCCATTACAAGTCACTGTCCATCAGCGTAGCAAGATGCTGCAGAATCCCTACTTGTCTTCTCCATGTTGTACAGCCCACCCCCCGAGCCCACCGCCCCGCATTACACATGCTGGCCGTCATGCCCCCTTTCAGTTTCCGCACCTCTATCCCTCCCTCCCCAACCATCCTCCCTAGTCCCTTTCCCTTTGGTGACTGTGAGTCCATTCTTGGGTTCTGTGATTCTGCTGCTGTTTTGTTCCTTCAGTTTTTCTTTGTTTTTATACTCCACATGTGAGTGAAATGATTTGTTACTTGTCTCTCTCTGCCTGACTTATTTCATTGAGAATAATACCCTCCAGTTCCATACATGTTTTCGCAAACCGTAGGATTTGTTTTCTTCTTCTGGCTGAGTAATCTTCCATTGTGTATACGTAGCACATCTTCTTTAGCCATTCATCTATGGATGGACACTTACGTGTCTTCCATTTCTTGGCTATTGTAAATAGTGCTGCAGTAAACATAGGGGTGCGTCTGTCTTTCTCAAACTGGGCTGCTGCGTTCCTAGGGTAAATTCCTAGAAGTGGAATTCCTTTGTCAAATTGTTTTCTATTTTCATTTCCTACAGGAACCTCCACACTGCTTTCCACAATGGTTGAACTCGATTACATTCCCACCAGCAGAGTACGACTGATCCCCTTTCTCCACATCCTTGCCGGCATTTGTTGTCATCTGTCTTTTGATGTCGAGCATCCTCACTGGTATAAAGTGATATCTCACGGTGGTTTTCATTTGCTTTTTTTCCTGATAATTAGCAATGTGGAGCAACTTTTCTTATGCTTGTTGGCCAGCTGAGGTTCTTCTTTGGAGAAGTGTTTGTTCGGCACCTTTGCCCATTTTTTAATTGGCTTATTTGCTTTTTATTTGTTGAGGAGCATGAGCCCTCTATGTAATTTGGATGTCAACCCCTTATCAGCTATGTCATTGGCAAACATATACTCCCATACTCTAGGACGTCTTTTTGTTCTACTGATGGTGTCGTTTGCTGTAGAGGAGATTTTTTTTTTTTTAGATTGATATAGTCCCACTTGTTCATTATTCCTCTTGTTTCCCTTGCCCTGGGAGATATATTCATGAAGATGTTGCTCACCTTTATGTCCAGGAGATTTTTGCCTATGTATTTTCTAACAGTTTTATGGCTTCATGACTGATATTCAGGTCTTTGATCCATTTTGAATTTACTTTTGTGTGTGGGGTTAGACAATCATCCAGTTTCATTCTCCTACATGTAGCTGTCCAGTTTTGCCAAGACCAGCTGTTGAAGAGGCTGTCATTTCCCCCATTGTATATCCACGGCTCCGTTGTCATATAGTAATTGACCGTATACGCAAGGATTTCTATCTATCTAGGCACTCTTTTCTGTTCCACCGGTCTCTGGGTGTGGTCTTGTGCCAGTACCAAATTGTCTTGATTACTGTGGCTTTGTAGTAGAGCTTGAAGACAGGGAGCATAATTCCCCCTGCTTCCTCTTCACTCTCAGGATTGCTCTGGCTATTTGGGGTCTTTTGTGGCTCCATATGAATTTGAGGGCTATTTGCTTGAGTTCATTGGAGAATGCGCTAGGTATTTGGATAGGGATTGCAATGGAGTGTGTAGATTGCTTTCGGCAGGATGGACATTTCGATAATAGTAATTCTTCCTATCCGTGAGCATCGATGTGTTTCCATTTATTCGTATCTTCTTTAATTGCTCTCATGAGGGTCGTGTGGTTTTCAGAGCATAGTTCTTTCACCTCCTCGGTTAGGTTGACTCCTGGGTATTTTATTCTTCTTGATGCAATTGCGAATGGAATTGTTTTCCTGACTTCTCTTTCTGCTACTTCATCTTTAGTGTATAGGAGTGCAACAGATGTCTGTGTATTGATTTTCTATCCCGCAACTTCGCCGAATTCGGATACTAGAGCTAGTCGTTCTGGAGTGGATTTTTTCGGGTTTTTGTACACAATCGTCGTGTCGTCTGCGAAGAGGGACCGTTTGGCATGTTCTTTACCAACTGGGATGCCTTTTATTACTTTGAGATGTCTAATGGTTGTGGCTAGGAACTCCCAAACTATGTTGAATTCAAGTGGGCCGAGTGTACATTCTTGTCTTGTTCCTGATCTTAAAGGAAAAGCTTTCAGCTTCTCACTGTTAAGTATAATGTTGGCTGTGGGTTTGTCATATGTGGCCTTTATTATGTTGGGGTACTTGCCCTCTATAGCCATTCTCTGAGAGTTTTCGTCATGAATGGATGTTGAATTTTGTTGAGTGCTTTTTGAACATCTGGGGAGATGATCATGAGGTTTCCGTCCTTCTTTCGGTTCATATGATGGATGATGTTGATGGATTTTCAAATGCTGTACCACCCTGACGTCCCTGAGTTGAGTCCCACTCGCTCGTGATGGATGATCTTTTTGATTTATTTTTCAATTCGGTTTGCTAATATTTTGTTGAGTATTTTCGCATCTATGCTCATCAGGGATATTGGCCTGTAATTCTCTTCTTTTTGTGGTGTCTTTCCCTTGTTTTCGTATTCGAGTGATGTTTGCCTCATTGAATGAGCTTGGGAGTATTCCCTCGTCGTCTACGTTTTGGAGAAACTTTGAGGAGGATGGGTATTTGGTCCTCACTAAATCTTCGGTAAAATTCACCAGTGAGACCGTCTGGCCCAGTGGTTTGGTTCTTCGGTAGCTTTCTGCTTACCAGTTCAATTTCCTTACTGACAATCGGTCTATTCAGATTTTCTGTTTCTTCCTGTGTCGGCCTTGGAAGGTTGTATTTTTCTAGAATGTTGTCCATTTCCTCCACGTTCTCCAGTTTGGCCTTGTTACCATATGAGTTTTCATAGTATTCTCTCAAAGTTCTCTGAACTTCTGGGGTGTCCGTAGTGACTTTTCCTCTCTCATTTCTGATTCTGTTTATGTATGTAGACTCTCTTTTTTTCTTCGTAAGTCTAGCCAGGGGGTTATCTATTTTGTTCATTTTCTCAAAGAATCAGCTCCTGCTTTCATTCATTCTTTCTATATTGTTTTATTCTACTCAATTTCATTTATTTCTGCTCTAATCTTTATTATGTCCCACTTTCTACTGACCTTGGGCCTCGTTTGTTCTTCCTTCTCCTGTTCCATTAACTGTGTGCTTACACTCTTCGTATGTGATTGTTACTCTCTCCTGAGGTAGGCCTGTATGGCACTATATTTCCCTCTTAGCACAGTCTTCGCTTGCGTCCCACAGATTTTCGTGGTATTGAATTACTGCTCTCATGTGTCTCCATATATTGCTTGATCTCTGTTTTCATTTGGTCCTTGATCCATGGATTATGTGTGAGCATGCTATTATGCCTCCATGTGTTTGTGTTCTTTTTCACTTTGTTTGAGTAATTTTTTTTCTGGTTTCATACCTCTGTGATCCGGAAAGCACAATTCCAGTCTTTTCATGTTTACTGAGGCTCTTTTGGTAACCTAGTGTGTGATCTATGCTTGAAATGCTCCGTGTGCACGTGCGAAGAACGTGTATCCTGTTACTTTTGGATGGGGTGTTCTGTAGATGCTCGTTAGGTTCATCTGTTCTAATATGCTGTTCAGAGCCTCTGCCTCTTTCCTTATTTCCTGTCTGGTTGATCTGTCCTTTGGAGTGAGTGGTGTGTTGAAGTCTCCTAAAACGAACGGGTCGCATTCTCTTTCCCCTTTTAATTCTGTTAGTATTTTTTTTCACACATGTCGGTGATCCGTTCTGTGCGTAGATATCTATAATGTTTATGTCGTCTTGTTGGACTGACCCCTTTGTCATTATGCAATGTCCTTCTCTCTCTCTTGTGACTTTCTTTGAAGTCAATTTTGTCTTCTACTGCAGGCTGCAATCCTTGACTTTTTTTCTCCCTGTTAATTGTATTAAATATATTTTTCCATCCCTTCTCTTTTAGTCTGTGGATGTCTTTGCGCTTGAAGTGAGTGTCTTGTCAGCAGCATATGGACGGGTCTTGTTTTCATCCATTTAGTGACCTTATGACGTTTCTCTGGGTATCAGTAATCCATAATTACATGAAGAACACTATCTTTACCAGTCTCCCTCCTTCGCCCAGTACCCTCCCCACCCCACAAGCCCCATTACAAGTCACTGTCCATCAGCGTAGCAAGATGCTGCAGAATCCCTACTTGTCTTCTCCATGTTGTACAGCCCACCCCCCGAGCCCACCGCCCCGCATTACACATGCTGGCCGTCATGCCCCCTTTCAGTTTCCGCACCTCTATCCCTCCCTCCCCAACCATCCTCCCTAGTCCCTTTCCCTTTGGTGACTGTGAGTCCATTCTTGGGTTCTGTGATTCTGCTGCTGTTTTGTTCCTTCAGTTTTTCTTTGTTTTTATACTCCACATGTGAGTGAAATGATTTGTTACTTGTCTCTCTCTGCCTGACTTATTTCATTGAGAATAATACCCTCCAGTTCCATACATGTTTTCGCAAACCGTAGGATTTGTTTTCTTCTTCTGGCTGAGTAATCTTCCATTGTGTATACGTAGCACATCTTCTTTAGCCATTCATCTATGGATGGACACTTACGTGTCTTCCATTTCTTGGCTATTGTAAATAGTGCTGCAGTAAACATAGGGGTGCGTCTGTCTTTCTCAAACTGGGCTGCTGCGTTCCTAGGGTAAATTCCTAGAAGTGGAATTCCTTTGTCAAATTGTTTTCTATTTTCATTTCCTACAGGAACCTCCACACTGCTTTCCACAATGGTTGAACTCGATTACATTCCCACCAGCAGAGTACGACTGATCCCCTTTCTCCACATCCTTGCCGGCATTTGTTGTCATCTGTCTTTTGATGTCGAGCATCCTCACTGGTATAAAGTGATATCTCACGGTGGTTTTCATTTGCTTTTTTTCCTGATAATTAGCAATGTGGAGCAACTTTTCTTATGCTTGTTGGCCAGCTGAGGTTCTTCTTTGGAGAAGTGTTTGTTCGGCACCTTTGCCCATTTTTTAATTGGCTTATTTGCTTTTTATTTGTTGAGGAGCATGAGCCCTCTATGTAATTTGGATGTCAACCCCTTATCAGCTATGTCATTGGCAAACATATACTCCCATACTCTAGGACGTCTTTTTGTTCTACTGATGGTGTCGTTTGCTGTAGAGGAGATTTTTTTTTTTTTAGATTGATATAGTCCCACTTGTTCATTATTCCTCTTGTTTCCCTTGCCCTGGGAGATATATTCATGAAGATGTTGCTCACCTTTATGTCCAGGAGATTTTTGCCTATGTATTTTCTAACAGTTTTATGGCTTCATGACTGATATTCAGGTCTTTGATCCATTTTGAATTTACTTTTGTGTGTGGGGTTAGACAATCATCCAGTTTCATTCTCCTACATGTAGCTGTCCAGTTTTGCCAAG
The DNA here is from genome assembly GCF_030020395.1 of Manis pentadactyla. NCBI lineage: Eukaryota > Metazoa > Chordata > Mammalia > Pholidota > Manidae > Manis > Manis pentadactyla. The sequence goes on along the minus strand of NC_080026.1, from coordinate 46,348,851 downwards.
ACCAGCTGTTGAAGAGGCTGTCATTTCCCCCATTGTATATCCACGGCTCCGTTGTCATATAGTAATTGACCGTATACGCAAGGATTTCTATCTATCTAGGCACTCTTTTCTGTTCCACCGGTCTCTGGGTGTGGTCTTGTGCCAGTACCAAATTGTCTTGATTACTGTGGCTTTGTAGTAGAGCTTGAAGACAGGGAGCATAATTCCCCCTGCTTCCTCTTCACTCTCAGGATTGCTCTGGCTATTTGGGGTCTTTTGTGGCTCCATATGAATTTGAGGGCTATTTGCTTGAGTTCATTGGAGAATGCGCTAGGTATTTGGATAGGGATTGCAATGGAGTGTGTAGATTGCTTTCGGCAGGATGGACATTTCGATAATAGTAATTCTTCCTATCCGTGAGCATCGATGTGTTTCCATTTATTCGTATCTTCTTTAATTGCTCTCATGAGGGTCGTGTGGTTTTCAGAGCATAGTTCTTTCACCTCCTCGGTTAGGTTGACTCCTGGGTATTTTATTCTTCTTGATGCAATTGCGAATGGAATTGTTTTCCTGACTTCTCTTTCTGCTACTTCATCTTTAGTGTATAGGAGTGCAACAGATGTCTGTGTATTGATTTTCTATCCCGCAACTTCGCCGAATTCGGATACTAGAGCTAGTCGTTCTGGAGTGGATTTTTTCGGGTTTTTGTACACAATCGTCGTGTCGTCTGCGAAGAGGGACCGTTTGGCATGTTCTTTACCAACTGGGATGCCTTTTATTACTTTGAGATGTCTAATGGTTGTGGCTAGGAACTCCCAAACTATGTTGAATTCAAGTGGGCCGAGTGTACATTCTTGTCTTGTTCCTGATCTTAAAGGAAAAGCTTTCAGCTTCTCACTGTTAAGTATAATGTTGGCTGTGGGTTTGTCATATGTGGCCTTTATTATGTTGGGGTACTTGCCCTCTATAGCCATTCTCTGAGAGTTTTCGTCATGAATGGATGTTGAATTTTGTTGAGTGCTTTTTGAACATCTGGGGAGATGATCATGAGGTTTCCGTCCTTCTTTCGGTTCATATGATGGATGATGTTGATGGATTTTCAAATGCTGTACCACCCTGACGTCCCTGAGTTGAGTCCCACTCGCTCGTGATGGATGATCTTTTTGATTTATTTTTCAATTCGGTTTGCTAATATTTTGTTGAGTATTTTCGCATCTATGCTCATCAGGGATATTGGCCTGTAATTCTCTTCTTTTTGTGGTGTCTTTCCCTTGTTTTCGTATTCGAGTGATGTTTGCCTCATTGAATGAGCTTGGGAGTATTCCCTCGTCGTCTACGTTTTGGAGAAACTTTGAGGAGGATGGGTATTTGGTCCTCACTAAATCTTCGGTAAAATTCACCAGTGAGACCGTCTGGCCCAGTGGTTTGGTTCTTCGGTAGCTTTCTGCTTACCAGTTCAATTTCCTTACTGACAATCGGTCTATTCAGATTTTCTGTTTCTTCCTGTGTCGGCCTTGGAAGGTTGTATTTTTCTAGAATGTTGTCCATTTCCTCCACGTTCTCCAGTTTGGCCTTGTTACCATATGAGTTTTCATAGTATTCTCTCAAAGTTCTCTGAACTTCTGGGGTGTCCGTAGTGACTTTTCCTCTCTCATTTCTGATTCTGTTTATGTATGTAGACTCTCTTTTTTTCTTCGTAAGTCTAGCCAGGGGGTTATCTATTTTGTTCATTTTCTCAAAGAATCAGCTCCTGCTTTCATTCATTCTTTCTATATTGTTTTATTCTACTCAATTTCATTTATTTCTGCTCTAATCTTTATTATGTCCCACTTTCTACTGACCTTGGGCCTCGTTTGTTCTTCCTTCTCCTGTTCCATTAACTGTGTGCTTACACTCTTCGTATGTGATTGTTACTCTCTCCTGAGGTAGGCCTGTATGGCACTATATTTCCCTCTTAGCACAGTCTTCGCTTGCGTCCCACAGATTTTCGTGGTATTGAATTACTGCTCTCATGTGTCTCCATATATTGCTTGATCTCTGTTTTCATTTGGTCCTTGATCCATGGATTATGTGTGAGCATGCTATTATGCCTCCATGTGTTTGTGTTCTTTTTCACTTTGTTTGAGTAATTTTTTTTCTGGTTTCATACCTCTGTGATCCGGAAAGCACAATTCCAGTCTTTTCATGTTTACTGAGGCTCTTTTGGTAACCTAGTGTGTGATCTATGCTTGAAATGCTCCGTGTGCACGTGCGAAGAACGTGTATCCTGTTACTTTTGGATGGGGTGTTCTGTAGATGCTCGTTAGGTTCATCTGTTCTAATATGCTGTTCAGAGCCTCTGCCTCTTTCCTTATTTCCTGTCTGGTTGATCTGTCCTTTGGAGTGAGTGGTGTGTTGAAGTCTCCTAAAACGAACGGGTCGCATTCTCTTTCCCCTTTTAATTCTGTTAGTATTTTTTTTCACACATGTCGGTGATCCGTTCTGTGCGTAGATATCTATAATGTTTATGTCGTCTTGTTGGACTGACCCCTTTGTCATTATGCAATGTCCTTCTCTCTCTCTTGTGACTTTCTTTGAAGTCAATTTTGTCTTCTACTGCAGGCTGCAATCCTTGACTTTTTTTCTCCCTGTTAATTGTATTAAATATATTTTTCCATCCCTTCTCTTTTAGTCTGTGGATGTCTTTGCGCTTGAAGTGAGTGTCTTGTCAGCAGCATATGGACGGGTCTTGTTTTCATCCATTTAGTGACCTTATGACGTTTCTCTGGGTATCAGTAATCCATAATTACATGAAGAACACTATCTTTACCAGTCTCCCTCCTTCGCCCAGTACCCTCCCCACCCCACAAGCCCCATTACAAGTCACTGTCCATCAGCGTAGCAAGATGCTGCAGAATCCCTACTTGTCTTCTCCATGTTGTACAGCCCACCCCCCGAGCCCACCGCCCCGCATTACACATGCTGGCCGTCATGCCCCCTTTCAGTTTCCGCACCTCTATCCCTCCCTCCCCAACCATCCTCCCTAGTCCCTTTCCCTTTGGTGACTGTGAGTCCATTCTTGGGTTCTGTGATTCTGCTGCTGTTTTGTTCCTTCAGTTTTTCTTTGTTTTTATACTCCACATGTGAGTGAAATGATTTGTTACTTGTCTCTCTCTGCCTGACTTATTTCATTGAGAATAATACCCTCCAGTTCCATACATGTTTTCGCAAACCGTAGGATTTGTTTTCTTCTTCTGGCTGAGTAATCTTCCATTGTGTATACGTAGCACATCTTCTTTAGCCATTCATCTATGGATGGACACTTACGTGTCTTCCATTTCTTGGCTATTGTAAATAGTGCTGCAGTAAACATAGGGGTGCGTCTGTCTTTCTCAAACTGGGCTGCTGCGTTCCTAGGGTAAATTCCTAGAAGTGGAATTCCTTTGTCAAATTGTTTTCTATTTTCATTTCCTACAGGAACCTCCACACTGCTTTCCACAATGGTTGAACTCGATTACATTCCCACCAGCAGAGTACGACTGATCCCCTTTCTCCACATCCTTGCCGGCATTTGTTGTCATCTGTCTTTTGATGTCGAGCATCCTCACTGGTATAAAGTGATATCTCACGGTGGTTTTCATTTGCTTTTTTTCCTGATAATTAGCAATGTGGAGCAACTTTTCTTATGCTTGTTGGCCAGCTGAGGTTCTTCTTTGGAGAAGTGTTTGTTCGGCACCTTTGCCCATTTTTTAATTGGCTTATTTGCTTTTTATTTGTTGAGGAGCATGAGCCCTCTATGTAATTTGGATGTCAACCCCTTATCAGCTATGTCATTGGCAAACATATACTCCCATACTCTAGGACGTCTTTTTGTTCTACTGATGGTGTCGTTTGCTGTAGAGGAGATTTTTTTTTTTTTAGATTGATATAGTCCCACTTGTTCATTATTCCTCTTGTTTCCCTTGCCCTGGGAGATATATTCATGAAGATGTTGCTCACCTTTATGTCCAGGAGATTTTTGCCTATGTATTTTCTAACAGTTTTATGGCTTCATGACTGATATTCAGGTCTTTGATCCATTTTGAATTTACTTTTGTGTGTGGGGTTAGACAATCATCCAGTTTCATTCTCCTACATGTAGCTGTCCAGTTTTGCCAAGACCAGCTGTTGAAGAGGCTGTCATTTCCCCCATTGTATATCCACGGCTCCGTTGTCGCATAGTAATTGACCGTATACGCAAGGATTTCTATCTATCTAGGCACTCTTTTCTGTTCCACCGGTCTCTGGGTGTGGTCTTGTGCCAGTACCAAATTGTCTTGATTACTGTGGCTTTGTAGTAGAGCTTGAAGACAGGGAGCATAATTCCCCCTGCTTCCTCTTCACTCTCAGGATTGCTCTGGCTATTTGGGGTCTTTTGTGGCTCCATATGAATTTGAGGGCTATTTGCTTGAGTTCATTGGAGAATGCGCTAGGTATTTGGATAGGGATTGCAATGGAGTGTGTAGATTGCTTTCGGCAGGATGGACATTTCGATAATAGTAATTCTTCCTATCCGTGAGCATCGATGTGTTTCCATTTATTCGTATCTTCTTTAATTGCTCTCATGAGGGTCGTGTGGTTTTCAGAGCATAGTTCTTTCACCTCCTCGGTTAGGTTGACTCCTGGGTATTTTATTCTTCTTGATGCAATTGCGAATGGAATTGTTTTCCTGACTTCTCTTTCTGCTACTTCATCTTTAGTGTATAGGAGTGCAACAGATGTCTGTGTATTGATTTTCTATCCCGCAACTTCGCCGAATTCGGATACTAGAGCTAGTCGTTCTGGAGTGGATTTTTTCGGGTTTTTGTACACAATCGTCGTGTCGTCTGCGAAGAGGGACCGTTTGGCATGTTCTTTACCAACTGGGATGCCTTTTATTACTTTGAGATGTCTAATGGTTGTGGCTAGGAACTCCCAAACTATGTTGAATTCAAGTGGGCCGAGTGTACATTCTTGTCTTGTTCCTGATCTTAAAGGAAAAGCTTTCAGCTTCTCACTGTTAAGTATAATGTTGGCTGTGGGTTTGTCATATGTGGCCTTTATTATGTTGGGGTACTTGCCCTCTATAGCCATTCTCTGAGAGTTTTCGTCATGAATGGATGTTGAATTTTGTTGAGTGCTTTTTGAACATCTGGGGAGATGATCATGAGGTTTCCGTCCTTCTTTCGGTTCATATGATGGATGATGTTGATGGATTTTCAAATGCTGTACCACCCTGACGTCCCTGAGTTGAGTCCCACTCGCTCGTGATGGATGATCTTTTTGATTTATTTTTCAATTCGGTTTGCTAATATTTTGTTGAGTATTTTCGCATCTATGCTCATCAGGGATATTGGCCTGTAATTCTCTTCTTTTTGTGGTGTCTTTCCCTTGTTTTCGTATTCGAGTGATGTTTGCCTCATTGAATGAGCTTGGGAGTATTCCCTCGTCGTCTACGTTTTGGAGAAACTTTGAGGAGGATGGGTATTTGGTCCTCACTAAATCTTCGGTAAAATTCACCAGTGAGACCGTCTGGCCCAGTGGTTTGGTTCTTCGGTAGCTTTCTGCTTACCAGTTCAATTTCCTTACTGACAATCGGTCTATTCAGATTTTCTGTTTCTTCCTGTGTCGGCCTTGGAAGGTTGTATTTTTCTAGAATGTTGTCCATTTCCTCCACGTTCTCCAGTTTGGCCTTGTTACCATATGAGTTTTCATAGTATTCTCTCAAAGTTCTCTGAACTTCTGGGGTGTCCGTAGTGACTTTTCCTCTCTCATTTCTGATTCTGTTTATGTATGTAGACTCTCTTTTTTTCTTCGTAAGTCTAGCCAGGGGGTTATCTATTTTGTTCATTTTCTCAAAGAATCAGCTCCTGCTTTCATTCATTCTTTCTATATTGTTTTATTCTACTCAATTTCATTTATTTCTGCTCTAATCTTTATTATGTCCCACTTTCTACTGACCTTGGGCCTCGTTTGTTCTTCCTTCTCCTGTTCCATTAACTGTGTGCTTACACTCTTCGTATGTGATTGTTACTCTCTCCTGAGGTAGGCCTGTATGGCACTATATTTCCCTCTTAGCACAGTCTTCGCTTGCGTCCCACAGATTTTCGTGGTATTGAATTACTGCTCTCATGTGTCTCCATATATTGCTTGATCTCTGTTTTCATTTGGTCCTTGATCCATGGATTATGTGTGAGCATGCTATTATGCCTCCATGTGTTTGTGTTCTTTTTCACTTTGTTTGAGTAATTTTTTTTCTGGTTTCATACCTCTGTGATCCGGAAAGCACAATTCCAGTCTTTTCATGTTTACTGAGGCTCTTTTGGTAACCTAGTGTGTGATCTATGCTTGAAATGCTCCGTGTGCACGTGCGAAGAACGTGTATCCTGTTACTTTTGGATGGGGTGTTCTGTAGATGCTCGTTAGGTTCATCTGTTCTAATATGCTGTTCAGAGCCTCTGCCTCTTTCCTTATTTCCTGTCTGGTTGATCTGTCCTTTGGAGTGAGTGGTGTGTTGAAGTCTCCTAAAACGAACGGGTCGCATTCTCTTTCCCCTTTTAATTCTGTTAGTATTTTTTTTCACACATGTCGGTGATCCGTTCTGTGCGTAGATATCTATAATGTTTATGTCGTCTTGTTGGACTGACCCCTTTGTCATTATGCAATGTCCTTCTCTCTCTCTTGTGACTTTCTTTGAAGTCAATTTTGTCTTCTACTGCAGGCTGCAATCCTTGACTTTTTTTCTCCCTGTTAATTGTATTAAATATATTTTTCCATCCCTTCTCTTTTAGTCTGTGGATGTCTTTGCGCTTGAAGTGAGTGTCTTGTCAGCAGCATATGGACGGGTCTTGTTTTCATCCATTTAGTGACCTTATGACGTTTCTCTGGGTATCAGTAATCCATAATTACATGAAGAACACTATCTTTACCAGTCTCCCTCCTTCGCCCAGTACCCTCCCCACCCCACAAGCCCCATTACAAGTCACTGTCCATCAGCGTAGCAAGATGCTGCAGAATCCCTACTTGTCTTCTCCATGTTGTACAGCCCACCCCCCGAGCCCACCGCCCCGCATTACACATGCTGGCCGTCATGCCCCCTTTCAGTTTCCGCACCTCTATCCCTCCCTCCCCAACCATCCTCCCTAGTCCCTTTCCCTTTGGTGACTGTGAGTCCATTCTTGGGTTCTGTGATTCTGCTGCTGTTTTGTTCCTTCAGTTTTTCTTTGTTTTTATACTCCACATGTGAGTGAAATGATTTGTTACTTGTCTCTCTCTGCCTGACTTATTTCATTGAGAATAATACCCTCCAGTTCCATACATGTTTTCGCAAACCGTAGGATTTGTTTTCTTCTTCTGGCTGAGTAATCTTCCATTGTGTATACGTAGCACATCTTCTTTAGCCATTCATCTATGGATGGACACTTACGTGTCTTCCATTTCTTGGCTATTGTAAATAGTGCTGCAGTAAACATAGGGGTGCGTCTGTCTTTCTCAAACTGGGCTGCTGCGTTCCTAGGGTAAATTCCTAGAAGTGGAATTCCTTTGTCAAATTGTTTTCTATTTTCATTTCCTACAGGAACCTCCACACTGCTTTCCACAATGGTTGAACTCGATTACATTCCCACCAGCAGAGTACGACTGATCCCCTTTCTCCACATCCTTGCCGGCATTTGTTGTCATCTGTCTTTTGATGTCGAGCATCCTCACTGGTATAAAGTGATATCTCACGGTGGTTTTCATTTGCTTTTTTTCCTGATAATTAGCAATGTGGAGCAACTTTTCTTATGCTTGTTGGCCAGCTGAGGTTCTTCTTTGGAGAAGTGTTTGTTCGGCACCTTTGCCCATTTTTTAATTGGCTTATTTGCTTTTTATTTGTTGAGGAGCATGAGCCCTCTATGTAATTTGGATGTCAACCCCTTATCAGCTATGTCATTGGCAAACATATACTCCCATACTCTAGGACGTCTTTTTGTTCTACTGATGGTGTCGTTTGCTGTAGAGGAGATTTTTTTTTTTTTAGATTGATATAGTCCCACTTGTTCATTATTCCTCTTGTTTCCCTTGCCCTGGGAGATATATTCATGAAGATGTTGCTCACCTTTATGTCCAGGAGATTTTTGCCTATGTATTTTCTAACAGTTTTATGGCTTCATGACTGATATTCAGGTCTTTGATCCATTTTGAATTTACTTTTGTGTGTGGGGTTAGACAATCATCCAGTTTCATTCTCCTACATGTAGCTGTCCAGTTTTGCCAAGACCAGCTGTTGAAGAGGCTGTCATTTCCCCCATTGTATATCCACGGCTCCGTTGTCATATAGTAATTGACCGTATACGCAAGGATTTCTATCTATCTAGGCACTCTTTTCTGTTCCACCGGTCTCTGGGTCTGGTCTTGTGCCAGTACCAAATTGTCTTGATTACTGTGGCTTTGTAGTAGAGCTTGAAGACAGGGAGCATAATTCCCCCTGCTTCCTCTTCACTCTCAGGATTGCTCTGGCTATTTGGGGTCTTTTGTGGCTCCATATGAATTTGAGGGCTATTTGCTTGAGTTCATTGGAGAATGCGCTAGGTATTTGGATAGGGATTGCAATGGAGTGTGTAGATTGCTTTCGGCAGGATGGACATTTCGATAATAGTAATTCTTCCTATCCGTGAGCATCGATGTGTTTCCATTTATTCGTATCTTCTTTAATTGCTCTCATGAGGGTCGTGTGGTTTTCAGAGCATAGTTCTTTCACCTCCTCGGTTAGGTTGACTCCTAGGTATTTTATTCTTCTTGATGCAATTGCGAATGGAATTGTTTTCCTGACTTCTCTTTCTGCTACTTCATCTTTAGTGTATAGGAGTGCAACAGATGTCTGTGTATTGATTTTCTATCCCGCAACTTCGCCGAATTCGGATACTAGAGCTAGTCGTTCTGGAGTGGATTTTTTCGGGTTTTTGTACACAATCGTCGTGTCGTCTGCGAAGAGGGACCGTTTGGCATGTTCTTTACCAACTGGGATGCCTTTTATTACTTTGAGATGTCTAATGGTTGTGGCTAGGAACTCCCAAACTATGTTGAATTCAAGTGGGCCGAGTGTACATTCTTGTCTTGTTCCTGATCTTAAAGGAAAAGCTTTCAGCTTCTCACTGTTAAGTATAATGTTGGCTGTGGGTTTGTCATATGTGGCCTTTATTATGTTGGGGTACTTGCCCTCTATAGCCATTCTCTGAGAGTTTTCGTCATGAATGGATGTTGAATTTTGTTGAGTGCTTTTTGAACATCTGGGGAGATGATCATGAGGTTTCCGTCCTTCTTTCGGTTCATATGATGGATGATGTTGATGGATTTTCAAATGCTGTACCACCCTGACGTCCCTGAGTTGAGTCCCACTCGCTCGTGATGGATGATCTTTTTGATTTATTTTTCAATTCGGTTTGCTAATATTTTGTTGAGTATTTTCGCATCTATGCTCATCAGGGATATTGGCCTGTAATTCTCTTCTTTTGTGGTGTCTTTCCCTTGTTTTCGTATTCGAGTGATGTTTGCCTCATTGAATGAGCTTGGGAGTATTCCCTCGTCGTCTACGTTTTGGAGAAACTTTGAGGAGGATGGGTATTTGGTCCTCACTAAATCTTCGGTAAAATTCACCAGTGAGACCGTCTGGCCCAGTGGTTTGGTTCTTCGGTAGCTTTCTGCTTACCAGTTCAATTTCCTTACTGACAATCGGTCTATTCAGATTTTCTGTTTCTTCCTGTGTCGGCCTTGGAAGGTTGTATTTTTCTAGAATGTTGTCCATTTCCTCCACGTTCTCCAGTTTGGCCTTGTTACCATATGAGTTTTCATAGTATTCTCTCAAAGTTCTCTGAACTTCTGGGGTGTCCGTAGTGATTTTTCCTCTCTCATTTCTGATTCTGTTTATGTATGTAGACTCTCTTTTTTTCTTCGTAAGTCTAGCCAGGGGGTTATCTATTTTGTTCATTTTCTCAAAGAATCAGCTCCTGCTTTCATTCATTCTTTCTATATTGTTTTATTCTACTCAATTTCAATTATTTCTGCTCTTATCTTTATTGTGTCCCACATTCTACTAACTTTGGGCCTTATTTGTTCTTCCTTCTTTTGTTTCATTAACTGTGTGTTTTTACTATTCATATGTGATTGTGATTCATTCCTGTGGTAGGCGTGTATTGCAATATATTTCCCTCTTAGCATAGCCTTCGCTGCATCCCACAGATTTAGTGATATTGAATTACTGTTTTCATGTGGCTCCATATATTGCTTGATCTCTGTTTTTATTTAGTCATTGAACCATGGATTATGTGTGAGCATGTTATTAAGCCTCCATTTGTTTGTAGACTTTTTCAGTTTCTCTGATTATTTTTTTCTATGTTCATACGTTGGTAATCTGAGAAGCACAATTCCAGTCTTTTCATGTTTACTGAGGCTCTTTTGGTAACCTAGTGTATGATCTATTCTTGAAATGTTCCATGTGCACTTGAGAAGTATGTGTATCCTTTTGGTTTTTGATGGAGTGTTCTGTAGATGCTCATTATGTTCATCTGTTCTAATATGCTGTTCAGTGCCTCTGCCTCTTTCCTTATTTTCTCTCTGGTTGATCTATCCTTTGGAGTGAGTGGTGTGTTGAAGTCTCCTAAAAGGATTGTTTTGCATTCTATTTCTCCTTTTAATTCTGTTAGTATTTTTTTCACACATGTAGGTGATCCGTTGGGTGCATAGATATTTATAATGGTTTTATCGTCTTGTTGGACTGACCCCTTTCTCATTATGTAATGTCCTTCTTTGTCTCTTGTGACTTTCTTTGAAGTCGGCTTTGTCTTCTAGTACAAACTGCAATCCTTGATTTTTTCTCCCTATTAATTGTACTAAATATGTTTTTGCATCCCTTCTCATTTAGTCTTTGTATGTCTTTGTGTTGAAATGAGTGTCTTGTCAGCAGCATAATGATGTGTGTTGTTTTTATCCATTTAGTAACCTTATGACGTTTTTCTGGTTATCAGTAATATATAATTCCATGAAGAACACTATCTTTACTAGGCTTCCCACTTAGCCAGTTGCCACCTGCACCTGCCCCTTTACAGTCACTGTCCATCAGCGTAGCAAGATGCTGCAGAATCCCTTTTGTCTTCTCCATGTAGTACAAAACTCCCCATCCCCACCCCCTGTCGGGATAAGTAGGCCATAGAAACAATGGTCTCGCCCTTTTCACCTAGTCCTCTAGTTTCTCAAGCCTGCCCCGTTTACGAAAGTTCAATTGACCCAGCTTGCGATTAGACCACTGGAATAGAGATTAAGCAGCTTCCGTGATAACATCTCCTCCTTAGTGAAACATTCTGTTTCCTCAGTAATCCCCCACCCATGATCTTTTCCAGGGAACATTCTTGTTAGTTATCCTAGCAATCTAGATAATAATTTCCACTTCAGCTGGGGCTGTTTCCCCCTCCTAGCTCCTATACAATCTACACTGTACAAATAAATTTTGAGACCTTGATCAGACTTTCGACTTGGTCTCCTTCTTTGTGTCTGGTTTGTCTCTCATTCAGGTTAACTTCCCCTGTGCCCTTGTTGAACTCCCAGCTGGCCGGTGCTAGTGGTGCCCAACATGGGGCTCGAGGTACGGAGCCTGATCTGGATGTCGCTCATATGGACGGCCGTCCTTCTTTCTTTGGATCGCCACCCCGCTGGTGAGTGAAGATCCGCACGAAGATCACCACAGGAGTACCTGCCTGTGACACAGGTCAGTATAGGTAAGGAAAGCGATGCAATCATGGGGCAAACACTAAATAAGCATAAGTTACTTATTAAGGGACTTAAGGCTTCTCTCAAGACACGATTAATACAGGTTAAGAAAAAAGATTTAGTTAAATTCTTTATCTTGCCCATGTCTGCCCATGGTTCCCCCAGGAAGGAACTATAGTTGAAAAATGGTGGCGCCGAGTTGGCGACTGCCTGAATGATTATTATCGTTCCTTTGGCCTTGAGAAGGTCCTAGTATAGGCATTTTCTTATTGTAATCTCATAAACGATGTGTTGCAGGTACGCCACTGTCACCCAGATGTTTCAAAGATTTTTCACGATAGTGAAAATTATCTGAAGGGAAAGTTTAAAACCAATCAGACTTCTCTCCACAAAAAGGAGGTCCCCAAGGACCTTTGTCTTCCTCCCCAGCCTCTAATTGTCCCTCTGTCTCCATTCCCATGCCCGAGGTTAATAATGATCTGCTGTCTAGCGGCCCCCCCAAAATCTATTTACCCAGTCCTGTCCAGTCTCAAGTCCAACAGCCCTGATGATGATCCCCTCTCCCCTGAAGAGAAGGCCGAACTAAAAGACGCCGCCACTAAGCACCATAATCTTGATTGGCCTCCTCAAGCACCTTTAGGTGCAGGTCCACCACCCTATAACATACCACCCCTTTTCTGTACTCAACCTGATCTAGAAGAAATAACTGGACAAGCCACTGTTAAACTCTCTCAGGAGGCGCAGTCCCTTGAGGCAGTGCTTCAGATCAAAAGGGAGAGATCCCAGTTGATGAGGCAATTATGTGACCTTGACTTAGAAATAAGCTCCTCCCCCTGTCCCCCCGTTCAGAAAATAAAAGTAAGTTCCCCCTCTGCTCCACCCATTCAGAAAGTTAAAACCAAAAATAAAACCCTTCATGTCTTCCCGGTGACCTGATCCCAAACTAGACCGACCGAGGGAGAACCGACTGAGGGAGAGTCAAATGAGGCTGAACCATGAGAATCAGAAGGGGGAGATAGAGACGCAGAAGAGCCTATAGCCCAGCTTGAGTCAGAAAACACTGAGGGAGAGGACGAGAATGCAACTTCAACCATTAGGACTCAGCGGTACCGCCGCCTTAAATTTAAAAATATAAAAGACTTAAAGAATGCTGTTTCCTCATATGGCCCTGTTGCCCCCTTTACTATTTCATTGTTAGAGTCTCTAAGCGAAGTCTGTCCTACAGTTAATGATTGGGGCATGATAACTGAAGCCACCTTAACAAGAGGTGACTTTCTCTTATGGAAAGCTGATTACACTGAAAGAAGCCAGGATACTGCCTGCCGCAATTTGGCTGCCGGCGGTCCTTCCAAATCCTGGACATTAGACAAACTTCTGGGCAATCGCCCCTATGACACAAATGAAAAACAGGCTAAGTTTTCTCCAGGCTTACTCACACAAATCCAACATGCAGCCCTTAAGGCCTGGAAGAGCCTCCCTTCTAAAGGGTCGGCCGTCACCTCTCTTGCCAAGGTTTGACAGGGGCCGCAGGAACCTTACAGTGAATTCATAGGCCGCCTTACAGAGGCCGCCGAATGCCTCATGGGAAGGGAGGAAACAGATGATGAATTCATTAAATATCTTGCTTTTGAAAATGCTAACTCAGCTTGTCAAGCGGCTATGCGTCCCCATCGCCGTGGCAAAAATGTCTCTGATTTTATAAAACTTTGTGCCGATGTTGACCCAACCTCTCGCAATATCGAAATAGCCATAGGAGCAGCTCTTAAAGATTTTACTCAGGGAGCCAGGCCCAAGACTTGCTTTAATTGCAAGCAACCAGGTCATTTTTCAGGAGAGTGCACAGCCCCTAGGACTGAACGATCATTCCCATCATCCCTGTGCCCGTGACGCAAATGGAGTAAGAATTGGGCCTCCGAATGCCGCTCCAAGGCTGATATACAGGGTAACCCTCTGCCTCCAAAGCAGGGAAACTTGATACGGGGACCACCCCAGGGCCCCAAAACCTACCCGGGACAGAACCCTGGGGTCTTCAGGTTCGTCCCCCAGGCAGTCCAAAATCCAGTGTCACTATCCTCTCCCGAGCAACCGCTGGTAGCACAGGACTGGACCTCTGTTCCACCTCCCAGTCAATATTGACCCCAGAAATGGGAACTCAAATTCTTTCTACAGGGATTTTTGGCCCTTTGCCACAAGGCACCTTTGGTCTTATTCTGGGTCATGCCAGCTCCACTATTCAGGGCCTCACTATTTCTCCTGGAGTCATTGACAACGATTATACTGGAGAAATTAAACTTATGGCTACAGCCTTTCAGGGACCAATTACCATTTCCCCTGGCCAACGGATTGCTCAATTAATATTACTCCCCCTTGATGATAAAAATCCTTGCTATAAGCAAAAGAGAGGCCCCCATGGGTTTGGATAATCAGATGTTTATTGAGCACAAGAGATCACTCAAAAAAGACCCCTTCTTAAGTTAAAATTAAAAGGAAAAACCTTTGAAGGCCTTGTAGGTACTGGCGCGGATGCCACAATTGTTTCCAGTAAGGATTGGCCTTCATCTTGGCCTCTCACCGCTTCCATGACTCACCTCAGAGGTATTGGACAGACCTCCAATCCCCTACAAAGCTCCGAAGTTATTCAATGGGAAGATTAAGAAGGCAATCACGGGACTGTCCAGCCCTACGTGGTTGCAGGCCTACCTATCAACCTCTGGGGCAGAGATATTCTCTCTCAAGTGAAGCTCATTATGTGCAGCCCTAATGAGTTAGTCACAAACCAGATGCTCAGTCAAGGCTTTCACCCTGGGGAAGGGTTGGGCAAACACCCTCAGGGCTCAAAAGAGCCGGTCCCAGTCACCATAAAAACCGATCGTGCTGGAATTGGCTATGAAAATTTACCCTAACGGCCATTGACATACCTGTACCCCATGCAGATAAAGTATACTGGAAAACAACAGAGCCTGTATGGGTTGATCAATGGCCCTTAACTTCTGAAAAACTGGCTGCAGCCACAATGTTGGTACAGGAACAACTTGCTGCAGGCCATATCGAGCCCACCACCTCCCCCTGGAATACTCCTATTTTTGTCATAAAGAAAAAATCAGGAAAATGGAGGTTACTTCAAGATCTTAGAGAAATTAATAAAGCTATGATACCTATGGGGGCCCTTAACAAGGCCTCCCCACTCCTGTCGCGATTCCTGCGGGATACTGTAAAATCATTATCGACCTAAAAGATTGCTTTTTCACAATCCCCCTACATCCTAAAGACCGCAATAATTTTGCATTTAGTTTGCCGGTATTTAATTTTAAAGGCCCTATGCCAAGATTCCAATGGAAAGTTCTGCCACAAGTAATGGCAAACAGCCCTACGCTGTGCCCAAAATTTGTAGCTCAAATTATAGACCCATTTAGACAAAGATGGCCCTCTACATATTTAATTCATTACATGGACGACATCCTCATGGCTGGTCCTAACCCCACTGAACTCCTTGCTTATTCCAAAGAGCTTTCTAGGGTCATTACCAGAGCTGGTTTTCAGATAGTCCCCGGGAAAATTTTATTAAAACCCCCTTACTTGTTTTTAGGCTCTGAACTCTTTCATCATAAGATTCTTTCACAAAAGGTTCAACTTAGAACCGATTGCTTAAAAACTTTAAATGATTTTCAGAAACTTCTAGGAGATATTAATTGGCTTAGGCCTTATCTCAAGCTAACTACCGGAGAGCTTAAACCCTTGTTTGATATTCTTTTATTTTTTTTTTTTTTTTAATAATTATTTTTTATTGAAGGGTAGTTGACACACAGTATTACATTACATGAGTTTCAAGTGTACAACACAGTGGTAGAACATTTATATACATAATTCTAGGTTCCAGCTATCACCCTACCAGGCTGTTACAATATCTTGACTATATTCCTTATGCTATACATTACATCCCGGTTACTAATTTATTTTACCATTGGAAGTCTGTCCTTTTTTTTTTTTTTTTTTTGTGAGGGCATCTCTCATATTTATTGATCAAATGGTTGTTAACGACAATAAAATTCTGTATAGGGGAGTCAATGCTCAATGCACAATCATTAATCCACCCCAAGCCTAATTTTTGTCAGTCTCCAATCTTCTGAGGCATAACAAACAAGTTTTTACCAAATTCTTACATAATGAATAAGTTACATAGTGAACAGTACAAGGGCAGTCATCACAGAAACTTTTGGTTTTGCTCATGCATTATGAACTCTAAACAGTCAGTTCAAATATGAATACTCATTTGGTTTTTATACTCGATTTATATGTGGATACCACTTTTCTCTCTTTAATATTATTATTTTTAATAAAATGCTGAAGTGGTAGGTAGATACAAGATAAAGGTAGAAAACATAGTTTAGTGTTGCAAGAGAGCAAATGTAGATGATCAGGTGTGTGCCTGTAGACTATGTGTTAATCCAAGCTAGACCAGGGCAATAAAACATCCATGTATGCAGAACATTTCTCTCACAACAGGGGGGGTGAGGTTCTAAGCCTCACCTCTGTTGATCCCCAATTTCTCACCTGATGGCCCCCCTGCGACTGTGCCGGTCTTAGGTTGTTCCTCCCTTGAGGAATCTTACCGGTCTCTGGCTAACCATCATCTTCCGGGGCCATACAGGGAAATGTGAAGTTGGTAAGTGAGAGAGAAGCCTTATTGTTTGAAAAAGTTAGCTTTTTACTTCTTTGCATATTTATGCCCTGTGGCTTCTATGCCCAGCATTTGTCTTGAGGTATCTTTACCACATGGAAGAATTATGATACTCGGTAAATTTGATATGAGGCACGAATTCTATTTAAGGGTTGTAATTAGGAAGGAAGAAGAAAAGCTATAGAAGTAGCAGGCGGAAGAAAACATGGGAAGATTGATTATTTCTTTGATATATCTTCTTGTAGAGTAACTTCAGCATGTACAGGTTTTAAGCTACTACTTAAATTGCACACACACATTAACATAATAGGAGTATAGTTACATAACCAAAGCATATCTGTAATTACCAGCCATCTGCAGTGAAACCAAGAAAACCAGTTAGGCTCCTTAGGCATTTGTGAATGATTTGTGAAATCTATGATATGGTGGATATTGTCCAACTGAACTTGAACAGTCTGAGAGAAATCAGACAAATTAAAACAACCCATTCCTGGGGATTGTTCACATGCCAAATGTTCTTTTAACAGTAAATAGTTTGTAGTTGTAAGACTTTGGAGCGCTACAATTTGCACTTCTCCAAATTCTTGGTTGAGTTCCAACAGTATAGATCCAGTCCAATTTTGTTGTTTTACTGTATGCACAGGCCAGCTTAGATATCTCCTTCCTCATTCCCATGGCAAGTCCAGGAACTGGTGGGATGAGTGCATCTACAGCTGTAGCAGTGCGTGGATCTTTGTTGGGGATTTTTGATGATCATCTTCTGGCATGAGTCTTCCAGAGAGTGCAGATGTTGGAAGTTCTTTTTCATATCATATCTTAGTTCATTTTCGGGGTAGCCCAATTAGGCTTTGATCCTCTGTATAAACACAAACAGACCCTTTGCCTACACTTTTATATGCCCTTTATACCCTTGTGTAGAACTCGTTGGGGGTTACCACACAGAAACTGCCCTTTTTTTTTTCTATCACTAATCTACACTTACATGACGAATATTATGTTTACTAGGCTCTCCCCTATAAACCCCTTTACAGTCACTGTCCATCAGCATAGCAAAATGTTGTAGAATCACTACTTGCCTTCTCTGTGTTGTACAGCCCTCCCTTTTCTCCTACCCCCCCATGCATATTAATCTTAATACCCCCCTACTTCTCCCCCCCTTATCCCTCCCTACCCACCCATCCTCCCCAGTCCCTTTCCCTTTGGTACCTGTTAGTCCATTCTTGAGTTCTGTGATTCTGCTGCTGTATTGTTCCTTCAGTTTTTCCTTTGTTCTTATATTCCACAGATAAGTGAAATCATTTGGTATTTCTCTTTCTCCGCTTGGCTTGTTTCACTGAGCATAATACCCTACAGCTCCATCCATGTTGCTGCAAATGATTGGATTTGCCCTTTTCTTATGGCTGAGTAGTATTCCATTGTGTATATGTACCACATCTTCTTTATCCATTCATCCATTGATGGACATTTAGGTTGCTTCCAATTCTTGGCTATTGTAAATAGTGCTGCAATAAACATAGGGGTGCATCTGTCTTTCTCAAACTTGATTGCTGCGTTCTTAGGGTAAATTCCTAGGAGTGGAATTCCTGGGTCAAATGGTAAGTCTCTTTTGAGCATTTTGATGTACCTCCATACTGCTTTCCACAATGGTTGAACTAACTTACATTCCCACCAGCAGTGTAGGAGGGTTCCCTTTCTCCACATCCTCACCAACATTTGTTGTTGTTTGTCTTTTGGATGGCAGCCATCCTTACTGGTGTGAGGTGATACCTCATTGTAGTTTTAATTTGCATTTCTCTGATAATTAGCGATGTGGAGCATCTTTTCATGTGTCTGTTGGCCATCTGTATTTCTTTTTTGGAGAACTGTCTCTTCAGTTCCTCTGCCATTTTTTTTTTTAATAATTATTTTTTATTGAAGGGTAGTTGACACACAGTATTACATTACATGAGTTTCAAGTGTACAACACAGTGGTAGAACATTTATATACATAATTCTAGGTTCCAGCTATCACCCTACCAGGCTGTTACAATATCTTGACTATATTCCTTATGCTATACATTACATCCTGGTTACTAATTTATTTTACCATTGGAAGTCTGACCTTTTTTTTTTTTTTTTTGTGAGGGCATCTCTCATATTTATTGATCAAATGGTTGTTAACGACAATAAAATTCTGTATAGGGGAGTCAATGCTCAATGCACAATCATTATTCCACCCCAAGCCTAATTTTTGTCAGTCTCCAATCTTCTGAGGCATAACAAACAAGTTTTTACATGTAGAACAAATTCTTACATAATGAATAAGTTACATAGTGAACAGTACAAGGGCAGTCATCACAGAAACTTTCGGTTTTGCTCATGCATTATGAACTATAAACAGTCAGTTCAAATATGAATACTCATTTGGTTTTTATACTTGATTTATATGTGGATACCACATTTCTCTCTTTATTATTATTATTTTAAATAAAATGCTGAAGTGGTAGGTAGATACAAGATAAAGGTAGAAAACATAGTTTAGTGTTGTAAGAAAGCACATGTAGATGATCAGGTGTGTGCCTGTAGACTATGTGTTAATCCAAGCTAGACCAGGGCAATAAAACATCCACGTATGCAGAAGATTTCTCTCAGAACAGGGGGGGTGAGGTTCTAAGCCTCACCTCTGTTGATCCCCAATTTCTCACCTGATGGCCCCCCTGCAACTGTGCCTGTCTTAGGTTGTTCCTCCCTTGAGGAATCTTACCCGTCTCTGGCTAACCAGTCATCTTCCGGGGCCATACAGGGAAATGTGAAGTTGGTAAGTGAGAGAGAAGCCTTATTGTTTGAAAAAGTTAGCTTTTTACTTCTTTGCATATTTATGCCCTGTGGCTTCTATGCCCAGCATTTGTCTTGAGGTATCTTTAAAACTTGGAAGAATTATGATACTCAGTAAATTTGATATGAGGCACGAATTCTATTTAAGGGTTGTAATTAGGAAGGAAGAAGAAAAGCTATAGAAGTAGCAGGCGGAAGAAAACATGGGAAGATTGATTATTTCTTTGATATATCTTCTTGTAGAGTAACATCAGCATGTATAGGTTTTAAGCTACTACTTAAATTGCACACACACATTAACATAATAGGAGTATAGTTACATAACCAAAGCATATCTGTAATTACCAGCCATCTGCAGTGAAACCAAGAAAACCAGTTAGGCTCCTTAGGCATTTGTGAATGATTTGTGAAATCTATGATATGGTGGATATTGTCCAAATGAACTTGAACAGTCTGAGAGAAATCAGACAAATTAAAACAACCCATTCCTGGGGACTGTTCACATGCCATATGTTCTTTTAACAATAAATAGTTTGTAGTTGTAAGACTTTGGAGCGCTACAATTTGCACTTCTCCAAATTCTTGGTTGAGTTCCAACAGTATAGATCCAGTCCAATTTTGTTGTTTTACTGCATGCACAGGCCAGCTTAGATATCTCCTTCCTCATTCCCATGGCAAGTCCAGGAACTGGTGAGATGAGTGCATCTACAGCTGTAGCAGTGCGTGGATCTTTGTTGCGGATTTTGATGATCATCTTCTGGCATGAGTCTTCCAGAGAGTGCAGATGTTGGAAGTTCTTTTTCATATCGTATCTTAGTTCATTTTCGGGGTAGCCCAATTAGGCTTAGATCCTCTGTATAAACACAACAGACCCTTTGCCTACACTTTTATATGCCCTTTATACACTTGTGTAGAACTCGTTGGAGGTTACCACACAGGAACTGCCCTTTTTTTTTTTTTTTTTTTTTGCTCTCACTAATCTACACTTACATGACGAATATTATGTTTACTAGGCTCTCCCCTATACCAGGTCTCCCCTATAAACCCATTTACAGTCACTGTCCATCAGCATAGCAAAATGTTGTAGAATCACTACTTGCCTTCTCTGTGTTGTACAGCCCTCCCTTTTCTCCTACCCCCCCATGCATGTTAATCTTAATACCCCCCTACTTCTCCCCCCCTTATCCCTCCCTACCCACCCATCCTCCCCAGTCCCTTTCCCTTTGGTACCTGTTAGTCCATTCTTGAGTTCTGTGATTCTGCTGCTGTATTGTTCCTTCAGTTTTTCCTTTGTTCTTATATTCCACAGATAAGTGAAATCATTTGGTATTTCTCTTTCTCCGCTTGGCTTGTTTCACTGAGCATAATACCCTACAGCTCCATCCATGTTGCTGCAAATGATTGGATGTGCCCTTTTCTTATGGCTGAGTAGTATTCCATTGTGTATATGTACCACATCTTCTTTATCCATTCATCTATCGATGGACATTTAGGTTGCTTCCAGTTCTTGGCTATTGTAAATAGTGCTGCAATAAACATAGTGGTGCATCTGTCTTTCTCAAACTTGATTGCTGCATTCTTAGGGTAAATTCCTAGGAGTGGAATTCCTGGGTCAAATGGTAAGTCTGTTTTGAGCATTTAGATGTACCTCCATACTGCTTTCCACAATGGTTGAACTAACTTACATTCCCACCAGCAGTGTAGGAGGGTTCCCCTTTCTCCACAGCCTCGCCAACATTTGTTGTTGTTTGTCTTTTGGATGGCAGCCATCCTTACTGGTGTGAGGTGATACCTCATTGTAGTTTTAATTTGCATTTCTCTGATAATTAGCGATGTGGAGCATCTTTTCATGTGTCTGTTGGCCATCTGTATTTCTTTTTTGGAGAACTGTCTGTTCAGTTCCTCTGCCCATTTTTTAATTGGGTTATTTGTTTTTTGTTTGTTGAGGCGTGAGAGTTCCTTATATATTCTGGATGTCAAGCCTTTATCGGATGTGTCATTTTCAAATATATTCTCCCATACTGTAGGGATCCTTCTTGTTCTATTGATGGTGTCTTTTGCTGTACAGAAGCTTTTCAGCTTAATATAGTCCCACTTACTCATTTTTGCTGTTGTTTTCCTTGCCCGGGGAGATATGTTCAAGAAGAGGTCACTCATGTTTATGTCTAAGAGGTTTTCGCCTATGTTTTCTTCCAAGAGTTTAATGGTTTCATGACTTACATTCAGGTCTTTGATCCATTTTGAGTTTACTTTTGTATATGGGGTTAGACAATGGTCCAGTTTCATTCTCCTACATGTAGCTGTCCAGTTTTGCCAGCACCACCTGTTGAAGAAACTGTCATTTCGCCATTGTATGTCCATGGCTCCTTTATCAAATATTAATTGACCATATATGTCTGGGTTAATGTCTGGATTCTCTAGTCTGTTCCATTGGTCTGTGGCTCTGCTCTTGTGCCAGTACCAAATGGTCTTGATTACTATGGCTTTATAGTAGAGCTTGAAGTTGGGGAGTGAGATCCCCCCTACTTTATTCTTCTTTCTCAGGATTGCTTTGGCTATTCGGGGTCTTTGGTGTTTCCATATGAATTTTTGAATTGTTTGTTCCAGTTCATTGAAGAATGTTGCTGGTAGTTTCATAGGGATTGCATCAAATCTGTATATTGCTTTGGGCAGGATGGCCATTTTAACGATATTAATTCTTCCTAGCCACGAGCATGGGATGAGTTTCCATCTGTTAGTGTCCCCTTTAATTTCTCTTAAGAGTGACTTGTAGTTTTCAGAGTATAAGTCTTTCACTTCTTTGGGTAGGTTTATTCCTAGGTATTTTATTTTTTTTGATGCAATTGTGAATGGAGTTGTTTTCCTGATTTCTCTTTCTGTTGGTTCATTGTTAGTATACAGGAAAGCCACAGATTTCTGTGTGTTGATTTTGTATCCTGTAACTTTGCTGTATTCCGATATCAGTTCTAGTAGTTTTGGGGTGGAGTCTTTAGGGTTTTTTATGTACAGTATCATGTCATCTGCAAATAGTGACAGTTTAACTTCTTCTTTACCAATCTGGATTCCTTGTATCTCTTTATTTTGTTTGATTGCCGTGGCTAGGACCTCCAGTACTATGTTAAATAACAGTGGAGAGAGTGGGCATCCCTGTCTAGTTCCCGATCTCAGAGGAAATGCTTTCAGCTTCTCGCTGTTCAATATAATGTTGGCTGTGGGTTTATCATAGATGGCCTTTATTATGTTGAGGTACTTGCCCTCTATTCCCATTTTGCTGAGAGTTTTTAACATGAATGGATGTTGAACTTTGTCAAATGCTTTTTCAGCATCTATGGAGATGATCATGTGGTTTTTGTCTTTCTTTTTGTTGATGTGGTGGATGATGTTGATGGACTTTCGAATGTTGTACCATCCTTGCATCCCTGGAATGAATCCCACTTGGTCATGGTGTATGATCCTTTTGATGTATTTTTGAATTCGGTTTGCTAATATTTTGTTGAGTATTTTTGCATCTACATTCATCAGGGATATTGGTCTGTAGTTTTCTTTTTTGGTGGGGTCTTTGCCTGGTTTTGGTATTAAGGTGTTGTTAGCTTCATAGAATGAGTTTGGGAGTATCCCCTCCTCCTCTATTTTTTGGAAAACTTTAAGTAGAATGGGTATTATGTCTTCCCTGTATGTCTGATAAAATTCCGAGGTAAATCCATCTGGCCCGGGGGTTTTGTTCTTTGGTAGTTTTTTGATTACCTCTTCAATTTCGTTGCTGGTAATTGGTCTGTTTAGATTTTCTGTTTCTTCCTGGGTCAATCTTGGAAGGTTATATTTTTCTAGGAAGTTGTCCATTTCTCCTAGGTTTCCCAGCTTGTTAGCATATAGGTTTTCATAGTATTCTCCAATAATTCTTTGCATTTCCGTGGGGTCCGTCGTGATTTTTCCTTTCTCGTTTCTGATACTGTTGATTTGTGTTGACTCTCTTTTGTTCTTAATAAGTCTGGCTAGAGGCTTATCTATTTTGTTTATTTTCTCGAAGAACCAGCTCTTGGTTTCATTGATTTTTGCTATTGTTTTATTCTTCTCTATTTTATTTATTTCTTCTCTGATCTTTATTATGTCCCTCCTTCTGCTGACCTTAGGCCTCATCTGTTCTTCTTTTCCCAATTTCGATAATTGTGACATTAGACCATTCATTTGGGATTGCTCTTCCTTTTTTAAATATGCTTGGATTGCTATATACTTTCCTCTTAAGACTGCTTTTGCTGTGTCCCACAGAAGTTGGGGCTTAGTGTTGTTGTTGTCATTTGTTTCCATATATTGCTGGATCTCCATTTTGATTTGGTCATTGATCCATTGATTATTTAGGAGCGTGTTGTTAAGCCTCCATGTGTTTGTGAGCCTTTTTGCTTTCTTTGTACAGTTTATTTCTAGTTTTATGCCTTTGTGGTCTGAAAAGTTGGTTGGTAGGATTTCAATTTTTTGGAATTTTCTGAGGCTCTTTTTGTGGCCTAGTATGTGGTCTATTCTGGAGAATGTTCCATGTGCACTTGAGAAGAATGTATATCCCGCTGCTTTTGGATGTAGAGTTCTATAGATGTCTATTAGGTCCATCTGCTCTACTGTGTTGTTCAGTGCTTCCGTGTCCTTACTTATTTTCTGCCCAGTGGATCTATCCTTTGGGGTGAGTGGTGTGTTGAAGTCTCCTAGAATGAATGCATTGCAGTCTATATCCCCCTTTAGTTCTGTTAGTATTTGTTTCACATATGCTGGTCCTCCTGTGTTGGGTGCATATATATTTAGAATGGTTATATCCTCTTGTTTGACTGAGCCCTTTATCATTATGTAGTGTCCTTCTTTATCTCTTGTTACTTTCTTTGTCTTGAAGTCTATTTTGTCTGATATTAGTACTGCAACCCCTGCTTTCTTCTCACTGTTGTTTGCTTGAAATATGTTTTTCCATCCCTTGACTTTTAGTCTGTACATGTCTTTGGGTTTGAGGTGAGTTTCTTGTAAGCAGCATATAGATGGGTCTTGCTTTTTTATCCATTCTGTTACTCTGTGTCTTTTGATTGGTGCATTCAACCCATTAACATTTAGGGTGACTATTGAAAGATATGTACTTATTGCCATTGCAGGCTTTAAATTCGTGGTTACCAAAGGTTCAAGGTTAGCCTCTTTAGTATCTTACTGCCTAACTTAGCTCGCTTATTGAGCTGTTATATACACTGTCTGGAGATTCTTTTCTTCTCTCCCTTCTTGTTCCTCCTCCTCGATTCTTCATATGTTGGGTGTTTTGTTCTGTGCTCCTTCTAGGAGTGCTCCCATCTAGAGCAGTCCCTGTAAGATGTTCTGTAGAGGTGGTTTGTGGAAAGCAAATTCCCTCAGCTTTTGTTTGTCTGGGAATTGTTTAATCCCACCGTCATATTTGAATGATAGTCGTGCTGGATACAGTATCCTTGGTTCAAGGCCCTTCTGTTTCATTGTATTAAATATATCATGCCATTCTCTTCTGGCCTGTAGGGTTTCTGTTGAGAAATCTGACGTTAGCCTGATGGGTTTCCCTTTATAGGTGACCTTTTTCTCTCTAGCTGCCTTTAACTCTCTTTCCTTGTCCTTGATCTTTGCCATTTTAATTATTATGTGTCTTGGTGTTGCCCTTCTTGGATCCTTTCTGTTGGGGGTTCTGTGTATTTCCGTGGTCTGTTCGATTACTTCCTCCCCCAGTGTGGGGAAGTTTTCAGCAATTATTTCTTCTAAGATACTTTCCATCTCTTTTCTTCTCTCTTCTTCTTCTTGGACCCCTATAATACGGATATTGTTCCTTTTAGATTGGTCACACAGTTCTCTTAATATTGTTTCATTCCTGTAGATCCTTTTGTCTCTCTGTCTGTCAGCTTCTATGCATTCCTGTTCTCTGATTTCAATTCCATCAATGGCCTCTTGCATTCTATCCATTCTGCTAATCAACCCTTCCAGAGTTTGTTTCATTTCTGCGATCTCCTTTCTGGCATCTGTGATCTCCTTCCGGACTTCATCCCATTTTTCTTGCGTATTTCTCTGCATCTCTGTCAGCATGTTTATGATTCTTATTTTGAATTCTTTTTCAGGAAGACTGGTTAGGTCTGTCTCCTTCTCTGGTGTTGTCTCTGTGATCTTTGTCTGCCTGTAGCTTTGCCTTTTCATGGTGATAGGAATAGTCTGCAGAACTGGGACGAGTGACGGCTGGAAGGACTTCCGTTCTTGTTGGTTTATGGCCCTCCTCTCCTGGGAGAACAGCGGCCTCTAGTGGCTTGTGCTGCGCAGCTGCGCGCAGACAGGGTTTCTGCTTCCTGCCCGGCTGCTATGGAGTTAATCTCCGCTGTTGCTGTGAGCGTGGCCTGGCTCGGGCAGCTACTCCAAAATGGTGGAGTCGCGTTGGAGCAGGAGCTGCTGGGAGGCTATTTATCTCCGTAAGGGGCCTCCCTGCTCCCTGCAGCCCAGGGGTTAGAGTGCCCAGAGATCCCGGATTCCGTACCTCTGGATTAAGTGACCCGCCCTGCCCCTTTAAGACTTCCAAAAAGCACCCGCCAAAACAATACAACGACCACAAAAAAAAAACAAGAAAAAAAATTTTTTTAATTTAAAAAAAAAAATTTTTTTTAATTAAAAAAAAAAAGGTGGTCGTTCGTTTTTCTTTATTCTCCGGTGCCAGCCTCAGGCCTCTGCTTACCGGTCTTTCTGCCCTGTTTCCCTAGTATTGGGGTCCCTGTCCCTTTAAAACTTCCAAAAAGCGCTCGCCAAAACAAAACAGCAAAAAAGCAAAAAAAAAATGGTCGCGCGCTTTTCTTATGCCCTCAGTCGCCCAGCCTCCAGTGCCTGCTCACTGTTCTTGCTGCCCTGTTTTCCCAGTATCGAGGGCCCTGCACTCTGGCCCGAATGGCTGGGGCTGGGTGTTCGGCAGCCCTGGGCTCCGTCTCCCTCCCGCTCTGCCTGCTCTTCTCCCACCGGGAGCTGGGGGGAGGGGCGCTCGGCTCCCGCGGGGCCGGGGCTTGTATCTTACCCCCTTCGCGAGGCGCTGGGTTCTCTCAGGTGCGGATGTGGTCTGGATATTGTCCTGTGTCCTCTGGTCTTTATTCTAGGAAGGGTTGTCATTGTTATATTTTCATAGATATATGTTGTTTTTGGAGGAGATTTCCGCTGCTCTACTCACGCCGCCATCTTCTGCCCCTCTCTTGTTTGATATTCTTAAAGGGGACCCAGATCCTACTCCCAGTCGCTCATTAACAGCCCCCGCCCTAGAAGCCCTAAAGGCAGTGGAAGACGCAATTCTAAACCAACGGGTCACCTTTATCTCTTATGAAAAGCCTCTTCTCCTAGTCATTTGTGCTACTGATTTTACACCCACCGGAGTGTTCTGGCAAGAGGGGCCCCTTTTTTGGGTCCATTTACCTGCCTCGCCACCCAAATTCCTTATCCCCTATACCACCTGGGTGGCTGAGCTGATAAAAATCGGACGCAACCACAGCAGGAAAATATTCGGTAAAGACGCCGACAAAATTGTCCTGCCCTATTCCCCTACCCAAATCCAGTGGTTGATAGAGAATGATGATGAATGGGCAACATCCTGCACCTCTTTCCAGGGAGCCCTTGACAATCATTACCCTGCTAACAAGCTTCTCCATTTTCTAAGGACCCAACCATTTGTTTTCCCTACATTTACCTTCTCCCAACCCCTTCCTCATGCCCCCCTAGTTTCAACCGATGGCTCCTCCAACGGAGTGGCAGCCTTCACCATAGATAATCAAACCACTTCCCTATAATCCCCATTCCACTCCACTCAATTGGTTGAACTCTTTGCTGTTTTACAAGTTTTTCAACAACTCCCAAATACTCCATTTAACCTATACACTGACAGTGTTTATATTGCTCAATCCAGTCCCCTTTTAGAGACCGTGCCCTATATAAAACCCACTACAAATGCCACCCCTCTGTTTTTTTCCATCCAGCACTGCATACATTCGAGGCAACATCCCTTTTATATAAGCCATATTCTTGCCCATTCTGGTCTTACTGGACCTCTAGCCACAGGCAATGCTGTGACTGATAAAGCTACCCAACTTGCCCTTCTCGCTGAGCTCGATCCTGTGGCTCAAGCCAAAGAAGCTCATTCTTTACACCACCTTAATGCTCAAACCTTACGTCTTCTTTTTAAAATTACTAGAGAACAAGCCCGTCAGATTGTTAAACAATGTGCAAATTGTGTTACTCTCCTGCCTGTTCCTCACTTGGGTGTGAACCCTAGGGGCCTAGTTCCCAATGAGATCTGGCAAATGGATGTAACACACGTCCCCTCATTCGGAAATATTAAATATCTTCATGTTACTGTAGATACCTTTAGTGGATTTATTTTTGCCAGCCTCCATGTTGGAGAGACTTCAAAAAATGTTATTGCTCGTGTACTCAATTGTCTTAGTGTCATGGGAAAACCCGAGATTATCAAGACTGATAATGGTCCTGGATATACTGGAAAAAAATTCCAATAATTTTGTCACCAATTACAAATTAAGCATGTTGCAGGCATACCATACAATCCCCAGGGTCAAGGGATTGTCGAACGAGCATATCTAACTATTAAACATACCTTCCACATATTAAAAACGGGGGACTTATATCCCATGAAAGGCTCTCCAAGAAATATTCTTCATCATGCCTTGTTTGTTCTTAATTTTCTAACCTTGGACGCTCATGGCAAATCTGCAGCTGATCACCTTTGGCACCAACAAACTGATAAAAATTATGCCACTGTCATGTGGAGAGACCACCTCACTTCCCATTGGAATGGCCCTGACTCCATACTCATATGGGGCTGGGGATCTGCCTGTGTTTCCGACACCAAAGAAGGAGCTGCTCACTGGCTGCCAGAGCGTTTGTTTAAACCAATAGATTTACCAGAAGATTTTTAAAAATCTTATTCAACTCTTCAGGGTGGTGACACCCCCTGAGACATCCTTTTTATTCTTCTCTCCGTAGATTCTGGCCACTGGTTTAGTCCTTGCCTTTATCTAAGGCATAGGACTCGCCGCCTCCACCCCTCCCCAGTGGACCTTTGTACAGCAGACTACTCTTGTTACCACTTACTGGATCCTTGTGGGCATCTTCGCACGTCTTAACTGCACCTTATAAAAAGATGAAGCCCATCAACTCTCGCGTTTTCACCTTCGCGGTAAGTATACTGTTCCCTCTCTATTGTCACGGGGGTTTTCAATCACCCCCTAACAAAAAACAGATCTATGTGCAGCTATTTGGACAACCATGTGATTGTAAGGGAGGAATACAGGATTTAGAACCCAATATAGAAGGACATAAACAAGTAACACCTCAAGGGACAAAATATTTAGCTGGACCCCAATTGACCACCCGAGGACCCATAGATTGTAAGGATAAGACAGCATATCTCACAGCAGATATCTCTGCAGGAGGATATTCCTCTAGCAGAGGATGGAAACAACTCTTGGAAATGCGTTAAAGAGCCCTCCATAACACCAACTGCTGACGAGAAATCAATACCCTGTAATTGCAATGCCACTGGCACTTTTACGGTCCAAGATTAAATGCATAGTAGTTGCTATGACTCTGTCCAGAGCTGTCATCATAAAAACCAGACTTATCTGACAGCCATTCCAAAGACCACCCGCCGAGGCGCTGTACAAACCCATTCCCATAACTCACCACTTTCAGCTAGTTGTGCAGGGACGCCAGGAAAACCTGTTTGTTGGAAGGTTTTGTCACCTAATCATGTGTCCGATGGAGGAGGTCCATCGGATAGGGCACGTGAACAACTCGTGCAACAGCGTATAGAGCAACTCATAGAGTATATATATCCTTCCTTAAAATATCACCCCCTGGCTCTCCCAAAACCCAGAGGAATCTATCTTAAGTCACCCATTAGCAACTTGCTTAAAGAAACTCACAAACTCCTTAATCTTACCAACCCTGACCTTGCGTCCGATTGTTGGCTTTGTCTGCCTTGGGGAACACCCATGCCTCTGGCTATTCTCACACCCAATATCACACAAAATCTCCAAAATAAGAACCATTGCTCACTTTCCTCTCCTTTTAAAGTGCAACCAGTATCACTAGATAACATAACCTGCTTGTACCAGAGATTTCAAAATAATTCCTATGATATTGACCTAGGGAACATTTCTTTCAGCCACTGCTCAGAAATTCTTGTCACTAACGTTACAAACAGTGTCTTATGCCCCCCCAAAGACCAAATCTTTGTTTGTGGGCCTAACATGGCATACACCTCTCTACCCACCAACTGGACAGGGCAGTGCACCACTGCTAGCCCTTTACCTGATATATCCTTAGTTGAAGGAAAGGAACCGGTCCCTTTGCCAACCTTTGATTACTACCCCATAAGGCATAAAAGAGCAGTTACTGTCCTTCCTCTGTTAATCGGTCTTGGAGTCACAGGTGGTCTGGGACCGGTACTGCAGAAATGGGCATTGCCATACACAAATATAATCAACTATCCCATCAATTAATTAATGATATTGAGGCTGTTTCAGGAACCTTACAAGATCTTCAAGACCAAATAGATTCCCTTGCAGAAGTAGTCTTACAGAACAGGCGTGGCCTAGAACTTCTCACTGCAGAACAAGGCAGCATCTGCTTAGCCTTAGAAGAGAAATGCTGCTTCTACGCAAACAAGTCCAGAGTAGTTCGTGACAAAATAAAAAGACTCCAAGAAGATCTCGTGCAAAGAAAGAAAAAACTGTTTGAAAATCCCCTATGGACTGGGATGGGGATGAGTGGGTTTCTTCTTTATCTTCTCCCTATACTAGGACCCTTACTTGGTCTCATGCTTGTGCTCTCCCTTGGCCTTTGGGACTTACAGAGAATTACCACCTTCATTAGAGAACAAATCAATACTGCCCTCGGCAGACAGATACAAGTCCACTATCACCGGCTTGACCTGGCGGACCAAGGCTATGATGTGCCAGATGACTCCCCTCCTTTAGAAGCTGCATAGGATTCAGACCTATGCATATCGGCTCACAATGAAGTGAGTGCGATATGGGCACCAATGTGGGTGCGAAGCTAAGCATCGCAAAGGAAGGTTCATGAACCGCCTCTGAATTCCCTGAGAGAAAAACCTGGCTTGCATGGAGGTTGGTATCTAAAATAAATACGCCCTTCCTCCCCTCCACAAAAGATACCAAGGGCCAACATTGCCCCCATCAATGGGGAGTCTCGGAGGAGCCAGGTCACTACTCCCCCAATTGGTTAATGCCCATGGCTAAATAGCAGGCCTCCCCTTCTTTTGTATAAAAGGGAGGAGATGTCGGGAGCCGTTAGGCCATAGAAACAATGGTCTCGCCCTTTTCACCTAGGCCTCTAGTTTCTCAAGCCTGCTCCATTTATGAACGATCAATTGACCAAGCTTGCAATTAGACTGCTGGGATAGAGGTTAAGCAGCTGCCGTGGAAACATCTCCTCCTTAGTAAAACATTCTGTGTTTCCTCAGTAATCCCCCACCCATGATCTTTTCCAGAGAACATTCTTCAGTTAGGTATCCTAGCAACCTAGATAATCCTTTCACTTCACCTGGAGATGTTTCCCCCTCCTAGCTCCTATATAATCTACCTTGTAAGAATAAACTTTGAGACCTTGATCAGACTATCGACTTGGTCTCCTTCTTTGTGTCTGGTATGTCTCTCATCCAGGTAAACTTTCCCTCCAGCCCTTGTTGAACTCCACGCAGGCCGGGGAAACCACCCACATTCAACATGCTAATCGTAATGCCCCCTTTCTTTTCCCCCTCCTTTATCCCTTCCTCCCCACCCATTCTCCCTAGTCCCTTTCCCTTTGGTGACTGTTAGTCCATTCTTGGGTTCTGTGATTCTGCTGCTGTTTTGTTCCTTCATTTTTCCTATGTCTTTATACTCCACATATGAGTGATATTATTTGTTATTCTCTCTCTCTGCCTGACTTATTTCATTGAGAATAATACCCTCTAGTTCCATACACGTTTTTGAAAACCGTAGGATTTGTTTTCTTCTTATGGCTGAATAATCTTCCATTGTGTATATGCACCACATCTTCTTTAGCCATTCATCTATGGATGGACACTTAGGTGGCTTCCATTTCTTGGCTATTGTAAATAGTGCTGCAGTAAACATAGGGGTGCATCTGTCTTTTTCAAACTGGGCTGCTGCATTCTTAGGGTAAATTCCTAAAAGTGGAATTCCTGGGTCAAATGGTTTCCTATTTTTAGTTTCTAGAGGAACCTCCAGATTGCTTTCCACAATGGTTGAAGTAGTTTACATTCCCACCAGCAGAGTAGGAGAGATCCCCTTTCTTCACATCCTTCCAGCGTTTGTGGTTGTTTGTCTTTTGATGTCGAGCATCCTCAATGGTATGAAGTGATATCTCACTGTGGTTTTAATTTGCTTTTTTCTCATGTTTAGCAATGTGGAGCATCTTTTCTTATGCTTGTTGGCCATGTGAAGTTCTTCTTTGGAGAAGTGTTTATTCAGCCCCTTAGCCCATTTTTTAATTTGCTTATTTGCCTTTTTTTGTTAAGGTGCATGAGCCCTCTATGTAATTTGGATGTCAACCCTTTATCAGATATGTCATTTCTGAATATATTCTTCCAAACTGTAGGATGTCTTTTTGTTCTACTGATGGTGTCCTTTGCTGTACAGGAGATTTTTAGTTTGATATAGTCCCACTTGTTCATTTTCCCTCTTGTTTCCCTTGCCCTGGGAGATATATTCATGAAGAAGTTGCTCACATTTCTGTACAAGTGATTTTTGCCTATGTATTATCTAAGAGTTTTATGACTTCATGACTTATATTCAGGTCTTTGATCCATTTTGAATTTACTTTTGTGTGTGGGGTTAGACAATAATCCAGTTTCATTCTCCTACATATAGCTGTCCAGTTTTGCCAACAGCAGATGTGGAAGAGGCTGTCATTTCCCCCATTGTATATCCATGGCTCCATTGTCATATATTAATTGACCATATATGTAAGGATTTCTATCTAGGCACTCTTTTCTGTTCCATTGGTCTATGGGTCTGGTCATGTGCCAGTACCAAATTGTCTTGATTACTGTGGCTTTGTAGTAGAGCTTGAAGTCACGGAATATAATTCCCCCTCTGATTTACTCTTCACTCTCAGGATTGCTCTGGCTATTTGGGGTCTTTTGTGGTTCCATATGAATTTTAGAACTATTTGCTCTAGTTCATTGGAGAATGCACTTGGTATTTTGATAGGGTTTGCATTGACTGTGTAGATTGCTTTCGGGAGGATGGACATTTTGATAATATTAAATCTTCCTATCCATGATCATCGATGTGTTTCCATTTATTTGTATCTTGTTTAATTTCTCTCCTGAGTCTCGTGTTGTTTTCAGAGCATAGCTCTTTCACTTTCTTGGTTAGGTTTATTCCTAGGTATTTTATTCTTTTTGATGCAATTGTGAATGGAATTGTTTTCGTGACTTTTCTTTCTGCTAATTCATCATTACTGTATTGGAATGAAACATATTTCTGTGTATTAATTTTCTATACTGCAACTTTGCTGAATTCAGATATTTGATCTAGTCATTTTGGAGTGGATTCTTTAGGGTTTTTATAAAAATAATCGTGTCATCTGCAAGGAGGGACAGTTTGACATGTTCTTTACCAATTGGGTTGCCTTTTATTATTTTGAGATGTCTAATTGTTGTGGCTAGGTCCTCCCAGACTATGTTGAATAAACGTGGGCCGAGTGGACATTCTTGTCTTGTTC
The DNA here is from genome assembly GCF_030020395.1 of Manis pentadactyla. Classification (NCBI taxonomy): domain Eukaryota; kingdom Metazoa; phylum Chordata; class Mammalia; order Pholidota; family Manidae; genus Manis; species Manis pentadactyla. The sequence continues at coordinate 46,315,868 of NC_080026.1, read as the reverse complement.
CTGATCTTAAAGAAAAAGCTTTCAGCTTCTAACTGTTAAGTATAATGTTGGCTGTGGGTTAATCATATATGGCCCTTATTATGTTGAGGTATTTGCCCTATATATCCATTTTTTGAGAGTTTTTATCATGAATGGATGTTGAATTTACTTGAGTGCTTTTTCAAACTCTGGGGAGATGATCATGTGGTTTTTGTCCTATTTGTCATTCATATGATGGATTATGTTGATGGATTTTCAAATGTTGTACCACCCTCACGTCCTTTACTTTAATCCCACTTGCTCATGATGGATGATTTTTTATTTATTTTTGAAATCGGTTTTCTAATATATTGTTGAGTATTTTTGCACCTATGTTCATCAGGGATATTGGCCTGTAATTTTCTTTTTTTTTGGTGCCTTTAACTTGCTTTCCTATTAGAATGATGTTTGCCTCTTTGAATGAGCTTGGGAGAATTCCCTCCTCTTCTACGTTTTGAAAAAATTTGAGGAGGATGTGTATTAGATCCTCACAAAATATTTGATAAAATTCACCAGTGAGACCCTCTGGTCCACTGGTTTTGTTCTTAGGTAGTTATTTTATTACCAGTTCAATTTCCTTACTGATAATCAGTCTATTCAGATTTTCTGTTTCTTTCTGTGTCAGCCATGGAAGGTTGTATTATTCTAGAATGTTGTCCATTTTCTCCACGTTATCAAGCTTGTTACCATATAATTTTCATAGTATTCTCTCATAATACTTTGAATGTCTGTGGTGTCCATAGTGATTTTTCCACTCTCGTTTCTGATTCTGTATATGTATGTAGACTCTCTTTTTTTCTTCATAAGTCTAGCCAGGGGTTTATCTATTTTGTTTATTTTCTCTAAGAATCAGCTCCTGCTTTCATTCGTTCTTTCTATATTGTTTTATTCTTCTCAATTTCATTTATTTCTGCTCTAATCTTTATTATGTCCCACATTCTACTAACTTTGTGCCTCATTTGTTCTTCTTTTGTTTGTTTCATTAACTGTGTGTTTTGACTGTTCATATGTGATTGTGATTCATTCCTGTGGTAGGCATGTATTGCAATATATTTCCCTCTTAGCACAGCCTTCGCTGCATCCCACAGATTTAGTGGTATTGAATTACTGTTGTCATGTGTCTCCATATATTCCTTGATCTCTGTTTTTATTTGGTCATTTATCCATGGATTATGTATGAGCATGTTATTAAGCCTCAATGTGTTTGTGGGCTTTTTCAGTTCCTTTGAGTATTTTATTTCTATGTTCATACATTTGTGATCTGAGAAGCACAATTCCAGTCTTTTCATGTTTACCGAGGCTCTTTTGGTAACCTTGTGTATGGTCTATTATTGAAATGTTCCATGTGCCCTTGAGAAGAATGTGTATCCTGTTGGTTTTGGATGGAGTGTTCTGTAGTTGCTCATTAGGTTCATCTGTTCTAATATGCTGTTCAGTGCCTCTGCCTCTTTCCTTATTTTCTGTCTGGTTGATCTATCCTTTGGAGTGAGTGGTGTGTTGATGTCTCCTAAAATGATTGTATTGTATTCTATTTCTCCTTTTAATTCTGTTAGTATATTTTTCACACATGTAGGTGATCCTTTGGGTGCATAGATATCTATGATGGTTATGTCGTCTTGTTGGACTGACCCCTTTTTCATTATGTAATGTCCTTCTCTGTCTCTTGTGACTTTTTTGAAGTCTATTCTGTCTTCTACTACAAGCTGGAATCCTTGATTTTTTCTCCCAATTAATTGTACTAAATATGTTTTTGCATCCCTTCTCGTTTAGTCTGTGGATGTCTTTGTGCTTGAAGTGAGTGTCTTGTCAGCAGCATAAGGACGGGTCTCGTTTTTATCCATTTAGTGACCTTATGACGTTTTTCTGGGTATCAGTAATCCATAATCACATGAAGAACAGTATCTTTACAAGGCTACCCCCTTCGCAAAGTCCCCTCCGACCCAACAAGCCCCATTACAGTCACTGTCCATCAGCATAGCAAGATGCCGCAGCATCCTTAGTTTCCTTCTCCATGTTGAATAGCCCCCCAGGCCCACACCCCACGTTACACATGCTAATCGTAATGCCCCCTTCCTTTTGCCCCACCTTTATCCCTCCCTGTCCACCAATTCTCCCTAGTCCCTTTCCCTTTGGTGACTGTTAGTCAATTCTTGGGTTCTGTGATTCTGCTGCTGTTTTGTTCCTTCAATTTTTTGTTTGTTTTTATACTCCACATATGAGTGAAATTATTTGCTTCTTGTCTCTCTCTGGCTGACTTATTTCATTGAGAATAATACCCTCTAGTTCCATACAAGTTTTTGCAAACCGTAGGATTTTGTTCCTTCTTATGGCTGTATAATCTTCCATTGTGTATATGTAGCACATCCTCTTCATCCATTCATCTACAGACGGACACTTAGGTGGATTCCATTTCTTGGCTATTGTAAATAGTGCTGCATTAGACATAGGGGTGTATCTGCCTTTCTCAAACTGGACAGCTGCATTCCTAGGGTAAATTCCTAGAAGTGGAATTCCTGGGTCAAATGGTTTCCTATTTTTAGTTTCTAGAGGAACCTCCACACTGCTTTCCACAATGGTTGAACTCGTTTACATTCCCACCAGCAGTGTAGGAGGGATCTCCTTTCTCAACACCCTTGCTGGCATTTGTTGTTGTTTGTCTTTTGATGTCGAGCATCCTCACTGGTATGAAGTGATATCTCACTGTGGTTTTGATTTGCTTTTTTCTGATGATTAGCAATGTGGAGCAACTTCTCTTATGTTTGTTGGCCATCTGAAGTTATTCTTTGGAGAAGTGTTTGTTCAGAACGTTTACACATTTTTTAATTGGCTTATTTGCTTTTTGTTTGTTGAGGTGCATGAACCCTCTCTATAATATGGATGTCAACCCCTTATCAGATATGTCATTGGAGAATATATTCTCCCATACTCTAGGATGTCTTTTTGTTCTACTGATGGTGTCCTTTGCTGTACAGGAGATTTTTCAGTTTGATTTAGTCCCACTTGTTCATTTTTCCTCTTGTTTCCCTTGCCCTGGGATATATATTCATAAAGAAGTTGCTCACGTTTATGTCCAAGAGATTTTTGCTTTGTTTTTTCTCAGAGTTTTATGGCTTCATGACTTATATTCATGTCTTTGATCCCTTTTGAATTTACTTTTGTGTGTGGGGTTAGACAATAATCCAGTTTCATTCTCCTACATGTAGCTGTCCAGTTTTGCTAACAACAGCTGTTGAAGAGGCTTTGATTTCCCCCATTGTATATCCATGGCTCCGTTGTTGTATATTAATTGACCATATATGCAAGAATTTATATCTAGGCACTCTTTTCTGTTCCACTGGTCTATGGGTCTGGTCTTGTGCCAGTACCAAATTGTCTTGATTACTGTGGCTTTGTAGTAGAGCTTGAAGTCAGGGAGCATAATTGCCCCTGCTTTCCTCTTCACTCTCAGGATTGCTCTGGCTATTTGGGGTCTTTTGTGGTTCCATATGAATTTTAGGACTATTTGCTCGAGTTCATTGAAGAATGCGCTATGTATTTGGATAGGGATTGCAATGGAGTGTGTAGATTGCTTTAGACAGGATGGACATTTTGATTATAGTAATTCTTCCTATCCGTGAGCATCGATGTGTTTCCATTTATTCGTATCTTCTTTAGTTGCTCTCATGTGGGTCGTGTGGTTTTCAGAGCATAGTTCTTTCACTTCCTTGGTTAGGTTGATTCCTAGGTATTTTATTCTTCTTGATGCAATTGCGAATGGATTTGTTTTCCTGACTTCTCCTGCTACTTCATCTTTAGTGTATAGGAGTGCAACAGATTTCTGTGTATTGATTTTCTATCCCGCAACTTTGCCGAATTTGGATACTAGATCTAGTCTTCCTGGAGTGGATTCTTTAGGGTTTTTGTATACAATTGTCGTGTCGTCTGCAAAGAGGGACCGTTTGACATGTTCTTTACCAACTGGGATGCCTTTTATTACTTTGAGATGTCTAATTGTTGTGGCTAGGACCTCCCAAACTGTGTTGAATACAAGTGGGCCGAGTGGACATTCTTGTCTTGTTCCTGATCTTAAAGGAAAAACTTTCAGCTTCTCACTGTTAAGTATAATGTTGGCTCTGGGTTTGTCATATATGGCTTTTATTATGTTGGGGTACTTGCCCTCTGTAGCCATTTTCTGAGAGTTTTCATCATGAATGGATGCTGAATTTTGTTGAGTGCTTTTTCAACATCTGAGGAGTTGATCATGAGGTTTCAGTCCAACTTTTCGTTCATATGATGGATGATGTTGATGGATTTTCAAATGTTGTACCACCCTGACGTCCCTGAGTTGCGTCCCACTTGCTCGTGAAGGATGATCTTTTTTATTTATTTTTGAATTCGGTTTGCTAATATTTTGTTGAGTATTTTCGCATCTATGTTCATCTGGGATATTGGCCTGTAATTCTCTTTTGTGGTGTCTTTCCCTTGTTTTCATATTCGAGTGATGTTTGCCTCATTGAATGAGCTTGGGAGTATTCCCTCCTCTTCTACGTTTTGGAAAACTTTGAGGAGGACTGATATTAGGTCCTCACTAAATATTTGATGAAATTCACAGTGAGACCGTCTGGTCCAGTGGTTTTGTTCTTAGATATATTCTTGATTGCCAGTTCAATTTCCTTACTGATAATTGGTCTATTCACATATTCTGTTTCTTCCTGTGTCAGCTTTGGTAGGTTTTATTTTTCTACAACGTTATCCATTACCTCCACGTTATCCAGTTTTTTACCATATAATTTTCCATAGTATTCTCTCATAATTCTTTGAACTTCTGTGGTGTCTGTAGTGATTTTTCCTTTCTCATTTCTGATTCTGTTTATGTATGTAGACTCTCTTTTTTTCTTCATAAGTCTAGCCAGGGGTTTATCTATTTTGTTAATTTTCTCAAAGAATCAGCTCCTGCTTTCATTGATTCTGTCTATATTGTTTTATACTTCTCAATTTCATCTATTTCTGCTCTAATCTTTATATGTCCCACATTCCACTGACCTTGGGCCTCATTTGTTCTTCCTTTTTTTGTTTCATCAACTGTATGTTTAGACTTTTCATATGTGACTGTTATTCTATCCTGAGGTAGACCTGTATGGCAATATATTTCCCTCTTAGCACAGTCTTCGCTGCATCCCACAGATTTTCGTGGTATTGAATTACTGTTGTCATGTGGCTCCATATATTGTTTGATCTCTGTTTTTATTTTTGTAATTGGTCCTTGGATTATGTATGAGCATGTTATTAAGCCACCATGTGTTTGTGTTCTTTTTCATTTTCTTTGAGTAATTTACTTCTAGTTTCATAAATCTGTGATCTGAAAAGAACAATTCCTGTCTTTAATTTTTACTGAGGCTCTTTTGGTATCCTAGTGTATGATCTATTCTTGAAATATTCCATGTGCACTTGAGAAGAATGTATTTCCTGTTTCTTTTGGATGGAGTGTTCTGTCAATGCTCATTATGTTCATCTGTTCTAATATGCTGTTCAGTGCCTCTGCCTCTTTCCTTATTTTCTGTCTGGTTGATCTGTCCTTTGGATTGAGTGATGTGTTGAAGTCTCCTAAACTGAATGGATCACATTCTACTTCCACTTCTTATTCTCTTAGGATTGTTATCACTCATGTAGGTGATCCGTTGGGTGCATAGTTATTTATAATGGTTACATCGTCTTGTTGGACTGACCCCTTTATCATTATGTAATGTCCTTCTTTGTCTCTTGTGACTTTCTTTGAAGTCTATTTTGTCTTCTACTACAAGCTGCAATCCTTGATTTTTTTCTCCCTGTTAATTGTATTAAATATATTTTTCCATCCCTTCTCTTTTAGTCTGTGGATGTCTCTGTGCTTGAAGTGAGTGTCTTATCAGCAGCATGTGGACAGGTGTTGTTTTATCCATTTAGTGACCTTATGACGTTTCTCTGGGTATCAGTAATCCATAATTAAATGAAGAACACTATCTTTACTAGGCTCCCCCCTTCGCCAAGTCCACCACCACCCCACAAGCCCCATTACAGTCACTGTCCATTAGTGTAACAAGATGCTGCAGAATCCCTACTTGTCTTCTCCATGTTGTACAGCCCTCCACGAGCCCACCCCCAGCATTACACATGCTAATCGTAATGACCCCTTTCTTTTTCTCCATCTTTATCCCTCCCTCCCCACCCATTCTCCCTAGTCCCTTTCCCTTTGTTACCTGTTACTCCATTCTTGGTTCTGTGATTCTGCTGCTGTTCTGTTCCTTCAGTTTTTCTTTGTTTTTATACTCCACATATGAGTGAAATTATTTGTTACTTGTCTCTCTCTGCCTGACTTATTTCATTGAGAATAATACCCTCTAGTTCCATACACGTTGTTTCAACCTGTAGGATTTGTTTTCTTCTTATGGCTGAATAATCTTCCATTGTGTATATGTACCACATCTTCTTTAGCCATTCATCTACGGATGGACACTTAGGTGTCTTCCATTTCTTGGCTATAGTAAATAGTGCTGCAGTAAACATGCGGGTGCATCCGTCTTTTTCAAACTGAGCTGCTGCATTCTTAGGGTAAATTCCTAGAAGTGGAATTCCTGCGTCAAATTGTTTTCTATTTTTAGTTTTCAAAGGAACCTCCACCCTGCTTTCCACAATGGTTGAACTAGTTTACATTCCTACCAGCAGTGTAGGAGGGATCCCCTTTCTCCACATCCTTGCCGGCATTTGTTGTTGTTTGTCTTTTGATGTCTAGCATCTTCACTAGAATGAAGTGAAAATTTAATGTGGTTTTAATTTGCTTTTTTCTGATGATTAGCTATGTGGAGCATCTTTTCTTTTGCTTGTTGGCCATGTGAAGTTCTTCTTTGGAGAAGTGTTTGTTCAGCCCCTTTGCCCATTTTTTAATTGGCTTATTTGCTTTTTGTTTGTTGAGTTGCATGAGCCCTCTATATAATTTGGATGTCAATCCTTTATCAGATATGTAATTTGTGAATATATTTTCCCATACTATAGGTTGTCTTTTTGTTCTACTGATGGTTTCCTTTGCTGTAGAGGAGATTTTTAGTTTGATATAGTCCCACTTGTTCATTTTTCCTCTTGTTTCCCTTGCCCTTTGAGATATATTCATGAAGAAGTTGCTCATGTTTATGACCAAGAGATTTTTGCTTATGTTTTTTCTCAGAGTTTTATGGCTTCATTACTTGTATTCAGGTCTTTGATCCATTTTGAATTTACTTTCGTGTGTGTTGTTAGACGATAATCCAGTTTCATTCTCCTACATGTAGCTGTCCAGTTTTGCCAACACCAGCTGTTGAAGAGGCTGTCGTTTTCCCCATTGTATATCCATGGCTCCTTTGTTGTATATTAATTGACCATATATGCAAGGACTTATATCTATGCACTCTATTCTGTTCCACTGGTCTATGTGTCTGGTCTTGTGCCAGTACCAAATTGTCTTGATTACTTTAGCTTTGTAGTAGAGCTTGAAGTTGGTCAGCGAGATTACCCCTCCCCCACTTTATTTTTCCTTCTCTGGATTGCTTTGTCTATTCAGGGTCTTTGGTGGTTCCATATGAATTTTTGAACTTTTTGTTCCAGTTTGTTGGAGAATGTTGTTGGTAATTTGATAGTGATTGCATCAAATCTGTATATTGCTTTGGGCAGGATGGTCATTTTGACAATATTAATTCTTCCTAGCCAGGAGCATGGTATGAGTTCCATTTGTTAGTGTCCTCTGTAATTTCTCTTGAGTATCTTGTCGTTTTCAGGCTATAGGTCTTTCACTTCCTTGGTTAGGTTTATTCCTAGGTATTTTATTCTTTTTGATGTTATTGTGAAAGGAATTCTTTCCCTGATTTCTCTATTAGTTCATTGTTAGTGTATAGGAAAGCCACAAATTTCTGTGTGTTTCTTTTCTGTCTGGCTTCTTTGCTTAATTCCGATATCAGTTCTTGTAATTTTGGTTTGGTGTCTTTTGGGTTTTTTATGTACAATATCATGTCTTCTGCAAATAGTGACAGATTAACTTCTTCTTTAACAATCTATTCCTTGAATTTCTTTGTTTTGTCTAATTGCCATGTCTTGGACCTCCAGTACTATGTTGAATAACAGTGGTGAGAGTGGGCATCCCTGTCTTGTACCCAATCTCAGAGGAAATGCTTTCAGCTTCTTTCTGTACAGTATGATGTTGGCTGTGGGTTTATAACATATGGCCTTTATTATGTTTTAGAGGAACCTCCACACTGCTTTCCACAATGGTTGAACTAGTTTACATTCCCACCAGCAGTGTAGGAGGGATCCCCTTTCTTGCCCTATATACCCATTTTGTTGAGAGTTTTTATCATGAACAGATGTTGAATTTTGTCGAATGCTTTTTCACCATCTATTGAGATGATCATGTGGTTTCTCTCATTTTTTTAATGTTGCGGATGATGTTGATGGATTTTGGAATGTTGTACCATCCTTGCATCCCTGGGATGAATCCCACTTGGTCATGGTGTATGATCCTCTTGATGTATTTTTGAATTCGGTTTTCTAAAATTTTGTTGAGTATTTTTGCATCTACATTCATCAGGGTTATTGTTCTGTGGGGTTTTTTAGGTGGGGTCTTGGCCTGGTTTTGGTATTAGGCAATGTTGGCTTCATAGAATGAGTTTAGGAGTATTCCCTCTTCTTCTATTTTTTGGAAAATTTAAGAGGAATAAGTATTATATGTTCTCTGTATGTCTGATAAAATTCTGATGTAAATCCGTTTGACCCAGGGGTTTAGTTCTTGGGCAGTTTTTTCATCACTGTTTGAATTTCTTTGCCGGTAATTGGTTTGTTTATATTTTATGTTTCTTCCTTGGTCAGTCTTGGAAGGTTGTATTTTTCTGAAAAGTTCTCCATTTCTTCTAGGTTTTCCAGCTTGTTAACATATAGGTTTTCTTAGTATTGTCTAATTATTTGTATTTCTGTGGGGTCTGTTGTGATTTTTCCTTTCTCGTTTCTGTTTCTGTTGATGTGTGTTGATTCTCTTCTTCTCTTAATAAGTCTCGCTAGAGGCTTATCTATTTTGTTTAGTTTCTCAAAGAAGCATCTCTTGGGTTCAGTGATTTGTTTTCTTTTGTTTTATTATTCTCAACTTTATTTATTTTTTCTCTGATCTTTATTATGTTCCTCCTTCTGCTGAGTTTAGGCCTCATTTGTTCTTCTTTTTCCAATTTCGATAATTGTGATGTTAGACTATTCATTTGGGATGTTCTTCCTTCTTTAAATATGCCTCAATTGCAATATACTGTCCACTTAAGATTGCTTTCGCTGTGTCCCACAGAAATTGGGTCTTTGTGTTGTTGTTGTCATTTGTTTCCATATATTGTTTGATCTCTATTTTAATTTGTTCATTAATCCATTGAGTATTTAGGAGCATGGTGTTAAGCCTCCATGTTTTTGTGAGCCTTTTTGCTTTCTTTGTACAATTTATTTCTAGTTTTATACCTTTGTAGTCTGAAAAGTTGGTTGGTAGAATTTCAGTCTTTTTTATTTTACTGAAGCTCTTTTTGTGGTCCAGTATATGGTCTATTCTGGTGAATGTTCCGTGTGTATTTGAGAAGAATGTGTATCCTGTTTTTTTGGATGTAGAGTTCTATAGATGTCTATTAGATCCATCTTTTCTAGTGTGTTGTTCAGTGCTTCTGTGTCCTTACTTATTTTCTGTCCAGTGGATCTATCCTTTGGAGTGAGTTGTGTGTTGAAGTCTCCTAAAATGAGTGCATTGCATTCTATTTCCTCCTTTAATTTTGTTAGCATTTCTTTCACATATGCTGGTGCTCCTGTGTTGGATGCATATATATTTATAATGGTTATATCCTCTTGTTGGACTGAGCCCTTTATCATTATATAATGTCCTTCTTTATCTCTTGTTACTTTGTTTTGCAGTCTATTTTGTCTGATACTAGTACTGCAACACCTGCTTTTTCCTCTCTGTTTCATAGGGGTGCATCTGTCTTTTTCAAACTCTGCTGCTGCTACATTCTTAGGGTAAATTCCTAGAGGTGGAATTTCTGGGTCAAACAGTATTTCTATTTTGAGTATTTTGAGGAATCTCCATACTGCTTTCCACAATTGTTGAGCTAATTTACATTCCCACCAGCAATGTAGGTGTGTTCCCCTTTCTCCGCAACTTCGCCAACAATTTGTTTTTGTTTTTGTTTTGGATGGTGGCAATCCTTACTGGTGTGAGGTGATATCTCATTGTGGTTTTAATTTGCATTTCTCTGATGACAAGCGACGTGGAACACCTTTTCATGTGTCTGTTGGCCATATGAAGTTCTTCTTTTAGAGAACTGTCTATTGAGCTCTTCTGCCCATTTCTTACTTGGATTACTTGATTTTTGTTTGTTGAGGTGCGTGAACTCTTTATAGATTTTGGATGTCGTCTGTTTCTCGGTTCTGTCATTTATGAATATATTCTCCCATACTGTAGGATACCTTTTCATTCTATTGATGGTGTCCTTTGCTGTACAGAATCTTTTCAGCTTGTTATAGTCCCACTTGTTCATTTTTGCTTTTTTATTCCCTTGCCCAGGGAGATATGTTCATGAAGAAGTCACTCATGTTTATGTCTAAGTAATTTTTGCCTATTTTTTCTATGTATTTTATGGTTTCATGGTTTATCTAGTTTATCCAGTTTGTTACCACATTATTTTTCATAGAATTTTCTCATAATTCTTTGTATTTCTCTGGTGGCCTCTGTAGAGGCCTCTCTGTAGACCTCTCTGTAGAGGTGTTTATGTGTGTAGACTCTCTTTTTTTCTTGATAAGTCTGCCTAGGTGGTTTATCTATTTTGTTTATTTTCTCAAAGAACCAGGACCTGTTTTCATTGATTCTTTCTAGTGTTTTATTCTTCTTGAGTTTATTTATTTCTGCTATAATCTTTATTATGTCCCTCTTTCTACTGACTTTAGGCCTCATTTGTTCTTCCTTTTCTCATTTCATTATGTGTGAGTTTAGGCTGTTCCTATGGGATTGTTCCTCTTTCCTGAAGTAGGCCTGTATTGCAATATATTTCTCTCTTAGCATGGCCTTCACTGTGTCCCACAGACTTTTTATGGTTCTGAATTATGGTTGTGATTTGTCTCCATATATTTCTTGATCACTGTTTTTATTTGGTCATTGATCCATTGGTTATTTAGGAGCATGTTATTAAGCCTCCATGTGTTTGTGGCCTTTTTCATTTTCTTTCTGTAATTTATTTCTAGTTTCATACCTTTGTTTTCTGAGAAGCTGGTTGGTACAATTTCAATCTTTTTTGAATTTACTGAGGTTTTTTTTGTTGCCTAGTTATGATCTATTCTTGAAAATGTTCCATGTGCACTTGAGGAGAATGTGTAGCCTGTTGCTTTTGGATGGAGTGCTCTGTGGATGTCCACCAGGTCAATCTGTTCTAATACATTGTTCAGTGCCTCTGTCTCTTACTCATTTTCTGTCTGGTTGATCTGTCCTTTGTTGTGAGTGGTGTGTTGAAGGCTCCTAAAATGAATGCATTGCATTCTAGTTCCCCCTTTAATTCTGTTAGTATTTATTTCACATATGTAGGTGATCCTGTATTGCTTGCATAGATATTTAAAATAGTTATATCCTCTTATTGCACTGACCCTTTTATCATGATGAAATGTCCTTTGTCTCTTGTTACTTTCTTTGTTTTGAAGTCTATTTTGTCATATACAAATACTACAACTCCTTCTTTTTCTCCCTACTAGTTACATGAAATATCTTTTTCTATTCCTTCACTTTCAGTCTGTGTGTGTCTTTGGGTTTAAAATGAATCTTCTGTATGCAGCATATAGACATGTCTTTTTTTTTTTATTCATTCAATGACTCTATGTCTTTCGATTGGTGCATTCAGAGCATTTACACTTAGGGTGATTACCGATAGGTATGTACTTATTGCCATTGTAGGCTTTGAATTTGTGGTTACCAAAGGTTGAAGGGCAATTCCCCTGTGATCTAATAGTCTAATTTATCTCACTTCATATGTTATTCCAAACCAACCCTAAAGGTTCTTTTTCTTTCTTCCTTTTTCTTTTTCTTCCTCCTCCATTCTTTGTATGTTATGAATCATATTCTGTACTTTTTGTCTATCCCTTGTGTGACATGTATTTAGCCTTAGAAATACTTCCATCTACAGCAGTCCATCCAAAATGCACTGTAGAGGTGGTTTGTGGGAGGTAAATTCTCTCAGGTTTTGCTTATCTGAAAATTGCTTAAACCCTCCTTCAAATTTAAATGATAACCTTGCTGGGTAGAGTATGCTTGGTTCAAGGCCCTTCTGCTTAATTGCATTAAATAAATGATGCCACTCCCTCCTCTGTAAAGTTTCTGTTGAGAAATCTGATGATAGCCTGATGGGTTTTCCTTTGTATGTGATCTTTTTACTCTCTGTAGCTGCTTTTAACAGTCTGTCTTTATCCTTGATCTTTGCCATTTTAATTATTATATGTCTTGTTTTTGTCTTCCTTGTGTCCCTTGTGTTGGGAGATTTGTGCTCCTCCATGGCTTGAGAGACTATCTCCTTCCCCAGATTGGGGAAGTTTTCAGCAATTATCTCCTCAATGACACTTTTCATCCCTTTTTCTCTCTCTTATTCTTTCAGTACCCCATAATGTGAATACTCTTCCATTTGGATTGTTTACACAGTTCTCACAATACTTGTTCATTTTTAATAGATTATTTTTTCTCTCTGTGCCTCAGTTTCTTTGTATTACTATTCTCTAATTTCTATTCCATTTGCCATCTCTTCTACTACATCTAATCTGCTTTTAAATCCCTCCATTGTATGTTTCATTTCAGATATGTAATTTCTTAATGATTGAATCTCCATCTTAAATTCATTTCTGAGTTCTTGAATATTTTTCTGTACCTCCATAAGCATGTTTATGATTTTTATTTTGAATGCTCTGTAGGAAGACTGGTAAGTTCAGTTTGATTTGGCCCTTTTTCTGGGATTTGTGAGATTTGGGTCTGAACCTAGTTCTTCTGACATTTCATATTTCTATTTGGTGTCCTCTAGTGCCCAGAAGCTCCAGTCTCTGGAGCTCCTCAGCCCCTAGAGTGAGGTTCAGGGTCGTTGGTGAGTGGAGCTGATGCCTGGGGGGAAGAAAGTTCTGTTTCCTGATTCCTGTCTGCAGTGTCTGTCTCCAGTATTAGAGCCAGTGGGCTGAGCACACAGTTGTAAGCCTCTGTGCTCTGCATCTCTAGCTGTTGTAGGTGGGGCCTCCCTCTCGGTGGCATCATGCCAGCGCAGTAACAGCTGGTTTGCAAGCTGGTGCTGTCAGTCAAGGAGGAAGGCTCAGCAGACTGTGTGTCACAGTGGGGTCTTTGGACCTGCGCAGCCAGCCTGGGGGATGGAGTGCCTGAAGCTCCTCAAAGTTCCCAACCTACTGGGCAGTGCACACTTTAACAACCTTGTCCAGCTCTCCCTTCTCCCGCGGTGCAAGCTCCATGCAAACTCTGCCTATTCAGCAGCCCTCTCTCTCCTAGGAAGCCTCTCATACTGCCTGCATTTCCTCTGTCATAGAGCAGCTGGATGTTGATCCCATACCCCACAAACGGCTGGAATGTCAGTCTCTCAGGCACTATGCCTGTCTCAGCTCCCCAACCTTCAGAGCACCACACAGTATAGATTTCTTCTTGCAAAGCAGATCTCCAGGGCTAGGTGTTCAGTAGTCCCAGGCTTCCACCCCCTCCCCTCTCTGTTTCTCTTCCTCCTGCCAGTGACTGGGGTGGGGAAGGGCTTGGGTCCTGCCAGATCAAGGCTTTGGTATGTTACCCTGTTTCGTGAGGTCCGTTTTGTTCATGATGTCTGTATGCAGTCTAGTTCAGCCTTCTTTCCTGTTGCTCTTTTAGGTTTAGTTGTATTAATTAACTCTATTTTCATACTATTTGTGGTTTTGGGAGAGTTCTCTATCTCACCTCTCACGCCGCCATCTTGAATCTCTCACTACATTTCTTTTTAAATATATGTATAGAGAAAGTTGACATTATGGCCAGGATCCTTGATGGCTTTAATATCATCTATTGTGTACATAAGAAACCTGCTTTGCATATCTATGGGCACCAGGACGTTTATGGGTGACAGAGCCACTTGTCACTCATTGGAGTACCAGCACAGGGGAGGGGTGGAGAGGAAACACTCATTCTCTCTCCACCATTTCTGGTATATAATTATTTGGGTGTCTGCCAGTCACCACATAGACCCACCCACAGATTTCCTCCCAGTGCTAGGGTTGTGGAAAGGAGGAGAATGAGAAAGAGAGAAGGGTACCCTGGGGAGAGTGCCAGGAGAAAACAGAGGCTGGCAGAGGGAAGCTGCTGAACCCCAGGGCTAGAAATGGGAAGACTGAGCTGTGTGTGCTGCTTGTACATAGCTGGGTGACTGCTGTGAGAATAAACATGCTATGAACCCCTTTTAACTCCTCCCAACTTGCTGGTATCTTTATTTAGTCTCACCAAATTCATAGTGAGCTTGCCTGGAATGGGAAACCTCCTCCCTGCAGAGCAACAAATAGTGTAAAATTTAGAAATTAATATCTCTCTGAGAAATAAATACCTCTTTCCCTTACTGCAGGTAGGTAAGATCGGTTAAAGGGAAAGACATTTTCTTATGAAAACTAAGTCAAGTTTCTCAAGTTCACATGATCTGGGAAAATATTTGGCATCAATGCTAATCTGTTTGGTTTATTTAAAATAGACATGTCTTTAAGGTTATCAGCATTAAAATGAAAACTTTTATTCTTCCTAGTTTAACTTAAAGTTGTATAAGTTGATGTTATCTGTTAAATCATTCAAAAAAAAGGAAAGGCTTGGGGAAATGGCTGACTTTGATGCCTAATGAAGCTTTTGTGGGTAATCTAGGCATGGTCTGAACAGATAAACTAAACAGATGCAGTCAGTGAATTTTTTTTATCAACAATTATGTGTTATGGTATATGTACCAAAAAAAGCTTGAAAATCTTTTTGGTAACCTTAAATCTTAAGTTTTGCATAACTGAACATAGGCTTGTCTACTTTTGGTTTCCTTATTACAAGGAAACTAAAAACAAATTTGGGTCTGTTAATAAAAATGTTTTATGCTTATTGAAAGAAGCATATGCTTCTAGAAATTATGAAATATATTCATAAGTTTACCAATCGAAAGAATACTCGTGTAATAGTTCACAATTTCTTCCTTCTTAATTTTCACTAAAAATTAGGATTCTTAAGGGTTTTAAATTCTAATTAAGACTACTTGAAATAAAGGAAACTTCTTCATATGCTAGACAAGGAGGATGTGTGCTTTAGATAAAAGAATGTATGAGGAATGGAAATGCAGTTTTGTTAAAGGAAAAGAAAGTCCTACAGTGTCTGGGAAGGAGAAAATAGGACTAAATCTGAATTTTAAAAGAAAGTTGTAGAAGGCTTGTGGAAAAGGAATTTAATATGGTCATGCTGTGTGAGATTGAAATAAATGAGTTAATATCAAGTACATGGCAAGATTAGAATTTTGTTTTCTGTTTGTTAAAAGGGCTAAGTTTTCTTGAACTATTGGTCTATTGGTAAGAGATTGTTAAAGTTTTCCTAATTCTAATTCGATCAGAATAATTTCTTGTGCTTCATGTTATCTGAGTCAGGTCTTTGAATACTTTAGAAAACAAAATCTTAATATTAAAATAGCTAAGTTTTGCTAACAACTGTGTAACCTTATTTGTCTTTAAAGTCTTTTATTGTTGCATTAGTTAAACACATAAGTATCAATTTCACAATGACCTGCTATCCTATTTAGTTCAAAACTTTTGATACTTTCGACAACTTTCCAACATCCAATTCTAAAAAAATAAAAGTCCTCTTTACCTCTAGTTCAATGGAGATATTTCAGAGGGCTCCTGGGACATGTCAGGATATTCTCTTCATAAAGGGGAAATATTTAGCTAATTTCACTTATTTGATAAATTACCTCGGAAGTGTTGAATGAAGCTAAACTGTAGATTATTGAACCATTACATGCTGTAGAAATAACCAAATGTCCTTGTCAATTGCCTTATGGTGAACTTTCATCAGAACCTAACCATTTCCATTTTTAAGTATTTTGCTATTTACAGGCAGTTACTCTTTTACTTTGGAGCTAGTGGAAAAACTGAATTCAAGCAAAACAAGATTAATTACATGGGATTGAGTAAACTGAGGAGGAGGATTTTAATTTTTATGACTTCATTTCAAATCTTGCAAGGCTGATTTTTTAAAATATCTTTTTCCATATTTAAGGAAACTTTTTCTCTTAAGCTATAACTTCCACAAGAGTTTGGTAAATTATACCTTTGTAAGTAGAATTAAAACATTTATCTTTCTCTCTACTTGACCCCTCCAGAATCTGAAAACTCTCAGTGACTAATTTTTATGGTAATATATTTATTTTCATAAATTCAATAAGACTGTTCTCCTAGTAACAGGGTACAATTGAAATCATTGGCTATTTTACCAAGGCTTTCACTGGAGTGTCATATTTGAGAAAGATGTATATAGACTCAGATTTGGCCAGACAGCTTTAAGGAACTAAGGTTGACTTTATGGAGCCAATAAGGCCCCTTGGAAGAATCAGCCTTGTACCTTGCTTATAGGGTTTCCACCAGCCTTACCAGGTTAGTAAGGAAGGTCACTTCCTGGCATGCTCAGGGTAGGGAAAATGAAAGTTGCTATGACCAGGATCTTCACAGGACCCTAAAATAATTGATGGTGTAATTGGCCTACCGTAAAGGCTAATGATTACATACTTGTCAATGGGCTAGTATTGTCAGTGTTACTATATAAAGAGTTCCATCCAGTGCTCTGCTTGGAGGCAGAGGCAGAGATGGATTGCAAACTTGTCGGAGACAGACGTGATTCTAGTACTCCACCTACCACCCTGAGAATTAAGTTTGGTATAAACCCTTTTACCCTCACAGTTTATTGTTATTCATCTCACCAAATCCAGAGCGAACTTGCCCTGGGGTAATCCCCCTCAGATGAAACACTCAGGAGCCTCAGAATACTTGTGGACCTTGGAGAGAGGAATTCACACTCTCTGTAAGTATTGCAGGCAAAGTGTGCTGAAAGAGTTTGTAATTTCGATTTCCTGGCCTTGAGACACCTTTCTAAAAGTTCAGTTTGAGGTTCTTTATGAAGTTTCTGTAGATAAAGTGAAGGTTCCTATGGTCAGGATTCTCACCTGGCCCTGGTCATCTACCTCACTACACACATGTGTGCAATACTTTGTTATTGACTGTATATATATATAAAGAGCTCCTCCCAGTGTTCTGGGTGACACAGTGGCACAGCTGCTGCACAGCTGCAGGGTTGCAAGGCTGCAGGAGAGCAGAGATTGGAGTGGTGGGAGTGCTAAGAACAGAGACTGTGATGGCTGTGGGGGTTAATGAGGCCCAGAGGCAGAGACCAGCTTGCTGCATGCAGACTCACTCTGAGTGAATGGAATTCTAGTGATTGACCTACCAATATGGGAATAAAGTTGGGTATACCCTTTCACCGCAAAAATATTCTACTGTCATTCCTTTGGTCTCATTGAATCCATAGTGAACTTCCAGGGCTGAAACCCATTGGCAAGACAGTTCCATAAAAGCAGATTTTAAAAACATCTGTATGTTCAGTAACTGCTGTTGCTACATTTAAGTGAATAATTGAACCAAGTTTGTTAGTCTTAATTTACAAACAAATGATTATCTTTAAAAAAAAGTGAGGGTAATTTTATACAAGATTAAAATGATGCAAGTGTAACAATATGCAATACAGGTTGTTGTATTATGAGTTAATAACTGGATGTGTGTGTCCGAAATGAGAGATGAGCAGGCCAAATGCTAAAATGTATGTCATTTAAATGAGTGAATTTCAGAAAAACAGCATTGTAATTTTCCTTTTACTCAAATTTTATAAATTTTGCTAAAATGTAAACCTGACACTTATTAGCTGGTTGGGAAGTTTAGTCACCGAACTCTGTAAATGATTAATCTTAGCACCTGTCTTGCCTGAGAGTTTCAGCCCCAGGCTAGTTCACTAAGGATTCAGTGAGATCAAGAAATGACAACGGACTGTTCTTGGAGTAAAAGAGTTCATATACAGCTTTATTCTCATTGGCTGTAGGTTAAGCACTAGAATCACATCTACATCCAACATTCTGAAGGTCCGTAATCCACCTCTGTCTCTGCCTCCACCCAGAGCACTGGATGGTGCTATTTATATAGTGACTCAGTCAATAATAGCTCATTGCCCATGGATACAGAAGCATTAGCCTAGCAGTAGGCCAATTACATCATCAAGTAGTTTAGGGCCAAATGAGGATCCTGGCCGTGGGAACTTCCATTTTCCCTATAACAATAGTTCTGTCTTGGTTAATTTTATGAGAAGTTGGTCAGACCTTACTGGGGATCCCAGCCATCACTACCATACCACTGAGTCAGCTTCCAGTCCATGATCTACACCCTCTTCTTCTACTCTTTCTGGAAATGTTCTGTAAAAGGTAAAACTTAGAAATAATGGTTTAAACACTACCAAGTGTTCAGATCTATCCAATGTATATTTCTCCAAAAATACAGAAGACTGAAGACACCTGCCTAAATATGTCTCTCTGGAGTGAAAAGGGTAGTTGCTATGGCCAGGATCTTCATCTGACCCTAGTCTACTTGATGATGTAATTGGCCTACTGTGGAAGCAAATGAGCCATTTTTGCTGGTGTTACTTTATAAAGAGCTCTGCCCAGTGCTCCCCCTGGAGGCAGATACAGAGATAGGTTGCAAACTTGTCAGAGGCAGACATGATTCCAGCACACCACATTGTCACCGTGAGAATAAAGCTTGGATTAAACCATTTTACCCACAATGTTCTGTAGTTGTTATTTGGTCTTACCAAATCCAGAGTGAACTTGCCTGGGGACCCTCCCTCTCAGACAAGACATTCACCCAACCATTGTCAAACATGGACTTTCAAGACACTTAACAATAATGAATTTACAGGACACATTGATACAACATGTAGGCACATGTGTGGATAAAATGGAGGTTTCTATGGCCAGGATTCTACACTGGCCCTAGTCAGCTAGCTCACTACACATGTGTGGGCAATACATCATTATTGGCTCTATATAAAGAGCTCCTCTCAGTGCTCTGAGCTGCTGCAGGGCTGCAGGATTTCAGGAAAGCAGAGACTGGAGTGGTAGCAGTGCTGAGGAGAGAGACTGAGATGGCTGTAGGGGCTAGAGTGGCCCAGAGGCAAAGACTAGCTTACTGCATGAAGACTCACTCTGAGTGGACAGGATTCCTGACTTGTCACCATGGGAATAAAGTTGGGTATTAGTCCTTTCACCCCAAGAATGTTCCACTGTCATTTCTTTGGACTCACTGAATCCATGGTAAACTTGTCTGTGGCTGAATCCCATTGGCAAGACATGTCATAAAACAGATTTATTGGTGTTGATAAAACATGAAGGGTAAATAAAACATGCCCATTTTAAGGTCTTTCATTTTGAACTGCAAAATTGCAATTTGTAATTGATTCTCATGTCATTCTTATGAAACAACACAAATTCTGTATTATCATAGTTATTGATATAGAAGGGCAAAAAGTAAGTCTTTGTTGGAAACTTAAAACACTGTAATTCTTGAAATCACATTATCCAAACCTTGAAATCACAATATCAATTATCTAAGGATATTCCATATTACAGAAACAAATATAACAATATACTAATCAGGCTTCCAAGGACTTACCACTCCTTTTTGATTTTACAGAGAGTAGGAGAATTTGAAGTATGTGTAGTACAGAAGTAAGGCCAGTTTTTTAAAAAGTATTGGTGAAGGTATCAATATAAGATCCATTTTTCATATTATAAAATGAAATCTCACCCAACTCATAATCCAGAAAGTGCCAGTTCATAAGCTTTGGACTATATCACATGACCCACTGTGAGGAAAGTTGGGGTTCCTATGGCCAGGATCCTCACCTGAACCTAAACTACTTGATGAATGTAAATGGCCTCCTGCTAGGCTACTGCTTTCACACCTATAGGTAATAAGCTATTATTGACTGAGTCACTATATAAAGAGCTCTTCCAAGTGCTCTGGGCAGAGGCAGCGATGAAAGAGGATTACAGACCTGCAGACTGTTGGATGCAGACATAATTCTAGTGCTCAACCTATCACCAGGAGAACAATCTAAGGTAATAAACCCTTTCACCCCAAAAACATTCCATTGTCATTCCTCAGTCTCACTGAATGCAAAGTGAACTTGTCCAGGACTGAAACCTATTGGCAAGACACCCACTTGAATGCTGAATGTACCAGTAGCCATTCTTTGGCGATTCAGAGTATTTCTAGGGGAACAGTATTTACACAAACCTAAGGAAAATTCACTTGTGCTTCTGCCGATAAGACCTGCCAGCATCAAATCCTTCAAAACTCAAGACAGCTGGGTAAAAATAAATGTCTTGAGATTGTAAGAGATTTTGAGTGTTGAAAGTTTTTTCCAGGACAAAATCTTCTTTAATTAATATAAAAGGACTTCTCTTGCCAATAGGTTTCAGCACCAGGCAAGTTTGCTATGAACTCAATGTGACCAGAGAAATTGACAGCAAAACGTTCTTTGAGGAGAAATGGTTAATTACCTGCCTTGTTCTCTGGGTGATAGGTCAAGCAGTAGCATCTCTGCCTCTGCCCAGAGCACCTGGCCGACCTCTCTACATAGCGCAATAATAGCTTATTGCAAAAAGGTGTGGAAGCAGTATCCTAGGAACAGGCCAGTTACATCATCAGGTGGTTTAAGTTCATTGAGGATCCTGACCATAGGAACCCCAACTTCCCCACACTTCACCCCTCCAGGATTCTCATGTTACAATCTGCGTGCTTTCAGTCTTCCACAATGGTCCCTGTGTGAGAATGCTGGAGAACTGTGACCAGATTCCACAACAGCAACAGAGGATAACAACAGCTTAGAGAAAATGACAATTAAGATACAGCAAGATTTTGATACAAGTAACAAAAATTATAATAATCCTCAAGATAGAAGAGGTTCATAATAACAAAAAGCTATAATACTCCTCAAGCCAGAGGAAGTTCCCAATCCACAAAGACTTTAGGGGCAATAAGACACATGTTTTAGTGCCACCAACATAGGCAAATCTTATCCATCAGGTAGGATACATGCAAGACAGTAGTCTTGTAATAGGACTGTAGCAGGAAGGGGGTCCCTTCCAGGTTCTAGTATACCATACTTTCACTCATTTCCCCATGGGGGTTACTGAAGGGTCTATATATAGGGCTACTGGAGGTGGATGTACTGGCCATAGTGAAAAAACAAAACACCCTGTAAGATGCTCCTACCTACTGGCCATTCAGGATATGCTACTGTGACCTACGGCGGCCACTCTGCTGTTATTCCAGGAATACACAGGAGGCCAGCTTCCAGGCCTTGTCCCTAAGGTGGCAGGAGAGCCAGCCATCATTGGTTCATGTGTCAAAAGGTCCAAGGCCATGTCCAGTCAATGGAGACTCCAGGGTTCAGTGTAGTTGGTGCTGACAGCAAGATGTTATTCTGGTGGCCAAAACTCGGCTTCAGAAATTCTTCCTTGGTTTGTACTTGCAGTTGTATAGGGGAGGCAGCCATATCTGTTAATATGACTACAGGGCTCAGGGCTCCCTTTTGGGGTCTCTTGTTCAAACGCCGCAGCACGGTCCATAAGTTAATGATCCCTGCAGACTACTGGTATCTGGCTGTAGTCCGGATTTTAACAAGCTATTGTGCAGCTCCATCATGCCTGCTGCAGTAGGATTGTGTGGCACATGAAACTTCCATTTGATTCCCAGCTGTTGCACCCATTCTTGCAGTGTATGTCCAGTAAAATGGGTGCCCTGATCACTCTCAATTACCTGTGGTCGGCCATAGGCAGGAAAGAGATGCTCCAGGCCTGTTTTGGTCATCTGTTGGTCTGCACAACAAAAGCAACCAGAAGTCCAGTAGCTGTGTCCACACAAGTCATAGTATACCGTTATCCTTCTAACACAGGTAGAGGTCCAATATAGTCTATCTGCCACCTGATGAGGGGTATAGGCCCCTTAGCTATTGTCCCATGTTGCTGTGGTACTTGGTGTAAGACCCTTTTGGAACACACGACACACTCCTGCTGGGCTCTATTAACTTCTTCAAAAGTCAAAGGCAAGCCCTAACGATGGGCTATAGCCCACATGGTCTTTTGCCCAGCATGCAACAAATGCTGATATAGACACTGGGAAAGCCACAGGCTTTCCTTCTAACCAATGAATCTGGGCCAATTTATCTGCTTCATCATTCCTTGGGGATGCCAGTGGCAAATGACCTGTCACATGGTATACTGTAACTGTTTTAGTCTGACCACAGGCCCAAGGACTTGCCACAACTCTTGGCCCTGAAGGGGTTGGTTATTAACCAGCCAGTTGGCATGGTACCAGGCTCATAGCCACAGGTTCAAGCCACGATAGAGAGCCAAGCTGCCAGTGCAGACAACTATAGGGGAAGGCTCCTGGCTGATCACAAGCCACACAGCCCACAACTCTGAAAATATGCTTCTCTTCTCCTCACCATCTTCCATCCATATTGTCTCAGTCTTAGGATGGAAAGCTATGGCCCTCCATTTTGGGGGCTGCACACTGCTGGAGTCATCTGTGTACCATGCATCTTCAGGTATAGAGGCTCTTCTCTCCCGATAGGGACTCTCTGCTACTAATGGTTCAAAAGGAAGTTCTACCTTGGACAGCTACATGTAAGAAAATGAAACTGTATCACTGTCTAATCCCAAACACAAAAGTAAAATTCGAAATGGATCAAAGACCTGAATGTAAGTCATGAAAACATAAAACTCTTAGAAAGAAACATACCAAAAATCTCATGGACATAAGCATGAGTGATTTCTCCATGAACATATCTCCCCAGGCAAAGGAAACAAAAGCAAAAATGAACAAGTGGGACTATATCAAGCTAAAAAGCTTCTGTACAGCAAAGAACACCATCAATAGAACAAAAAGGTATCCTACAGTATGG
Source organism: Manis pentadactyla (assembly GCF_030020395.1). NCBI lineage: Eukaryota > Metazoa > Chordata > Mammalia > Pholidota > Manidae > Manis > Manis pentadactyla. Next base: position 46,292,785 of record NC_080026.1, on the reverse strand, counting down.
GAGAATATATTCATAAATGACAGATCCGATAAAGGCTTGACATCCAAAATATATAAAGAGTTCACACACCTCAACAAACAAAAAGCAAATAATCCAAAAAAAAATGGGCAGAGGAGCTGAATAGACAGTTCTCTAAAGAAGAAATCCAGATGGCCAACAGGCACATGAAAAGATGCTCCACATTGCTGAGCATCAGAGAAATGTAAATTAAAACCACAATGAGATATCACCTCACACCAGTAAGGATCGCCATCATCGAAAAGACAAACAACAACAAATGTTGGCAAGATTGTGGAGAAAGGGGAACCCTCCTACACTGCTGGTGGGAATGTAAATTAGTTCCACCATTGTGGAAAGCAGTATGGAGGTTCCTCAAAATGTTTAAAATAGAAATACCATTTGACCCAGGAATTCCACTTCTAGGAATTTACCCTAAGAATGCAGCACTCCAGTTTGAAGAAGACAGATGCACCCCTATGTTTATTGCTGCACTATTTACAATAGCCAAGATATGGAAGCAACCTAAATGTCCATCAGTAGATGAATGGATAAAGAAGAGGTGGTACATATACACAATGGAATATTACTCAGCCATAAGAAAAAAAACAGATCCTACCATTTGCAACAACATGGATGGAGCTGGAGGGCATTATGCTCAGTGAAATAAGCCAGGTGAAGAAAGACAAGTACCAAATGATTTCACTCATATGTGGAGTATAAGAACAAAGGAAAACTGAAGGAACAAAACAGCTGCAGAATCACAGAACCCAAGAATGGACTAATAGTTACCAAAGGGAAAGGGACTGGGGAGGATGGGTAAGAAGGGCGAGACAAGGGTGGGGAAAAAGAAAGGGGGCATTACGATTAGCATGTATAGTGTGTGGGGGGCACAGGGAGGGCTGTACAACACAGAGAAGACAAGTAGTGATTTTACAGCATCTTACTACGCTGATGGACAGTGACTGTGAAGGGATATGTTAGGGGGACTTGGTGAAGGGGGGAGCCTAGTAAACATAATGTTCTTCATGTAATTATAGATTAATGACACCAAAATTTTTTTAAAAAGGAAGTTCTACCTGCTTTTCACTAGTATATGTCACTGGCCCCAATAGGCATTGGAGTTCTTCACTGAAGGGGCTAGTAGAAAGGGCACTACGTTGCAGATAAGCACACCATTTGGCTAGTGTGAGTGTTTGTGCCACACCACTCCTTGGCTTTTGGGTCCAGTCTTGTACCCACCACAGATGGGATAGGTGGTTATTACCTGTATCGGGGCCATTCCAGTGATGGGTTCTCCAGCCACCAAGGCAGGATATATGGAAGCCAGTTATTTTTCTATCAAAGCGTATCGCACCTCTGCCCTTTCCACAGTGGTTACCAGATTCCAACAGGTTGGCAAAATTCATTCAAGCCTCTGCCAGAGACCCCAGCCATAACTGTCTTTACTCACATGAACATCCTTGCTCATAGATCCTTGATGGGTCTATTACACCCAAGGCCCTCACAACATTGACGGCCCATTTTGCTGTAGTAAAGACAGATGCACATGTCTCATCCCAGTCCAATCTGATGCCATTTAATACCAACTGGTATAAGGACTTCAGAATTTGTGCCAAGTGCGGGATTAACACTTTCCAGTAGCCTAGAAGATCCAGAAACTCCTGTAGCATTGCTACAGTTGTAGGGGTTGGAAAGGCCTGAACTTTATCTATAACTGCTTCTGGTATAACTTAGGTCTTACCCGGCCAGATGACCCCCAAGAATTTGACAGACAAACCAGGTATCTGAACCTTGGTGCTGTTCACAGCACATCCTTTCTCCTGTAATTGTTGCAGCAGTCTACCTGCTGCACCTTCTAGATCTGAAAGAGAATCAGATGTGAGCATGATATCATCAATACAATGGTACAGCCACACCATTCACAGTTTCTCCCGTGTAGCCAAGTCCTGGGCTACAAGTCCATGACAGATGGTGGGGCTGTGGAGGTATGCCTGTGGAAGGATGGTGAAAGTCCATTGCCGTCCTTCCCACATGAAGGCAAACTGTGCCTGACTTTCCTGCTCAATGTCAATGGAAAAGAAGGCATGAGCATGATATGTTCCTAGTTCATGGCTGAGGGTATCCATCAAGCCTAAAATAGAGGAGAGCAGCATGCATATGTGGAATGACTTTACTCATTTCTCTGTAATCCACAGTCATATGCCAGGAGCCATCTTGATTTTTTACTAGCCACACTGGGGATTGAAAGGACTGTGGGTGGGCTTATAATACCCACCTTTTCCAGCTCCTGGAGAGTTTCTCCAATCTCTTTATGCCCTCCAGGCAGATGTATTGTTTGGTATTAGTCACCCACTGATGCACTGGCAAAGTTATGGGTGGGTGTCTAGCATGTCCCCTCACAACTGTCTTCACCACACATACTCTCAGTCTGAACTCAATGGCAGTGGTCTGTAGCCATAGACCCTGCAGGATATCAATCCCCAAAATATTATCAGGGATGGGAGATATATACACACTATAATACTTTGGGGGTAGACGCCCTATTCCCAAAGGGGTCTGGGATTTTTTCACTCTGATAGCCTTACCCCCATCTACGAGAATGGGGATCCTGGGGAACCACTCAAGGTTACCATAAATCAGTGAACATTCAGCCCCAGTGTTCCACCAGAGCCAAGACACGTTGTATGTTCACTGATGACCAATGGATAGCTATTTCAACATGTAGCCTCTGGTCCCCACCTGGCCCCTCAGGGCAGATACCTTGTCCTTCCCCTCAGTCAATCCGTGTTCCCCAATCACCTTCCTGTGTGGGCTCAAGTGAGGTTGGCTCGCTCTCCAGCAAGAAGTCTTGCAAACACACAGGCCAGACTTGTGGCTCTGTCTCTGACCTCTGCCTCTTTGGTCTTTTTTTTTTTTTTTAATAATTATTTTTTATTGAAGGGTAGTTGATGCACAGTATTACATTACATTAGTTTCAAGTGTACAACACAGTGGTAAAACATTTATATACATAATTCTAGGTTCCAGCTATCACCCTACCAAGCTGTTACAATATCTTGACTATATTCCTTATGCTATACTTTACATACCGGTTACTTATTTATTTTAACATTGGAAGTCTGTCTTTTTTTTTTTTTTTTTGTGAGGGCATGTCTCATATTTATTGATCAAATGGTTGTTAACGACAATAAAATTCTGTATAGGGGAGTCAATGCTCAATGCACAATCATTAATACACCCCAAGCCTAATTTTCGTCAGTCTCCAATCTTCTGAGGCATAACAAACAAGTTCTTACATGTAGAACAAATTCTTACATAATGAATAAGTTACATAGTGAACAGTACAAGGGCAGTCATCACAGAAACTTTCGGTTTTGCTCATGCATTATGAACTATAAACAGTCAGTTCAAATGTGAATACTCATTTGGTTTTTATACTTGATTTATATGTGGATACCACATTTCTCTCTTTATTATTATTATTTTTAATAAAATGCTGAAGTGGTAGGTAGATACGAGAAAAAGGTAGAAAACATAGTTTAGTGCTGTAAGAGAGCAAATGTAGATGATCACGTGTGTGCCTGTAGACTATGTGTTAATCCAAGCTAGACCAGGGCAATTAAACATCCACGTATGCAGAAGATTTCTCTCAGAATGGGGGGGTGAGGTTCTAAGCTTCACCTCTGTTGAACCCAATTTCTCACCTGATGGCCCCCCTGCGACTGTGCCTGTCTTAGGTTGTTCCTCCCTTGAGGAATCTTACCCGTCTCTGGCTAACCAGTCATCTTCCGGGGCCATACAGGGAAATGTGAAGTTGGTAAGTGAGAGGGAAGCCTTATTGTTTGAAAAGGTTAGCTTTTTACTTCTTTGCATATTTATGCCCTGTGGCTTCTATGCCCAGCATTTGTCTTGAGGTATCTTTACCACTTGGAAGAATTATGATACTCGGTAAATTTGATATGAGGCACGAATTCTATTTAAGGGTTGTAATTAGGAAGGAAGAAGAAAAGCTATAGAAGTAGCAGGCGGAAGAAAACTTGGGAAGATTGATTATTTCTTTGACATATCTTCTTGTAGAGAACTTCAGCATGTATAGGTTTTAAGCTACTACTTAAAATGCGCACACACATTAACATAATAGGAGTATAGTTACATAACCAAAGCATACCTGTAATTACCAGCCATCTCCAGTGAAACCAAGAAAACCAGTTAGGCACCTTAGGCATTTGTGAAAACTTATCTATGATATGGTGGATATTGTCCAACTGAACTTGAACAGTCTGAGAGAAATCAGACAAATTAAAACAACCCATTCCTGGGGACTGTTCACATGCCATATGTTCTTTTAACAGTAAATAGTCTGTAGTTGTAAGACTTTGGAGCGCTACAATTTGCACTTCTCCAAATTCTTGGTTGAGTTAGAACAGTATAGATCCAGTCAAATTTGATGTTTTACTGTATGCACAGGTCAGCTTAGATATCTCCATCCTCATTCCCATGGCAAGTCCAGGAACTGGTGGGATGAGTGCATCTACAGCTGTAGCAGTGCGTGGATCTTTGTTGGGGATTTTTGATGATCATCTTCAGGGATGTGTCTTCCAGAGAGTGCTGGTGTTGGAAGTTCTTTTTCATATCGTATCTTAGTTTATTTTCAGGGGAGCCCAATTAGGCTTTGATCCTCTGTATAAACACAAACAGACCCTTTGCCTACACTTTTATATGCCCTTTATACCCTTGTGTAGAACTCGTTGGAGGTTACCACACAGGAACTGCCCTTTTTTTTTTTTGCTTTGTTTTTGGTATCACTAATCTACACTTACATGAAGAATATTATGTTTACTAGGCTCTCCCCTATACCAGGTCTCCCCTATAAACCCCTTTACAGTCACCGTCTATCAGCATAGCAAAATGTTGTAGAATCACTACTTGCCTTCTCTGTGTTGTATAGCCCTCCCTTTTCTCCTACCCCCCCCCATGCATGTTAATCTTAATACCACCCTACTTCTCCCCCCCTTATCCCTATCTACCCACCCATCCTCCCCAGTCCCTTTCCCTTTGGTACCTGTTAGTCCATTTTTGAGTTCTGTGATTCTGCTGCTGTTTTGTCCTTCAGTTTTTCCTTTGTTCTTATATTCCACAGGTAAGTGAAATCATTTGGTATTTCTCTTTCTCCACTTGGCTTGTTTCACTGAGCATAATACCCTCCAGATCCATCCATGTTGCTGCAAATGATTGGATGTGCCCTTTTCTTATGGCTGAGTAGTATTCCATTGTGTATATGTACCACATCTTCTTTATCCATTCATCCATTGATGGACATTTAGGTTGCTTCCAATTCTTGGCTATTGTAAATAGTGCTGCAATAAACATAGGGGTGCATCTGTCTTTCTCAAACTTGATTGCTGCGTTCTTAGGGTAAATTCCTAGGAGTGGAATTCCTGGGTCAAATGGTAAGTCTGTTTTGAGCATTTTGATGTACCTCCATACTGCTTTCCACAATGGTTGAACTAACTTACATTCCCACCAGCAGTGTAGGAGGGTTCCCCTTTCTCCACAGCCTCGCCAACATTTGTTGTTGTTTGTCTTTTGGATGGCAGCCATCCTTACTGGTGTGAGGTGATACCTCATTGTAGTTTTAATTTGCATTTCTCTGATAATTAGCGATGTGGAGCATCTTTTCATGTGTCTGTTGGCCATCTGTATTTCTTTTTTGGAGAACTGTCTGTTCAGTTCCTCTGCCCATTTTTTAATTGGGTTATTTGTTTTTTGTTTGTTGAGGCGTGAGAGCTCCTTATATATTCTGGATGTCAAGCCTTTATCGGATGTGTCATTTTCAAATATATTCTCCCATACTGTAGGGATCCTTCTTGTTCTATTGATGGTGTCTTTTGCTGTACAGAAGCTTTTCAGCTTAATATAGTCCCACTTACTCATTTTTGCTGTTGTTTTCCTTGCCCGGGGAGATATGTTCAAAAAGAGGTCACTCATGTTTATGTCTAAGAGGTTTTTGCCTATGTTTTCTTCCAAGAGTTTAATGGTTTCATGGCTTACATTCAGGTCTTTGATCCATTTTGAGTTTACTTTTGTATATGGGGTTAGACAATGGTCCAGTTTCGTTCTCCTATATGTAGCTGTCCAGTTTTGCCAGCACCACCTGTTGAAGAGACTGTCATATTGCCATTGTATGTCCATGGCTCCTTTATCAAATATTAATTGACCGTATATGTCTGGGTTAATGTCTGGATTCTCTAGTCTGTTCCATTGGTCTGTGGCTCTGTGCTTGTGACAGTACCAAATTGTCTTGATTACTATGGCTTTATAGTAGAGCTTGAAGTTGGGGAGTGAGATCCCCCCTACTTTATTCTTCTTTCTCAAGATTGCCTTGGCTATTCGGGGTCTTTGGTGTTTCCATATGAATTTTTGAATTATTTGTTCCAGTTCATTGAAGAATGTTGCTGGTAGTTTCATAGGGATTGCATCAAATCTGTATATTGCTTTGGGCAGGATGGCCATTTTGACGATATTAATTCTTCCTAGCCACGAGCATGGGATGACTTTCCATCTGTTAGTGTCCCCTTTAATTTCTCTTAAGAGTGACTTGTAGTTTTCAGAGTATAAGTCTTTCACTTCTTTGGTTAGGTTTATTCCTAGGTATTTTATTTTTTTTGATGCAATTGTGAATGGAGTTGTTTTCCTGATTTCTCTTTCTGTTGGTTCATTGTTAGTATATAGGAAAGCCACAGATTTCTGTGTGTTGATTTTGTATCCTGCAACATTGCTGTATTCCGATATCAGTTCTAGTAGTTTTGGGGTGGAGTCTTTAGGGTTTTTTATGTACAGTATCATGTCATCTGCAAATAGTGACAGTTTAACTTCTTCTTTACCAATCTGGATTCCTTGTATTTCTTTGTTTTGTCTGATGGCCGTGGCTAGGACCTCCAGTACTATGTTAAATAACAGTGGAGAGAGAGGACATCTTTGTCTAGTTCCCGATCTCAGAGGAAATGCTTTCAGCTTCTCGCTGTTCAAGATAATGTTGGCTGTGGGTTTATCATAGATGGCCTTTATTATGTTGAGGTACTTGCCCTCTATTCCCATTTTGCTGAGAGTTTTTATCATGAATGGATGTTGAACTTTGTCAAATGCTTTTTCATCATCTATGGAGATGATCATGTGGTTTTTGTCTTTCTTTTTGTTGATGTGGTGGATGATGTTGATGGACTTTCGAATTCTGTACCATCCTTGCATCCCTGGGATGAATCCCACTTGGTCATGGTGTATGATCCTTTTGATGTATTTTTGAATTCGGTTTGCTAATATTTTGTTGATTATTTTTGCATCTACGTTCATCAGGGATATTGGTCTGTAGTTTTCTTTTTTGGTGGGGAGTTTGCTTGCCTGGTTTTGGTATTAGGGTGATGTAAGCTTCATAGAATGAGTTTGGGAGTATCCCCTCCTCCTCTATTTTTTGGAAAACTTTAAGGAGAATGGGTATTATGTCTTCCCTGTATGTCTGATAAAATTCCGAGGTAAATCCATCTGGCCCGGGGGTTTTGTTCTTTGGTAGTTTTTTGATTACCGCTTCAATTTCGTTGCTGGTAATTGGTCTGTTTAGATTTCCTGTTTCTTCCTCGGTCATTCTTGGAAGGTTACATTTTTCTAGGAAGTTGTCCATTTCTCCTAGGTTTCCCAGCTTGTTAGCATATAGGTTTTCATAGTATTGTCCAATAATTCTTTGCATTTCCGTGGGGTCCGTCGTGATTTTTCCTTTCTCTTTTCTGATACTGTTGATGTGTGTTGACTCTCTTTTCTTCTTAATAAGTCTGGCTAGAGGCTTATCTATTTTGTTTATTTTCTCGAAGAACCAGCTCTTGGTTTCATTGATTTTTGCTATTGTTTTATTCTTCTCAATTTTATTTATTTCTTCTCTGATCTTTATTATGTCCCTCCTTCTGCTGACCTTAGGCCTCATCTGTTCTTCTTTTTCTAATTTCAATAATTGTGACATTAGACCATTCATTTGGGATTGCTCTTCCTTTTTTAAATATGCTTGGATTGCTATATACTTTCCTCTTAAGACTGCTTTTGCTGTGTCCCACAGAAGTTGGGGCTTAGTGTTGTTGTTGTCATTTGTTTCCATATATTGCTGGATCTCCATTTTGATTTGGTCATTGATCCATTGATTATTTAGGAGCGTGTTGTTAAGCCTCCATGTGTTTGTGAGCCTCTTTGCTTTCTTTGTACAGTTTATTTCTGGTTTTATGCCTTTGTAGTCTGAAAAGTTGGTTGGTAGGATTTCAATCTTTTGGAATTTTCTGAGGCTCTTTTTCTGGCCTAGTATGTGGTCTATTCTGGAGAATGTTCCATGTGCACTTGAGAAGAATGTATATCCTGCTGCTTTTGGATGTAGAGTTCTATAGATGTCTATTAGGTCCATCTGCTCTACTGTGTTGTTCAGTGCTTCCGTGTCCTTACTTATTTTCTGCCCAGTGGATCTGTCCTTTGGGGTGAGTGGTGTGTTGAAGTCTCCTAGAATGAGTGCATTGCAGTCTATATCCCACTTTAGTTCTGTTAGTATTTGTTTCACATATGCTGGTGCTCCTGTGTTGGGTGCATATATATTTAGAATGGTTATATCCTCTTGTTGGACTGAGCCCTTTATCATTATGTAGTGTCCTTCTTTATCTCTTGTTACTTTCTTTGTCTTGAAGTCTATTTTGTCTGATATTAGTACTGCAACCCCTGCTTTCTTCTCACTGTTGTTTGCTTGAAATATGTTTTTCCATCCCTTGACTTTTAGTCTGTACATGCATTTGGGTTTGAGGTGAGTTTCTTGTAAGCAGCATATAGATGGGTCTTGCTTTTTTTCCATCCTGTTACTCTGTGTCTTTTGATTGGTGCATTCAACCCATTAACATTTAGGGTGACTATTGAAAGATATGTACTTATTGCCATTGGAGGCTTTAAATTCGTGGTTACCAAAGGTTCAAGGTTAGCCTCTTTAGTATCTTACTGCCTAACTTAGCTCGCTTATTGAGCTGTTATATACACTGTCTGGAGATTCTTTTCTTCTCTCCCTTCTTGTTCCTCCTCCTCGATTCTTCATATGTTGGGTGTTTTGTGCTGTGCTCCTTCTAGGAATGCTCCCATCTAGAGCAGTCCCTGTAAGATGTTCCGTAGAGGTGGTTTGTGGAAAGCAAATTCCCTCAGCTTTTGTTTGTCTGGGAATTGTTTAATCCCACCATTATATTTGAATGATAGTCGTGCTGGATACAGTATCCTTGGTTCAAGGCCCTACTGTTTCATTGTGTTAAATATATCATGCCATTCTCTTCTGGCCTGTAGGGTTTCTGTTGAGAAATCTGACGTTAGCCTGATGGGTTTCCCTTTATAGGTGACCTTTTTCTCTCTAGCTCCCTTTAACACTCTTTCCTTGTCCTTGATCTTTGCCATTTTACTTATTATGTGTCTTGGTGTTGCCCTTCTTGGATCCATTCTGTTGGGGGTTCTGTGTATTTCCGTGGTCTGTTCGATTACTTCCTCCCCCAGTGTGGGGAAGTTTTCAGCAATTATTTCTTCTAAGATACTTTCCATCTCTTTTCCTCTCTCTTCTTCTTCTTGGACCCCTATAATACGGATATTGTTCCTTTTAGATTGGTCACACAGTTCTCTTAATATTGTTTCATTCCTGTAGATCCTTTTGTCTCTCTGTCTGTCAGCTTCTATGCGTTCCTGTTCTCTGATTTCAATTCCATCAATGGCCTCTTGCATTCTATCCATTCTGCTTATAAACCCTTCCACAGTTTGTTTCATTTCTGCGATCTCCTTTCTGGCATCTGTGATCTCCTTCCAGACTTCATCCCATTTCTCTTGCGTATTTCTCTGCATCTCTGTCAGCATGTTTATGATTCTTATTTTGAATTCTTTGTCAGGAAGACTGGTTAGGTCTGTCTCCTTCTCTGGTGTTGTCTCTGTGATCTTTGTCTGCCTGTAGCTTTGCCTTTTCATGGTGATAGGAATGGTCTGCAGAACTGGGACGAGTGATGGCTGGAAGGACTTCCTTTCTTGTTGGTTTGTGGCCCTCCTCTCCTGGGAGAACAGCGACCTCTAGTGGCTTGTGCTGCACAGCTGTACGCAGACAGGGTTTCTGCTTCCTGCCCGGCTGCTATGGAGTTAATCTCCGTTGTTGCTGTGGTCGTGGCCTGGCTCGGGCAGCTACTCCAAAGTGGTGGAGTCGCGTTGGAGCAGGAGCTGCTGGGAGGCTATTTATCTCCGTAAGGGACCTCCCTGCTCCCTGCAGCCCAGGGGTTACGGTGCCCAGTGATCCCGGATTCCCTACCTCTGGATTAAGTGACCCGCCGTGCCCCTTTAAGACTTCCACAAAGCACCCGCCAAAACAAAACAACGACCACCAAAAAAAAAAAAAAGAAAAGAAAATATTTTAATTAAAAAAAAAAAAAAAAGGTGGTTGTTCCTTTTTCTTTATTCTCCGGTGCCAGCCTCAGGCCTCTTCTCACCGGTCTTTCTGCCCTGTTTCCCTAGTATTGGGGTCCCTATCCCTTTAAGACTTCCAAAAAGCACTCGCCAAAACAAAACAGCAAAAAACCAAAAAAAAAAAAATGGTCGCGCGCTTTTCTTATGTCCTTTGGCGCCCAGCCTCCAGTGCCTGCTCACTGTTCTTGCTGCCCTGTTTTCCCAGTATCGAGGGCCCTGCACTCTGGCCCGAATGGCTGGGGCTGGGTGTTCGGCAGCCCTGGGCTCCGTCTCCCTCCCGCTCTGCCTGCTCTTCTCCCACCGGGAGCTGGGGGGAGGGGCGCTCGTCTCCCGCGGGGCCGGGGCTTGTATCTTACCCCCTTCGTGAGGCGCTGGGTTCTCTCAGGTGCGGATGTGGTCTGGATATTGTCCTGTGTCCTCTGGTCTTTATTCTAGGAAGGGTTGTCTTTGTTATATTTTCATAGATATATGTTGTTTTGGGAGGAGATTTCCGCTGCTCTACTCACGCCGCCATCTTCCGCCCATCCCTGCCTGTTTGGTCTTAATGACTTGAATTGCTGCTCTGATTTTAGCTGTTGCCATAGCTCTATTAAAATTCTATTGGACTTCCCACCTAGTTTTCTTCCATCTTCTCTTGCCCATATTAAATCAGCCCACATCTGCATCCTCGTAACCTTCATGGGGCCATGTAAATTCTTCTTGTGAGTAACAGGTCTTATTTCTTTCCAGATTCTTGTTGCTTCTTTCTCTCCTAAGTCTGCTACTGTACATGTCACCTTGCTTATGGGATGCCCTAAGTGAGGGGAAAGAAAATGGCCACTAGAGACACAAAGAGGGATGTAGGAGACATTTGAAGTACAATACTTCTCATCCCAGTAGTGAAAATCTCTTCATCTGGGCCATAATTCTCTGGACTGTAGATGGCATTTCTTATGCCTTGCTCTCATAGAACCTGTTGGAGTTCAGCATATGTCTGCCATCTAACAGGAGAGAATGGTAGATCACAAGGATTGGGCCACACAGCATGAAGTGCAGCCATAAGCCAATCGAGGAGGGAGTGACTCCCTGGGATCTGATGTGCATTTTGTAATCACTCTGTCAAGTCAGGCTGTACTGTCAGGGAAGACAGCTTTCCCATCTCTGATCTTAACAGAACAATTCCACCCACCCCTATGTCACACAGATGCAGGAGCTCAGCTGATACTGAGTCTGAGGTCTTCTGCCTAAACCAGGAGCCCAAATCCACCAGCTCAGCCTGAGTATATGGGTGGAGCATAGAGTGCTCCACGACCTGGGGAGTGGGCTGCTCCTCTCCTTGGAAAACTTTCAGCTGCTGGGTCTTTATTTTCTTTACAACCACTGGGCATGCTTTCAACACAGAAGGGTGAGTGCTTCCAGGATCACCCCTTCATCCTTCTCCAGCAACTCCATTTCTGGGGCTCATGGCACCTTTCTCTCCTCTCCCCCGAGTGCCTCCTCTGCTAAAACCTTTACCTTTCCTACTGTGCCTCACAGGGATGCTACCTCAGTCTTCAGAAGGTCTCTTACCTTCACCTCAATGCTTCACAGATTACGTTCCCATGCCACCTTTGCCTGTGCTTCACTCAAAACTTTGTCTTTTTCCTTGATGGCCTCTTCCTCCTTCAGGACATCTGGCAGTGCTGCCATCTCATTCTGTAAAGAATTTTTTTACGTCTTCAGTGGCACCTTGCTGCCAGTGTTATCATGCTGCCTCCTCTTGCATCAATGCCTTTTCCTTCTTCAGGAAATCCACAGACGTTTGCATTTCATGTTCCCATGCCACCTTCTCTCACATCAATGCCATTTCCCTCCTCAGGGAATCCACCGAAGTTTGCAGCTCACCTTCTCATGCCACCATTTCTTGGGTCTTTTCTGTAGACCTTTTCAATACTGTAAGAAGCAGCCAACCCACAGTCCCCACTGCCTCATGGACACTATGTTTCTCAAAAGACCTGCTTACTACACCAAGAGCCACCCCTACAGCTGCATGTGTCACCTCCACTTGCCTTCAGTCTTTGAGTGAGTCCAAGTCCTCTAACAGGCAAGCCACCTCAGACCACATACCCATTGGGGGACAATTCACTGTCTCCCCATTCACACGGGCAGCCCACTGAAGCACCCCTCTCATAAGGGCACCCTGTCTTTGTCTGTGGTCAACAGTGAACCCTGCTTACTTTCACCAATTGTCTTGCCAATGGGTTTCAGCCCTGGGCAAGTTCACTATGGATTCAATGTGACCAAGTAAATTGACAGCAAATCGTTCTTTGGGGTGAAAGGGTTTATTACCCAGCTTGTTCTCCCAGCAGTAGGTCACACACTAGTGTCTCTGCCTCCACCTAGAGCAGTGGGTTGAGCTCTCTATATAGTTCAATAATAGCTTATTGCCTAAAGGTGTGGAAGCAGTAGCCTAGCAACAGGCCAGTTATATCAGCAGGTGTTTTAATTTCAGTGAGGATCCGGGCCATAGGAACCCCTACTTCTTCTCAGGACTACTGGCTTTTTTAGGTGTTAGTATCTGTCATGGATATGTTCAACAAATGTCAGTAAATGAATATCTGTCTTCACACACTTCTGAGATATTTCATGTAGCAGATTTTAGGAAGAATATGTCTAAAATCTGGCCTTTGCCTTCGGTTACTTTTCCCTCATTCATTTTTTCCATCAGTAAATAGCAATAAATAAGTGCATGCAGATTCTTGTTCCTTGTCCAGTACATGTTTCAGCTCTTCATAATCAGTGTACTCCCTGCTCTGCTCTTCCACCTTCCACCTCATCTTGCCAATAGGTTTCAGCCCCAGGCAAGTTCACTATGGTTTCAAAGAGACTGAAAAATGACAATGGAATGTTCTTGAGGTGAAAGAGTTATACCCAACTTTATTCCCACAGTGGCAGGTCAGTCACTGGAATCCCATCCACTCAACATGAGTCTGCATGCAGCAAGCCTGTCTCTGTCTCTGGGCCTCTCTGTCCCCACAGCCATCTCAATCTCTGTCCTCAGCACTGCCACCACTCCAGCCTCTGCTCTGCTTTCCTGAAGCCGTGCAGCTGTGCCACCATGTTGCCCAAAGCACTAGGTGGAGCTCTCTACATACAGTCAGTAATAATGTATTGCCCACAGTAGTGTAGTGAGCAAGCCGACCAGGGCCAGGTGAGAATCCTGGCCATAGAAACAGTTACTTTATACACACACCTGAATTCAGTGATTTTGAGACTTGGATTTCTAAACCATGTCTTGTCAATGGGTTTCAGCCCTGGGCAAGTTCACTATGGATTCAGTGAAACCAAGGAATGACAATGGAACGTTCTTTGGGTAAAAAGATTTATTACCTGGCTTTGTTCTCCCAGCAATAGGTCAAGAACTAGAATTACATGAGCATCGAACAGCCTGAAGGTCTATAGTCCTCCTCTGTCTCTGCCTCCACCCAGAGCACTGGGCAGAGCTCTTCATATAGTGACTCAGTCAATATTAGCTTTTTGCCTATGGGTGTGGAAGAAGTAGCCTAGCAGCAGGCCAGTTACATCATCAAGTAGTTTAGGTTTAGGTAAGGATCCTGGCCATGGGAACTTCAATTTCCCTACAATTCTTTTCAGCATCTTTGACCTGATTCTTTGAGGACTCAGTGTAGTCTTTGAGCTTCCTCCTGTGACATGCTGCAGCTGCTCAGTGGGTGTCAGCTTGTGACCCCATGGGTCAGAAACCCTGCCCTAGGGACATAGCAGCTCCAGATCCTCTTCAGAACAGGACAAGAATCCGTGCTGCTCACACAGGGGTTTCTCTTGCTCATCATGGTGGGAAACTGCTGGACAATGGTAGTCATGTGACATTATCAAGTGTTCCTTTTGAAGTTCCTGTAAGGGCAGTGGTGGGGGAAGACAGGGGAAGGTGTCCTATAGCTCTTCCAGCACTGGTGGATGCCAGAATAACAGAGGGTGTGCCAACACTCATTGTTAATGGGATTTCTCATGTAACCCAGGCAAATGGGCAACTGACCTCTGCTTGGAGCTCTGCCAGGGAGGCTGCAAAAGCCACTGTGCAGGGATGGTTTCTGTCTGAGGGTTCTGTCTTAAGAAAGGCCTGGTTTCACAATATATGTAAATCAAGCCATCATAGATGTTTTAAACTTATACAGTAATGTGTCAACCATTTTTCAATAAAATTTCAATGAAAACTCAAACACACACATAAAAGAAAGGCCTTATTTTCCTGGAGTTTAAGGAGAAGTGTATAGTGACTCATCAACCTTTTCCTTTCTAGAAATCACTACATAAGAATCTATAGTCCCTGAAGTTTGGTTTTGTCTCCTTTCCTCTATTTCTTGAGGAATCTTCCAAGAAGAACCAGAGCTCTCCAGATAATTACTGCTCTTCCTGTATTTAGTGGCCCACAAGAATTGAAGGTCACTATCAGTTTTCTTGTTCAAGAATGAACCAAAATTACCAACACTAATTGGACAAGATACACACCTTTTGAAAGGATGCCCAGTGAAGCATTTATTCTCCCTTCCTGATATGAATGGTATTTCATGTTGGTCGAATAAGTCACTATCAAAGGTACATTCCATTAATACTTGAGATAAGATAGAAGACCATTCCCATTTTGCAATCCCAAGTTTTATTAATAGGTCTTATCAACGATCTTCATGTATACTCACATCACAGAAAGTGGGAAAATCAAGCGTTATGGACCTCCTGTGGCATATAACAATGAGAGTCAAAGATTTTCCTTTACTCAAAAACACAAATCTCTGCCCCACAAAAATATTTCCTGTGAAACTCCTGTAAAATTTAACTGGTGAATTTAGGATGGCCAAAATCCAAAAGACAAACAACAACAAATGTTGGCGAGGATGTGGAGAAAGGGGAATCCTCCTACATTGCTGGTGGGAATGTAAATTAGTTCAACCATTGTGGAAAGCTGTATGGAGGTTCCTCAAAAAACTCAAAATAGAAATACCATTTGACCCAGGAATTCCACTCTTTGGAATTTACCCTCAGAATGCAGGAGCACACTTTGAAAACTCTTTGATAAACTCCTATGTTTATCACAGCACTGTTTACAGCAGCCAAGAAATGGAAACAACCTAAGTGTCCATCAATAGATGAATGGATAAAGAAGAGGTGGTACATATACACAATGGAATATTATTCAGCCATAAGAAGAAAACAAATCCTACAATTTGCAACAACATGGATGGAGCTAGAAGGTATTATGCTCAGTGATATAAGCCAGGTGTGAAAAGACAAGTACCAAATGATTTCACTCATATGTGGAGTAGAAGAACAAAGGAAAAACTGAGGGAACAAAACAGCAGCAGAATCACAGAACCCAAGAAAGGACTAACAGTTACCAAAGGGTAAGGGACTGGGGAGGATGGGTGGGAAGGAAGGGAGAAGGGGGAAAAAGTGGCATTATGATTAGCACATGTAATTTAGTGGGGAGGACATAAGGAAGACAGTGTAACACAGAGAAGACAAGTAGTGATTCTACAGCATCTTACTATGCTGATGGACAGTGACTGTAAAGGGGTATGTGGTGGGTACTTGATAATAGGGGGAGTCTAGTAACAATAATGTTGTTCATGTAATTGTACATCAATGATAGCAAAATATAAAAAATAAAATTAAAAAAAAATTTAACAAGTGAACTGGATGTAATGATGTGGGAAAATGGAAGTTCCTATGGCCAGTATCCTCACCTAACCCTAAACTACTTGATGATGTAATTGGTCTACTGCTAGGCTACTGCCTCCACACCATAGGCAATAAGCTATTATTGAGTGAGTCACTGTATGAAGACCTCTGCCCAGTGCTGTGTGTGGAGGCAGAGACTGAGGTGGACTACAGCCCTGCAGACTGGTGGATGCAGGAGTGATTCTTGTGCTTGACTTACTGCCAGGAGACTAAAGCTAGATATGAACTTTTTTACCCAAAATACATTCCATTTTCATTTCTCAGCATCACTGAATACAAAGTGAACTTATCTAGTGCTGAAAACCTCAGGCAAAACAACTTGCACAATTGGCAGGATTCACTGCAGACTGAAGAACAGAACAGACTGCCCTCATGGAAGGCATGCTTCAGAGGGCTGCACCTATAGATGGGGGGACAGTACAATATCTTCCAATGGGTATGTAGTCTGAAGTGGATTGCCTCCTAGAGTACTGGGCCTCACCACAGGACTGGGGGAATGTGGAGGTGATGCCTGAGGCCATATAGGTGGCCCTCAGTATAAGGAGATCCTTTGTGAAACTGCCTGTGTGGCAGTGGAAACCATGGGTTGGCTGTTTCTGATACTATTTTCAGAAGTCTACAGATGAAAATGTGCTCCTGCAAGGGACATGAGAAATGGCAGCATAAGAACACAAGTTGCAAAGTGCTATAGATTTGTTGAAGAATGAAATTTCATTGATATAAGAGGAGGCAGCACAAGAATGCAAACTGAGAGGTGCTGTGGAGGAAGTAAAAGATTTAAAAAATGAAATGGCATTGCTGTGAGACACTCTGGAAGAGGTAAAGGCCATTAAAAAGAAGGATGTACCCCTATGAAAAGCAAAAGAACATGAGCTGCAAAGTGCAGTGGAGAAGGTAGGAGATTTTTTGCAGAATTAGACAGTGGCACTGTAAGGTGCTGTTAATGAGGCAAAGGCTATGAAGGAGAACATACTCCTGTGAGAATCACTATAAGAGGAAGCATGAGAATGACAGCTGTGAGGTTTGGAAGTGAAGGTAAGAGAGTTGTTGAAGACTTAGCTAGTGTTGCTGCAGAGCACTGGAGAAAAGGTTAAAGGTGGAGCAGAAGAGGTACTCAGGGGAGTAGCAAGAAAGGTGTCATCATTCCCCAAAATTGAGGAGGAGCCGGGGAAGCAAGAAGGGGTGGTGCCAGAGGCACTGACCCCTCCTCTGTTGAAAGCCTACCCAGTTGTCAAGAAAATAAAGCAGCAATCGTGGGTTCTTCTCAGAGAGGCGCATCCCCCTCCTCCAGGTCATGAAGCACTCTATGCTCTGCTTCTATACTCAGGCCAAGCTGGTGGATTTGGGCTTCTGATTTCTGGAAAAGCCCTCAGAATCAATATCTGCTTGGCTTCTGTATCTTTGGGATGTAAAGGGGGATGGGATTGTTCTGTCTGGATGAGAGATGGGAAAGCTGACTTCCCTAACAGTTCATTCTGTCTTGAGGCAGTCATTACAAAATGCACATCAGACCCCAGGAAATCAGTCCCTCCTTGACTGTCTTGTGGCCTCACTTTGCGCTGTATGGCCCAATCAGGGTGATTTACCATCCTCCTCCACTAGATGGCAAGTGTATACTGAGACCCAACAGGTGTTGTAGGAGTTAGGCATGAAAAATTCCGTCTATAGTCCAGAGAATTATGGCCCAGATGATGAGCCTTTTACTGCAGAGATGAGAAATGTGGTGCTTCAAATGGCATCCATATCCACCTTTGAGCCCCTAGTGGCCATTCTTGCCCCTAACTTAGGGCAGCCTATAAGTGAGGTTACCCATATAGCAGAAGACTTGGGAGACACTGAAGCAATGAGAGTGCACAAATATGGTTTACTATTCAGAGAAAGAATTTAAAGGGCCCTGTGTAGTTCATGAGAACCTAGATGTGGGTTGATTTAATAGGGGCAGGAACAGACAGAAAGAAATTAGATGGGAAGTCAGATAGAATCTTACTGTAGCTGTGGCAGTAATTGAAACTGGAGCAGCAGTTCCAGCCATTTAGAACCAAGAATCAGAGGCCAGAGAGAGAGCCAGAAGTCTAGCCTGTGTGTTTGCAAGACTTCCTGCTGGAGAGTGAGTCAACATCACCTGAACCCACACAGGAAGATGACTGGGGGACATGGTTTTACAGAGGGGAGGGTTGATGTACCCACCCTCAGGGACTAGTGGGGGACCTCAGGCCACATGTTGAAATATCAATTCGTTGGTTCCCAATGAACGTACAACATGTCCTTGCCCTGGTAGACACAGGAGCTGAATGTTCACTGATATATAGCAACACTGAGAAGTTTCCCAGATGGAATATGGGGGTAAGGCTATTACAGATGGATATGGGGGTAAGGCTGTTAGAGTGAAACAAGCCCATATCTGCTGGTAATAGGATGTCTACACCAAAAGGAGTATACTGTGTATATCTATCCCACATCTGAATATGTTTTGGGTATATATACCCTACAGGGTTTATAGTAGTTGCAGACCACTGCAAGTGAGTTCAGACTGAGGACATGGGTGGTGAAGGCAGTTCTGAGGGGACATGCTAGGCACCCACCCATAGCTTTGCCTGTGGCTCAGCAGGTGACTAATGCCAAATAAATAATGCCTGGAGAGCATAAAGAAATTGGAAAATTCC
Source organism: Manis pentadactyla (assembly GCF_030020395.1). NCBI lineage: Eukaryota > Metazoa > Chordata > Mammalia > Pholidota > Manidae > Manis > Manis pentadactyla. Next base: position 46,273,916 of record NC_080026.1, on the reverse strand, counting down.
TCCAGGAACTGGAAAAGGTGAGTATTATAAAGCCCATCCATAGTTCTTTCGATTCCCTTGTGTGGCCAGTAAAAACGCAGGATGGTTCCTGGTATATGACCATGGATTATAAGAGAACTGAATAAAGTTATACCCCCTATGTATGCTGCTGTCCCCTCTATTGCAGTCTTGATGGATACCATCAGCCATGAACTAGGAACATACCATTTTGTGGTAGATCTTGCTAATGCCTTCTTTTCCATTGACATTGAGCAGGAAAGTCAGGAACAGTTCGCCTTCACATGGGAAGGACAGCAGTAGACGTTCACTGTCCTTCCACAAGGATACCCAGGACACCATGTCATGGACTTTTAGCCCAGGACTTGGCTACATGGGAGAAACTGCCAACGGTGCGGCTGTACCATTATATTGATGATGTCATGCTCTCATCGGATTCTCTTTCAGATCTAGAAGGTGCAGCACTTACACTGCTGCAACATCTACAGGAGAAAGGATGGGCTGTGAACAGTACCAAGGCTCCGGAACCTGGTTTGTCAAATTCTTGGAGGTCATCTGTTTGGGTAAGACTAAAGTTATACCAGAAGCAGACATAGGTAAAGTCCAGGCGTTTTCTACTCCTACATTTTTGCAGGAGGGTTTTGGGGGGAGTCTTCTAGGCTACTGGTGAATGTTTATCCCACCCTTGGCACAAATTCTGAAGCCCCTATACTGTTTGGTACAAAAGGTCATCAGGTGGGACTGGGATGAGACATGTGCATCTGCATTTACTATAGCGAAATGGTCAGTCAGGACCATGCAGGCCTTGAATGTGATAGACCCATCAAGGCTCTGTGAGCTGGATGTTCATGTGATTGAAGACAGTTGTGTCTGGGGTCTCTGGCCACAGCTTGAATGAACTCACCAACCTACTGGGTTCTGGTTGCCACTCTGGAAAGAAGAGATACAGTACATCTTGATAGAAAAACAATTGGCTGCCATGTACCATGCCTTGCTGGCTACAGAATCCACCACTGGAGCAGCCCTGATAAAGGTAATAACCACCTATTCCATTGTGGGGTGGGTAGGGGACTAGACCCAAGCACCATTGAGTGGTGTGACACAGATGTCTACACTGGCCAAGTTGGGTGCGTGCCTACAGCAGCATAGCACCCTCTCTACTAGACCCTTGAGTGAAGAACTCTACTTGCTGGAGCCACTGACATATGTCAGTGTAAGGCAGAAAGACTTTGCTTTAGAGTCATTAGTAACAGACAGCTCTTAACAGAGGGAAAAATCCCTATACCTGAAGATGCATGGTACACAGATGGCTCCAGCCATGGGCAGCCACTGAAATGGAGGGCCATAGCTTTCCATCCTAAGACTGAGACAATATGGATGGAAGATGGTGAGGGGAAGAGCAGCCAATGGGCAGAGTTGTGAGCAATGTGGTTTGTGATCACCCAGGAGCCCTGCCCTATAGTTATCTGCACTGACAGTTGGGCTGTCTATTGGGGCTTGACCCTGTGGCTACCAACCTGGTATAATGCCAACTGGCTGGTTGGTCATTGACCCTATTGGGGGCAAGAGTTGTGGCAACTCCTATGGGCCTGTGATCAGGCTAAAACAATTACAGTGTATCATGTGACAGGTCATTTGTTACTGACATCCCCAGGAAATGATGAAGCAGATGAATTGGCCCAGGTACATTTGCTAGACGGAAAGCCTGCCTCTGATGTTGCCCAATGGTTACATCAACATTTGTTGCATGCGGGGAAAAAGACAAATGGGCTGTAGCCCCTCAGTGTGGCCTGCCTTTGTACTTTGAAGAAGTCAGCAGAGCCTGGCAGGAGTTCATTGTATGATTTAAAAGGGACTTATGCTGAGTCCCACAGCAACATGGGACAATAATAGCTATGGGTTTGAGACCCCTCATCAAGTAGCAGATAGATTGCATTTGTCCTCTGCCCATGCCAGAAGCATATGAATATGCCATGACTTGTGTGAACTTCTGGACTTCTGGTTGCCTTTCCTACACATTGTGCAGATGAACAGATTACCAAAAGAGGCCTGGAGTGTCTCTTTGCAGCCTATGGCCAACCACAGGTAATTGAGAGTGATCAAGGCACCCATTGTGGGAGTCCAGCTCCAGCCTAGGGGTGGGATGCCCGAAGGTGTAGGACGGAGTCGGCATATGGAGAGACAGGACATGGAGTCAGTTGGAGGAGGTCTCTCAACAAAGTGCCGATGACAGCTTTATTTATACCATTTTGCACAAGGATATGATTATTTTTTATTGTTCTGTTGATTAATTGGTATAGGCAGTTGATTAATAGGTATAGGCAAGCTTTTTTCTTTCTTCTTTCTAATCTATTCATGGTTGGTCAAGTGTTAGACAGGTGATTGTGTTTTACGTTTCTATGCAACACAGTTTCTAAGTAGTGCACGTGACCGTAGGAGCGTGCAGTACGTAGCAATGACTATGGAGTCTATCAGCTTAGGGTGAAATACAGGTCACCTACTGCCACAGTTAGCTATGATTCTTTCCAACAAAAATATTCTTAAGAGGCTTTAATAAATTTATAATCAATCTAAAATCATAAACTCATATCTTCATTATGTACCCCTTTATAGGGACAGTAGGCAGCAAACTAAATTTCCCCTTCTTATCTATATTTCTCTTTCTTCTGTGTGGATACCAAAATCTCCCTGACATATAATACACAGGTCTCCATGACTCCACTACTGCAGGGACTAAACAAGTTTTTACATGGTGAACAATACAAGGGCATTCATATCATAGAAACTGTTTCTGTTTTAGCTACAAACCTTAAATTATAAACAATCAAGTCAAATATGATGTATGATTATTCATTTAATTTTTATACTTTGTGAATCTCACATTTTCTCCTTTACATTTCTAATAAAATGTTGATGTAGTAGGTAGATGCAAGATATAGATAGAAAGCATGATTTAGAACTGTAAGAAGGCAAGTGTAGATGATCAGGTTTGTGCCTATGGACTAGGTATTAATCCAAGTCAGACAAGAGCAACAAAACATCCATGGGTGTAGACAATTTCTCTCAAAACTGGAGGGGGTGGGGTGAGGTTCTAAGCCTCACCTCTGTTGGCCCCCATTTTCTCACCTGATGGCTCCCCTGCAACTGTGCCTGTCTTAGGTTGTTCCTCCCTTGAGGAATCTTACCCATCTCTGGCTAACCAGCCATCTTCTGGGGCCATGCAGGGAGATGTAAAGCTGGTGAGAGAGAGAGAAGTAATGTTCTTTGAAAAGGTTAGGTTTTCACTTCTTTGCAGATTTATGCTCTGTGGCTTCTATGCCCAGCACTTGTCTTGAGGTATCTTTACCACTTGGAAGAATTATGGTACTTGGTAATTTCACATATGAGGCACGAATTCTAGTAAAGGGCTGTAATTAAGAAGAAAGAAGAAAAACCATAGAAGTAGCAGAGGGAAGAAAACATGAGAAGATTGATTAAGTGTCAGACAGGGTTATTCCATTCAATATTCCCCTATTATTCTATTTCTCTAATTTCCCTATAAAACTCTTCATCACTAATTTCACTAGCACTGCAAACAAGGGGGGCATTCCCACTTAGGTGGAGACAGGGTAGTCAATGTTTGACTAACTGACTGCAGGTTTTGGTATTATATGCCAAGATCGCCATCTGGCCCCTGCGTGATCTATTCTTCAGGACCACTGTCCTAAAAAGCTTCTGGGAAGTTTATGTTCTCCTCCTTTCCATGCTGCTTAGCAAAGGTTAGCTTAGCCCTTGGCAACAGTGCAAGCAAAAACAAAGCCAATAGTATAATGGAGAATAACAAAATCAAGGTGGGTAATAGGGGGAGCCAGCTGCAAAGGCCCCTGCTTTGTGGGGGTCTTCCTCCAGCCTGAGCTTTGCTACACAGCTTGAGTAGCATGCCTCCAAGCAACCCACTTTACTGGACATGTACTACAAGAATGGATGCAACATTAGGAATCAAATGGAAGTTTCATCTACCATATAATTCTACTGTGGCAGGCATGATAGAGAGGTACAATGGTTTGTTAAAATCTGGCCTGAAGTCACTCACCAAGTCTATAGGGATGGTCAGTTTGCTTATTAACAGTTCTATAGCATTTGGATGAGAAGCCCTGAAAGGGAGCACTGAGCCCCATAGACATGTTAACACATATTGCTGCCTCCCCTATACAGCTGCAAGTACAAACCAAGGAGGAAATGTTAAGCCAAGGTTTGGCCACCAGAATGATATTTTACTGTGAGCACCAACTGCATTCAACCCTGGAGACGCCACTCAGTGGATGTGGCCTTGGACATTTCAACACACAGACCAGTGATAACTGGTCCTCCTGGGACCTTGGGGACAATGCTTGGAAGCTGGCCTCCTGTGTGTTCCTGGAGTAACAACAGAGTGGCCCCCAAAGATCATGGTAGTAGATCCTGAAAGGCCAGAAGGTAGGAGCATCTTGCCAGGATGTTTTGGTTTATCATTATGGCCAGTAGCATTATGCACCTCCAGTAGCACTCTATATAGACCCCTCAGTAACCCCCACAGGGAGAGGGGTAAAGGTATGGATGGGACCCCCTTCCTGCCACAGTCCTATCACAGGACCACTTTCTTGCATGCATCCTACCTGATTGACAAGATTTGCCTATGTTGGTGTTACTAAAACATGTGTTTTAAGGTTAATCTCTTCTACCATCTTTATGGATTGGGCACACACCCTAGGAAAAAACTGCTACTTGCTGGGGTTCATGGAGCTCCCTATCAGTACCATTACTGACCTCCTGTAGAAAGTGCAGTTCATAGAGTCATCTGAGTAGAACTGGTTTGAATATACCTGGAATAATCTCCTCAGGCTTGAGGATTACTATAATTATTGTCACCTGTATCGTAACTTTTGTTGTTATATCTATGTTGTCATTATCATCTGTTGCTCTTGTGGACTCTAGTTACAATGCTCCAGCTATCTTGCACAGGGACCATTGTGGAAGATTGAGAGCACTTAGATTGTGAGGTGAGAATCCTGCAGGGGTGGAGTGTGGATAAAGTGAAGGTTCCTATGGCCAGGATCCTCACCTGAACCTAACCTACTTGATGATGTAATTGGCCTGCTGTAAGGCTACTGCTTCAACATCCTAGGCAATAAGCTATTATTGACTGAGTCACTATATAAAGAGCTCTGCCCAGTGCTCTGGGTGGAGGCAGAGATGGAGGTTGATTATGGACCTGTAGATGGCTGAATGCAGATATAAATCTAGTGCTTGACCTATCACCAGGAGAACAAAGCTGGGTAATAAACCCTTTTACCCCAAGAACATTCCATTGTCATTTCTTGGTTTCACTGAATACATAGTGAAGTTTCCCAGGGCTTAAACCCTCAAGAAAGACACATGAAAACAATCCACATGTGCAGGATTGCAGTGACTGTGTTCTAGTCACTTCTTAATCTAGACACAACCTGGAGCAGCTTGTTGTGCATGCCTCCACACAACTCAGGTATATGAAGGTATATATTGTGTAAGGAAGTGAGTGTATTTAAGAAATGGGTGCATCAGTATATTCTGTAAATGCCCATATTTCTTTGAATATTTTATTTACAAAATTGTTCATGTTCTAGAATAAAAGAAATAGCAATAACTGAAAAAGGTTGACAACAGAAATTAAAAGGACAGTTGAATCCAACAAAGCCCCAGTCATGGAACTGCAGCCCCCAGCTGTCCTCAGGCTCTTCCTGTGCTCTCCCTCCATGCAAAGTTGCTGAACATGTGGAATTCCATTGCCCACCCACTTCCAGGGACATGCAAATCATCACAGGAGCAGCAGCATGCCAGTGAGGACAACATGGGCAGTTGGGCTAGTGGGTCTCAGTCCTCACCAACCCAGCCCTAAGATTTCATCAGTCCAGGAGTGAAGCTGGCTGAGGAGGCTGAGCCTAGTGTTCCAGGTGACCTAGGCAGCCTGCAGGACCTATCCAAGCAGGCCAGTTGGGCTTCCTGAGTATCTACTGGGCCCAGACCTTAGATTGGCAGCTTGTCCACCTCAAGGTCTCCTCAGGATCCTGAAGCTTCTTTGAAAGACACAAAGATCTGGCCTCAGCATACTCTGTGTTTTCCTAATGTAGGTGGTGGGACTGTACTATGATGGAGATTTTATCTGAATGATCCATTGAGAAGTGGCTTCTAGAGGCTTGTGGGGAGTTAGGATGGGATCCTCTGCTTGCAATGTCCTCACAGGGTTAGTTTTCCTTTTGTCATCACAGAGATCATGTTTTAGTGGAGAATTTTTTTCCTTAATTTTTCACAGATGAGAGGTGAGGCTTCTATGCTAAGTATGTTAAGCATCTTGGAATGTCACAGAGGCTGAATCTTGAGAGCTGCTAATCTACACAGGTTTAATTTGTCAGCCTAATATTTATTGATCTCATACTAGCCAACACTTTTCACCAGTCATAAGAATCAGGGTAGGTGGGGGAGGGGAGGAAGATGGTGGCGTGAGTAGAGCAGCGGAAATCTCCTCCCAAAACAACATATATCTATGAAAATATAACAAAGACAACCCTTCCTAGAATAAAGACCAGAGGACACAGGACAATATCCAGACAACATCCGCACCTGAGAGAACCCAGCGTCTCACGAAGGGGGTAAGATACAAGCCCCGGCCACGCGGGAGCCGAGTGCCCCTCCCCCCAGCTCCCGGCGGGCGAAGAATAGGCAGAGCGGGAGGGAGACGGAGCCCAGGACTGCCGAACACCCAGCCCCAGCCATCCGGGCCAGAGTGCAGGGCCCTGGATACTGGGAAAACAGGGCAGCAAGAAGAGTGAGCGGGCACTGGAGGCGGGGTGTCGGAGGACATAAGAAAAGTGCGCGACAATTTTTTTTTTTTTTGATTATTTGCTGTTTTGTTTTGACGAGCGCTTATTGGAAGTCTTAAAGGGATAGGAACCCCAATACTAGGGAAACAGGGCAGAAAGACCGGTGAGCAGAGGCCTGAGGCTAGCTCCGGAGAATAAAGAAAAACGAACGACCACCCTTTTTTTCTTTTTTTGATTAAAAACTTTTTTTTTTTTTAATTAAAAACTTTTTTTCTTTTTTCTTTTTTTTGGTGGTCGTTATGTTTTGGCGGGTGCTTTTTGGAAGTCTTAAAGGGGCAGGGTGGGTCACTTAATCCAGAGGTAGGGAATATGGGGATCTCTGGGCACCCTAACCCCTGGGCTGCATGGAGCAGGGAGGCCCCTTACAGAGATAAATAGCCTCCCAGCAGCTCCTACTCCAACGCGACTCCACCATTTTGGAATAGCTGCCCGAGCCAGGCCACGCCCACAGCAACAGCGGAGATTAACACCATAGCAACTAGGCAGGAAGCAAAAACCCTGTATGCGTGCAGCTGCGCAGCACAAGCCACTAGAGGTCGCTGTTCTCCCAGGAGAGGAGGGCCACAAACCAACAAGAAAGGAAGTCCTTCCAGCCGTCACTCGTCCCAGTTCTGCAAACTATTCCTATCACCATGAAAAGGCAAAGCTACAGGCAGACAAAGATCACAGAGACAACACCAGAGAAGGAGACAGACCTAAACAGTCTTCCTGACAAAGAATTCAAAATAAGAATCATAAACATGCTGACAGAGATGCAGAGAAATACGCAAGAGAAATGGGATGAAGTCCGGAAGGAGATCACAGATGCCAGAAAGGAGATCGCAGAAATGAAACAAACTGTGGAAGGATTTATAAGCAGAATGGATAGAATGCAAGAGGCCATTGATGGAATTGAAATCAGAGAACAGGAACGCATAGAAGCTGACATAGAGATAGACAAAAGATCTCCAGGAATGAAATAATATTAAGAGAACTGTGTGACCAATCCAAAAGGAACAATAACCGTACTATAGGGGTCCCAGAAGAAGAAGAGAGAGGAAAAGAGATGGAAAGTATCTTAGAAGAAATAATTGCTGAAAACTTCCCCACACTGGGGGAGGAAGTAATCGAACAGACCACGGAAATACACAGAACCCCCAACAGAAAGGATCCAAGAAGGACAACACCAAGACACATAATAATTAAAATGGCAAAGATCAAGGACAAGGAAAGAGTGTTAAAGGCAGCTAGAGAGAAAAAGGTCACCTATAAAGGGAAACCCATCAGGCTAACGTCAGATTTCTCAACAGAAACCCTACAGGCCAGAAGAGAATGGCATGATATATTTAATACAATGAAACAGAAGGGCCTTGAACCAAGGATACTGTATCCAGCACGACTATCATTCAAATATGATGGTGGGATTAAACAAGTCCCAGAAAAACAAAAGCTGAGGGAATTTGCTTTCCACAAACCAACTCTACAGAACATCTTACAGGGACTGCTCTAGATGGGAGCACTCCTAGAAAGAGCACAGCACAAAACACCCAACATATAAAGAATCGAGGAGGAGGAACAAGAAGGGAGAGAAGAAAAGAATCTCCAGACAGTGTATATAACAGCTCAATAAGCGAGCTAAGTTAGGCAGTAAGATACTAAAGAGGCTAACCTTGAACCTTTGGTAACCACGAATTTAAAGCCTGCAATGGCAATAAGTACATATCTTTCAATAGTCACCCTAAATGTTAATGGGTTGAATGCACCAATCAAAAGACACAGAGTAACAGAATGGATAAAAAAGCAAGACCCATCTATATGCTGCTTACAAGAAACTCACCTCAAACCCAAAGACATCTACAGACTAAAAGTCAAGGGATGGAAAAACATATTTCAAGCAAACAACAGTGAGAAGAAAGCAGGGGTTGCAGTACTAATATCAGACAAAATAGACTTCAAAACAAAGAAAGTAACAAGAGATAAAGAAGGACACTACATAATGATAAAGGGCTCAGTCAAACAAGAGGATATAACCATTCTAAATATATATGCACCCAACACAGGAGCACCAGCATATGTGAAACAAATACTAACAGAACTAAAGGGGGATATAGACTGCAATGCATTCATTCTAGGAGAATTCAACACACCACTCACCCCAAAGGATAGATCCACTGGGCAGAAAATAAGTAAGGACAAGGAAGCACTGAACAACACAGTAGAGCAGATGGACCTAATAGACATCTATAGAACTCTACATCCAAAAGCAGCGGAATATACATTCTTCTCAAGTGCACATGGAACATTCTCCAGAATAGACCACATACTAGGCCACAAAAAGAGCCTCAGAAAATTCCAAAAAATTGAAATCCTACCAACCAACTTTTCAGACTACAAAGGCATAAAACTAGAAATAAACTGTACAAAGAAAGTAAAGAGGCTCACAAACAGATGGAGGCTTAACAACACACTCCTAAATAATCAATGGATCAATGACCAAATCAAAACGGAGATCCAGCAATATATGGAAACAAATGACAACAACACTAAGCCCCAACTTCTGTGGGACACAGCAAAAGCAGTCTTAAGAGGAAACTATATAGCAATCCAAGCATATTTAAAAAAGGAAGAGCAATCCCAAAGGAATGGTCTAATGTGACAATTATCGAAATTGGAAAAAGAAGAACAGATGAGGCCTAAGGTCAGCAGAAGGAGGGACATAATAAAGATCAGAGAAGAAATAAGTAAAATTGAGAAGAATAAAACAATAGCAAAAATCAATGAAACCAAGAGCTGGTTCTTCGAGAAAATAAACAAAATATATAAGCCTCTAGCCAGACTTATTAAGAAGAAAAGAGAGTCAACACAAATCAACAGTATCAGAAACGAGAAAGGAAAAATCACGACGGACCCCACGGAAATGCAAAGAATTATTGGAGAATACTATGAAAACCTATATGCAAAAAAGCTGGGAAACCTAGGAGAAATGGACAACTTCCTAGAAAAATACAACCTTCCAAGATTGACCCAGGAAGAAACAGAAAATCTAAACAGACCAATTACCAGCAACGAAATTGAAGCGGTAATCAAAAAACTACCAAAGAACAAAACCCCCGGGCCAGAAGGATTTACCTCGGAATTTTATCAGACATACAGGGAAGACATAATACCCATTCTCCTTAAAGTTTTCCAAAAAATAGAGGAGGAGGGGATACTCCCAAACTCATTCCATGAAGCTAACATCACCCTAATACCAAAACCAGGCAAAGACCCCACCAAAAAAGAAAACTACAGACCAATATCCCTGATGAACGTAGATGCAAAAAAACTCAACAAAATATTAGCAAACCGAATTCAAAAATACATCAAAAGGATCATACATCATGACCAAGTGGGATTCATCCCAGGGATGCAAGGATGGTTCAACATTCGAAAGTCCATCAACATCATCCATCACATCAAAAAAAAGAAAGAAAAAAACCACATGATCATCTCCATAGAAGCTGAAAAAGCATTTGACAAAGTTCAACATCCATTCATGTTAAAAACTCTCAGCAAAATGGGAATAGAGGGCAAGTACCTCAACATAATAAAGGCCATCTATACAAACCCACAGCCAACATTATATTGAACAGCGAGAAGCTGAAAGCATTTCCTCTGAGATCGGGAACTAGACAGGGATGCCCACTCTCTCCACTGTTATTTAACATAGTACTGGAGGTCCTAGCCACGGCAATCAGACAAAATAAAGAAATACAAGGAATCCAGATTGGTAAAGAAGAAGTTAAACTGTCACTATTTGCAGATGACATGATACTGTACATAAAAAACCCTAAAGACTCCACCCCAAAACTACTAGAACTGATATCGGAATACAGCAAAGTTGCAGGATACAAAATTAACACACAGAAGTCTGTGGCTTTCCTATATACTAACAATGAACCAACAGAAAGAGAAATCAGGAAAACAACTCCATTCACAATTGCATCAAAAAAAATAAAATACCTAGGAATAAACCTAACCAAAGAAGTGAAAGACTTATACTCTGAAAACTACAAGTCACTCTTAAGAGAAATTAAAGGGGACACTAACAGATGGAAACTCATCCCATAATCGTGGCTAGGAAGAATTAATATCGTCAAAATGGCCATCCTGCCCAAAGCAATATACAGATTTGATGCAATCCCTATGAAACTACCAGCAACATTCTTCAATGAACTGGAACAAATAATTCAAAAATTCATATGGAAACACAAAAGACCCCGAATAGCCAAAGCAATCCTGAGAAAGAAGAATAAAGTAGGGGGGATCTCACTCCCCAACTTCAAGCTCTACTATAAAGCCATAGTATTCAAGACAATTTGGTACTGGCACAAGAACAGAGCCACAGACGAATGGAACAGACTAGAGAATCCAGACATTAACCCAGACATATATGGTCAATTAATATTTGATAAAGGAGCCATGGACATACAATGGCAAAATGACAGTCTCTTCAACAGGTGGTGCTGGCAAAACTGGACAGGTACATGTAGGAGAATGAAACTGGACCATTGTCTAACCCCATATACAAAAGTAAACTCAAAATGGATCAAAGACCTGAATGTAAGCCATGAAACCATTAAACTCTTAGAAGAAAACATAGGCAAAAACCTCTTAGACATAAACATGAGTGACCTCTTCTTGAACATATCTCCCCGGGCAAGGAAAACAACAGCAAAAATGAGTAAGTGGGACTATGTTAAGCTGAAAATCTTCTGTACAGCAAAAGACACTATCAATAGAACAAAAAGGATCCCTATCGTATGGGAGAATATATTTGAAAATGACACATCTGATAAAGGCTTGACATCCAGAATATATAAAGAGCTCACATGCCTCAACAAACAAAAAACAAATAACCCAATTAAAAAATGGGCAGAGGAACTGAACAGACAGTTCTCCAAAAAAGAAATACAGATGGCCAACAGACACATGAAAAGATGCTCCACATCGCTAATTATCAGAGAAATGCAAATTAAAACTACAATGAGGTATCACCTCACACCAGTAAGGATGGCTGCCATCCAAAAGACAAACAACAACAAATGTTGGCGAGGCTGTGGAGAAAGGGGAACCCTCCTACACTGCTGGTGGGAATGTAAGTTAGTTCAACCACTGTGGAAAGCAGTATGGAGGTACATCAAAATGCTCAAAACAGACTTACCATTTGACCCAGGAATTGCACTCCTAGGAATTTACCCTAAGAATGCAGCAATCAAGTTTGAGAAAGACCAATGTACCCCTATGTTTATCGCAGCACTATTTACAATAGCCAAGAATTGGAAGCAACCTAAATGTCCATCAATGGATGAATGGATAAAGAAGATGTGGTACATATACACAATGGAATACTACTCAGCCATAAGAGAAGGGCAAATCCAATCATTTGCAGCAACATGGATGGAGCTGGAGGGTATTATGTTCAGTGAAACAAGCCAAGCGGAGAAAGAGAAATACCAAATGATTTCACTTATCTGTGGAATATAAGAACAAAGGAAAAACTGAAGGAGCAAACAGCACCAGAATCACAGAACTCAAGAATGGACTAACAGGTACCAAAGGGAAAGGGACTGGGGAGGATGGGTGGTAGGGAGGGATAAGGGGGGGAGAAGTAGGGGTGTATTAAGATTAGCATCCATAGGGAGGTGGGAGAAAGGGGAGGGCTGTACAACACAGAGAAGGCAAGTAGTGATTCTACAACATTTTGCTATGCTGATGGACAGTGACTGTAAAGGGATTTATAGGGGAGACCTGGTATAGGGGAGAGCCTAGTAAACATAATATTCGTCATGTAAGTGTAGATTAGTGATACCAAAAACAAAGAAAAAAAAAAAAGGGCAGTTCCTGTGTGGTAACCTCCAATGAGTTCTACAAAAGTGTATGAAGGGCATATAAAAGTGTGGGCAAAGGGTCTGTTTGCGTTTATACAGAGGATCAAAGCCTAATTGGGCTACCCCGAAAATGAACTAAGATACGATATGAAAGAGAACTTCCAACATCAGCACTCTCTGGAAGACTCATGCCAGAAGATGATCATCAAAAAACCCAAACGAAGATCCACGCACTGCTACAGCTGTAGATGCACTCATCCCACCAGTTCCTGGACTTGCCATGGGAATGAGGAAGGAGATATCTAAGCTGGCCTGTGCATACAGTAAAACAACAAATTTGACTGGATCTATACTGTTGGAACTCAACCAAGAATTAGGAGAAGTGCAAATTGTAGCGCTCCAAAATCTTACAACTACAGACTATTTACTGTTAAAAGAACATAAGGGATGTGAACATTCCCCAGGAATGGGTTGTTTTAATTTGTCTGATTTCTCTCAGACTGTTCAAGTTCAGTTGGACAATATCCACCATATCATAGATAAGTTTTCACAAATGCCTAAGGTGCCTAACTGGTTTTCTTGGTTTCACTGGAGATGGCTGGTAATTACAGATATGCTTTGGTTATGTTACTATACTCCTATTATGTTAATGTGTGTGCGCAATTTAAGTAGTAGCTTAAAACCTATACATGCTGAAGTACTCTACAAGAAGATACGTCAAAGAAACAATCAATCTTCCCATGTTTTCTTCCGCCTGCTACTTCTATAGCTTTTCTTCTTCCTTCCTAATTACAACCCTTAAATAGAATTCGTGCCTCATATCCAATTTACCGAGTATCATAATTCTTCCAAGTGGTAAAGATACCTCAAGACAAATGCTGGGCATAGAAGCCACAGGGCATAAATATGCAAAGAAGTAAAAAGCTAACCTTTTCAAACAATAAGGCTTCCCTCTCACTTACCAACTTCACATTTCCCTATATGGCCCCGGAAGATGACTGGTTAGCCAAAGACGGGTAAGATTCCTCAAGGGAGGAACAACCTAAGACAGGCACAGTCGCAGGGGGGCCATCAGGTGAGAAATTGGGGATCAACAGAGGTGAGGCTTAGAACCTCACCCCCCCTGTTCTGAGAGAAATCTTCTGCATACGTGGATGTTTTATTGCCCTTGTCCAGCTTGGATTAACACATAGTCTACAGGCACACACATGATCATCTACATTTGCTCTCTTACAACACTAAACTATGTTTTCTACCTTTATCTTGTATCTACCTACCACTTCAGCATTTTATTAAAAATAATAATAATAAAGAGAGAAATGTGGTATCCACATATAAATCAAGTATAAAAACCAAATGAGTATTCATATTTGAACTGACTGTTTATAGTTCATAATGCATGAGCAAAACCGAAAGTTTCTGTGATGACTGCCCTTGTACTGTTCACTATGTAACTTATTCATTATGTAAGAATTTGTTCTACATGTAAGAACTTGTTTGTTATGCCTCAGAAGATTGGAGACTGACGAAAATTAGGCTTGGGGTGGATTAATGATTGTGCATTAAGCATTGACTCCCCTATACAGAATTTTATTGTCGTTAACAACCATTTGATCAATAAATATGAGAGATGCCCTCAGAAAAAAAAAAAAAAAAAGGACAGACTTCCAATGGTAAAATAAATAAGTAACCGGGATGTAATGTATAGCATAATTAATATAGTCAAGATATTGTAACAGCTTGGTAGGGTGATAGCTGGAACCTAGAATTATGTATATAAATGTTTTATCACTGTGTTGTACACTTGAAACTAATGTAATGTAATACTGTGCGTCAACTACCCTTCAATAAAAAATAATTATTAAAAAAAAAAAAAGAATCAGGGTAGGTGAAACAGTTTTGAGGAAAAATTCAGTCCATGAAACATACATTCCACTTTCATTAACCAAAGGATGACTAAAACAAATGTGAAATCTCAACTATGATCAGTGCTAGGATAGAAACATGTGGAGCCAGAAAATGAGAGTAGAGCAAGATTTTGGCATCTTAAAAGGCTTATTATAGTAATGGAAATGTATTGCACCACTTGAAGTTGGAAGGTAATGGGATTCTATTTGAGTTTGAAACCTATAGCTATGGTTTTCATTGAAGGGACAGAGTAGAAAGTGTCACTATAGTAGGCTGATGTTTGTACCTGGACTGGGAAGGTAGCCCACAAAGCTGTCCATTTCCCTCCATGGCTTTAGTCTGGAAGGTAGGTCAGAGGACAGAAATATGGTGGTGAGGATCCATTAGGAACCTGGATCTGGGCAGGAACACCAATCATGTACTTTATATTTTAAATGCAACACTTTTTAGTAAATGTTGTTGGCATAATAGTTTCATGTGCACAACATAGTGATTTGACATTTATATACTCTACAAAATGCTCATCATAACTGCAGTTACCGTATCCCACCATACATAATTATTACAATATAATTGACTATATTCCCCCATTATACCTTTTATCCCAGTGACTTATTTCTATGGCCAGTTTATAACTCTTGATCCCCTTCATCTATTTTGCCTTTCCTGCACCCTATGTCTTTCTGACAGACACCACTTTGTTTTTTGTGTTTATGAGTCTGTTTCTCGGTTTTGTTTGTTTTGTTTTTTAGTTTCCACATATATGTGAAATCTTATGGTATTTATCTTTCTGTCTGACTTATTTCACTTAGTGTAATATCCTCTAGTTCCATCCATGTTGTTCCAAATGGCAAGATTTCTTCCTTTTTTATGACTGAATAATATTCCATTGTATGTATGTGCTATATCTTCATTATGCATTTATCTATTGATGGATAATTTGGTTGCTTCTATATTTTGGTTATTGTAAATAATGTTGCAATAAACAGGCCTATATTAGTATATTTCTTTGTTTGTTTTTGGGGGTAAACACCCAGAAGTGGAATTATTAGAATGTATGGTATTTCTGTTCTTAACTTTTTTAGTAACCTCCATAAGTTTTCCATAGTGGCAGCACCAGTTTACCTTCCCATTAGCACTGCAGGAGGGCTCCCATTCCTCCACATCCTTACCAGCATTTATTTCTTTTTAATACTGGCCATTCTAACAGGTGTGAAGTGATGTCTCATTGTGGTTTTGATTTGAATTTCCCTGATGATTTGTGATGTTGAGGATCTTTTAATGTGTCTGTCTTTGAAAACATGTCTATTAAGTTCTGCCCATTTTTGTTGGATTTTTTTTTTGGTGTTGAATTGTATGAATTCTTTATATATTTTGTATATTAACCCCTTATTGGATATATCATTTGTTAATATATTCTTCCATTTTTCTCTTTTATTCACTTGTAAGCATTTTCCTCCTATATATTTTCCCAGTTAGGTTGTTGGTTGCCTTTTTGTTTTGTTGGTTTCCTTTTTTGTACAAAAGTTTTTCAGTTTGATGAATTCCCACTTATTTTATATTTTGTTTCCCATACCCAGGAATCCACAAAAAAGTTTGCTAAGGCCAATAATGTTAATAATTTACCATAAAATTACTGAGTCATTTGGTCTTATAAAGTATCTAATCTAGTAACAAAAAATTTTAAGTTGTCATATTAGAAAAGCCCAATATTTCAGTGGAAACTCAAAATTATCATTTCAATGCATTTTCTACAGAGAAAGGTAATACATTAAAATGTTAACATTTTATGTCTAAGTACTTTTCTTTTAATTCCTGTATTTTACCTGGTGTAACTCCAACATCAAAAATTTACTTTTTTTAATGTAGTCTTCTTTCAGAAGTTCCAGAGCTTATCTCCCTTTCTCAATTGTAAAAATCTATCAAGGTTAAATGAACAAATTAGGGAAAATATGTATCTGCAAACCCTCTTTTTTACAACACCAAAAATATTTTCAGGGTATTTTGTTAGACATTCCAATTGCAATGAGAAGGAGCTTTTTGCTTCTATTCACAAAAATAACATTATGGAAAAAATTTAAATTAGGTTCCCAAATGAAGAAAAAAGTAGTGATTTCATCCCTATCCTGTTATTTTGTGTGATCCTAATATTTTTACATACATTAATATGTGTTTTATAGAAATCATTCAGTTTTTTATTTCTTGTTTTACCAGATAAGATTATTGTAAACATTTGTCTATAATGTTCTTTAGTCTTTGTATTATTACTCTTACTAGTAACTTTGTAACTATTACTAAGGTTGTATAATTAAGTGTATGGACCACAATTTAAGAGTTTACTTAAAATAGACCCTAAAAGTGAAATTATTAGTTTAGATACACATTCACCTAGGTACATACCTGAAACAGGGATCATGGGCCTAGACAGAGTAGAGTGAGGGCCTCTGGAATAAAGCAAAGCAAGATTATTCATTCTGAAATTTGCTTTAGCCTATTGAGGGGGGGCCCACCTCATTTTTCTAACTTTACCCAAGTACTGCTTTTCTTCCTCCAGCCCTAAACAAATGATTTGTTGCAACTTAGGCAATGTAGCAAGCAAGCCCAAAACAACATAGTAAAAACAGGAAGGATTCCATCTTAAAACCCAATTAGTTAAAAAAAAGTTTAACAAACAGACAATAACTCAGCCCACCTTGGGAGAAAAGCAGGCAGTCCTGAATGATATGCTCCCAGACCAAGAAGCTGCTATCCTAGGAGGGAATCAGAGCAGTAAAATTCTTGTAAATAACCAAGAAGACTAATAAGAAACTTAGTGTTTCTTCAAAGGTATTTGGAACCACTTAGCAAGTGTACATCTCTAGCCCTTTGAATCTCAACTGCCTATAAAACCCCTAGACAATGCATCACCCCTGGACTCTATTGTCCTCTCCTGGCTTGAGCAAGGAGCTCTGTCTTTTCACTTTCTCTCTAAATAAAAGCCTCTGTCTTGCTCTCCTACCTTGAGAGTTTGCAAAGTTCATTCTTCAGCTCCGTGAACAATAACCCGGCATCATTTTTGGTGGCTCATCTGGGATAACTTCAGAGGTGAGTACCGGCATCAAAGCCTGCTTTTTCTTCCACTGTCCTTATACAAGGAAGCCGTCTATGGCACTCAAAATCAGATGCTCATCAGCCACTTAAATGGGACTAGTCTGGCTGCTGATCTCCAAGTCTTGAGTGACAGGTTCCCCTGCATTTCCCTCAGTGGATCCCCTGTCTCCCTTGGGAGCTGGAAAAGTCACCTGAGTAGAGGCCTGGATCCCATTTTAGAGGCATCTCCTTGGATGTGAGAGACTGAGGAAGTCCGTGGGCAACTGCGAGAGTCTAGGCTGAGGCTACACTTCAGTGGCTTCTCAAAGGTCTGCATGTCTGGAATCAGACCCCCGCAGCACAACTGGGTATCTATAAGGAGTGCCTCTGTCTCTGTCTCTGTCTTTCTGACTTCCAGCCTGCTTCTTCAGGCCACCCTGGCCTCTGTGTGAGGCAGGGGAGCTCTTTACTTTCTTTACATGCTCTATGTGTGCCTCCAACTCCATCAATTTCATGGAACCTGATGCTCCCCACTGCAAGGTAGGAGATCTATACCTCATTCTTATTCTTGACTAAATGCTGTACTTTTTAGCTCATAAAATGTCTCTGGATGCCTGTTAGCCCCTGAAAAGATTAGAATCCACTACCAGTCTTAAGTCTCGGGTGAAAGGTTTCCTGGTGTCTGCCACTCCTTGATCTCCCACCTCTGGGCAGGAATGTCTGGCAGTGGCTGAGCCAATTTCCTACTTTCCTATCCTAATCTGTGGACTCCAAGGGGACACCAGACAAGTAGACAGTAGTCCTTGAATCTAGGCTCTGACCTATTGATCTGATAGTGCTGAATAAACTTCCAGCTAGGCTGCTGCCTATGCAAGAGTTGCAGATGACCCCTGACCTCTTTGTCTCACAGGTTAGATTTCTTACAGTGAGTGACTAGTAGGATAATTCCCAGGCAGTGGCAGAAACTGGTGTTTGGGAGTATAGACTCTCTCCTTATAACTGTCCATAGCAACCTGTGTATGAATTTTATCTCTGGCCTTAGAAAAAGTTCCCCTGCTTCTCATTCAAAGCAGTCCTCTTAGGCCTGCACCACTTTCTCCTGTGAATATAAATGAAGTCTGTAAAGTAATAAAGCTGAAACCTGAGACCAACATGTAAATGACTTTATTCAATAGATCTCCCTTCCTTAGAGTCAGGCATCCTGAGGCTGGGCATTTCCTTTTTTGTAGCCCCAGGGAAGCAAAACAGGCTTGTGAGTCAGATCAAGGCTCTGGCAGTGAGAGGTCACACAGTCCCTGCATTTATCGGACAGGCAGGGGGCTCTCAAGGAAAGCTCATGCAGAGAAAACCAGGAAAACTCCCAAAAGACATAAAGTAGGAGCACACTGGTAAGGTCCCACTAAATCCAGAGCTCCGAGGCAACTCTTGCTGAGTGGGAAGGCAAGAGGGAAATCAAGGCAAGGTGTAGGCCATGCTGGTAAGGAGTAGTTAAATCCAGTAGGCCTGGCAGAGGAGGTGATTGACCACTGTCACCTAGGCTCCAAGGTGAGGGGACACCCTCACAGATAGAAAGTTCCATCAGGTGTCACACACCTATCTTTCTCTCTCTTCCAGATGGGAGCTTCTTATTCAAGGTTAAAGTCAGGCATGCCCCTGGCATGCATTCTGAAGAACTGGGAGAAATTTGATCCCCAGATCCTAAAAAGTGTCTTATCTTCTACACATAAGCTTGTCCTCAATACAAACTCTCTGATTAGAGAGGCTTGGCTCCTGAAAGAAGTATGCAATATAATAAGATTTTAAAGCTAAATATATTTTGCCACAAGGAAGAAAAATAATCAAAAGTCCCATGAACTACTACAATATAGAACTAATTTTCTAAAATTTTTTTGGTGAAAATCAATTCTACTTATTGAGTTCATCATTATCCTTAAAAATAAGGAGGTTTTTAAACTGGACTCCCTGAGATGAAAGAAATTTATCTTCTGCAACACAGCCTGGCTTTAAATAACTGGTGCTAGAATTGTACTTGCATTTCATTTCCAGCCCCCTAGACACACACAATCCCTATCAGTACAGAGCCTTCATCAGCCCTGTTCATCTGGGGCCATCTAAACCTTAACCCAGTTATATAAACTGCTCACCCTTAGAGTGTATTCTTGAAAACTGAGATACTTTTAATCAAATAAGCTAAAAAGAAAGAAGGCAATTGGATATTAGTAACTCAAATCTTTGTATCAGTTTATCTATCTGTGTATATGTTTTTATGAAAAGTATTGCTAACTGTAGTCATTATATCTCAACCTGTGTGTTTGTGTGTCTAAGTGTGTAAATGAAAGATTTTTCTACCTCCAGATGGTATTAATAAAAATTGATTTAAAGACAAGTGCTTGTGAAAAGTGGGAATTCTAAAACTTCCAGAAAATTCTAATAAATGCTAATTTAAGTTGAACTGAAACAGACATATCCTTATGGTTATCAGTTGCCTTTTTACCTAAATGTCATTTAAGTTGATGTTATCTGTTAAATCTTTCAAGAAAAAATGCTTAGGCTTGACTTTGTCTAATGTTTGGTAGAAGTTTTGTGAGTAACCTAGCATAGTTGTTAAAAATGAGTAAACTAAGTAACTGTAGCAAGTGAGCATCTCAATTGTGTCTTACACTGTGTTACACTACAAGCAACCTGAGAATCTTTGTGGTAACCTAAAACCTTAAAGTTTTGCTAAGTTAAGTTGACATATTTTATGCTTAGAGATTGTGCTGTAAAGCACACAGATCTAGTAATTATAAAATGTGTTCATAATTTTCTCAATCTAAAGAATGCTCACTGAAAATTAAGATTCCTAATGGTTTTAATTTCTAAATAAAACTACTTAAAGTAATAAAGAAAACATCTCTACCTGCTAGAAAAGATGTGTTTTAATAAGAGAAGGTATAAGGAATGAAAATTCATTTTGTTGAGAGTAAGAGACGGTAACTGTTCTTAAAGTACAGCTGTTTATTTAAAGAGAGAGAACTTTGAATGTAAAAAGAAAGTTGTAGAAAGTTTGTGGAAGAATTGATAGTCATGCTATGTGAAATAAAAGCAAATGAGTCTCAATACCAAGTACAGAGCAAAATTAGAATTTTGTTCTCAGTTAAGAAGACAAACTTTTCTTATACTGTCTGCTCTTAATGTTGAAAAATTGCAAAGAGCTTTCTAATTGCTTTATCAAAGCAGTTCCTCATACTTAAAGTCTCAATGAGTTGTCTGAGTATTTAAGAAAATAAGATCTTACTATTAAAAGGACTAAAAACTAAGTTTTGCTAACAACTGTGTATTCTGTATTTGCCTTTAAAATATTTTATTGTCATTCTCGTTAAATAGATAAGTATTGTTTCATAGTGACTTATGATTCTATTTAGGCTACTTAGGCAAGTGCCTTAAAAACTTTCTGACAGCTTCTCAAAATCAAATTCAAAAAGGTGCTTTTTACCTCTAGTACTCTCTGGTATTTTCCAGAGGGTCCCTGAACATGTCAGAGGAATTTTTTTTCTCCTCATCAGGGAAAATATTTGGCTAATTTGGCTTATTTATCTGATATATATTTACCTGGAAAGCACTGTCAAAGAGAATGATGCTAAACTTTGTTACTGAATGTTTTGTGTTACAGAAATATCCAACTTTCCTCATGTCAACTGTCTTATAGTAAGCTCTCATCAGATCTTTAAGCATTGTCATTTGTAAGTCTTTTGTCATTTATAGTCATTGTTTGATTACTCCTAAATTGAAGAACTAGATCCTAACAGAGCAAGTACTGGTTGCATAAAATTAAGTAAACTATGGAAAATAACTTTATGAATTTTTACTTCAAATGTTGCTGATAATGTGTTTTAAGCCTTTTTTCTCTTAAGCTGACAACAGTTTAGTAAATGACAATACCTTTGTAACCAGAATTGAATCATCTTTCTCTCTACCTGATCCCTCCAGAATTTAAAAACTCTCAGTGACTATTTTTATATTTCATGGCAGTATGTTTATTTGCATAAGGTCAATAACAATCTGCTTTCCTTGTAACAAGACCAATTAAAAACACTGGTTATATTACCAAGGCTTTGACTGGAATGTCTTGCCTGAGAGACATGTACATAAACTTAGATATGAAGACACAGCTTTAAAGAACTAAGATTGACTTTATAGAGCCAACAAAGCCCCTTGGAAGAACTGGCCTGGTACTGTGCTTACAGGATTCCCAGGAGCCTTACCAGGTAAGGAAGGTCACTTCCTGCCAAGTGCAGGAACCTCAGAATGTCTCGGGGACGTCAAGAGAGAAATTCACCCAAATCTACAGGTACTGCTGGCAAAACCTGATGGCAAGTGTGGCTTGGCTTTCTGGCCTCAAGAGGCCTTTAAAGTCCAATCTGAAATTCCTTACAAAAAGTTCCAGCAAAGAAAATTTAAAAGAGCTATGTAATAAATTGCTCTTCTTGCTGCACTTATGCAAGTAATCAAACCAAGTGTTAATTATTTTCTTAATCTGGTTACTTCTAATAAAAATGAGGGTGATTTTAGAGAAAAGAGTTGTTTCAATACTGCAGCCTTATCTATACTGAGTCCTAACACAAGTCATTGGGATATATACTAGATTCAGAATTCTAGTTTCCCCAAGATATCAGGTTATGATTCTCAATTAGAGTTTCACTATTTCTAATCCTCATATTCAGCCATGCATTCTTTTTTTTTTTCCCCCTCCTGGTTAGTGTATTCTAACAGAGTGAGTCTTTTTTTTCTTTCATTTATTTTTATTTATTTATTTATTTTTAATTTTGGTATCATTAATCTACAATTACAGAAAGAACATTATGTTTACTAGTTTCCGACTTCACCAAGTCTCCCCCAAAATACACCTTCACAGTCACTGTCCATCTGCATAGTAAGATGCTGTAAAATCACTACTTGTCTTCTCTGTGTTGTGCAGCCCTCCCCGTGTCCCCCACACACTATACATGCTAATCGTAATGCCCTCTTTCTTTTTCCCGCCCTTATCCCTCCCTTCCCACCCATCCTCCCCAGTCCCTATCCCTTTGGTAACTATTAGACCATTCTTGGGTTCTGTGATTCTGCTGCTGTTTTGCTCCTTCAGTTTTCCTTTGTTCTTATACTCCACATATGAGTGAAATCATTTGGTACTTGTCCTTCTCCGCTTGGCTTATTTCACTGAACATAATACCCTCTAGCTCCATCCATGTTGTTGAGAATGGTAGGATCTGTTTTTTTCTTATGGCTGAGTAATATTTCATTGTGTATATGTACCACCTCTTCTTTATCCATTCATCTACTGATGGACACTTAGGTTGCTTCCATATCTTGGCTATTATAAACAGTGCAGCGATAAACATGGGGGTGCACTGTCTTTTTCAAACTGGAGTGCTGCATTCCTAGGGTAAATTCCTAGAAGTGGAATTCCTGGGTCAAATGGTATTTCTATTTTGAGCATTCTGAGGAAACTCAATGCTGCTTTTCACAATGGTTTAACTAATTTACATTCTCACCAGAAGTGTAGGAGGGTTCCCCTTTGTCCACACCCTTGCCAACATTAGTTATTGTTGGTCTTTTTGATGATGGCAATCCTTACTGGTGTGAGGTGATATCTCATTGTGGTTTTAATTTGCATTTCTCTGATGCTTAGCGATGTGGAGCATCTTTTCATGTGCCTGTTGGCCATCTGGATTTCTTCTTTAGAGAACTGTCTATTCAGCTCCTCTGCCCATTATTGGGTTATTTGCTTTTTGGTTGTTGAGGTGTGTGAGCTCTTTATGTATTTTGGATGTCAATCCTTTATCGGATCTGTCATTTATGAATATGTTCTCCCATACTGTAGGATATATTTTTGTTCTATTGATGGTGTACTTTGCTGTACAGAAGCTTTTTAGCTTGACATAGTCCCACTTGTTCATTTTTGTCTTTGTTTCCCTTGCCCGGGGAGATATGTTCATGAAGAAGTCACTCATATTTATATCCATGAGAGTTTTGCCTATGTTTTCTCTAAGAGTTTTATGGTTTCATTACTTACATTCAGGTCTTCGATCCATTTGGAGTTTACTTTTGTGTATGGGGTTAGACAGTGATCCAGTTTCATTCTCTTACATGTAGCTGTCCAGTTTTGCCAGCACCATCTGTTGAAGAGACTGTAATTTCCCCACTGTATGTCCATGGCTCCTTTATCAAAAATTAATTGGCCATATATGATTGGGTTAATGTCTGGAGTCTCTATTGTGTTCCACTGGTCTGCGGCTCTATTCTTGTGCCAGTACCAAATTATCTTGATTACTGTGGCTTTGTAGTAGAGCTTCAAGTTGGGAAGTGAGATCCCCCCCACCCAACTTTATTCTTCCTTCTCAGGATTGCGTTGGCTATTCGGGGTCTTTGACGGTTCCATATGAATTTTTGAACTATTTGTTCCAGTTCATTGAAAAATGTTGTTGGTAATTTGATAGGGATTGCATTGAATCTGTATATTGCTTTGGGCAGGATGGCCATTTTGACGATATTAATTCTTCCTAGCCAGGAGCATGGGATGAGTATCCATTTGTTAGTGAACTCTTTAATTTCTCTTAAGAGTGTCTTGTAGTTTTCAGGGTACAGGTCTTTCACTTCCTTGGTTAGGTTTATTCCTAGGTATTTTATTCTTTTTGATGCTATTGTGAAAGGAATTGTTTTCCTGGTTTCTCTTTCTATTACTTCATAGTTAGTGTATAGGAAAGCTAAAGATTTCTGTGTGTTAATTTTGTATCCTGCAGCTTTGCTGAATTCTGGTAGTTATGCAGTGGAGTCTTTAGGGTTTTTTATTTACAATATCATGTCATCTGCAAATAGTGACAGTTTGACTACTTTACCACTCTGGACTCCTTGTATTTCTTTGTTTTGTCTAATTGCCGTGGCTAGGACCACCAGTACTACATTGAATAACAGTGGGGAGAGTGGGCATCCCTGTCTTATTCCTGATCTCAGAGGAAAAGCTTTCAGCCTCTTGCTGTTCAGTATGATGTTAGCTGTGGGTTTATCATATATGGCCTTTATTTTGTTGAGGTACTTGCCCTCTATGCCCATTTTGTTGAGAGTTTTTATCATGAATGGATGTTGAATTTTTCGAATGCTTTTTCAGCATCTATGGAGATGATCATGTGGTTTTTGTCTTTCTTTTTGTTGATGTGGTGGATGATGTTGATGGATTTTCAAATGTTGTACCATCCTTGCATCCCTGGAATGAATCCCACTTGGTCATGGTGTATGATCCTCTTGATGTATTTTTGAATTCGGTTTGCTAATATTTTGTTGACTATTTTTGCATCTACGTTCATCAGGGATATTGGTCTGTAGTTTTCTTTTTTGGTGGGGTCTTTGCCTGGTTTTGGTATTAGGGTGATGTTGGCTTCATAGAATGAGTTTGGGTTATTCCCTCCTCTTCTATTTTTTGGAAAACTTTAACGAGAATGGGTGTTATGTCTTCTCTGTATGTTTGAGAAAATTCCGAGGTAAATCCATCTGGCCCGGGGGTTTTGTTTTTTGGTAGTTTTTTGATTACCGCTTCAATTTTGTTGCTGGTAATTGGTCTGTTTAGATTTTCTGTTTCTTTCTGGGTCAGTCTTGGAAGGTTGTATTTTTCTAAGAAGTTGTCCATTTCTCCTAGGTTTTCCAGTTTCTTAGCATACAGGTTTTCATAGTATTCTCTAATAATTCTTTGTATTTCTGTGGGGTCCTTCGTGATTTTTCCTTTCTCATTTCTAATTCTGTTGATGTGTGTTGACTCTCTTTTTCTCTTAATAAGTCTGACTAGAGGCTTATCTATTTTGTTTATTTTCTCGAAGGACCAACTCTTGGTTTCATTGACTTTTTCCATTGTTTTATTCTCCTCAATTTTATTTATTTCCTCTCTGATCTTTATTATGTCCTTCTGTCTGCTGACCTTAGGCCTCATTTGTTCTTCTATTTCCAATTTCGTTAACTGTGACCTTAGACTATTTATTTGGGATTGTTCTTCCTTCTTTAAATATGCCTGGATTGTTATATACTTTCCTCTTAAGACTGCTTTTGCTGCATCCCACAGAAGTTGGGGCTTTGTGTTGTTGTTGTCATTTGTTTCCATATATTGCTGGATCTCCATTTTAATTTGGTCATTGATCCATTGATTATTTAGGAGCATGTTGTTAAGCCTCCAAGTGTTTGTGAGTCTTTTTTATTTCTTTGTACAATTTATTTCTAGTTTTACACCTTTGTGGTCTGAAAAGTTGGCTAGTAGGATTTCAATCTTTTGGAATTTACTGAGGTTCTTTTTGTGGCCTAGTATGTGGTCTATTCTGGAGAATGTTCCATGTGCGCTTGAGAAGAATGTGTATCCTGTTACTTTTGGATGTAGAGTTCTATAGATGTCTATCATGTCCATCTGTTCTAGCGTGTTGTTCAGTG
Source organism: Manis pentadactyla (assembly GCF_030020395.1). Taxonomy (NCBI): domain Eukaryota; kingdom Metazoa; phylum Chordata; class Mammalia; order Pholidota; family Manidae; genus Manis; species Manis pentadactyla. Next base: position 46,247,773 of record NC_080026.1, on the reverse strand, counting down.
CCTCTGTGTCCTTACTTATTTTCTGTCTGGTGGATCTGTCCTTTGGGGTGAGTGGTGTGTTAAATTCTCCCAGAATGAATGCATTGCATTCTATTTCCTTCTTTAATTCTGTTAGTATTTGTTTCACATATATTGGTGCTCCTGTATTGCATGCATATCTGTTAATAATGGTTATATTCTCTTGTTGGACTGAGCCCTTTATCATTATGCAATGTCCTTCTTTGTCTCTTGTTACTTTCTTTACTTTGATGTCTACTTTGTCTGATACTAGTATTGCAACATCTGCTTTTTTCTCTCTGTTGTTTGCATGAAATATCTTTCTTCAAGCCTTGACTTTTAATCTGTGCATGTCTTTGGGTTTGAGGTGAGTCTCTTATAAGCAGCATATAGATGGGTCTTGCTTTTTTATCCATTCTATTACTCTGTCTTTTGATTGGTGCATTCAGTCCATTTACATTTAGAGTGATTATTGAAATATATGTACTTATTGCCATTGCAGGCTTTAGATTCATGGTTACCAAAGGTTCAAGGTTAGCTTGTTTACTGCCTTATTTTCTGTCTTTACTCGCTTACTGAGCTGTTATAGACACAGTCTGATGATTATTTCTTTCCCTTCTTTTTCCTCCTCCTCCATTCTTCATATGTTGGGTGTTTTGTTCTGTGCTCTTTTTAGGAGTGCTCCCATCTAGAGCAGTCCCTCTAAGATGTCCTGTAGATGTGGTTTGTGGGAGGGAAATTCCCTCAACTTTTGCTTGTCTGGAAATTGTTTAATCCCTCCTTCATATTTAAATGATAATCGTGCTTGATACAGTATCCTTGGTCCCAGGGCCTTCTGTTTCATTGCATTAAATATATCATGCCATTCTCTTCTGGCCTATAAGGTTTCTTTTGAGAAGTCTGATGATAGCCTGATGGGTTTTCCTTTGTAGGTGACATTTTTACTCTCTCTGGTTGACTTTAATACTCTGTCCCTGTCCTTGATCTTTGCCATTTTAATTATTATGTGTCTTATTGTTGACCTCTTTGGATCCCATCTCTCGGGAGTTCTGTGTGCCTCCGTAGTCTGAGGAACTATTTCCTTCCCCAGTTTGGGGAAGTTCTCAGCTATTATTTCTTCAAAGACACTTTCTATCCCTTTTTCTCTCTCTTCTTCCTCTGGTACCCCTATAATGCGGATATTGTTCCTTTCAGATTGGTCACACAGTTCTCTTAATATTGTTTCATTCCTGGAGATCCTTTTATCTCTCTCTGTGTCAGCTTCTATGCATTCCTGTTCTCTCGTTTCTATTCTGTCAATGGCCTCTTGCATCTTATCCATTCTGCTTATAAATCCTTCCAGAGTTTGTTTCACTTCTGTAATCTCCCTCCGGACATCTGTGATCTCCCTCCGGACGTCTGTAATCTCCCTCCGTACTTCATTCCTTTGCTCTTGCATATTTGTCTGCAGCTCTTTCAGCATGTTTATGATTTTTATTTTGAATTCTTTCTCTCCGAGACTGATTAGGTCTGCCTCTGCAGATCCTTTCTCAGGTGTAACTATCCTGGACTGGACCGGATTTTTTTGCCTTTTCATGGTGATTGCAGTGGCTCTAGGCAGTTTGCGTGTGTGTCAGCTGGGAGAAGAAAGTCCTTTCCTGCTTGCTGGTTGCCTTGCCCTTCTCCGCTGCCTGTGATGGCTACCTGCACTCCTGGAGCAGCCACCAGGTTAATCTCCTTAGCTGCTGTGGGCGGAGTGTCCGTCAGAGCAGCATGGAGCCCTGTGGAAAGTGGCAGACATGCCAGGTGTGCTCCTCTGTGCTAACAGCCACCCTGCCAGGCAACTATGTGGCAGCAGCAGCCTTTGGGTCTGGTCCGGGCAGCTGTGTGTTGGGCTGGGATTCCAATTAGCTCCTGGGAGCGCGCCTGCTCCCTCTTTCTCCGCTGCTGGTGTGCACAGGGCTTTTCCACACAGGCTTCTTCCGTGCTCTGACTTCACTGCCACTGGTGCATGCCAGCCATGCCCAGGCTGTTCGGTCACGCCGCTGCAGGCTAGCCCTTCAGTGCATGGATCTGCTCTCAGTTCCTTCTAGCGCTTACGCTCCCTGCGCACGCTCCCCCTCTCCTGGTACTGGGCCCATTTTTTGGGGTCCGTGCCAGTTGGAGGAACAACTGGCAGGCTGCCTAGTCCTGTGAGGGTCTTCAGAGCTACACTGCCTCCATTTAGGGCACTTAAGTTTCCCCGGTATTCCCAGCTGCCAGGACAACTTCGTCCAGCTATGGGGTTCCTGTCTCTTTAAGACTTGCAGAAAGCATTCGCTTTTCTTTTGTCTCAGGGGCGCCGGTTGCAGGGTCCTTCCCACAGATTTTGCTTTTCCGTTTCTCTAATATCCAGCACCCCGTGCACCTTGTGTCTGCGTTCCGGGTGTGGATTTCTAGAGCTGGTTGTTTAGCAGTCCTGGGCTTTCACTACCTCCCTGTTCTGACTCCTTTCCTCCCGCTGAGTTTTGGGGTGGGGGAGCGTTCGGGTCCCGCCTGGCCATGGCTTGTATCTTACCCTCTTCATGTGATGCTGAGTTCTTGCAGATGTAGATGTATCCTGGTTGTTGTACTGCATCCACTGGTGCCTCTTTTAGGAATAGTTGTATTTACTGTATTTTTATAACTATATATGTTTTGGGGAGGAGATTTCCTCTGAACTACTCATGCCACCATCTTCCCGTGATCGGGCCATGCATTCTTTAATCTACTTGTCAAGTCTGTTTTTCCAGAATGGAACATCCAACTCTTGATGTTGCTACTTAATCTAATAACATGATTTTTTCTATCTTGCCTGAAAGCCATAAGACTGCAAATGGTTTTGGAAATAGAACCCAGGATGGAAGTGCCCATCTTCTGAGGCCCTCTGGACCAACCAGTGATGGAGACCTACCTGCACCTCTAACTGCACCCCTTCTCAGCATGAAGCATCCAGAGTGGTCATCACTCCTTTTCCCCTAACAGCAGCTAGGGTGTCCACCTGTAGAGGGGGCAATGAGATAGGAACCATGGGCCTAGACAGAGTAGAGTGAGGGCCTCTGGAAAAAAGCAAAGCAAGAGGGCCTCTGGAAAAAAGCATTGTGAGATTTGCTTTGGCCTACTGAGGGAGGCCCAGTTAATTTTTCTAAGTTTACTCAAGTGCTGCTTTTCTTCCTTCTGCCCTAAACAAATGATTTGTTGCAACTTAGGCAATGTAGCAAGCAAGCCCAAAACAACATAGTAAAAACAGGAAGGATTCCATCTTAAATCACAATTTGTTTAAAAAATGTTTCTTAACAAACAGACAATAACTCAGCCCATCTTGGGAGCAAAGCAGGCAGTCCTGAGTGATATGCTCCCAGACCAGGAAGCTGCTATCCTAGGAGGGAATCAGAGCAGTTAAATTCTTATAAATAACCAGGAAGACTAATAAGAAACTTAGTGTTTCTTCCAAGGTATTTGGGAACACTTAGCAATTGTACATCTCTAACCCTTTGTCTCCTAACTGCCTATAAAACCCCTAGACAGCGCATCACCCCAGGACTCTCTTGTCCCCTCCTGGTTTGAGCAAGAAACTCTGTCTTTTCACTTTCTCTCTAAATAAAAACCTCTGTCTTGCTCTCTTACCTTGAGTGTTTGTGAAGTTCATTCTTCAGCTCCGTGAAGAAGAACCCTGGCATCATATCTAGAAACAAACAAAACATTGCTTTAATGAGGAGATGGCATTGTGTTTAATTTAGTGAAGCTGAACTCTTTTTCCTAATGCTTGTGACTAGCTGATTTTTGTGAATTTTGTATTCATAACTTTCATCTATTTATATCTGCTAATTTCTTGTTTTTCTTATCAATTAGTATAACTTCTTCATATGCAAAGAAAATTTTAGATGGTAAAAACTTTAAGGAGTTAATACATATATCCCTTTTCACAGCTGTGTGGTTCCCTGAAAGACACAAATGATGAGATCTTTTAATGTTTGTGGAATGGTCATACATTGCCACCTGGGAGAATTCACCATGGAAGGAAGGAGCCAAGATTCATTGGTTTGATTGTAATGTCACAAGGAAAGACTTGCTACTGGACATGTCATCTTTTGACATGACCTTTATGTAGTCGTAGGGAGCACATTAAGATGTTCCAGAGTTTTATATTTGTCCTGATAGTCAGTTGCATTCCTTTTAACTATATTAGCCAAAATAGCTTGACGAAATATCTTCTTCACTGTCTTCACTTTTTAAAACATGATGTGGAGTAAATGGCAGAATTTCTAGAATCTCCCACCTGGCCTTAGCATTTACATATTAATATGTGTTTATTACTGCAGCCTCCCACAGCCTCTGGGGCAAGAGGTGGAGAGAAAACAATGATTCTCAACTCCATTCCTGGTCTGGCTTCCTAGATGGGGTGGTCGGGGAAGTAGAGAGCATGCACTGGCTGCAGGAATATGAGCTTTTGCTAGATGGGACCAGGGAGAAAGGATTTAGGGAGTGTGTGTGAAGGAATGCAGGAAACACCCTAGAGCGAGAGCCACCCAGTTTCCATACCCTAAGGGGGATGAAACTCATGACAAGACGTTAAGGAATGCTCGTGCAAAGGTCAGACAAGCGGCGGGTCCCCGTTTCAACTTTATTGGTTAAAGTATGGGATGTGTTTTAAATTCATTGGTTGTGGTAATGTATGGGCTTTGGTGCAATGGCAGTGGAAAACCTATATAATCTATACATAAAGTTGGATGGGGGTCGACAGCTCAGACTCGACCTGCGTGTCAGGGGAGGTGCTGTTGGCCCCAGCTAGCTGGCTGAATAAAGAGTTTGCTTGGATTTACATCTCCGTGCCTGGATGGCTTGTTCTCTGGAGAAGACCCGGAGTCCCGAACCGTAACATTTTGGGGGCTCGTCCGGGATCCGAGCGACTTCCCGGAGAACAAGGGACGGCTGGAGGCAAGGTCTGATTGTCCGGACGGGGCAGTGTAATTCGAGGTTCACCCCCTTGTGTCTGCATAAATCCAGTATAAAGCGGGAGTCGCCATCCTGTGTCTGGTCTCGGGTTAGTGATCCCGAGTAAGGAAGTCCGGATTGGTAGTCCCGGCCCCCAGGTAAGTGACCCTGGGTGAAGCCCAGTTAACCAATCCTGGCCCTAAGGTCCAAGTGATTCGGCCTTAGGAAGGGAAGTCCGATCGGCAGGAACCTGATGCCTGAGGAGGAAAGGATCGAGCTTGTCACCCTGCGGCAGTCCGAGTGGACGGCTTTCGGGAGAATCACGAGAGTTTTTGAGGATCCTGAAAGTGGTGAGTGTGGTGCGCACCAAAGTGAGAGAAGTACCGGTCCGAGCGAGTGCAATCAAATGTGGTGTGTGTGTTTGTTGTTATTGTTGATTATTTTATTATGTATTGGTTTATATTTCTTTTTGCACTTTTCCCTTTAAGTTTCTCTTACTCTGAGGCTCTCCTGGTCCTGTTCTCTCCGTTTCTCCTTTCTGCCACTAAATCATTCCCCTGTGGGCACGGGTCAGGCAATTAAGAGCCATTAGGGTGCCCGCTGCTGGAAGACTCCCGTGACAGGATAAGGGGGTCACAGCCGCAAATCCCAGATAAATTTGCGTCCCCCGCAGAAGAAAAACTGTGCAACGACAGGCACCTGTCCACAAGCACATACACCAGTCATCATCTTGTTTAAAGTGGCATTTCTACTTTTCGCCTTTTGTCTTCCTTGCATTATTTACCATGGGCCAGACTCAGGCTACTCCTAAAGGTCTGTTCCTTTCCCACTTTCCGAAGGTCAAGGAACAGGCCCTAAACATGAGTCTTAGTATCAAGAAAAGTAAGCATGATACCTTTTGTTCAGCTGAGTGTCCCTCTTTGGAGTAGGCAGGCTGACCCAGGGGTCTCTTTCCCTGGACCTTATTGGCAAGGTCAAAGCCGTCATCTCCCGTCCAGAACCTGAGGGCCACCCTGACCAGATTCCCTATATTCTTCTCTGTGAAAATTTGGCCAAGAATCCCCCCTCCTGGCTGAGGCATGTTTGGTGGGGAAATTTCACATTGACCCACTAAAAAACTCCGCATAGTTGCCCAGGAAGATCTAAAACCACCTGATCATAGGGCCAGAAACCCGGTGCACCCGAGTGCGCTGCCTGTTCTCCCTGACAGTACCCCCTCCACCCCCTCTGCCGATTGAGCAGACACCCACATATGCAGGACAACGGGGTGAAGCTGCTGGAGGGGTAGAGAACGAGGTTGGGGAGACCAGCAGTGATCTGGTGGCCAAAGCTTCCCCAGACTCTTAAGCAGGAGAAGGCAGGAGGCCGGAAAGAGCTTCCTCACGCTCTCCCACCCTGACTACACGCTGGGTGCCAGGTAGAGAGGGAGGAATGCAGTTGAGGCCTCGAGGGGCAAGGGAGCAAGAAGGGGAGGACCCCTCCTCTACCTCAGAAGAAGCAGTGCCGGTTCTGCCCGTGCGTGCCATCGGTGCAGTGGGTCCGGGCGGAGCTCAGCAATATCAATATAGGCCCTTTTCATCTAGTGACCTATATAATTGGAGGACCCAGAACCCTCCCTTCTCGGAAGACCCTAAGTGTCTTACAGGTCTGGTAGAGTCCATTATGTTCACCCATTGTCCCACATGGGACGACTGCCAGCAGTTGCTCCGCACCCTCTTCACAACGGAAGAGCGAGAGCGCATCCTCAATGAGGCCAGGAAAAATGTCCTCGGAGAAAACGGAAGATCTACAACCCTCCATCCCATCATTGACGAGGCGTTTCCACTTACATGCCCAAACTCGGACTTCGGGACTGCAGAAGGTAGGGAGCGTTTCTGGGTCTACTGCCAGACTCTGATGATTGGTCTCCAGGTGGAAGCCAGACGGCCCACTAACCTAGCTAAGGTAAAACTATTGTTCAGGGAGAAAAGGAAAGCCCGGCCACATATCTGGAGAGGCTGTTTGATGCTTACAGGCAATATACCCCCATAAACCCAGAGGCAGAGGAACACAGATCAGCTGTAGTCCTCTCATTCATCAACCAGGCAGCCCCCGATATCCGGAGGAAACCCCACAAGTGGGATGACTTAGGAGAGATCTCTATTAGAGAAATGCTGCAGCAAGCAGAGAAAGTCTTCAATGCTAGAGAGACTCTGGAAGATAGGGAAGAAAGGCTGAAGAAAGAGAAATGGGAAGTGCAGGAGAGAAATAGGAAGGAAGACAGAGAATTTCAGAAGAGGGAGAACAAGAAGCAGAGAGAGGAGATGGCTAGGATATTCTTAGCTGGAGTACAGGGGAGCCCTAGATCTCCTCGAAGAAAGGGACCCCGCCCATCCCGGCTAGGACGAGATCAGTGCGCCCTGTGTAAGGGACATGGGCACTGGAAAAGAGAGTGCCCCAAAAGGAGGGAACAAGGAGGAGGGAACCCCGTTAAGACCCTGCACCTAGGAGAGGAGAATTGACGGGGACGGGACTTGGCACCCCTCCTCAAGTCGTGGGTAACCGTGTGTGTGGAGGGGTCTCCTATTGGGTTCATGGTAGATACGGGGGCACAGTATTCAGTTCTCAACCAAGCCCATGGTCCCCTAAACCCAAGACACACAACTGTAGTCCAGGGAGAAACAGGGTCCAAGAAATGTGCCTGGACTTCTAATAGAAAAGTGGACCTAGGAAGACATCAGGTCTCTCATTCATTCCTGGTTGTACCCGAAAGCCCCGCACTGTTACTGGGCAGAGACTTATTGACCAAGGTCGGGGTGCGCGTTCATTTTGAACCTGAAGGGATAAAGATCATGGACAGAGAAGGGCAGTCCCTACAACCAGTGCATGTGCTAACCCTATCCTTAGCCGACGAGCATCGCTTGTTTCAGGCAGATCAAGAAAAGGGGGGCCAGGGAGAAATAGACTCTTGGTTGCAGAAGTTCCCTTCTGCATGGGCTGAAACTGGAGGAATTGGTCTCACCAAACATCTGCCTCCAGTTGTTGTTCAGCTCAAAGCCGCGTCCCTGCCCATCCGAGTCTGGCAGTATCCAATACCAGAAGAGGCTAGGAGAGGGATAGCACCCCATATCCACAGACTGTTAGAGGCTGCAGTCCTTAAATCTTGCCAATCTGCATGGAATACGACCCTGCTTCCAGTAAGGAAGCCTGGCGGCAGAGAATACCGACCGGTGCAAGACTTGCGAAAGGTTAATGAAAGGATCGAGGACATCCACCCCACAGTGCCAAACCCTTACACCTTGCTCAGCCACCTGCCACCCTCACATGTGTGGTATACTACTCTGGACCTGAAAGATGCCTTCTTCAGTATTCCCCTTTCTGAAGTTAGTCAGCCTTTGTTTGCCTTTGAGTGGCAGGAACCAGGGGGAAGAAGAAATGGGCACCTTACCTGGACTAGACTGCCACAGGGTTTCAAAAACCCTCCCACTTTATTCAATGAAGCCCTAAGCCAGGACCTGGAGTGCTTTCGCAAGAGACACCCCCACGTGACATTGCTGAGTGTGTGGATGACTTGTTGCTGGCCACAGAAACCCGTGAGTAGTGCGAAGAAGCCACAGGGAACTTGTTGGCTGAACTAGGAAAATTGAGATATCGAGCCAGTGACAAGAAAGCCCACATCTGTCAAAGGTCAGTGATCTACCTAGGGTACAAAATATCTAACGGAGCCAGGTGGCTAACGCCGGCCATGAAACGAACTATTCTGATTATCCCCATCCCTTTCTCACCCCGGGGAGTGAGGGAATTTCTTGGCTCAGCCGGGTTCTGCAGGCTCTGGATTCCAGGGTACGCAGAAGTAGCCCGACCGCTATATGAGGCGACCAAAGAAGGGCAGGGCTGGCAATAGACTCAAGAATAAGAGGCTTTTGACAGACTAAAAGAAGCTCTCCTCCTGGCATCTGCCTTATCTCTGCCAGACCCTGAAAAACCCTTCATCCTGTTTCTAGATGAAAAAAAAAGAGTGGTTAAAAGAGTCTTGGCTCAGCAGCTAGGCCCATGGAAAAGACCTGTGGCCTATTTGTCCAAGCAACTAGACCCTGTGGCCTCTGGACGGCAACCTTGTCTGCGTATCATAGCAGCCATTGCTCTACTGGTAAAAGAGGCAGACAAGCTCACTTTGGCCAGAACTTGAGAGTAACAGCCCCACATACTGTGGATGGGATCCTCAGGCATCCTCCAAGAAAATAGATGACGAATACAAGACTCACCCACTACCAAGTTCTCCTACTAGATTCTCCACGAATTGCCTTCTCCGACCCAGTGACCTTAAATCCTGCCACTCTTCTGCTGGACCCAGATATGTCGACCCCCATCCATGACAGAAGAGACATCCTCTCCGGAATTATTCAGATGCGAGCAGACTTGAAAGACACAGCATTACCAAACTGTGTGCTAAATTGGTACACAGATGGGAACAGCTTTGTGCATGAGGGAGTCAGGGGAGCAGGGGCAACGGTGGTGACCCATGAGGGGGAAGTAGTCTGGAACGGGGCCCTGGCCCTGGCACCTCAGCACAGAAGACGGAACTTATTGCTCTTGCTGAAGTCCTGGAGAGAGCAGAAGGCAAGCGGGTCAACATCTACTCAGATAGCAGATATGCCTTTGGCACTGTCCATGTCCACGGTGCCATTTACCGGGAAAGTGGATTCCACTCCGCAGAAGGAAAGGAGCTGAAGAATCTACAAGAAGTCCAAAGATTACTGGCTGCTATCGAAAAACCGAAGGCAGTAGCAGTTATACATGTACCGGGCCACCAATCAAGGAAGACGCCTGAGGCCATCGGCAACAAACATGCTGATGCAGAAGCTAGGAGGGTGGCCCTCTCGGACTCCCTTGTACTTGCAGCCCTCGATGTACCCATACCTGAACTGCCTGCCTTGCCACCCAAACCTGAGTATTCCCCTCAGGATCTTGAGTGGATTAGGAAACAAGTCTCGGGTAGAGTGTTTGAGGAGAGAAATTGGAGTAGGGACCAAGAAGGTGATTGATCCTGCCAGAAACATTAGGACAGTACATGCTTGCTAATCTGCATAAGTCCAACCATCTAGGCTGGAAAAAACTGCTCAGCCTTTTCCACTCTGCGCAGTTGGTGTTTCCCCACCAGAATGAGGCAGCTCGTCAGTTCACGAGAGAATGCAGCAGCTGTGCAATGCTGAAACCAGCCCCAAGAGGGCCCCACCCGACAGGTACTCGGAAAGGGGGAGGACTCCCGGGAGGAGCTGGGAAATAGACTTCACCGAAGTAAAACCAGGCAAGTATGGGTACAAGTATTTTCTAGTTATAGTAGATACCTTCTCAGGGTGGGTGGAGGCTTTTCCAACCAAGCATTAGACAAGCCAGGTAGTAGCAAAAAGATTAATTGAAGAAATTATCCCCCGATATGGGGTCCCTGAAGCCATAGGTTCAGATAACGGCCCGGCTTTCGTTAGCAAGATCCTGCAGGGACTGGCCCAGGCTTTGGGGGTAGATTGGAAGTTACATTGTGCTTATAACCCACAAAGCTCTGGGCAGGTAGAGAGAATGAATCGGACCTTGAAAGAGACCCTTTCTAAATTAGTATTAGAGACTGTCAGGGACTGGGTGACCCTCCTTCCCTTAGCCATCTTCCGTGCTCGAAACTCCCCCTATGTACATGGTTTAACTCCATTTGAGATAATGTATGGGGCTCCTCCACCCATAACTCAGTGAGTACAGCTTTCTGGGGCAGGGGACCCAGCCCCTGACTACCTGAATATGTTGCAAGCTCTCGCTAAAATGCAACAGGAAATCTGGCCCCTGATTAGAGCATATTATGAGGGCGGGAAGATTCGGAGCCCGGAACATGGCATAGTCCCAGGGGACATGGTGTGGGTCAAGAGACACCAAGTGAGGACACTCGAGCCCAGGTGGAAGGGACCTTATGTTGTATTGTTTACCACCCCCACCGCTCTCAAGATACATGGTATCGCTCCCTGGGTGCATCACACCCACGTTCGGAAGGTCCTGCCTCATAAGGATCCAGGAGCCCATGAGGAGGAGTGTAAGGTGCAGGAGCATCCTGCGAATCCTCTAAAACTACACCTAAGCTGAAGATGAAGGGGATCCTGCTGATAAGCGCCTTAATATGGACTTTCGAGGGAACCACATCTGTGAAGCTGATTCCAGAACCCGCAGGAAGACCGGGTTTGGGTCCGTCCGGGTTAGATAACCCCTTGTGGGAGATGGTGCAGGCAGTAGCAGAAACTCTGAACCACACCACTCCCTCCTTCACTGATCCCTGTTGGTTATGCTTCCTTGGTTCACCCCCCTTCTATGAGGCAGTTGGGAAAAATGGCTCCTACACCATCAACAACTCCTATCCCACTCCTTGGGACAGGGGACCGAGGGGACTTACAATCGCTCAGGTCTCAATCGCTGGTACATGTGTAGGCACAGTCCCTGCGGCCCAGAGTCAATTATGCTCCTCCTATAATAACACCACGTGGGATCCGTTAAAGTGGATTATACCCTGTTGGGAGCGAGCCTATGGACTTTAAGCAATGCCAGTTATGTAAGTTAAGACAACAGCAATCATTTCTGCAGTATCCTAGAAAAAGCAAAGCTGCTCTCCTAGCCAAATCAACATAGATCTTGCAGTCAGATTGCTAAGCAACGTTTCCTCCTCTGTTCTTTCCACTGGCCTTCTAACCCTGCCAACACCCTGCTTCTCAAGAACATTCTCTGCCCCAGGGGAATGCCCCACCCTTAAAACCTCCCTCCCAAGGGCCCCCGCTCACAAGATGGCGAACTCCCTGCTTCTCTTCCGGGTCTTTCACTCCCGCAGGCGCCACCTAAGGCCCAATCACCTTCTGACCCACCCCTTCCTCCCTACCTGTATAAATTGAGCCTGCAAACAATAAACTGTGCCAGCTTGATCAGACATCCTGTCTTGCTGGTCGTTCTTTGTGTCTTTTGCTTGTTTCATTTCTGCAGGCGTCTTCAGCGACACCCCATGTTTGTCCCGCAGGCCGGGTCAGTCTGGCGCCCAACGTGGGGCTCGACGGGACTCCTGCTGAAACGTCTACTCGTAGCCCTGGCCAGGCATTCATTTGAGTCATCGCACGGGTTGTTTCCTGATGCCGACTCTGCATTGAGGATCACTGCGGCTCACCCGTCCGTAATACAGATCCTCAGGAGGTGAGTAGACGAATCCCCCAAGCAAGATTCTTAAGTACCTCTTGTGAGTTCTCACCTTTAGTAGGCTGATTAGTTCTATCGCTTCCCTCCAGTCTGCTGCCGCGATTTATTCCTTGTTTTGTCCTCTGGTTGTTCCTCTCTGAAAACCTTGTGCTTACTTTGTGCTAACGGTCGTTCACCTCGAAGGCATACTTAAGAGACTCTGACTACAGAGGCTCTGCCCTAGAGGGTCTGAGCAGGCGGATTATATCTGCCGGCCATCCTACATAAGCAAGGGCTCATCTGAGCTGATGAGAGTGGCTCCAGTAGCTCAAGACATTGGTGTAGTCGCGGCTCCATTAGAGAGATTGAAAATTACATAGAGCAGAAGTTCCAGCCATCCTAATGGGGAACTCACTGAACTCACACGAGGTATTTATAAACGGACTCAAGGAGTCCCTCAGGACATGAGGTGTAAGGGTTAAGAAGAAAGATCTTAGACTTTTTTTTTTCTTCATACATGAAACTTGTCCTTGGTTCCCCTTAGAGGGCACTATCAGTTGTAAGCGTTGGGAAAGAGTTGGTGATGCCCTCCAAGATTCTTACCAGACCTTTGGCCCTGAAAAGTTCCCTGTCTCAGCATTCTCCTTTTGGAACCTTATCCATGATATCCTTCAAGTTCATTCACAAGACCCTGATATCAAAAATGTTATAGAAACAAGAGAAATAGCCCTTAGGGAAAACTCCCAACCACCCTCTACCTGTCCTTCAATAACTGTAGATATCCCTGAAGATCCCGCTGTTTCTCTTGAAGAACCTCCGAAGCCCCAATCTGAACAAAATACTCCAGATCCCCAAGATAAACCTGAAAGTAAACCTGGCAAATCTAATTCCCCCAAAATCCCCTCCATTTACCCTACACTCACGTCCTTAAGACATCAAAACAATCATTTAAACCCGGAAGATGAAGAGACATTAAGAGAACAAGCTGCTCATTATCATGATCATGAGAACCCCTGGCGTCTCACTGCGCCAGTCCTTTATAGTGCCACTAATGGACACCTTAAGCCTCCCCTAATAATTCCGCTGACTCCCATCCTCTCCCTGTTATCCCTCCCCCAAAAGCTCCACCGCCTCCCCTCCCCTCCCCTCAAAAATCTCCTCTGAATCCCAATTGTTGTAGGAAAAAAGTTACAATCCCATTATACTGCCCACAGACCAAAGAAAATTCCAGTTGATATTTCCAGCCCCCTGGACTGGGGCTGTCTAAACCTTAACCCAGTAATGTAAACTGCTTGCCCTTAGAGTGTAATCTTGAAAACTGAAGTACTTTTAATCAAATAAACTAAGAAGAAAGAAGGCAATTGAATATTAGAAACTCAAATCTTTATGTCAGTTTGTCTGTGTATGTTTTTATATGAAAAGTGTTGCTAACTGTAGTCATTATGTCTTGGTCTCTTTGTTTGTGTGTCTAAGTGTGTAAATAAAAAATGTTTTCTACCTCCGGATGGTATTAATAAAAATTGATTTAAAAACAAGCACTTGTGAAAATTGGGCATTCTAAAACTTACAGAAAATCTAATAAAAAATATTATGCGTTAATGCTAATTTAAGCTTAACTGATATGGACATGTCCTTATAGTTAACAGCTACCAAAGTTTACTTTAAGTCATTTAAGTTGATGTTACCTGTTAAATATTTCAAGAAAATGCTTAAAGAAAAGCTTGACTTTGTTTAATGTTTAGTAAAAGTTTTATAAGTAATCTGGCATAGTTGCTAAAAATAAGTAAACAAGTGTAGCAAATAAACTTTTTAATAATAATACTGTATTAATGTATAACAGTGTATATATCTGCAAACAGCCTGAGAATTTTTGTAGTAGCCAAAATTCTTAAAGTTTGCTAAGTTATATAGACATATTTTGTGCCTAATGAGAAATTATATTGTAAAGCACATTTCCAAAAATGATAAAATATGTTCATAAATGTATCAATCTGAAGAATGTTGGTGTAACAGTTTACAGTGGCCTATTTTTCAGTGTTTACTGAAAGTTAAAGTATCAAATAGTTTTAAGTTCTAATGAAAACTACTTGATATAATAAGGAAAATGTTTTAGTATGTTAAGATGTGTGTTTTAATAAGAGAAAGTATAAAGAGTGGAAATTCGTTTTGTTGAGAGTAAAAGAAGGTTAATTGTTCTAAAGTAAAGCTATTTATTTAAAGGGAGACAGAGACAGAGAGCAGTGTGGTGCAGCAGCATGGTGCCTTTTGTTGTGGCAGATCCGCTCAGCCTGTTGCTTTGGGGGATTGTCAAGATGTTTAGAGATAAGGCGGGATAAACCCAGTCAAGCCCCAGGCAAGCGCAGGCATAATTCTCACCGGCTTATGTGCTTGGGACCATGGGGCAAATGAAGAATAAATTACTGTATCCTTACAGATATAATCATGCTATGTGAAATTAAAGCAAGCGAGTCTTAAAATTGAGAACACAGCAAAATTGAAGTTTTGTTTTCAGTTGCAAAGACAAAGTATTCTTTAACTGTTAGTCTGCTCTTAATATTGAAAGATTGCAAAGGGATCTCTAATTGTTTTATTAAAACAGTTTCCTATGCTTAAAGTCTTAATGAATTGTCTGAGTATTTAAGAAAATAAGATCTTAATATTAAAAAGACTAAGCTAAGTGTTAACAACTATGTAACCTGCATTTGCTTTTAAACTTTCTTATTATCATTCTAGTTAAATAATAAGTGTTATTGTTAGGGTTCGGGACTCCAGGGCTTCTCCAGAGAACAAGCCACCCAGGCACGGAGATGTAAATCCAAGCAAAGTCTTTATTCAGCTAGCTAGCTGGGGCCGACAGCACCTCCCCTGACTCGCAGGTCGAGTCCGAGCTGTCGACCCCCAAGCAACTTTAGGTATAGATTATATGGGATTTCCACAGCCATTACACCAACGCCCATACATTACCACAACCAATGAAGTTAAAACACACCCCATGCTTTAAAGAATAAAGTTGAAACGGGGACCTGCCGCTTGTCTGACCTTCGCACAAGCATCCCTTAACGTCTAGTCACAAGTTTTGTCCCCACGAGTTTCATCCCCCTTAGGGTATGGAAACTGGGTGGCTCTCGCTCTAGGGTGTTTCCTGCATTCCTTTACATTCCCCCCTTTTCTTGACTAAACTGAGGAATCTTCCACAGCGGCATCTAGAGCCTGATACCTTTGATGAAGGACTAAAAGTTGGACAGTGTCGATCCTTTCCCACACAAACCTAACAAGCCTGTTAACTATGCATGGGCCAATCGTAAGCAGCAACAGCAGGATGACCAGTGGCCCTGCAATGGCCGAGAGGAGGGTAGCGAACTAAGGTTTGTATTTGAACCAAGACTCAAACCATCCTTCGCTACTTTCATGTTCTCTACGTCTCTTCTCTAGATCTTCCTTCAGTTTGTCCAGGGAGTCTCTTACTGCACCTGTTTTGTCTACATAGAAACAACACTCTTCCTTTAAGGCTGCACACAGCCCACCTTCTCTTAAGAACAGGAGGTCCAGGCCTCTGCGGTTGTGTAGAACCACCTCCGACAAGGAAGTGAGGGATTGCTCCAGGTCTGACATTGTCTGTCGTAGTTGTTCTAGGTCCCAATCAATTGCTAGCCTCAGGGCTGTAAGCCCCTGTTCCCGAGTTACAAGGGCTGTGACCCCAGTGCCTGCCCCTGCTATCCCTAGGGAGAAGACGGCCCCAGTTGTCAGGGCAGTAACAGGCTCCCTCTTTCTCTGGTGGGGGCTCGGCACTTCTTCCCAAAAAGAAAGGAGGGATTCATGAGAACGATATATTAGGTGAGGTAGAATGGCCACGAGCACACAAAACTCACTGCTAGCATTGAACACAAGGGTGGATAGGGCCGGGGTGAGGCCTGGCTTTGAACAGAGCCACCAACCAGATGAGGGTATAACCCACTTTCCCGGATCCCACGTGGTGTTATTATAGGAGGAGCATAACTGACTCTGGGCCGTAGGGACTGTGCCCACACATGTACCAGCGATTGAGACCTGAGCGATCGTAAGTCCCCTCGGTCCCCTGTCACAAGGAGTGGGATAGGAGTCATTGATGGTGTAGGAGCCATTTATCCACACTGCCTCATAGAAGGGGGGTGAACCTGGGGAGCATAACCAACAGGAATCAGTGAAAGAGGGAGTGGGGTGGTTTAGAGTTTCTGCTACTGCCTGCACCATCTCCCACAAGGGGTTATCTAACCTGGACGGACCCAAACCCGGTCTTCCTGCGGGTTCTGGAATCAGCTTCACAGATGTGGTTCCCTCGAAAGTCCATATTAAGGCGCTTATCAGCAGGATCCCCTTCATCTTCAGCTTAGGTGTAGTTTTAGAGGATTCACAGGATGCTGCTTCACCTTACACTCCTCCTCATGGGCTCCTGGATCCTTATGAGGCAGGACCTTCCGAACGTGGGTGTGATGCACCCAGGGAGCGATACCATCTATCTTGAGGGCAGTGGGGGTGGTAAACAATACAACGTAAGGTCCCTTCCACCTGGGCTCGAGTGTCCTCACTCGGTGTCTCTTGACCCGCACCATGTCCCCTGGGTCTATGCCATGTTCCGGGCTCGGAATCTTCCCGCCCTCATAATATGCTCTAATCAAGGGCCAGATTTCCTGTTGCATTTTAGCGAGAGCTTGCAACACATTCAGGTAGTCAGGGGCCAGGTCCCCTGCCCCGGAAAACTGTACTCACTGAGTTATGGGTGGAGGAGCCCCATACATTATCTCAAATGGAGTTAAACCATGTACATAGGGGGAGTTTCGAGCACGGAAGATGGCTAAGGGAAGGAGGGTCACCCAGTCCCCGCCAGTCTCTAGTACTAATTTAGGAAGGGTCTCCATCAAGGTCCGATTCAATCTCTCTACCTGCCCAGAGCTTTGTCGGTTATAAGCACAATGTAACTTCCAATCTACCCCCAAAGCCTGGGCCAGTCCCTGCAGGATCTTGCTAACAAAAGCTGGGCCGTTATCTGAACCTATGGCTTTAGGGACCCCATATCGGGGGATAATTTCTTCAATTAATCTTTTTGCTACTACCTGGCTTGTCTAATGCTTGGTTGGAAAAGCCTCCACCCACCCTGAGAAGGTATCTACTATAACTAGAAAATACTTGTACCCATATTTCCCTGGGTATATTTCAGTGAAGTCTATTTCCAAATTCCTCCCTGGAGCCCCTTTCCCAAGTACCTGTCGGTTGGGGCCCTCTTGGGGCTGGTTTCAGCATTGCACAGCTGCTGCATTCTCTCATGATCTGACGAGCTGCCTCATTCTGGTGGGGAAACACCAACTGCGCAGAGTTGAAAAGGCTGAGCAGTTTTTTCCAGCCTAGATGGGTGGACTTATGCAGATTAGCAAGCATGTACTGTCCTAAAGCTTCTGGCAGGATCAATCTACCTTCTTTGTCCCTACTCCAATTTCTCTCCTCCAACACTTTACCCAAGACTTGTTTCCTAATCCACTCAAGATCCTGAGGGGAATACTCAGGTTTGGGTGGCAAGGCAGGCAGTTCAGGTATGGGTACCTCGAGGGCTGCAAGTACAAGGGAGTCCGAGAGGGCCACCCTCCTAGCTTCTGCATCAGCATGTTTGTTGCCGATGGCTTCAGGCGTCTTCTTTGATTGGTGGCCCGGTACATGTATAACTGCTACTGCCTTCGGTTTTTCGATAGCAGGCAGTAATCTTTGGACTTCTTGTAGATTCCTCAGATCCTTTCCTTCTGCAGAGCGGAACCCTCTTTCCCAGTAAATGGCACTGTGGACATGGACAGTGCCAAAGGCATATCTGCTATCTGTGTAGATATTGACCCACTTGCCTTCTGCTCTCTCCAGGGCCTCAGCAAGAGCAGTAAGTTCCGCCTTCTGTGCTGAGGTGCCAGGGGGCAGGGCTGCGCTCCAGATTACCTCTCCCTTGTGGGTCACCACCACTGCCCCTGCTCTTGTGACTCTCTCCTGCACAGAGCTTCTCCCATCTGTGTACCAATTTAGCTCACAGTTTGGTAATGGTGTGTCCTTCAAGTCTGCACGCAGCTGGATAATTACAGAGAGGATATCTCTACAGTCATGCATGGGGGTCGACAGGTCTGGGTCTGGCAGTAGAGTGGCAGGATTTAAGGTCACAGGGTCGGAGAAGGCAATTCGTGGAGAATCTAGTAGGAGCTATTGGTAGTGGGTGAGTCTTGTATTCGTCATCCATTTTCCTGGAGGATGCCTGGGGATCCGCTCCACAGTATGTGGGGCTGTTACTTCCAAGTTCTGGCCAAAAGTGAGCTTGTCTGCCTCTTTTACCAGTAGAGTAATGGCTGCTATGATACGCAGAAAAGGTGGCCATCCAGAGGCCACTGGGTCTAGTCGCTTGGACAAATAGGCCACAGGTCTTTTCCATGGGCCTAGCTGCTGAGCCAAGACTCCTTTAGCCACTCCTTTCTTTACATCTACAAACAGGATGAAGGGTTTTTCAGGGTCTGGCAAAGATAAGGTGGGGGCCCAGAGGAGACCTTCTTTTAGTCTGTCAAAAGCCTCTTGTTGTTCTTGAGTCCATCGCCAACCCTGCCCCTCTTTTGTCACCTCATATAGCGGTTGGGCTATTTCTGCATACCCTGGAATCCAGAGCCTGCAGAACCTGACAGAGCCAAGAAATTCCCTCACTCCCCGGTGTGAGAAAAGGACGGGGATAATCAGAATAGTTCATTTCATATCTGGCTTTAACCACCTGGCCCCGTTAGATATTTCTTACCCCAGGTAGATCACTGACCTTTGAAAGATGCGGGCTTTCTTGGCACTGGCTCGATATCCCAGTGTGCCTAGTTCAGCCAACAAGTTCCCTGTGGCTTCTTCGCACTCCTCACGGGTTTCTGTGGCCAGCAACAAGTCATCCACATACTCAGCAATGTCACACGTGGGTGGCTCCTGTGAAAGGGCTCCAGGTCCTGGCTTAGGGCTTCATTGAATAAAGTGGGAGAGTTTTTGAAACCCTGTGGCAGTCTAGTCCAGGTAAGGTGCCCGTTTCTTCTTCCCCCTGGTTCCTGCCACTCAAAGGCAAACAAAGGCTGACTAACTTCAGAAAGGGGAATACTGAAGAAGGCATCTTTCAGGTCCAGAGTAGTATACCACACATGTGAGGGTGGCAGGTGGCTGAGCAAGGTGTAAGGGTTTGGCACTCTGGGGTGGATGTCCTCGATCCTTTCATTAACCTTTCGCAAGTCTTGCACCGGTCGGTATTCTCTGCCGCCAGGCTTCCTTACTGGAAGCAGGGGCGTATTCCATGCAGATTGTCAAGATTTAAGGACTGTAGCCTCTAACAGTCTGTGGATATGGGGTGCTATCCCTCTCCTAGCCTCTTCCGGTATTGGATACTGCCAGACTCGGATGGGCAGGGACGCGGCTTTGAGCTGAACAACAACTGGAGGCAGATGTTTGGTGAGACCAATTCCTCCAGTTTCAGCCCATGCAGAAGGGAACTTCTGCAACCAAGAGTCTATTTCTCCCTGGACCCCTTTTCTTGATCTGCATGAAACAGGCGTTGCTCGTCGGCTAAGGATAGGGTTAGCACATGCACTGGTTGTAGGGACTGCCCTTCTCTGTCCATGATCTTTATCCCTTCAGGTTCAAAATGAACGCGCACCCCGACCTTGGTCAATAAGTCTCTGCCCAGTAACAGTGCGGGGCTTTCGGGTACAACCAGGAATGAGTGAGAGACCTGATGTATTCCTAGGTCCACTTTTCTATTAGTAGTCCAGGCACATTTCTTGGACCCTGTTACTACCTGGACTACAGTTGTGTGTCTTGGGTTTAGGGGACCATGGGCTTGGTTGAGAACTGAATACTGTGCCCCCGTATCTACCATGAACCCAATAGGAGACCCCTCCACACACACGGTTACCCACGACTTGAGGAGGGGTGCCAAGTCCCGTCCCCGTCAATTCTTCTCTCCTAGGTGCAGGGTCTTAACGGGGTTCCCTCCTCCTTGTTCCTTCCTTTTGGGGCACTCTCTTTCCCAGTGCCCATGTCCCTTACACAGGGCGCACTGATCTCGTCCTAGCCGGGATGGGCGGGGTCCCTTTCTTCGAGGAGATCTAGGGCTCCCCTGTACTCCAGCTAAGAATATCCTAGCCATCTCCTCTCTCTGCTTCTTGTTCTCCCTCTTCTGAAATTCTCTGTCTTCCTTCCTATTTCTCTCCTGCACTTCCCATTTCTCTTTCTTCAGCCTTTCTTCCCTATCTTCCAGAGTCTCTCTAGCATTGAAGACTTTCTCTGCTTGCTGCAGCATTTCTCTAATAGAGATCTCTCCTAAGTCATCCCACTTGTGGAGTTTCCTCCGGGTATCGGGGGCTGCCTGTTTGGTGAATGAGAGGACTACAGCTGATCTGTGTTCCTCTGCCTCTGGGTTTATGGGGGTATATTGCCTGTAAGCATCAAACAGCCTCTCCAGATACGTGGCCGGGCTTTCCTTTTCTCCCTGAACAATAGTTTTACCTTAGTCAGGTTAGTGGGCCGTCTGGCAGCCGCCTGTAGACCAATCATCAGTCTTGCGGTAGACCCAGTTATGCTCCCTACCTTCTGCAGTTCCGAAGTCCCAGTTTTGGCGTATAAGTGGAAACGCCTCGTCAATGATGGGCTGGAGGGTAATAGGTCTTCCATTTTCTCCGAGAACATTTTTCCTGGCCTCATTGAGGATGCGCTCTCGCTCTTCCGTTGTGAAGAGGGTGCGGAGCAACTGCTGGCAGTCGTCCCATGTGGGACAATGGGTGAACATAATGGACTCTACCAGACCTATAAGACACTTGGGGTCTTCCGAGAAGCGAGGGTTCTGATTCCTCCAATTATAAAGGTCACTAGATGAAAAGGGCCTATATTGATATTGCTGAGCTCTGCCCGGACCCACTGCACCGATGGCACGCACGGGCAGAACCGGCACTGCTTCTTCTGAGGTAGAGGAGGGGACCTCCCCTTCTTGCTCCCTCGCCCCTCGGAACCTCAACTGCATTCCTCCCACTCTACCTGGCGTCCAGCGTGGAGCCAGGTCGGGAGAGCGTGAGGAAGCTCTTTCCGGCCTCCTACCTTCTCCTGCTGAAGAGTCTGGGGAAGCTGTGGCTGCCAGATCCCTGGTGTGCTCCCCAACCTCGTTCTCTACCCCTCTGGCAGCTTCACCCCCTTCTCTTGCATACGGGGGAGGCCGCTCAATCGGCAGAGGGGGTTAGAGGGGGGAACTGTCAGGGAGAACAGGTGGCGCAGTCGGGCGCCCAGGGTTTCTGGCCCTATGATCAGGGAGTTTTAGATCTTCCTCTATGACATGGGCAACTAGGACAGAGGTTTTTAGTGGGTCAGCGTGAAATTTCCCCACCAAAAATGGCCTCAGCCAGGAAGGGGGATTCTTGGCCAAATTTTCCCAGAGAAGAATATAGGGAATCTGGTCAGAGTGGCCCTCAGGGTCTGGCTGGTAGATGACGGCTTTGACCTTGCCAATAAGGTCCAGGGAAAGAGACCCGTGGGTCGGCCAGCCTACTCCAAAGAGGGCCACTCGGCTGAACAAAGGGTCTCAAGCTTACTTTTCCTGATACTAAGACTCATGTTTAGGGCCTGTTCCTTGACCTTCGGAATGTGGGAAAGGATCAGACCTTTAGGAGTACCCTGAGTCTCGCCCATGGTGAATAATACAAGGAAGACAAAGGCAAAAAGTAGAAGTACCACTTTAAACAAGATGATGACTGGTGTATGTTCTTGTGGATGGGTACCTGTCTTTGCACAGTTTTTCTTCTGCGGGGGACACGAATTTATCTGGGATTCACGGCTGTGACCCCCTTATGCTGTCACGGGAGTCTTCCAGCGGCGGGCACCCTAATGGCTCTTAATTGCCCGACCCGTGCCCGCAGGGGAATGATTTAGTGGCAGAAAGGAGGAATGGAGGGAACATGAACAGGAGAGCCTCAGAGTAAGAGAAACTTAAAGGGAGAAGCGCAAAAGGAAATATAAACCAATACACAATAAAACAATAAACAATAACACCAAATACACACACCACATTTGATCACACTCATTTGGACCGGTCCTTCTCTCACTCTGGTGCGCACCACACTCACCACTTTCAGGATCCTCAAAAACTATTGTGATTCTCCTGAAAGGCGTCCACTCGGACTGCCGCAGGGTGACAAGCTCGATCCTTTCCTCCTCGGGCACCAGGTTCCTGCCGATCGGACTTCCCTTCCTAAGTCCGAATCACTCGGACCTTAGGGCCAGGATTGGTTACCTGGGCTTCACCCAGGGTCACTAACCTGGGGACCAGGACTACCAACCCGGACTTCCTTACTCGGGATCACTAACCCGAGACCAGACACGGGATGGCGACTCCCGCTTTATACTGGATTTATGCAGACACGAGGGGGCGAACCTCGAATTACACTGCCCCGTCCGGACAATCAGACCTTGTCTCCAGCCGTCCCTTGTTCTCCGGGAAGTCGCTTGGATCCCGGACGAGCCCCCAAAATGTTATGGTTCCGGACTCCGGGTCTTCTCCAGAGAACAAGCCATCCAGGCACGGAGATGTAAATCCAAGCAAAGTCTTTATTCAGCCAGCTAGCTGGGGCCGACAGCACCTCCCCTGACATGCAGGTCGAGTCTGAGCTGTCGACCCCCAAGCAACTTTAGGTATAGATTATATAGGATTTCCACAGCCATTACACCAACACCCATACATTACCACAGCCAATGAAGTTAAAACACACCCCATGCTTTAACCAATAAAGTTGAAACGGGGACCTGACGCTTGTCTGACCTTCGCACAAGCATCCCTTAACGTCTTGTCATGAGTTTCGTCCCCATGAGTTTCCTCCCCCTTATGGTATGGAAACTGGGTGGCTCTCGCTCTATGGTGTTTCATGCATTCCTTTACATTATTTAATAACTATAATTCTATTTAGGCAAGTGCCTTAAAACCTTCTGACAACTTCCCAAGACCAAATTTTAAAAAAAGTATTTTTACCTCTCAATTAACTCTGATATTTTCCAGAGGGCCCCTGGAACATATCAGTAGAATTTCTTCTCATCAAAGAAACTATTTGACTAATTTGGCTTATTTACCTGATATATACTTACCTAAAAAGTGCTGTCAAAAGGAATAATGCTAAACTTTATTACTGAATGTTTTATGTTACAGAAATGTCACTCTTCCCCCTAAGACGCTTACTCCTGATGCCCAATTACATTTACCTGTTAGTACTACTATCATTACTGATTGTGTATGTATTAATTGTACTCATGTACCCTCTTACTGTAATTGTACAATTAATGTAAAATAGTCCTCTAGATATAGACTTCCAAATGGTTAAGTATTTTTGTGTAATAACAAAACATATTAAGCCCTCTCTCCACTCTATCAAGATGTTTGTGGGGTGAGACGCATTCTTCCTGCTCTAATAGACCATCCTGAATATAAGCACAAGAGACTTCTCCGAGCTCTGCCATCTGACTGTGATGAAAACTTGAAGCTTTGAGGTCCCGCAGCTGTTGCAGTTGCAGCTGCGTTCCTCCTGCCAGTTCCTGGACTTGTCGCTGTAATGCTAAAGGAGATATCTAAGCTAGCCTGCGCATATAGCAAAACAACAAAATTGACTGCTTCTGTATTATCTGAACTCCACCAAGAACTGAGAGAATTGCGAGCTGCGGTGCCTCAGAATCGCGCTGCTGTGGACTGTCTGCTGTTAAAAGAGCATGTAAGATGTGAACAGTTTCCAAGAATGTGTTGTTCAAATTTGTCTGATTTTTCTCAAACTACCCAAAATCAATTAGATGATATCCCCAGTCACCACAGTACCATTTAAATCCTATCTTATTTGCAGCCAAAACTGCATCTGATACATTAAATCAAATGAAAGACATGTGCAAAGAACCCCTGAATAGTCTCTGGCATGCTGTCACACCTCTCTTAACTCAAAGCATTTTATGGCTTTTGTTGCTGTTACTAGGGCCTTGTGTCCTTTGCAGCATGTAGAAACTCATCCAACAAGCCTTAAGAGGCCTGCATCATTTGAAATTGCAGACAGAGCCCCCCCCACTTGTAAATCATAAGATCTAAAGTCAAGTATGGTAGCCAATGACGGGTAAGATATGGTTGAATTGTACATACCAACCTAAGACAGGGAGTGGTCGACAGAGGACTATAGCCCCATGACGGGTAAGGATTTACTTCAACCATACAACCTAAGACAGGCACCTACCTTGACCCAGTCTGAGTTAGACTGGTGGTTTTATTAAAGAGAAAAAAGAGACGGGATAGTCAAAGACGGGTAAGCACCCTAGTGCCTCTGGCAACCTAAGACGGGGATTCCACATTGGAGTGGGAGTACCAATGATGGGTAAGACCAGAGTCGCTGCCTTGGGGCACCTAAGACAGGCACTGTCTTCTTATTATAAAATAAAAAAGGGGGAGATGTTGGGAGCGAGCCTATGGACTTTAAGCAATGCCAGTTATGTAAGTTAAGACAACAGCAATCATTTCTGCAGTATCCTAGAAAAAGCAAAGGTGCTCTCCTAGCCAAATCAACATAGATCTTGCAGTCAGATTGCTAAGCAACGTTTCCTCCTCTGTTCTTTCCACTGGCCTTCTAACCCTGCCAATACCCTGCTTCTCAAGAACATCCTCTGCCCCAGGGGAAGGCCCCACCCTTAAAACCTCCCTCCCAAGGGCCCCCGCCCACAAGATGGCGAACTCCCTGCTTCTCTTCCGGAGCCACCTAAAGCCCAATCACCTTCTGAACCACCCCTTCCTCGCTACCTGTATAAATTGAGCCTGCAAACAATAAACTGTGCCAGCTTGATCAGACATCCTGTCTTGCTGGTCGTTCTTTGTGTCCCTTGCCTGTTTCATTTCTGCAGGCGTCTCCGGCAACACCCCACGTTTGTCCCGCAGGCCGGGACATTACCCTCCTCAGGTTGGTGGCTCTGATGAAAGACAGGCCTCACCCCAGCCCTATCCACCCTTGTGTTCAATGCTAGCAGTGAGTTTTGTGTGCTCGTGGCCATTCTACCTCACCTAATATATCGTTCTCATGAATCCCTCCTTTCTTTTTGGGAAGAAGTGCCGAGCCCCCACTGGAGAAAGAAGGAGCCTGTTACTGCTCTGACAATTGGCGCCCTCTTCTCCCTAGTGATAGCAGGGGCAGGCACTGGGGTCGCAGCCTTTGTAACTCGGGAACAGGGGCTTACAGCCCTGAGGCTGGCAATTGATAGAGACCTAGAACAACTCCGACAGACAATGTCAGACCTGGAGCAATCCCTCACTTCCTTGTCGGAGGTGGTTCTACACAACCGCAGAGGCCTGGACCTCCTGTTCTTAAGAGAAGGTGGGCTGTGTGCAGCCTTAAAGGAAGAGTGTTGTTTCTATGTAGACAAAACAGGTGCAGTAAGAGACTCCCTGTGTTGGGAGCCACACAAAGACAACAAGATGGCCACAGTTCATGAGGTCCCTGCTTCACTTCCTGGAGATTAGCTGCGAGCCCGCGCACGCCAACAAGAAAGCCCGCGCGCGCCAAGAGATACTCTTCTCCCCCTCCTTCCCCATTATCATATACCAATCAGAATGTAACTCGCTGCGCCATCCCTGCTATGCAGCCAATCCCCTGCTTACAAGTATCCTATGGCCCACTCTGCCCCTGAACACTGGTGTATATCTACCCCCGTTTTACAATAAAATTTGAAGGCTTGATCAGAATACTGTCTTGCCTTCGCTCTTCTCTCGCCCCCATTTTCTTCCAGGTCAGATCCCCTTCGTCCCCACAAATAACTTGGTCCCGCTGGACGGGACAAGTGGCGCCCAACGTGGGGCTCGAAGTGCGGATCTTTCGCAGGCGGACCCCCGAGAAAGAGATCGTCTGCAGACCCCTTACTAATGAAATAATAGGAGACGCCTTTCGCCGCTCACGGAAGCCGTCGTCCCTGGTGAGTACCGGCCGCCTTACAAGAAAATGGGAACTAAATTAAGTAAAGAAGCGGTCTTCATAAGAGACCTAAAAAGTTCACTTAGGGAGAGAGGAGTTCGAGTTAAAAAGAAAGACTTGGTAAAGTTTTTTATTTTTGTTGATGAAGTCTGTCCGTGGTTTATCATTAATGGCCCCGAAATTCATCCTAAAAAATGGCAGAAAGTAGGTAGAGATTTAAATGATTACCTTATCAAAAACGGCCCTGACTCTGTTCCTGTTTCAGTATTTTCCTATTGGGGTCTTATCAGAGATATTGTTGAAAATACTGACCCTGATAAACGTCAACTCTTGTCAGTAGCAGAATATTGCCTCCGCCCCCTATCTCGGGCGGCCTCAAAATCGTCCCTTTCGAGTGATCCCCCTGCCCCAAAATCAGCTAAGTCCCCCTCCCCTAGTCCGACACCATCTTTGCTCAGTGCCCTCCATGATACCCCTCCCAAATGTCGCATTTATCCGCCCCTCCCTCGAGATTCGGACTTTGTCGATACACAAAAGGTTTTTCCAGTCGTGACTAAGAGCCAAAATGGCGAGCCTTTAGATCCGAGAGACGCGGCTGAACTAGAAGACGAAGCGGCCAAGTATCACAACCCAGATTGGCCTCTTGCCGCCCCGTCGCTTAACCCCCCTTCTTACACACCCCCAGTTTTGAAAAGAGCCTCTTACACTCCCTCTATTCAGCCTCCCAATGTTTGCGCCCCGGCCTTTTTGCCCCCGTCGGCCCCTCCGCTACCCCCTCCGGCTCCCGGTCCTGTTAGCCCCCCTACCAGCACTGAAGACCTAATAGCACAGATAGTAGAACAAAGAATAACTTGCCATCTCCAAAAATTAGTTGTCTCCCAACCAGTTCGTCCCGCATTATATTCGCAAAAGGGCCTCTCTAAGAAACCGCTTACAGCCACAAAACCTAAAAAACAACCTAAAAAACTGCTCTTTCCTGTTCTTACCCGGGCCTCCGCCCGCTCTGGCCCCACCTCCACAACACATAGCCCGGAGGAGGGCGATCTTGAAAGCGACGGCGAAGACGCCCCTGCTGCTCAGGAAATAGAAAGTGAGGGAGAGGGGCAGGCTGAGCCAGAGCCGGCCGAGCCTGCTGATGGCCCTAGAGAATTTCACAAAATCCATTTCAAAAGCTTAAAAGAGCTGAACGCGGCCGTTAAAGCTTATGGCCCCAATGCCCCTTTTACCCTTTCTGTTCTTGATTCGCTGTCTCGAGGAGGACATTTACTCCCAGGTGAATGGCTGCGTATAGTCCAGGCTGTGCTTACCCGTGGTCAGTTTTTAACTTGGAAGGCAGATTTTGCTGACCGCTGTCAGACCATCGCTGCTGCCAATGTAAAAGACCCTCATTCTCCAACAGCGTCCTGGACTTTTGATAAGCTTACGGGACAGGGCAGATATATCTCTGAAACCAGGCAGCAGCGCCTTCCCCTTGGTCTTTTATCTCAAGTGAAAGATGCCGCTTTGGGCGCTTGGATATCACTCCCTGCTTCCGGGACTGCTAACACTCCTCTAACTAAGATCACTCAAAGCTCGCAAGAAGACTATAGCGAATTTGTTAGCAGACTGTTAGAGGCCGCCGAAAGGACCCTTGGTTCCGCGGCTGCCAATGATAAGATTGTAAAACAGCTAGCCTATGAAAACGCCAATTCGGCATGTCGAGCCGTCCTCCGCGGTAAGACTCGAGACAAAACTCTTGATGAAATGCTGAGAATGTGTAGAGATGTCGATCCTTTTACATCCAAAGTCCAAGCCCTTTTAGCTGTAGGTGCCGCTGTTCAAACTCCCCCGGCTTCTTATCCTCCTTCCTTCCCCAGGGGCGCACCGCCTATGCGTAACTGCTTTAAATGTGGACAGCCAGGCCATTTCGCTCGCCAATGCCCTACCACAGCTCCTCCTCCTAGAGTTGGGTCAGTCCCCGGTATTTGCCCTCGCTGCCATAAGGGGCGGCACTGGGCCAAAGAGTGCCGTAACAATCCAACAAATCCTTTTTACAGTACCACAAATCCTTTCACCCCCCCTTTTCAGGGAAACGGGCTGAGGGGCCAGCCCCGGGCCCCCCAGCCAATTCCATTTCAGCCGGCCTCGGGGAACAGCCTAGCTGTAGCACTCCCGCCCTCTATCGGGCCACACCCGGGAGTGCAGGACTTGACCTCTGTGCCTCCTCCTCAACAATATTAACGCCTGAAGAGGGAATTACAATTATTTCCACAGGAATTTATGGCCCACCTCCCAAAGATACTTATTTTCTAATTTTAGGGCGAGCTTCCACCACAATAAACGGCCTTATTGTCCACCCTTCCTTAGTTGACAATGACTATACTGGAGAAATAAAAATTCTTGCTAGTGCCCCCCAGTGCCCTGTCAGCATTATGAAAGGTCAGCGCCTTGCGCAGGCGCTCCCCCTCCCTTTAAGTACATCTCACCCTGCTATTCATAAGCAGCGAGGCTCCTCTACCCCAGGTTCTTCAGACTTATATTGGATCCAAGCTATTACTAAAGAACGCCCCACTCTTAAACTTAAGATCCAAGGAAAAGTATTTGAAGGAATTTTAGATTCGGGGGCCGACTCTACGGTCATATCTCAGGCTTCATGGCCCTCCAGCTGGCCCTTACACGCTTCCTTGACCCATCTACAAGGAATTGGGCAGTCAAGAAACACCTTACAGAGCTCACAGTTATTAAACTGGGAAGATGAAGAAGGAAATACCGGATTCATTCAACCCTTCGTAGTTCCTGGGTTGCCGGTAAATCTTTGGGGAAGAGATATCCTCTCTCAAATGAAGGTCATCATGTGTAGCCCTAACGAAGTTGTAACACAGCAGATGCTTTCACAGGGTTACCTCCCTGGTCAGGGGTTGGGCAAACTAAAACAGGGAGATCCCAACCCGATACTGGCCACGCCTAAGATAGACCGCTCAGGTTTAGGGTTTGAAAAACATTTTTCGTAAGGGCCGTTGCTCCTCCTGCACTCCAGGCAGACAAGATTACTTGGAAAAGTGATGTTCCTGTCTGGATCGATCAATGGCCCCTTACCACTACAAAATTAAATGCAGCCATAGAGTTAGTGCAGGAACAGCTGGCTGCTGGACATATTGAACCTTCTACATCCCCTTGGAATACCCCAATCTTTGTAATCCAAAAGAAATCAGGCAAGTGGAGGCTCCTACAGGACCTCAGGGCGGTTAATAAGACTATGGTCTCTATGGGCGCATTACAACCGGGAATTCCCTCTCCAATAGCCATCCCTAAAGGGTATGTCAAATTAGTAATTGATCTAAAAGATTGCTTTTTCTCCATACCTTTGCATCCTGATGATTGCAAACGTTTTGCCTTTAGTATACCCATTACCAATTGTGTAGGGCCTTCTCCCCGGTTTCAGTGGAGAGTTCTCCCACAAGGAATGGCCAACAGCCCCACTCTTTGCCAAAAGTTTGTAGCCCAGACTATAGACCCCTTTAGGTTGCTCTTCCCCACTTTGTATATTATCCATTATATGGATGATATTCTTCTTGCCGGTCCTGACCAGCAACAGCTCTATGCGGCCAGTCAACAGCTAGTCACTGCCCTCCGAGATCGAGGACTACAAATTTCCCCAGAAAAAGTCCAGGTCCACCCCCCCCAACTTTTTTTAGGCTTTGAGTTATTTTCTAATAAAATCCTCACTCAAAAAATTCAGTTAAAGAGAAGCTCCTTAAACACTCTTAATGATTTTCAGCGTCTGCTAGGAGACATCAACTGGCTCAGGCCTTATTTAAAGCTGACCACCGGAGAGTTAAAGCCCTTGTTTGATGTCCTACGTGGAGACCCTGATCCTTCCTCCCCCCGCTCGCTTTCATCAGAAGCACAAAGGGCATTAACCATTGTAGAGCGGGCTATTTCTGAACAGACCATTAGCTACTTCTCTCCACATCTAAGTTTGTGGCTGCTCATTTTCCCTACCCCCTTCTCCCCTACAGGAGTCCTTTGGCAAAACCATCCACTATTTTGGGTTCATTTGCCAGCCTCCCCCCCTAGAGTCTTAGCTACCTATCCTCAATTAGTTGCTGCCCTCTTACGTTTAGGCCGAGAGGCAGCTCTCAAGTTGTTTGGGAGAGACCCTGAAGTTATAACCCTCCCATACAATACATCTCAATTACAATGGCTTATTCAACATGATGATGATTGGGCAATTAGCTGCACCTCCTTCCAGGGGACAATAGACAATCATTACCCTGCAGACAGATTAGTCCAGTTCCTTCAAAAGACCCCGGTTGTCTTTCCCAAGAGGACTAAAACCACGCCAATTGCTGGGGCCGTAATGGTGTTCTCTGATGGGTCCTCCTCCGGTATAGCCGCTTTCAGTATTAATGGGCAAGTTACTCGAATACAGACAGACCTCTCTTCTGCACAACTTGTTGAACTAACTGCAATAATCAAAGTTTTTGAGCTTTTAATAGATGCCCCCTTTAACCTTTACACTGACAGTGCCTATGTAGCAACCTCTGTTCCCCTATTAGAGACAGTGCCTTACATACGTCCCTCTACAAATGCTTCCCCCCTATTCGCAAAATTGCAAAAATTAATTCTAAACCGCGATGCCCCTTTTTTCATCGGGCACATACGCGCTCACACTGGCCTTCCAGGGCCGCTTGCCAAAGGCAATGACAGAGTTGATCTGGCGACTCAATTAGTAGCCTCTGTCACGTCAGACTCACCCTTGGCTGCAGCCCAACGGGCTCATGAACTACATCATCTCAATGCTCATACTCTTAGACTCAAATTTTCAATCACCCGAGAACAGGCCCGCCAAATAGTTCGGCAATGTCAAGGATGTCTAACTCTCCTCCCAGAGCCTCATAACGGAATCAACCCCCGGGGGTTAGTTCCAGGAGAGATATGGCAAATGGATGTCACTCATTACCCTCCCTTTGGTAAATTAAAATATATCCATGTGTCTATTGACACATGTAGTGGTTTCCTATGTGCATCCTTGCAAACGGGAGAGGCAACTAAAAATGTTATTACCCATGTTCTCTCATGCCTGGCATATCTACCACCGCCTAAAATCTTAAAAACTGACAATGGGCCTGGATACACCAGCTCTAGCTTTAAACAGTTCTGTGCGCAGTTAAGTATTAAGCACATAACAGGAATCCCCTATAATCCCCAAGGCCAAGGCATTGTTGAAAGAGCCCACTTAACCCTTAAAAACATGTTATTCAAACTTCAGTCGGGGGGAGAAGTACTCTATCCGAAAACAGGTAATGCAAAGACACTCCTAAATCATGCATTGTTTGTTCTTAATTTCCTTACTTATGACTCCGCGGGTAAAACCGCTGCTGATCGCCTTTGG
The DNA here is from genome assembly GCF_030020395.1 of Manis pentadactyla. NCBI lineage: Eukaryota > Metazoa > Chordata > Mammalia > Pholidota > Manidae > Manis > Manis pentadactyla. The sequence continues at coordinate 46,216,318 of NC_080026.1, read as the reverse complement.
CATCCCTCCACGGCAGATAATTATGCACAGGCTATGTGGAGAGATCCGATGACCAACACATGGCACGGGCCTGACCCTGTGCTCATATGGGGGAAAGGACATGCTTGCATATATGATGCTAAGGCACAAAATGCCCGATGGCTCCCAGACAGACTCATTAAACTTCTAGACACAAATAAAAGCAAAAACAATAATTCTAGTCCAGGGCATATTAAACCCTGAGAAGCCTTTCCTTTCTGTTTAATTTCAGGAGGCAGGAAGTGGATCCACGCATCTCATGTGAAACCTGTTGTCTCAACCGAAACGACTGACGACCATCCCGCGTAGAGAGCCTAATCTACCAAGAATCCTCTCCGGCTTAAGATCAGCAGAACGCCCCTAAGATGATCACCTTCGAACTGTGCGCCATTGTACTAGTACTGTGTTCCCTTCCCCCAGGCAGAGGTTCCAGCCCACATCAGCCTCACAACTTGACCTGGATAGTGAGTAGTGGGGCAGGGGACGTAGTTTGGAGTGTGTCAAAAATAGCACACCCCTATTCCTGGTGGCCAGACCTGTACCCCGACCTGTGCAAATTAGCAATAGGTGCTCCAGCCGATTGGGATTTAGAAGGGCACAAAGACTTCCAAAAACCCCCCGACTCCCCCTCACCCCCTGGGAGACTAGGATTAGACCCTTGGGGAGGATGTGGAGAGCTTGGCAGGAGGAGCAGGTTAAAGACCCTCACCTTCTACGTTTGCCCTGGCTTCCATCGCAGCCAAGCCCTTAACCATAAGTGTGGAGGAAGAGCGGACTTTTTTTGTAAAAGCTGGGGTTGTGAGACCTCAGGTGACACCTACTGGCAGCCCTCCTCCTCATGGGACCTTATTAAGGTCACCGCTAATTACACCCACCCAAAAACACGGAGCCAAGGGAACCCAAATTGGGGCAACGATGACACGTGCAAAACATGGTGTCACCCGTTGCGTGTCGAGTTCACCGATCATGGGAAAAAGAGTACCCTTTGGACAACAGGGGCCTCATGGGGACTAAGACTGTACAAAGAACGTTATGACGATGGAGTCTTGCTTACGATCAAGCTCAAAGTAGAGCCTCTTCCGGCTGTCCCAGTAGGACCCAACGCTGTCTTGCGAGACCAGCCGCGTCTCCCAGCCCCGCCCGCGCCGACCCTAGCCCCACCTGCAGACGCTGCCACCCCTTCCTTCGCCTCCACTCTTAACCGACCCACCTTCCTTCCTAGCACCGGACAGCGCCTTCTCAACCTCCTTGAAGGAGCTTTCCGAGTTCTAAATACCACCAACCCAAATTCTACCAAATCCTGTTGGTTATGCTTTTCCTCTTCACCTCCTTACTATGAAGGACTAGGATTGTTGGGCAATTTTAACAATACGACCAGCCACGAAGCCTGTGGCTGGGGCATGCAGAAGTTAACCCTGACTGAGGTAACTGGAAAAGCTACATGTTTAGGAACAATTCCCTCAACCCATAAGAGTCTGTGTAATCACACCATACCCATAGTTTCCTCAGGTGAAAACAGATATCTAGTCCCTCCCCGTCAAGGATGGTGGGCTTGTAACACTGGACTAACACCGTGTGTTTCCACCTCTGTTTTCAATTTCTCCCATGATTTCTGTGTTATGGTTCAACTAGTGCCGAGACTTATATATCATGATAATCCCTCATTTGTCACTGAGTTCGACCCTAAAAATAGGTACAAAAGAGAATTAGTCTCGTTGACCCTAGCCACATTAGTGGGAGTAGGAATTGCAGCAGGAGTAGGAACAGGGACAGCTGCCATCATCCAGGGGAACCAAAACTATGAAGGGCTGAGAACCGCCATTGACGACGATCTAAAAACCATAGAACAATCTATTACCAAACTTGAAGAATCTCTGACTTCCCTTTCTGAAGTCGTCTTGCAGAATAGACGGGGGCTAGATCTACTGCTCCTAAAAGATGGAGGACTGTGTGCAGCTTTAAGAGAAGAATGCTGTTTTTATGCAGACCACTCCGGAATAATAAGAGATTCAATGTCAAAGCTTAGAGAAAGGCTAGACCAGAGAAAGAGAGAGCGAGAAGCTAGCCAAAGTCCCTTTGAGTCCTGGTTCACTAAATCCCCATGGCTCACAGCTCTAATCCCCACCATCCTTGGACCCTTAGCAGGACTCCTCCTTTTAGTGTCTTTTGGCCCTTGGGCCTTAAGAAAACTAACAGCCTTTATTCGAGAGCAGGTTGACCAGCTCGTCAAGCCAGCAGTTGCTGTTCATTATCACAGACTTACAGCCTGTGATGAAGAGTCTGATACCGAGCCAACCAACGCTCCCGGTCTCCAGTTCTCTACTTTACAAACGCCTCAACCATGGTACCATCGATTCTGGCACCGTAATTAATGTGGCCCATATGCTGGTCGGCCAGAACCAAGCATACCCCTAACTGTGAGGGTATGGGCATCGAGATGAGTGCGAGACAAAGTACCGCAAGGGAGGGTTCTTTCTAGAACCGCTCTGGTCCTCCCTGAGAATACGCCTGGCTTGCATAGAGGTTGGTATCCATATGTACATAAAGCCTTGATATATTAAGATTAATTTGGCTTTTAGCTCTGCCTCTCCTCCCTAAAAGATACCGAGAGCATTTGCGAAATGTTACCCTGCTGGAGGAGCCAGGCCTCTATTCCCTCACTCGATTAAGGCCCACCTTTCTGAAATAAATAGAAAGGGAGGAGATGTTGGGAGCCACACAAAGACAACAAGATGGCCACAGTTCATGAGGTCCCTGCTTCACTTCCTGGAGATTAGCTGCGAGCCCGCGCGCGCCAACAAGAAAGCCCGCGCGCGCCAAGAGATACTCTTCTCCCCCTCCTTCCCCATTATCATATACCAATCAGAATGTAACTCGCTGCGCCATCCCTGCTATGCAGCCAATCCCCTGCTTACAAGTATCCTATGGCCCACTCTGCCCCTGAACACTGGTGTATATCTACCCCCGTTTTACAATAAAATTTGAAGGCTTGATCAGAATACTGTCTTGCCTTCGCTCTTCTCTCGCCCCCATTTTCTTCCAGGTCAGATCCCCTTCGTCCCCACAAATAACTTGGTCCCGCTGGACGGGACATCCCTGGACAAACTGAAGGAAGATCTAGAGAAGAGACGTAGAGAACATGAAAGTAGCGAAGGATGGTTTGAGTCTTGGTTCAAATACAAACCTTAGTTCGCTACCCTCCTCTCGGCCATTGCAGGGCCACTGGTCATCCTGCTGTTGCTGCTTACGATTGGCCCATGCATAATTAACAGGCTTGTTAGGTTTGTGCGGGAAAGGATTGACACTGTCCAACTTTTAGTCCTTCATCAAAGGTATCAGGCCCTAGATGCCGCTGTGGAAGATTCCTCAGTTTAGTCAAGAAAAGGGGGGAATGTAAAGGAATGCAGGAAACACCCTAGAGTGAGAGCCACCCAGTTTTCATACCCTAAGGGGGACGAAACTCGTGACAAGTCGTTAAGGAATGCTCGTGCAAAGGTCAGGCAAGCGGCGGGTCCCCGTTTCAACTTTATTGGTTAAAGTATGGAATGTGTTTTAAATTCATTGGTTGTGGTAATGTATGGGCTTTGGTGCAATGGCTGTGGAAATCCTATATAATCTATACCTAAAGTTGCTTGGGGGTCGACAGCTCGGACTCGACCTGCGAGTCAGGGGAGGTGCTTTCGGCCCCAGCTACCTGGCTGAATAAAGACTTTGCTTGGATTTACATCTCCATGCCTGTGTGGTTTGTTCTCTGGAGAAGCCCCGGAGTCCCAAACCCTAACATGTGCACACCACAGCCATGTGGAACAGATGGAACCATGCCTGTCCAGTGAATTCAAGCAAGCAGTGACCAGTAAAAATGATTTATCTCAACCTGTTCTTCCCCTTTCTCATTGTGGTTTCACCAGATTCATAGAGGAATTTGCTGTGGGAGGGGACCCCCCCTTTCTCCCTAGAGTTACACATGGTTTTGTTGGCAGAGTGCTGTGTATTTTCCTTGGTCCATGTCTCCACCACATCAAAGAATTGAGGGGGAGAGACACAGTAGTGAAGCAGTGTAAAAGTTTTATTTAAAGTTACTTAGAGAAAAAGTGCAGGTGACCTCAGAGAAAGTGATGCTGGGGTTCTTGTTCACAAAGCCGAAGAATGAACTTCACAAACAGTCAAGGTAGGAGAGCAAGGTACAGGCTTTTATTTAGAAATAAAGTGAGAGAATAGAGCTCCTGGCTCACACCAGGAGGGGACAAGAGAGCCCGTAGTGGTGCATTGTCTAGGGGGTTTTATAGGCAGTTGAGGATTTTTTGAGAACATGAAAATAACTTAGGGGTGTGGACTTCTACCACCTGCCATGTCCTCAAGGTGGGCTGGGTCATAGTCTGACTGCTAGGGCTGACAGCAGAGTCACGGGTTACGCTGATACCCTTGCAGAACACTCAAACATTTCAGGCCAAGTTGCTCCTGGCCTTTTGACCTTTAACTGATCTCACTGAAGATGTCTATATCTTTACCCTAGAGAATTAGTGTGAACTTGACTTTGAATAACACTTAGCACAGAGTTTCAATAAGGACTTCTTTTTCCATTGCTACATTGATCTGACTGTAAATATTCCACCCTGCTTTTCCCCAGAGGACCTCACCCTACTCTGTCTAATCCCATGGTCCCTGTCTCATTCCCCCCTCTACAGATGGAGACCCTAGCTGCTGCTAGGGAAAGGGGGCAATGACCACTCTGGCTGCTTCATGCTGAGAGGGGATGCAATAACGGGTGCAGTTAGGTCTCCATCATTGGTCAGTTGAGAGGGCCTCAAAAGATGGGCACTCCTATTCCAGGTTCCATTGCTATTACTATTTGTAGTAAGGTGGCTTCTAGGCAAGATAGAACAGACCATGTTATTAGGTTAAGTAGCAATATCTGGAGTTGGATTTTCCATTCTGGAAGGACTAACTTGATGAGATTAAGATTGCATGGTTGTGGACAGTGACTGTAATGGGGTTTGTGGGGGGAACTTGGGGTAGGGGAGAGCCTAGTAAACATAATGTTCTTCATGTATTCATGTAATTGTAGATAACAAAATTAAAATAATAAATTAATAATAATAATAAAGAATGCATGGTTGAATATGAGAACTAGAAATAGTAAAACTTTAATTTAAATGATAGGAGAAAACTAAAACATCTGGAAAATCATAGCAAGATATTTTGAAGAAGCTAGAATTCTAGATGCAGTTTATGTCCCAATGACTAGTATTAGGTTTTAGTATGGATAAGGCTGCATTACTGAAACAATACTTTTCTCTAAAACCCTAGTTTTTATTAGAAGTAACCAGGTTAAGAAAATAATTAACACTTGGCTTTATTATTTGCGTAAGTGCAGCAAGAAGAACAATTGATTACACAGGCTCTTTTAAATATGCTTTGCTAGAACTTTTTATAAGGAATTTCAGTTTGAACTTTTAAAGGCCTCTTGAGGCCAGACAGTCAAGCCAGACTTGCCATCAGGTTGTGCCGGCAGTACCTGAAGATTTGGGTGAATTCCTCTCTTCTCCAGTCCCCAAGACATCCTGAGGTTTCCGCACCTGCCAGGAAGTAACCTTCCTTACTCACCTGCTAATGCTGCTGAGAACCCTGTAAACAAGGTACCAGGCCAGTTCTTCCAAGGGGCTTTGTTGGCTTTATAAAGTCAACGTTAGTTCCTTAAAGCTGTTCATATCTGAGTTTATGCACGTGTCTCTCAGGTATGGCATTCCATTCAAAGCCTTTGTAGTATAACCTGTATTTTTAATTAGTCCTCTTACAAGGAAAGCATGTTCTCATTGCACTTATGCAAATAAACATAGTGCCAAGAAATATAAAAATAGTCACCGAGAGTTTTAAATTCTGGATTGATCCGGTAGAGAGAAAGATAAATGTTTCAATTCTGCTTACAAACTTAAAACACTTTATCAAGACATTTGAAATAAAAAGCCACAAAATCATCTTCCTTAGTTTACTTAATCCTATGTAACCAATACCTGTTCGGTCAAAATCTAGTTCTTTAGTAGTTTAGGAGTAATAAAACTGACTATAAATGACAAAAGACTTACAAATGACAATGGTTAAAGATCTGATGAGAGCTTACTGTTAGACAGTTGACATGAGGAAATTTGGATATTTCTGTAACACAAAACATTCAGTAACAAAATTTAGCATCATTACCTTTGACAGTGCTTTCCAGGTAATTAAGCAGGTAATTATACATCAGATAAATAAGCCAAAGTAGCCAAATACTTTCTCCAATGAGAAAAAATTCCTCTGACATGTTCCAGGGGCCCTCTGGAAAATATCAGAGTTAACTAGAGGTAAAAGTACCTTTTTGAATTTGATTTTGGGAAGTTGTCAGAAGAAAGTTTCTTTGGTACTTGCTTAAATAGGATTATAGGTTGCTATGAAGCAATACTTATCCATTTAACCAGACTGACAACAAAATACCACAAAGGCAAATAAAGAAGGTTACACAATTGTTAGCAAAATTTAGCTTTTAGTCCTTTTAACATTAAGATCTCATTTTCTTAAATACTCCGACAACTCACTGAGACTTTAAGCATGAAAAACTACTTTGATAAAACAATTAGAGAACTCTTTGCAATCTTTCAATATTAGTGTTATGGAAATACTGAAAAAAAAGCCTGGACTGGATCACCGAAGGAAAAAAACAAGCAGCACTCAGAGGTCTTGGAGTGTTGAGGCTTTATTTCACACTGGTGAGGTCAGAGGGAACTAATCTCCCAAAAAGCCTGAGCCCTGAACAAAGGAAAAGGGAGCAATTTATACATTTCTGCTTCCTTATCTGTAACATTCCTACATGCACAGCAAGCGAGCAGGCAACGGGGAGGGAGTTTAGGGAACGAACCTTGGGACCCGGTGCTCAGCAGCACAGGGAAACCAAGGGAGTGTTTTGTTTGTAAGGGTTGAGGTGGGGAGCGAGGCAGGGGGTAGTCACCCACTAGGTTGCTGTCCTTGTAAATTTTCCCTATCATTCTCCCCTCTGATGCCCCTTCAAACACTTCATTTTAGGGGGCATCATCTCCTTGGCTTATGACAGGGTCATAGTGGCTCTGCGTATACATGAGCTGTATGGAGGAAATGCATTTCTCTATAAAGTTAATGAGCCAGTTAAATATACAGGGTTCCACTAATAGTTTAAGGAACAGCAGAATCGCTGGCCCAGCAAGGCCAGTTAGAAGAGTTGTTAGCCATGGATTCTATTCAAGCCATCCCTGGAACTAAAACTTTTTATTTTCTAACATTTTATTCCTATGCTGGATGTTTTCTTTTGTTTTGGCTAGATAACTCTTAACCACGCCAGACTTATTTGCATAAAAACAACAATCTTCTTTAAGGGCTATACATGAGCTTCCCTGTGACATGAACAGGAGGTCCAGTCTTCTACAATTTTGCAGCACCACTTTAGCCAGGGAATCAATCTGATCTTGCAGCTGAATCATGGTGGTTTCAAGCTGCTCTAAATCTTGATCAGCTTCCGCTGTTAAGGGCATCAGGCCCTAAGTCTCTTTATTAGAGCTGCTGTGTCTACTGCAGCTGATCTGGCTACACTGAGCCCAACTAGAACAGGGATCAGTAAAGGGGCAGCTTGTTCTGCCTAGGAAATCTCACTGGGAAAAAGGAGATAGCTCCCTTCAGCCCACTATGCACTTTATAACTTTTGTACAATTAAATATTACAGAGGTACTTTGGAAATGCAGGCTGAGACTTGGGTCTAGCTAGGAGAGACAGGTAAGCACAGTAAAACAACTTAATGATTACCCAATAGACAATAGAAACTGCAACTTTTTTGAGGAATAGTCCAGCCCAAGGGTACAACAGCACAGAGTCCAATGCCCAGAATAAAAGACACTACTCCGATGAGAGCCAGGATCTATGGTGCGCAGGTGTCTATTAGTCAGAGGGCAATTATCCAATGCGGAGGCGGAGAGGATCTGGAGGTCTGGCTGGGCCTCCTGCTGATGTGCTTCCTTGTCAGGATGACAGGCTTTTTTTACTCAGGAATGACAGACTCTTGGAGTGATACCTGAAACCTTGAGGGCAGTAGGAGTAGCTAGAACAATAATGTGGGGCCAGTCTACTGAGGTTTGAGGGGGTCTTCTTTCCAATCTTTAACTCAGACTGAGTCCCTAGCCTGGAAGGAACGTACTGGGGTTCTTCTGAGTGTGCAGTTCATTGAATCTACTTTCCCTGAACTCTGTGGCCTGTATGCAGTGTGAAGTTTCTAGGTAATATTGAGGAATTTAGTTAACATTTGCACTACATCTGCTACAAAGGCAGACTCATTGTCACTGTGGATTGTGGACAGTAGGCCAAACCAGGGCACAATTTCTCTCAGGAGGACTTTGGCTACCTCCTAGCTCCATTCTGTTCTGGTTGGGAAGGCTTCAACCCAGTCAGAGTACGTACACACTATTACTAGGAGGTATCTGAGTCCCCTGCTTGGCTGGACATTCGTGAAGTCTATCTCAAGGTCTTCAAAGGGGGCAACTCCCATTCTCTGGACACCAGGTGGGAGTCATGGTGCAGACTGAGTATTATTTCCGACACAAGTTACACACTGTCTACTCACTGCTCGGCATAGTGCTGGCAACTGGCTGATGTAGTATTGCTTTTTGAGGAAGGCCTCCAGTGCAGTTTTTCCCAGGTGAGTGAGCTGGCGGTATTTGCTGACTAGTAGCCTCCCGGTTGCAGTCAGGAGAAAGATACGTCTGTCTGGCAACATCCACCATCCGTTGTCAGTTAAAGTGGCTCCTTCAGTTATGGCCCAGTCTTTCTCCTTTTCAGTGTACCTGGGTGGAGGGTCCTTTATCAGGGTGTTAGGGCCACAGTGAGGGAGGAGCTCTCCCTGCTTCCTTACTGGCTGCTGCTTTGGCAGCTTCATCTGCCATCCCATTTCCCTGTGCTTGTAGGGTTGTTTTTGTAAGAATGGGTTAGCATGAGAATGGCCATCTTAAGGGCCGAAAAGCCATTTTCTGAGTGCATGATACAGGAAAGGAGGAACTGGGTAAGGCTTGATAAACAGGTTTTGAAGAACAAGTTAATCATGGACACCGGGTTGTAGGCGGTTGCGACACTGGTCAGCTTATCTTGCTAAACCACCCTAACATTTGAGGAGTGGTCTTATCTTGCTCTTGCTTGACCCCCTGGATGTGGCACAAGCCAAAATAATATGTAACTGTGGAAAATTACTGTGAGTTAAGTGCTTTGAAAATGCTACATAAACCATTGGTTTTGAGTGCTCTGGGTCCTTGTTGAAACCCGCTGCGTCGGGTAGACACTTGGACCCCAGCTAGCTGGAAATAAACCTTGCTGTGTGACTTGCATTATCGTGAGTGTCTTCTGTCTATTTGAGAGGTGGTAGACTCCGGACCCTAACAGTTTTCTTTTTGATGTTCTTTGCAATGCAGAATTGCTACCTTTATTATGTAGCGAAGAGATTGAAGGGCCTTTTCATATCTGGCAGGCCTAGGGCTGGTGCCTGTTCTGAAGCAGTGTTTATTTCCAGGAAGATGGCTCTTGCCTCTTTTTTCCAGGCAGGGGCTTTCAGTCTGGCCCCCCAGGAGGTTGCAGAGGGGTCTTGCTATTGCTGAGAATCCAGGAATCCAGAATTTTGCAGAACCTGGTGGACCCTAGGAATTTTTGCATGCCCCCCCTCATCCTGGGCTGGGTCGAGGAGTTAATGACCTTTTTCTTCTCTGGCCTTGGTGCCCTTTTTCCCTGGGTGAGGAGGAAGCCTGAGTGCCAGACTTGCTGGTGCAGATTTGTGCCCTTTTTTTTATGAGGCTCAGTATCCTGAGTCTGACAGGAGTTGCAGGAGGGCGTTTGTGCCTTTTGTGTGTCACTGGCAAGGAGGAGGTCATCTACCTACCGCAGGAGGGCTCAGCATGTAGGATCTCTTGGAAAGCTGGCAAGGTCTGCAGCCAATGCCTCTCTAAAGAGGGTGGGTGAGTTCTTGAACTTTTGTGGAAGCCGCATCCATGTTAACTGCATATGCCACCCTGTGTCCAGTTCATTCCATTCAAAGGCAAATACGAGCTGGCTTTGGGTGGCCAGCCAGAGATGGAGAAAAGCATCTTTATGTTTGTGCGAGTGAACTATTTGGCAGACTCTGGGATCTGGCTGAGGACGGTGTGAGGGTTTGGGACCACTGGGTGTAAAGAAACAGTCACTCTATTAATGGTTCACAGGTCTTGAATAGTATGGTGCCCTCCTCCTGACCTTTTGACTGGCAGAAGCAGGGTGTTCCAGGGTGATTGACACTTGATTAGAATGCCTGCCTCTCTGAGTCTGATCAGGTGTTCCTGGATGCCTGCTCTCGCCTCTTGTGAGAGGGGATACTGCCGCTGTCTTTGTGGCTCCAACTGTAAGGATATAGTAATTTATCCTCCATTTACTGCATGGTCTCAAGCACATAAGCTGGTGAGAATCATGCCTGGGCCTGCCCCACCTTATCTCTAAACATCCTGAGCCTCCCCAAGGCAACAGGCCAAGGGGATCTACCACAACAAAAGGCACAACTCTCTGCACCATGCTGCTGCTTGCTTTCTCTCTCTCTGTCTCTCTGTCCCTCTGTCCCGCTGCGCTCTGTCTCTCTATCCCACTGCTCTCTCTGTCTGTCTCTCTATCCCGCTGCTCTCTCTCTGCTCTCTCTGTCCCACTGCTCTCTCTGTCTCTTTGTCCTGCTGCTCTCTGTGTCTCTCTGCTCTCTGTCTCTCGGTCCTGCAGCTCTGTCTCTCTACCCCACTGCTCTCTCTGCTCTGTCTCTCTGTCCCACTGCACTCTCTGTCTCTCTGACCCACTGCTCTCTCTGTTCTCTCTCTCTCTCTCTCTGTCCCACTGCTCTCTCTCTCTCTCTGGGGCACTTTCTCTTTCAGATAAAAAAATCTCTTGCATGGGCCCATGTCTCCTGAGTCGTCCTGGGTAAGGAGGGTCGCGGCGAGATACTCTTTCACTGAGAATAGTTGCAGTCTTTTTCACTGAAGAGGGCTACAGGGAAGGTGACCACAGAGTATTATGCCCCTGTGTTAACTATAAAAGTCATGTTTTGGCCTTTCACTTTCATTCTGACCATGGGCTCACAGGGGCCTAGTGCAAGAGAGCCCAGTCCTTGTCAGTCTGACTCTGTTCCTGCCAGGCTAATGAGCCTTTCCTCACAGGGCTCTTCCCAGCAGCAACTGGGCTTTGGGGCTTTGCCTCGTTTGGGGCATTCATCTTTCTAATGCCTCCCCCCACCTTTTTTTTACAGTAAGCACACTGGTATCTGGCTAGGGGTTCCGAGTCTTCCCCCCTGTAGGTGGCTGGCTTCTCTCTGCCTTCTGCTTGTCTCTTTCAGGGCAGCTGCCAGGAGACTTCCCTTTTTCTTTTTGCCTCTCTGTCGGCCTGAACTTCTCTGTTTAGATTTTTTTTTTTTGACAATTTCAGTCATATCAGTGAAGCACTCAAGCTTTTGGAGCTTTCATCTGATGTCTGGGGCAGCTTGGGCTATGAATGTGGTGTTTACAATCTGCTGGCTCCCTGATGACTCAGAGTTGAAAGGGGTGTAGATGCAGTCTCTCATAAGTCTCCAGGAGACTCTTCTGGTTGTTGAGTGACTGAAAAATCTTTAGTCATGTTCACAGGCTTTTTGGACCCAGCTTTGATCTCCTGGAGGAGGGCATTCTGATATCGGTGGATCTGGTGCTGTCCCTCAGGGGTGGTGAAGCCCCTCTTGGGGTGCTCCTCAGGTACAGCAATTTCAGCCTATGCACCCTGACCAAGGACCTCAGCTGCCTCTCCTATTGTGAACAGTATACTGAGAAGCTGTTGACAGTTTTTTTAAGTTGGCTGATTGATTTGGAAGAGGAATTACATGAGATCAACCAGGCCTTATGGCTTTTCTGAAGGGGTTTCAGTTGTGGAGAAGGGTTAATAGTAAAACATGGACTGGCTGGGCTGGATGGTCTCATACTTATTACGTCTTTCAGGCCCTGCATCTCTTGCACTGGCATCTGAAGGGTATTTGCTCCCAGCTGAGAGTGCAGTCAGGCTGCTGATCTGGGAGGAAGTGGGTTCACTGGTTCTGGAGTTGGCAGGGAGGCTGACAGCAGTGGGGTATCAGGGACCAGAGGCTGGGTGCTGATGGCCTTGGAGGCACATAAGGTGAGGGCAATATTAGCTCTTCCTCTGGGTCACCAGTAAAAATGTGCGGAGGCTCAGACTTCTGTTGTGTCTTTGCAGGCTTCTTTGTTGAGGCAACTAAGACCCTACTCTGCCCTTTCCTGTTGCAAGCAAATTGCACCCAAGGGGGAAGAGTCTGGGCAGTTTCTAACCGGAAGTTAAAGTATGGGAACTGATTAGGATGACCTGGGTCTCTATAGAGATGACCTGCCAGGCTCAGCGGATTGTTGGGACATCTAGGGTTCCTTCTGGAGGCCACCCTACACTAAAGGTTGGCAATGCAGATTCACACAGGGTTTTCAACTTGCTAGGAGTTAATTTTACTCTATCGTTTTCTCAAAATCTCTTTCTGAAATTCTTGATCATAGTGTCGAGGACTGTGGGTTTACTATTCCCTGACCCCATGATGTATCCGTGGATGGTGCCGCAACAACAGACAAGGGAGGGGTGCCTCCTCTAGAGAGGAGACCAGTCAGATGCCCATCCTTTCACGCTCCTCGTGGATGAAAGGGTATCTCGCCGCAACCCTCCTTACCCAGAATGACTCAGGAGACATGGGCCCATGCAAGAGACTTTATTATCTGAAGGAGAGAGTGGCTGCCCCAGAGGGAGGGGGGAGAGAAGGGAGAGAGAGCAGGGGTCAGAGAGACAGAGACAAAGAGAGAGAGAGAGAGAGACAAAGAGAGAGAGGGCAGCAGAGAGAGCAGCAGGACAGAGAGAGCAGAGAGAGAGAGAGAGCAGGGAGAACAGGGGGACAGAGACAGAGACAAAAAGAGAGGGCAGCAGCATGGTGCCTTTTATTGTGGTGGATCCACTGGGCCTGTTGCTTTGGGGGAGGGTCGGCATGTTTAGAGATAAGGTGGTGTAAACCCAGTCAAGCTCCAGGCAAGCCCAGGCATAATTCTCACCGGCTTATGTGCTTGGGACCATGGGGTAAATGGAGGATAAATTACTATATTCTTACAGTGGAAACTTTGGCCAGCTTTGGCTAAGGTGCACCTGTGTAAGTACTGGGCCAGGTCAGCTGAAGCTGAATCACCGATATGCCCTGATGGCTGACCGCAAAAGTGGATGAGGGCCCACACAGATTCTGTAGCACAGGCCATGGAATCACAGATTCAGTGCAGACTGAATGACTTCAGCTGCCCTGTACACACACACAGGCAGACCAGAGTTTAAACATTCCCCCCCTGGGAATGTCTACCTGTGAGATTTCTAATAAGCCTCCGGGAGGTATCAGGCTCCCCTTCCACCTCAATGGGTGGGACTGGCTGGGTCAGGTGCCCTGGGGCCTTACCGGATTCAACATCAGAACCAGGTCCTCACAGGCCAAGCCTCCTTGAGTCCGGTGGGAACAGCGGAGCGGGGATGGCCCAGGGCGACAAGGTGGGAGACTGCCAAAAGGTCAGGCAGGGCGCGCCTTCTCCATTTCGATCTCCTGTTCCATCACTGTCCTGCTATTGCCTCAAACCGGTGGCAACAAAGGGCCAGCGCGGTTGGGTTTCCCGGTTAGGGAACCAAATGTTACAGAAAATACTGAAAAAAAGCCTGGACTGGATCACTGACGGAAAAAACCAAGCAGCACTCGGAGGTCTTGGAATGTTGAGGCTTTATTTCACACCGGCGGGCTCAGAGGGGAGTACTCTCCCAAAAAGTCTGAGCCCTGAACAAAGGAAAAGGGAGCAATTTATACCTTTCTGCTTCCTTATCTGTAACATTCCTACATGCACAGCAAGTGAGCAGGCAAGGGGGAGGGAGTTTAGGGAGCGAACCTTGGGACCCGGTGCTTAGCAGCACGGGGAAACCAAGGGAGTGGTTTTTTTGGAGGGGGGTTGAAGAGGGGTTGCAGGGCAGAAGGGAGCCACCTCGTAAATTACTGTCCTTGTAGTGTTGTTTATGTTGAGGAGGGAGGGGTGCAAGACAAGAGTGGATCCACCCGCTAGGTTGCTGTCCTTGTAAATTTTCCCTATCATTAAGAGCAGATTAACAGTTAAGAAAATTTTGTCTTTGTAACTGAAAACAAAATTCTAATTTTGCTGTGTACTTGATACTGAGACTCATTTGCTTTAATTTTATATAGCATGACTATATTAAATTCTTCCACAAACGTTCTACAACCTTCTTTTTATGTTTAGAGTTCTCCCTCTAAAATAAACAGCTGTACTTTAGAACAAAGTTACTTTATCAAAAGATACATTCTTTAGCATGCGGAAATGTTTTCCTTATTACTTTAAGTAGTTTTAATTAGAACTTAAAACTATTAGGTAGCTTAACTTTTAGTTAACACTGAGAAACAAGCTATTGTAAACTGTTACACTAGCATTCTTTGGATTGGCAAATTTATGAACATTTTATAATTTCTGTAACTATGAGCTTTACAGCACAATCTCTCACTAAGCACAAAGTATGTCTACTTAGCAAAACTTTAAGGTTTTAGGTTACCACAAGATTCTCAGGCTGTAGGTAGGTATACACACTGTAACACACAATTATTAAGGTGTACACTTGCCACACTTATTTAGGTCACTCATTCCTAACAACTATGCTAGATTACTTACAAAACCTTTACTGAATATTAGACAAAGTCAAGCCTCTAAGCATTTTATTTTTGAAAGATTTAACAGGTAACATCAACTTAAATGACTTTAGGTAAACTTAAGCAGCTGATAACCATAAGGACATGTCTGTTTCAGTTCAACTTAAATTAGCATTAATGCTTAATATTTTTTATTAGAATTTTCTGGAAATTTTAGAATGCCCAATTTTCACAAGCGCTTGTCTTTAAATCAATTTTATTAATACCATCCGGAGGTAGAAAAATCTTTCATTTACATGCTTAGACACACAAACATACAGATTGAGACATAATGAATACGGTTAGCAACACTGCGTAAAAGAACATATACACAGACAGATAAACTAATACAGAGATTTGAGTTACTGATATCCAATTTGGATTGACAAATTTATGAACATTTTATAATTTCTGTAACTATGAGCTTTACAGCACAATCTCTCTTAGTAAACTTTTAGCTTACTTGACTAAAAGTATCTCAGTTTTCAAGAATACACTCTACGGGCGAGCAGTTTATATAACTGGGTTAAGGTTTAGATGGCCCCAGACTAACAGGGCTGATGAAGGCTCTGAACTGATAGGGATTGTGTGTGTCCAGGGGGCTGGAAATGAAATGCAAGTACAATTCTAGCACCAGTCATTTAAAGCCAGGCTGTATTGCAGAAGATACATTTCTTCTGTTTTAGGGAGTCTAGTTTAAAAACCTCCCAATTTGTGAAGATAATGAACCCAATAAGTAGAATAGATTTCCACCAAAATAATTTAGAAAACTAGTTCCATATCGTCGTAGTCCACAGGACTTTTGACTCTTTTCCTTCTCTGCATTAAAATTAATTTAGCTGCATAACCTTATTATATTGTGTACTTCTCTCAGGGGCTAAGCCTCTCCATTAGAGAGTTTGTATTGAGGTCAGGCTTGTGTGCAGAAGATAAAGTACTTTTTCAGGGTCTGGGGATCAAAGTTGCTCCCAGTTCTTTAGAATGCAAGCTAGAGCCATGTCTGGCTTTAAACTTGAAGAGGTAGCTCCCACCTGGAAAAGAGAAAGACAGGTGTGTGACACCTGGTCAGCCTTTCTCTGTGATGGCATCCCCTCTCCTTGGGGCCTGGGTGACAGTGGTCAATCACCTCCTCTGCCAGGCCTACTGGATTTAACCACTTCTTATCAGCATGGCCTGTATCTTCCCTTGATTTCCCTCTTGCCTTCCCACACTAAGCAAGAGTTGCTTCAGAGCTCTGGATCTAGTGGGGACCTTGCCAGTATATTCTTACTTTATGCCCTCTGGGAGTTTCCCTGGTTTTTCCAGCATGAGCTTTAGTCATCCCCTGCCTGTCCGATAAGTGCAGGGACTGTGTGACCTCTGGCTGCTGAGCCTTGGTCACAGTTGCAAGCCTGTTTTGCTTCCCTGGGGCCACAGAAAAGGAAATGCCATAGTGTAAGAATGAGAATAAGTTAGCATAAGAGTAGCCATCTTAAGGGCCTAGAAGCAGTTTTCTGAAGTTGTGACTTAAAAGAAAAAAAACTGGAACTGGGTAAGGCCTTGGAAAACAAGTTAATCATGAACACTGGGATGGGGGCAGCTGTGCCCTTTGGTCAGCTAACCTTGGTCAGTTAATCCTACATACCAAGCTTACCGTGCAGAACCTCCCTAACAATTGAGGAGTGGTCTTATCTTGCTCTCACTTAACCCCAGGATGTATGTCTTGCAAAGATAATGTGCAGCTGTGGAAAATTACTATGAGTTAAGTGTTTTGAAAATGCTATATAAACCCTTGGCTTTGAGTGCTCGGGGTCCTTGTTGAAACCCGCTGTGTCGGGCAGACAAATGGACCCCAGCTAGTTGGAATAACAATAAACCTCTTGTTTGTTGCATCGATCTGCTGTGGCCTTCGTCTCCTCACTGGGGGGGAAGCACAGACCGGAATAAGGCCATTGGGTTTTACATTTGGGGGCTCGTCCGGGATAGCGTGCCCACCCCCCCCAGAGGAACGACAAGCCAAGAATCGGAGGCTTGCCCTGGCCAGGTATTACTGTGTTTGTGTCCGTGTGTCTCTTGTCAAACCTGTAAGAATGTTCTGTGTTTAATCAGAAAGTGCCTTGCCAGATGGTGAGCGCACCCAGTGTTTTTGTTCACGAACAAGCCTGAAACCTGCATGAAGCCTGTGGGAGCTCCAATCTGTGTCTGGATTGGCATTGACTTAGGCGGACACGCTAGCAGGTCACTGGCCAAGGGTCTTGAGAAACGTCCCTTACCTCTGTCTAGAGGACGAGGTCCTCATCTGTGAGGAAAGTCGGCTGCCACTACAGTCTGACAGGCCCTCAACTCAGTTTCAATTTTGCCTCTATGGCCGCGGCAGATTTTTCTCTGTAGGCGCCTGTTTGTTGTTTGTCGTGTTTGTCTTAGTCTTGTTGACATAAGAAATGGGTCAGACTCAGACGACCCCCTAAGTGTGTAAATGAAAATATCTTTCTCCATCCAGATAGTATTAATGAAATTGATTTAAAGACAAGCTCTTGTGAAAATTAGGCATTCTAAAACTTCCAGAAAATCTGATTTTAAAAATGTTAAGCATTAATGCTAATTTGAGTTTGCCTGAGGCGGGCATGTCCTTGTGGTTATCAGCTGCCAAAGTTTACTTAAAGTCATTTAAGTTGATGTTACCTGTTAAACATTTTAAGAAGATGCTTGAAGAAAAGCTTGACTTTGTCTAATGTTTAGTAAAAGTTTTCTAAGTAATCTGGCATGGTTGCTAAAAATAAGTAAACAAGTATAGCAAATAAACATCTTAATAATAATACTGTATTAATGTATAATGGTATATATATCTGCAAACAGCCTGAGAATTTTTGTGGTAACCAAAATTTTTAAAGTTTGCTAAGTTATATAGACATATTTTGTGCCTAATGAGAAATTGTGTTGTAAAGCACAGTTCCAAAAATGATAATATATATTCATAGATGAAGAATGCTAGTGTAACAGTTTACAGTGGCCTGTTTTTCAGTGTTCACTGAAAGTTAAAGTATCAAATAATTTTAAGTTCTAATAAAAACTACTTAAGGAAAACATTTCTCTATGCTAAAAAATGTATGTTTTAATAAGAGAAAGTATAAAGAATGAAAACTCATCTGCATGCTAAAGAATGTGTTTTTTGATAAAAGAAAGTGGCTTTGTTCTAAAGTGCAGCTGTTTGTTTAGAGAGAGACAGAGAGACAGAGACAAAGAGAGAGAGCAGTGTGGTGCAGCACCGTGGTGCCTTTTGTTGTGTCAGATCTGCTCAGCCTTTTGCTTTGGAAGAAGGTCAAGATGTTTAGAGATAAAGCGAGATAAACTCAGTCAAGCCCCAGGTAAGCCCAGGCATAATTCTCACTGGCTTATGTGCTTGAGACCATGGGGCAAATGAAGAATAAATTACTATATTCTTACAGATATAGTCTTGCTATGTGAAATTAAAGCAAGTGAGTCTTGATATTAAGTACACAGCAAAATCAGAATTTTGTTTCCAGTTAAAAAAAAAAACAGTTTTCTTTAACTGTTAGTCTGCTCTTAATGTTGAATGATTGCAAAGGGTTCTCTAATTGTTTTATCAAAGCAGTTTCTCATGCTTAAAGTCTCAGTGAGTTACCAGAATATTTTTTTAAAAAATGAAATCTTAATATTAAAAAGGCTAAAAGCTAAAGTTTGTTAACAACTGTGTAACCTTTATTTGCCTTTGAAATATTTTGTTATTGAAAACGATTGCATGGCATGAGAAATTGAATTATTTATTCCTTATATTTTTATAAGTAAAAAAATCTAACCAACAAATGATTAAAGTTGTTACTGATTATTTGTTTTCTTAATTTATCCTCCTAAGCAGAATAGTGACAAAGATTTTTTCAGCTGATTAAATGCACTTAGTTAACAAACCAAAATTTATTCTTAAAAATTAAACTGTGTAGAATCTAGACAAGATTATGTTTCTCCCAGAAAAAAAAGTTTCACTGTAAAAGTTTAGATGGACAAACGTGTGACCACTTTTGAGAAAAGTTATAATAAATTGTTTTAAAAACCACCAGGTCTTCTTGTTTAATTTATGTGCTGTAGATATGTCTGTATGTTTAAAAAAAAAAAAAACATGGAGGACTCCATATTTTTTTTATGCAAATGATCTTATAAACTGCTATGCAAATTCTATTAAAAACTCTATCTACTATTAAAGAGTAAAACATTCTTAAAGCTTTCAAGAAAGACCTGTAGACTTAAGCACTTTCTCTGCTTTTTTTGTATCTAGTCTTAGACACTTATGCTGAGTTATATTATTATTTTCACTGTTTGTAAGCTATTGATTGTATATAATATTTAAACTATCCAAATATCCAGCATACATTTCCATGTCACTACAACCCACTATTGATGCCATAAATGAAATAGCTAGTTAGAAAGCCAAAAGTCATCATTTCTCAATCCCTAAATGAAGAAGTAAAATGCCTGATCTTTCATCTCAAAGCATATTTCTGGTCAGATCTGAATATCTGTGTGAAAGAAAGAGACATTTAAATTTAAGATTCTGCTTAAACTTTTAAGTTGAATTTGACTATAGCCATATTCATTCTTTGTAGGTATCTCTAACAAGTCTTTTGTATGCCTGGTGATATTATACTCTGCTTGAGTTTAGACAGTTCTTTCAGCTAAATGTGAATTCTTATTGTAGCTTTTTTCCCCTCCTGAAGATGAAAGCAGAAGAATCTACCATCTGCTACCATTCTCTCAAGAATGCTTAGTAACCTAGAATTATTTTGACTTTCTATATATTGTTTTTAATAACTGACAGCAGCAGTCTCCCCTACTGCTGCACCTTTTTAAGATTATCTCGTTTACTGTGCTGAGTATATAGACAATAAATGTGTAATAATAGTTCTAAAAAAATTAAATGCAAAAAGGTGCTTTTATATTTGTCTCATTAGAGAAAGTATTTCACTAATTTAGCTTATTTATCTGATATATATATATTTACCAAGAAAGCACTGTCAAAGAGAATGATACTAAATTTTGTTACTGAATGTTTTGTATAACAAAAATATCAGAATTTCCTTATGTCAACTGTCTTACAGTAAGCTGTCATCAGATCTTTAATCCTTGTCATTTGTAAGTCTTTTGCCATTTATAGTCACTGTTTTATTATTCCTAAACTAATAAAGAACTAAATTTTAGCAGAATAAGTATTAGTTACATAAGATTAAGTGAACTAAAGAAGATAGTTTTGTGTCTTTTTGTTTCAAATGTTGCTGATAGTGTTTTAAGCTTGTTCTCTTAAGCTGACAATAGTTTAGTAAATAACTATCTTTATAAGCAGAATTGAAACATCCTTCTCTCTACCTGATCCCTTCAGAGTTTAAAAACTTTCAGTGACTATTTTTGTATTCCATAGCAGTATGTTTATTTGCACGAGTTCAATAAGAATCTGCTTTCCTTGTGAAAAGACTAGTTAAGAACACTGGTTGTACTGCCAGAGCTGTGACTAGAATGTCATACCTGAAAGACATGTGCATAGACTCAGATGTAAACAACTTTAAAGAACTAAGATTGACTTTATAAAGCCAGCAAAGCCCCTTAGAAAAACTGGCCTAGTACCTTGCTTACAGAGTTCCTAGCAGCCTTACCAGGTGAGTAAAGAAAGTCACTTCCTGGCAAGTGCAGAGACCTCGAGAAGAGAAGAATTCATCCAAATCTACAAGTACTGCAAGCAAAGCCTGATGGCAAGTCTGGCTTGGCTGTCTGGCCTCAAGAGGCCTTTAAAAGTTCAATCTAAAATTCCTTACAAAAAGTTCCAGCAAAGCATATTTAAAAGAGCCTGTGTAATCAATTGCTCTTCTTGCTGCACTTGTGCAAATAATCAAGCCAGCTGTTATTTTCTTAACCTAGTTACTTCTAATAAAAATGAAGGTGATTTTAGAAAAAAGTATTGTTTCAATAACGACATTAAGCTCTAGAATCATTCTTCAGTGAGATCAGTTAATGTTCCCCAGATAGAGAAAAATAGCACATGTTTTGTTATGCTTGTATGAGATTCGCTTTAGTGTACTAAAAAGCCCGGGCCTGTGTGCTGTCTTTCCTCCTTCAGATCTGACTAAGTAATTTTGCAAGCTGAGCAATTGACTTAGCATGCAGACCCGGCTGTAGACAGCATAGTAAAAAGCAAGATTCTTTAGCAAATAGACAATATCTCAGCCCACCTTAGAGGCTAGGCATGCAATCTTTTGATGTGCACCTGAACCAAGGAGCCAGTGTCCCAGAGAGAAATCAAAGAAAAAAATTATCTTTAATATTCAAAGACCCTACTTAGTGTTACTAACCACCCCAACAGCAGTCAAAGTTGACGAGATTGCCGCCTAGATCCACGCATCTCATGTAAAACCCGTTGTCTCAGCCGAGACAGCTGATGACCATCTTGCGTAGAGACCCAAACTACTGAGAATCCTCTCTGGCTTAAAATCACCAGAAAACCCCTAAAGTGACCAGGTGCGCATCCAGAAACACCAACGCCATTTAGCTGACCCACGCACCGGTCTCAAAAACTCTATTCCAAGATAACCACGTCAGCTAGACAAAGACAACCCTCAAAAACTGCGCCTTTCTTATTGTGCCTTTCCCCTATCGCACTACCAAACAGATGACCTCTAATTTCATGATTGAAATAGTGACAAGGAGAAGGGGAGAAATGTAAGGGAGTGTAGGAGCATCAAGAGTTAGGAAAAGAACTAATAAAACTTAACTTGACCCTAGAGCAAGAGCCACCCAGTTTTCGTAGAAACTGCCCAAAGCTAACACGCCTGCCCTAAATTAGATAACCAGAGGTGGGCAGTAGCCTCGGGACATAACCCATGATAAATCACGTAGACACGCTTGTGTGAGCTAGAGATTACAGAGAGCGGTTAAGTAACCAGAGCTTTGTCGTTTCAACTCCATTGGTTAAAATATAGAATATATAGAATGTGTTTTAAAATTATTAGTTGTAGAAATGCGCAGGCTTCGGTGCAACGGCTGTGAAAACCCTATATAATCCATACCTAAAGTTGCCTAGGGGTCGGCAGCTCAGACTCGGCCTGCGCAAAAGAGGTGCTGAGGACCCCAGCTTGCTGGCTGAATAAAAGCTTTGCTTAGATTTACATCTCCGTGTCCGTGTAGTTTGTTCTCTAAAGAAACCCCGGAGTCCTAGACCCTAACAACGTCAGCTGGACAAAGACAACCCTCAAAAGCTAAGACTGCACTATTCATATTGTGCCTTTCCCCTATTGCACTACCAAACAGATGACCTCTAATTTCATGATTGAAATAGTTACAAGAAGAAGAGGGGAATGTAAGAATGAGAATAAGTTAGCATAAGAGTAGCCATCTTAGGGCCTAGAAGCAGTTTTCTGAAGTTGTGACTTAAAAGAAAAAAAACTGGAACTGGGTAAGGCCTTGGAAAACAAGTTAATCATGAACACCGGGATGGGGGCAGCTGTGCCCTTTGGTCAGCTAACCTTGGTCAGTTAATCCTACATACCAAGCTTATCGTGCAGAACCTCCCTAACAATTGAGGAGTGGTCTTATCTTGCTCTCGCTTAACCCCAGGATGTATGTCTTGCAAAGATAATGTGCAGCTGTGGAAAATTACTATGAGTTAAGTGTTTTGAAAATGCTATATAAACCCTTGGCTTTGAGTGCTCGGGGTCCTTGTTGAAACCCGCTGTGTCGGGCAGACACTTGGACCCCAGCTAGTTGGAATAACAATAAACCTCTTGCTTGTTGCATCCATCTGCCGTGGCCTTCGTCTCCTCAGTGAGGGGGAAGTGCAGACCGGAATAAGGCTGTTGAGTCTTACAATAGCCCCAGAATGACTGCCTCTAAAATAGGGAGGTCAATAGAATAGAGCCATTTACATGTTGGGCTCAAGGTTTCAGCTTGATTACTTTACAGACTTCATTTACATTACACAGGACAAAGTGGTGCAGGCCTAAGAAGACTCCTTTGAGTGAGGAGCAGGGGAAATTTTTCCAAGGCCAGAGATAAAATTCAGAGGCTTCCACGGACATTTATCAGGGGTGGGGGTCTATACTCTTAAACACCAGTTTCTGCCACAGCCTGGGATTTAGCTAGTCACCCACTATAACAAATCTGATCTGTGAAACAAGAGGTCGGGGGATTATCTGTACCTGTCGTATAGGCAGGAGCCTAGCCAGAGGTTCACTCAGCGCCATTGGATCAATCGGCCAGAGCCGAGATCCAAGGACCACTGTCTACTAGTCCAGTCTGCCCTCAAGTCTGCAGATTGGAGAGGAAAGTAGGAAATTGGCTCAGCCACTCCCAGACATTCTTATCCATCTGGAGGCAGGGAATCAAGGAGCAGCAAACACCGGGAAAACTTTCACCAGGGACTTAAGACTGGTAGCCAATGTTAATCATCTTTTAAGTGGCTAACGGGTACCCAGACACATTTTTACGAGATAAAAGTACAGCATTTGGTTAGGAATAGGAGCGGAGCATGGATCTTCTACCTTGCAGTGGTGAGCATCGGGTTCCATGAGACTGATGAAGTTAGTAGAGAGTTAGGAATGCCCCCTGCCCCATGGAGGCCAGGGTGGCCTGAAGAAGCAGGCTGGAAGTCAGAGAAAGAGAGACGCTCTTCACGGATACCCAGTTGGGCTGTCGGGGTCTGATTCCAGACGTGTGGGCCTTTGAGAAGCTGCCAAAGTGTAGCCTCAGCCTAGACTCTCGCAGTTGCCCATGGCCTTCCTCAGTCTTTCGCATCCAAGGAGATGCCTCTGAAAGGGAATCCTGGCCTCCACTCAGCTGACATTCCTGGCTCCCAAGGGAGATGGGGGATCCACTGATGGAGACGCAGGGGAGCCTGTCACTTGAGACTTTGAGATCGGCAGCCAGACTAGTTCTCATTTAAGTGACTGACAAGCACCCAATTTTGTGTGTCATAGATGGCTTCTTTCTGTAAGGACTGTGAAAGTAAAGGCAGGCTTGGATGCCGATACTCAACTCTGAAGATATCCCGGATAAGCCCCCAAAGGTGATGCCAGGGTTCTTGTTCATGAAGCCAAAGAATGAGCTTCACTAACAGTCAAGGTAGGAGAGCAAGGTACAGGCTTTTATTTAGAAATAAAGTGAGAGAATAGAGCTCCTGGCTCACACCAGAAAGGGACAAGAGAGCCAGTAGCGGTGCGTTGTCTAGGGGGTTTTATAGGCAGTTGAGGATTTTTCAAACATGAAAAAATGTTAGGGGTGTGGACTTGTACCACCTGCCGTGTCCTCAAGGTGGGCTGGGTCATAGTCTGATTGCTAGGGCTGACAGCAGAGTCACGGGTTACGCTGATACCCTTGCAGAACACTCAAACATTTCAGGCCAAGTTGCTCCTGGCCTTTTGACCTTTAACTGATCTCACTGAAGATGTCTATATCTTTACCCTAGAGAATTAGTGTGACCTTGACTTTGAATAATGCTTAGCACAAGTTTCAATAGGGACTTCTTTGCCCATTGTTACATTGCTCTGACTGAAAATATTCCACCCTGCTTTTCCCCAGAGGACCTCACCCTACTCTGTCTTATCCCATGGTCCCTGTCTCAAAAGGAGCACCCTCTGAAAGGTTGAAAAGAGAGAGTTTAAAGTTAAAACGTTACGCATTTAGAAAGTGTGGGTGACCTCAGAAAGAGGAGTGCCTGGAAAGGCTGGGGGTTCCCCCTTTAAAGATTCTTTAGGAATGTGTCTAAGGGCTGGGGATGCAGACCTGTTAAGTGGTCTTTGAATACCTAGAATTAACTTAACACAAGGAACTTCCTGCTCTGATTTCTCCCTGGGATACCAGCATCTTGGTCTGGGACCAGATCAGATAGCTTGCCCAGCCCCATTGCCTGTTTGCTAAAGTGTAAGTTAAGAATCATAACTTTTAACTTCCTGCTTTTACTATGTTAAGATGGAATCCTTCCTGCTTTTACTATGTTGTTTACGGCTGGGCCTGCATGCTAAATTAGTTGCCTAGGTTACAAACTACTTAAATAGGGCCAGAAGGAGAGAAAAACAGCATATAGGTAAAGGTAAAAACAAAAGCTGGGCCTGCATGATTAACACAATAAAGACATGGGATATGCTGAGGTACCCTCCTTTGAGGAATATTCAAACATTCCAGGCCAAGTTACTCCTGGATTTTTGAGCTTTAATTGATTAACTCTGGGTCTTTTTAGTGTACTTTCATGGCCTTTTTCTCTTTCCACCTGCTCATGTCCATTTTCCATCCTAACATGGCCAATACGGCAATGTCTGTAGTCCTATATGGGGTCATCTGAAGCTCTGTGTACTTTGTCTTGAATCAGGTTTATAATAAAATAGTAATTTATCCTCCATTTACCACATGGTCCCAAGCACATAAGCTGGTGATAATTATGCCTGGGCCTGTCTTGACTTGCCTGGGCTTGCCCCACCTTATTTCTAAACATTCCAACCCATCCCCAAGGCAACAGGCCAAGTGGTACCCTGTCACAATAAAAGGCACAGTGCTCTGTACTACGCTGCTGCTCACTCTCTCTCTAGAGGCAGCCACTTTCTCTTTCAGATAATAAAATCTCTTGCGTGGGCCCATGTCTCCTGAGTCATTCTGGGTAAGGAGGGTTGTGGCGAGATTTTTGATTGGTGCCGTGACTCAGATGAGGTTCTCCCATTGACTTTGCTCTTCCTCCTGGAATCTGAGCTGCTCTGGGAACCCTCACTGCCCGATCATCCTCCATGGGTTCACCGTCCATTTCTCCAGTTGCTTGTCTTCTCACCCAACACTGGCCTTCAATTTGGTAAGTCTCCCCTTCATGGTTGACTTAAATGTCCCTTTGGAACCTGGGAAGTGACCATTGAGTGTCAGGCACCCCCAAGGGCTCCTCCGGGACGGGCACCCCCAACCACGACTTTCAAAGTCACACTTGATCCCTATAGTCGACCCTTCTCTGCCTCCCCATCATGAGAATCCTTATTCACTGAGGCCTGATCTCCCTTTATCTACTCATAAATTTCTGGTACCAGATACCGAGCCTACTCAGTGTTTTTGCCTCGACCCCTCAGTTAGAGGTGGTGACAACCCCCTAACTGTGTCTTGTCTTCTCTGCAACCTTTTCAATCACTCTGGGATGCCTTAGTGACTTCTGAATGGTCTCATTCTCACCATAGAATCTGGCACCTCTGTTCCTACAGATTCACAGCTTGGGTTCTTACTCAATAATTTAAAACTCCTTCACCTCATTTCAGACCTCAAACCTGTTCACTACTGTAATGAGATCTGGCCACAATATCCCTTAGACTATCAGTCTAAATGGCCCCCCAGTGGCTCTTTAGATCCTAAAATTCTCTATGTCTTATACAACTTCTGTGAGCACATGGGCAAATGGAAAGAGATCCCATGTATCCAGGCTTTTTCCTACCTCTGAACCAAGCTCTCTCTCTCTGTCTCCCCTGCAATCCTAAACACCTACTACTTGCCTTAAAGTCCACACCTCTAAGTTTTTTCCCAAATATCCTCAGCTGCCTATAAAACCCCTAGACAATGCACCACCATGGGCTCTTTTGTCCCTTCCTGGCTCACACCAGGAACTCTGTCTGTCCTCTCTGTAAGATAAATTCTAGCCAAAATAAGCAGACAAAGAGAGGCAACAAAGGGCCAGGTAGTTTGAGTGCAACTCCTGGGTGATGTTCCATGGTCTGGGTATTACAGGCCAGGGAAGTCACACTGGGTCAGGGAGGTGGGGTCTTATAAGGGATTACAAGGGGGTGGAGTGAGCAAGCTATCCTAGGGGGTGTGGAGAGGTATGATTGGCTAAAGGTGACACAATAGACAACTAGAAACTTTTTCTTTCCAAGAAGGAAGAGGCTGACATCCGGGTCTTAGTTGGCACATCAGAAGGATGGAATTCAGGAAGAGCTGTCCCCTTTCCATATAAGGCATGGACCTTGGGGTCTGGTCTGTTCTCCCCCTTTGGCATCTCTCTCTTCTGTTTGCATGTCCTTGTTTTTCCTTCCTCCAGCCTAACAGTCTCACTGTATCATTACATCTCAATCTGTATGTTTGTGTGTCTAACTGTGTAAATGAAAATTTTTTTCTACCTCTGGATGGTATTTTAAAAAATTGATTTAGAGACAAGTGCTTGTGAAAATTGGGCATTCTAAAACTTCCAGAAAATTCTAATAGGAAATATTAAGCATTAATGCTAATTTAAGTTGAACTGAAATAGACATGTCCTTATAGTTACCAGCTGCCTAAGTTTACCTAAAGTAATTTTAGTTAATGTTATGTTAAATGTTTCAAAGAAAAGTGCATAAAGTGAAGTGTAACTTTGTCTAATGTGAGTAAAATATCATAGTTGTTGGGAATGAATAAACCAAGTGTAGCAAGTGAACATCTTAATAATAGTGTATTACAGTGTGTATACCTACAAGCAGCCTGAGAATTTTTGTAGTAACCTAAAATGTTAAAGTTTTGCTAAGTTTAAACATATTTTGTGCTTAGAGATTGGGCTGCAAAGCACATGGTTCCAGAAATTATAAAATGTGTTCATAAATTTGTTAATCTAAAGAATGCTAGTGTAACAGTTTACAATAGCCTGCTTCTCAGTGTTGACTAAAAATTAAGGTACCTAAGAGTTTTAAGTTCTAATTAAAACTGCTTAAAGTAATAAGGAAAACATTTCTGCATGCTAAAGAATGTGTCTTTTAATAAAGAAAGGGTAACTTTGTTCTAAGGTACAGCTGTTATTTAGAGGGAGAACACTGAATGCAAAAAGAAAGTTGTAGAAAGTTTGTGGAAAATTGATACAGTCACGCTATGTGAAATTAAAGCAAATAAGTCTCGATATCAAGTACACAGCAAAGGTAGAATTCTTTGTTAAAATATCAAAGATTTATTAGTCAACCATTAATGTTGAAAGATTACAAAGGGTTTTCTAATTGTTTTATCAAAACAGTTTCTCATGCTTAAAGTCTCAGTGAGTTGTCTGAGTATTTAAGAAAACGAGATCTTAATATTAAAAAGACTAAGAGTTAAGCTTTGTTAACAACTGTGTAACCTTCTGTATTTGCCTTTGAAATCTTTTATTGTCATTCTGGTTAAATAGATAAGTATTGCTTCATAGTGACTTATGATTCTATTTAGGCTATTTAGGCAAGTGCCTTAAAAACTTTAACAGCTTCCCAAAGTCAAATTCAAAAAGGTGCTTTTTACCTCTAGTTCACTCTGATATTTTCCAGAGGGCCCCTGGAATATGTCAGAAAATTTTTTTCTCCTGATTAAAGAAAATATTTGGCTAATATGGCTTATTTATCTGATACATATTTACAGAAATCACTGTCAAAAGGAATGATGCTAAACTTTGTTACTGAATGTTTTATGTTACAGAAATACCCAAATTTAATTATGTCAACTGTATTATAGTAATGTCTTATCAGATCTTTAAACGTTGTCATTTGTCTTTTGTCACTTATAGTCATTGTTTTGTTACTCTTAAACTAGTAAAAAACTAAATTCCAGCAGACCAAATATCCTAAACTAGTAAAAGTTAGATTTCAACAGAGCAGGTATTAGTTAAATGAGATTAAGTAAACTAAAGAAAATGATTTTGTGGCTTTTTGTTTCAAATGTTGATAAAGTGTTTTAAGCTTTTTCTCTTAAGCTGAGAACAGTTTAATAAATAATAATACCTTTGTAAGCAGAATTGAAACATTTATCTTTCTCTCTACCTGACCCCTCCAGAATTTAAAAGGTTTCAGTGAGTATTTTTTATATTTATTGGCAGTATGTTCATTTGCATAAGCTCAATAAGAATCTGCTTTCCTTGTAACAAGACCAATTAAAAACACTGGTTATATTACCAAGGCTTTGACTGGAATGTTATACCTGAGAGACACGTGTGCAAACTCAGATATGAACAGACAGCTTTGAGGAACTAAGGTTAACTTTATAAAGCCAACAAAGCCCCTTGGAAGAACTGGCCTGGTATCTTGCTTACAGGGTTCCCAGCAGCCTTAGCAGGTGAGTAATGAAGGTCACTTCCTGGCAGGTGCAGGAACCTCAGGAATGTCTTGCGAACTTCAAGAAGAGAGGAATTCATCCAAATCTACAGGTACTGCAGGTACAACCAGATGACAAGCCAGGCTTCTCTTTCTAGCCACAAGAGGCCTTTAAAAGTTCAATCTGAAATTCCTTATAAAAAAGTTCTAGCAAAGCACATTTTTAAAATCTTCTGTAATCAATTACTTTTCTTGCTGCACTTACATAAATAATCAAGCCAACTGTTAATTATTTTCTTAATCTGGTTACGTAGAATCCTTCACTAAGAATCAACCTTATTGAAGATAGAAAGTGAGCATAAGTATAGCCATCTTAAAAGCTTAGACACCATTTTCTAACCTAGAAGGAAGAAAATAGGAAAATATTAGAACCTTGAAAAACAAGTTAGTCAGCCAGCGTTGATTGCAGTGACCTTTAGTTAGCCAACCTCAATCAGTTAATCATACATACCAAGCTTACCTTACTAAGAACCACCCTAACATTCCGAGGGTGATCTTATCTCACCAGACCCCCAGGATGTGGCGTCAGCCAAAATGTATGTGTTTTTTTGAAAAAACAATGTGATGTGTTTGTGGAAAAATACTGCCCTTTTTGAAAATGTTATAAAAACCTCTGACTCTAAGTGCTCGGGGTCCTTGTTGAGACCCACTGCATCGGGCTGACACTTGGACCCCAGCTAGCTGGTCTCTGAATAAATTCCTCTTGCTTATTGCATCAAGAGACGCCTTCTGTGAGTGATTTGGGGTGGCGCTCTCCTCTGGGAGAATCCAACATTTGGGGGCTCATCCGGGATTGTGCGCTCGCCCCGTTTCACTCCTGAAAGTCGCCCTTGGAGGGAGAGGTAAGACTAAGTGGCGCCTTGAGTTGTCTGTGTTCTGTGTTCTGTTTCTTGGTAAGACCAGTCAGAATTCTGAAAAGGGGTACCCTTGTCTGGCAGTCGTCCCGATCCCGTAAAGGGATCGAGACTGCGGTCAGTAGACGTACTTGGAGAACCGCAGGCTGCAACCCTGGGGGACGCCTCAGGGAGATTGGAGGGCCAGGGACGCCTGGTGGCCTCTCATCTGTTTTTCCGGCAAAGTGAATCTGATGAGATAAGGTTGATATTCGGGCGCCAAGAGTATCAGCCCACTGATTCTTTTCAGTTTTTGGTCAGAAATCTGAAGAAAACTAAGTGCGGCCGCTGTGTGTCTAATCTCTGTGTCTCTGTTTTCTGTGTTCTGTATGTGTCTAATAATTGTTATACTGACCATGGGACAGACGGCAACGACTCCACTCAGTCTGACGTTAGATCACTGGACAGAAGTGAGAGCGAGGGCACACAATTTGTCAGTAGAAGTTAAGAAGGGGCTATGGCAGACTTTCTGTACCTCCGAGTGGCCCACTCTTAATGTAGGGTGGCCACCGGAGGGGACTTTTGACCTCTCCACTTTACTTGCAGTAAAAGCTGTTGTTTTTCAGAGTTCGTCTCAAGGACATCCGGATCAGCAACCCTATATTGTGGTCTGGCAGGAGTTAGTGGAAAATCCACCACCCTGGGTAAAGCCCTGGGTGCAAAAGAAAATGAGCTCTCGAGTCTTAGTGGCCCAGGCTCAACCTCAGAGCAAGGAAAAAGAGACTACCAAAATTCACCCTGACACTCAAGATTTACTTATGGTTGATGATCCCCCTCCCTACCCTCCTGCCCCAGCCCCAGTGCCTCCAGCCCCGGCTCCCCCAGCCCCGGCGCCCTCAGCCCCGGCGCCTCCAGCCCAGGTGCCCCCAGCCCCAGTGCCCCCACTGCCCCTAGCTTCAGGCACCGGGGCAGTGGGACCACTTCCGGGACCAGCCCAGGGAACTCGACGCCGCCGAGGGGCCGCAATGGACACACCGGGTATTTTTCCCCTCCGGTCTTATGGGGCCCCCATCCTCGGAGAGGAAGGGGACCCGCCTTTCCAACCTCTGCAATATTGGCCATTCTCCTCTGCTGATTTATACAACTGGAAAGCTAACCACCCTCCTTTTTCAGAAGAACCACAGAAACTAACTGGACTGATAGAGTCCCTAATGTTTTCTCACCAGCCCACTTGGGATGACTGTCAGCAGCTTTTACAGGTGCTCTTCACCACGGAAGAAAGAGAAAGGATCCTCCTGGAAGCACGAAAGAACGTGCCTGGAGCTGACAGACGACCATCACAACTCCCTCATGATATAGAAAGGGGGTTCCCACTGACCAGACCCAACTGGGACTTTAATTCTCCAGACTGTAGGGAGCGACTAACCATCTATTGCCAGGCTCTGGTGGCGGGTCTTCGCGGGGCCGCGAGGCGCCCCACCAATTTGGCCAAGGTAAGAGAGGTCAGTCAGGGAGCCACTGAGGCGCCTGCAGTGTTCTTAGAATGCCTGATAGAAGCCTTCAGGCGGTATACTCCCTTTGACCCCACTTCCGAGGAGCACAGTGCCTCAGTGGCTCTTGCTTTTATTGGGCAATCAGCACCCGATATTAGAAAGAAGCTTCAGAGATTGGAAGGCTTACAAGATTTGTGGCTGAGAGATTTAGTGAAAGAAGCTGAGAAAGTTTATCATAAGAGAGAGACTGAGGAAGAAAAGGAATTGAGGAGGGAGAAGGAAAGAGAAAGTAAGGAAGAAAAAAGGGATAGGAAACATGAGAAAAATTTAACAAGGATCTTGGCCGCGGTGGTAGAAGGCAAGGGACGCCCGCCCTCTAGCGGCAGAACTAGTAAGGCAGGGCACCTGGGCAACCGGCCTCCTTTGGATAAAGATCAATGTGCATATTGCAAGGAAAAAGGGCACTGGGTAAAAGAATGCCCTAAAAAGCCACTAAAAAAGCATCCGAAGAAGGTGTTGTCCCTGCTAGAAGACGAGGATTAGGGAAGACGGGGCTCGGAGCCCCTCCCCGAGCCCAGGGTAACTCTGAAAGTGGAGGGGCAACCCGTTGAATTCCTGGTAGACACCGGTGCTCAACATTCTGTATTGACTCAGGCAAAGGGCCCCCTCTCTGATAAAAAAATCTTGGGTGATCAGGGCTACGGGCCAGAAACAATACGTGTGGACTACCCGGAGAACAGTGGATTTAGGAGTAGGACGAGTAAACCACTCGTTCCTTGTCATACCGGAATGCCCCACACCCCTGTTAGGAAGAGACATCTTAACCAAAGCGGGGGCCCAAATATCCTTTCAAGCCGGAGAACCTCTGGTGACCAATCAAGAGAATAAACCTTTGAGCTTAAGCATCCTGACTATAAAATTAGAAGATGAATACCATTTTTTTAAGGAGCCGGAGCCCTCCAAAATAAGTCAGGAGTGGTTTGACCGGTTCCCAGGAGCCTGGGCGGAAACGGCCGGCATGGGACTCGCCAAGAACCAGCCCCCTGTAATCATAGAACTAAAAGCTTCAGCCTTACCAGTAACTGTGAGACAATATCCAATGAGTAAAGAAGCCAGGGACGGAATTAGGCTGCATATCCAGAAGCTTATGGAACAGGGGATATTAGTAAAATGTCAATCCCCATGGAATACCCCCTTGCTGCCTGTAAAAAAGGCAGGAACGGGAGACTACCGACCAGTACAAGATTTAAGAGAAGTTAATAAAAGGACACAGGACATTCACCCCACTGTGCCAAATCCTTATAACCTACTAAGCTCCCTGGCCCCAGAAAACACCTGGTATTCAGTTTTAGATTTAAAAGATGCTTTCTTTTGTCTGCGCTTGCACCAGAGCAGCCAACCGCTGTTTGCTTTTGAATGGAAAGATCCCTCCACAGGAACTACTGGACAATTGACCTGGACTCGTTTGCCACAAGGATTTAAGAACTCGCCCACCCTCTTTGATGAGGCTCTACATCAAGATTTGGCTTTCTACCGAGCTTCTAACCCACAGGTAACTTTGTTACAGTATGTTGATGACTTATTGATAGCCACCCCTACTCGGAGAACCTGCCAAAAGGCCACTGGAGCCCTTTTGGCTGAGCTTGCCAAATTGGGGTACAGGGTATCTGCTAAGAAGGCACAGATCTGCCAACAACAAGTGACTTATTTGAGATACTCCCTGAGAAATGAGAAAAGGTGGCTTACTGAAGCCCGAAAGCAGACTGTGACGCAGATTCCGGTTCCCACTACTGCACTCCAGGTTCGCGAGTTTCTGGGGACAGCAGGGTTTTGTAGACTATGGATACCCGGATATGCTTCTTTGGCAGCCCCTCTGTATCCCCTCACTAAAGGAGCAGCCCCATTTGTTTGGGGATCTGAACAACAGGCCTTTGATGATATCAAAAAGGCCCTCCTCTCGGCACCCGCTCTGGCATTGCCAGACATAACTAAGCCATTTATCCTTTTCGTGGATGAACAGAACGGAGTAGCTCGAGGAGTATTGACCCAACAATGGGGACCTTGGAAGAGACCTGTCACCTATTTGTCTAAAAAATTAGACCCCGTGAGTAGTGGATGGCCCACTTGTTTGAGAGTAGTGGCAGCTGTGGCCCTCTTAGTTAAAGATTCTGACAAGCTAACGCTGGGACAAAAACTCACTGTGGTTGCTCCTCATGCGCTGGAAAGCGTAATTCGACAACCACCCGAAAGATGGATGTCGAATGCCAGAATGACTCACTATCAAACCTTACTCCTGAATCGTGATCGTGTGGAATTTGCCCCGCCTGCCATCCTAAACCCGGCTACTCTGCTCCCCGATGTAGGAAAAGAAGTGCTTCATACCTGCCAGGAAATCCTGGCTGAGGAGACGGGGACCCGTCGGGACTTACGAGATCAGCCCTTAGAAGGACCGGGACTCCTGACCTGGTACACAGACGGGAGCAGTTACATCATGGGAGGTAAGAGGATGGCAGGAGCTGCAGTAGTAGATGATGACCGAATTGTGTGGGCCAGCAGACTCCCAACGGGCACTTCTGCGCAGCGGGCAGAGCTCGTCGCCCTGACTCAGGCTTTAAAGATGGCAGAAGGTAAGAGACTTAACGTCTATACTGACAGCCGTTACGCTTTTGCCACTGCTCATATACACGGGGCTATATATAGACAGAGAGGGCTGCTGACTTCTGCCGGGAAAGATGTTAAGAATAAATAAGAAATCTTAGATCTGTTAGAAGCCATCCATAGACCTAGAGAAGTAGCAATAATACATTGTCCTGGGCATCAAAAAAGTGACTCTCCAATAGCTCAAGGAAACAGAAGGGCAGACCAAGCTGCAAAACAAGCAGCCCAGGGAACGAACATCTTACCCCTCCAGGTGTACCCAGAAGCCACATGTACTAAGAACTTTCAGTATACCCCCGAGGATCTTGCTCGGATAGACAAGTTGGGGATCCAAAAATCCCCACCCCTTGGAATGTATAAGTCAGAAGATGGGAAAATTATCCTGCCCCAGAAAAAGGCAGGAGAATACTTAAGGCAATTACATCAGTTGACACATTTGGGGGCCAATAATCTAAAAACCCTGGTTCGAGATTCCCCTTATCATGTCATCGGTTTGAGAAAACTGGCAGACGAGGTTGTAAGAAATTGTGTTCCTTGCCAATTAGTAAATGTGAACAGACATCAAGTAATATGCGGAAAGAGGCTTCGAGGAGATCAGCCAGGAGCCTACTGGGAAGTTGACTTCACTGAAATTAAGCCTGCTAAGTATGGATTTAAATACCTCCTAGTTTTCCTAGACACCTTTTCAGGATGGGCAGAGGCATTCCCCAACAAAACTGAGACAGCTCAGATGGTGTCCAAAAAGATCCTTGAAGAAATATTTCCCAGGTTCGGGATCCCAAAGGTAATCGGCTCTGACAACGGTCCTGCCTTTGTTGCCCAGGTAAGTCAGGGATTGGCCAAGATCCTGGGTACAGATTGGAAATTGCACTGTGCATATAGACCCCAGAGCTCAGGACAGGTAGAAAAGATGAATAGAACTCTAAAAGAGACCCTGACTAAATTATCCATAGAGACTGGTTTATGTGATTGGTTAGTCCTCCTTCCTTTCGCCTTATTTCGAGTCAGAAACACCCCCAGCCTTTTTAAACTAACACCTTTTGAAATAATGTTTGGAGCTCCAGCTCCGCTAAATGCAGCTCACCTCCATACATCCTCTGAATGTGTGACTAATAAGTTTCTGCTTGAAAGGTTACAGGCTCTGGAAGCTGTGCAGAAAGAAGTGTGGGCCTCTATCCAAGAAGTCTATCGGCCAGAGGACATCTCAGTACCTCATCAATTCCAAGTGGGAGACTCTGTCTACGTGAGACAACACCGAATGGGAAATCTTGAGCCCCGGTGGAAAGGACCCTTCATCGTCCTTTTGACTACTCCCACAGCTGTGAAAGTGGATGGCATCTCCTCCTGGGTCCACGCTTCACATCTGAAGAGAGCACCTCAACCAGGCCCGGATTGGCGAGTAATTCGGACTGATAACCCTCTTAAACTTTGCTTGTGTAAGAATGATTGTGTCACTGGTGATTCTGATGGCCCAGCTACTCCCCACTCTTCAGGACCCCAACCCCCACGAACCTAAACTACTGACATGGCAGGTCTGTTCCCAAACAGGGGAGACAGTATGGTCCATTTCTAAGGTTGCTCCTCTTAAAACCTGGTGGCCATCCCTGCACCCTGATGTTTGCGCTTTGGTCGCTGGAATAAGAGGCTGGGATATACCCGAGCTTAGCTGGATGCAGGCAAACAGGGTCAGGCCCGCGACTTCGGCGTATTACGTCGGAGGAAAACAAGCCCAGAGCCAAAGTGGCTTATGGAGCTTTGGGTGCAGAAATCCGGCCACACGCCAGCAGATAAAGACCACTACTTTCTATGTCTGCCCCCGTGACGGATGAACCTACCAACAAACCCAACAATGTGGGGACTTGCAATCTTTTTATTGTAACTCTTGGGGTTGTGAGACTACGGGTAACGTTTATTGGAATCCTGTGTCTGACTGGGACCTCCTTAAAGTAACCCAGAACCGCACATCCCCCAACTGTGAATGGACAGGACTGTGCCTCCCCTTAAATATCACGTTCAGTGATAAGGGATGCCAGTATGACGGGTGGATCACTGGACGGCAGTGGGGACTTAGATATTACAAATCTGCATATGACAAGGGCCTCGTATTTACTGTCAGACTTAAGGTTGAGACCCTTCCAGCTGCCCCAATCGGACCTAATTCTGTCCTAAGAAATCAACCACGTCTCCCAACCTCGATCTTGAAGCAGACTCCGGTGCCTCCGGTAGACCCTATCGCTATTTCTGCTGCCCTCACCCCTGACCAAATAGCCCCCTTTCCTGACACTGGACAACGCCTCTTCAATCTTCTTGAGGGGGCTTTCCAAGTTCTAAACACCACCAACCCTAATACTACTAAATCCTGTTGGTTGTGTTTCTCCTCTAGACCTCCTTACTATGAAGGATTGGGGCTGTTGGGAAATTTTAACAGAACGACCAGCCACGAGATCTGTAGCTGGGGAAGCCATAAGAAGCTGACCCTGACCGAGGTGACTGGAAGAGGGAAATGTTTAGGTTCGGTTCCCCCCACTCATGAAGCTTTGTGTAATGAAACCATATCCGTAAATTCCTCAGGTGAAAATGAGTATCTAGTCCCTCCTCCCGAAGGGTGGTGGGCCTGTAATACTGGATTGACCCCATGTGTCTCTACTTCCGCCTTCAATTCTTCCTGCGACTTCTGTATCATGGTTCAATTAGTACCTAGATTGATGTATCATGATGATTTCTCATTCGTAGCTGAATTTGAACCAAAACACAGGTATAGAAGGGAGCCAATCTCGCTGACCTTAGCTGTGTTATTAGGAATAAGAGTTGCAGCTGGAGTAAGAACAGGGACAGCCGCCATTATCCAAGGGAACCAACATTATGCGGGATTGAAGACAGCAATTGATGAAGACCTAAAGACTATAGAACAATCCATTACCAAATTTGAAGAATCTCTAACCTCCCTGTCTGAAGTAGTCTTGCAGAACAGACGAGGATTAGATCTGTTGTTTTTAAAAGAAGGAAGATTGTGTGCAGCCTTAAAAGAAGAATGCTGTTTTTACGCAGACCATTCTGGAATAGTAAGAGATTCAATGTCAAAACTTAGGGAAAGGCTAGATCAAAGAAAGAGAAAACGGGAGGCCGGCCAAGGGCTATTTGAGTCCTGGTTTACTAGATCTCCGTGGCTTACAACCTTGATATCCACCTTGACTGGGCCTCTACTTATTCTTATACTACTCCTCACTTTAGGACCCTGTATACTAAATCGGCTGATAACTTTTGTTAGAGAAAGAGTGAGTACCGTTCAAGTGCTAATGTTGAGGCAACAATATCATTCACTCGCACAAAAAGAGGACACAAGCATTCCATGATTGGAATGC
This sequence comes from Manis pentadactyla, assembly GCF_030020395.1. Classification (NCBI taxonomy): domain Eukaryota; kingdom Metazoa; phylum Chordata; class Mammalia; order Pholidota; family Manidae; genus Manis; species Manis pentadactyla. The sequence continues at coordinate 46,179,109 of NC_080026.1, read as the reverse complement.
TTCTTAGAAAAGAAGTGGGGAAATGTAGAATCCTTCACTAAAAATCAACCTTATTGAAGATAGAAAGTTAGCATAAGTATAGCCATCTTAAAAGCTTAGACACCATTTTCTAACCTAGAAGGAAGAAAATAGGAAAATATTAGAACCTTGAAAAACAAGTTAGTCAGCCAGCGTTGATTGCAGTGACCTTTAGTTAGCCAACCTCAATCAGTTAATCATACATACCAAGCTTACCTTACTACGAACCACCCTAATATTCCGAGGGTGATCTTATCTCACCAGACCCCCAGGATGTGGCGTCAGCCAAAATGTATGTGTTTTTTTGAAAAAACAATGTGATGTGTTTGTGGGAAAATACTGCTTTTTTGAAAATGCTATATAAACCTCTGACTCTAAGTGCTCGGGGTCCTTGTTGAGACCCGCTACGTCGGGCTGACACTTGGACCCCAGCTAGCTGGTCTCTGAATAAATTCCTCTTGCTTATTGGATCAAGAGACGCCTTCTGTGAGTGATTTGGGGCGGCGCTCTCCTCTGGGAGAATCCAACAGTTACTTCTAATAAAAATGAGGGTGATTTTAGAGAAAAGTATTGTTTCAATAATGCAGTCTTATCTATACTAAATCCTAATACTAGTCATTGAGATGTAAACTCAATCCAGAATTCTAGTTTCCCCATGATATATGGCTATAATTCTCAATTAGAATATTCATATTTCTAGTTCTCATATTCAGCCATGCATTCTTAATCTTGTCAAGTTTGTCCTTCCAGAATGGAAAATCCAACCCCAGATGTTGCTACTTAACCTAATAACATGATTTGTTCTATCTTGCTCAAAAGCCATAAAACTGCAAATAGTAATAGTAATAGAAATGGAACCCAGAATAGAAGTGCCAATCTTCCGAGGCCCTCTCAAATGACCAGTGATGGAGACCTAACTGCACCCTGTACTGCAACCCCTCTCAGCATGAAGCAGCCAGAGTGGTCATTGCCCCCTTTCCCTAGCAGCAGCTAGGGTCTCTATCTGTAAAGGGGGGAATGAGACAGGGAGTATGGGCTTAGAATAAGGTGAGAGCCTCTGGAAAAAGCAAGGCAGGATATTTGTAGTCAGAGCAATGTAACTACATGCTAGGAAACCCCCCTATTGCTGGGAGCCATGTTACTCAAGCTGTGTAGCAAAGCTCAGGCTGGAGGGAGGCCCCCACAAAGCAGGGGCCTTCACAGCTGACTCCCTCTATTACTCACCTTGATTTTGTTATTCTCCATTATACTATTGGCTTTGTTTTTGCTAGCATTGTTGCCAAGGGCTAAGCTAACCTTTGCTAAGCAACACGAAAAGGAGGAGAACAGAAACTTCCCAGAAGCTTTTCAGGACAGTGGTCCTGAAGAATAGAACATGCAGAGGCCAGATGGCAATCTTGGCATAGAATACCAAAACCTGCAGGTAGCTAGTCAAACATTGACTACCCCATCTCCACCTAAGTGGGAATGCCCCCCTTTTTTGTAATGCTAGTGAAATTAGTGATGGAGAGTTTTATAGAAAGAGTTATGAGAGAATATTGAATAGAATAACTCTGACACTTAATCTTCTCATGTTTTCTTCTATTTGCTACTTCTACAACTTTTCTTCTTCCTTCCTAATTACAGCCATTTACTAAAATTTGTGCCTTATATGTGAAATTACCAAATACCATAATTTTTCAAGAAGTAAAGATACCTCAAGACAAGTGCTTGGCCTGGAATCCACAGGGCACAAATCTGCAAATAAGTGAAAAACTAACATTTTCAAAGAACATTACTTCTCTCTCACTTACCAGCTTTATATTTCCCTGTATGGCCCCAGAAGATGACTGGTTAACCAGAGACGGGTAAGATTCCTCAAGGGAGGAACAACCTAAGACAGGCACAGTTGCAGGGGGGCCATAAGGTGAGAAAATGGGGGACAAAAGAGGTGAGGCTTAAAACCTCACCGCCCCCCAGTTTTGAGAGAAATTGTCTACACCCGTGGATGTTTTGTTGCCCTTGTCTGGCTTGGATTAATACCTAGTCTATAGGCACAAACCTGATCATCTACACTTGCCTTCTTACAGTTCTAAATCATGCTTTCTATCTTTATCTTGCATCTACCTACAATAGAATAAATATTATGAGGAGATAAAATGTACCCATTGCATTAGAAATATAGATGATGATACCTGCCTAGATAACTGAAGTAGTGAGTGACCTGTATTTCACCCTGAGCTGATAAACTCCTGTAAGACCCAACAGCCTTATTCCGGTCTGTGCTTCCCCCCCAGTGAGGAGACGAAGGCCACGGCAGATTGATGCAGCAAGCAAGAGGTTTATTGTTATTCCAGCTAGCTGGGGTCCAAGTGTCTGCTCCACACAGCGGGTTTCAACAAGGACCCCGAGCACTTAAAACTAAGGGTTTATATAGCATTTTCAAAACACTTAACTCTTAGTAATTTTCTACAGCTGCACATTATCTTTGCAAGACATACATCCTGGGGTTAAGCGAGAGCAAGATAAGACCACTCCTCAATTGTTAGGGAGGTTCTGCACAATAAGCTTGGTATGTAGGATTAACTGACCAAGGTTAGCTGACCGAAGGCCACAGCTGCCCCCATCCCGGTGTTCATGATTAACTTGTTTTCCAAGGCCTTACCCAGTTCCAGTTTTTCTTCTTTTAAGTCACAACTTCAGAAAACTGCTTCTAGGCCCTTAAGATGGCTACTCTTATGCTAACTTATTCTCATTCTTACACTCCATAGTCACTGCTACATACTGCACACTTCTGTGGTCACATGCACTACTTAGAAACTGCATTGCATAGAAACGTAAAACATAAAAGAGTACATGTTGCTGAGAAAAGTTTCGGTCAAGGAACAGAAACGATTACCTGTCTAACACTTGACCAACCATGAATAGATTAGAAAGAAGAAGAAAGAAAAAAAGCTTTTCTATACCTATTAATCAACTGCCTATGTGTTAGGAAAGAGTATAAACCTAAATGTGATTTATTCCCACTAGGATGTTTAAACATTTTAACAGTAAGGTATTAACCTTACTGTTAATAAGCCATGTGGTGGAAGCTGCTCCACCTGAGAGTGGGGGTGGGGGAATTGATAAGGACCTGGCTATACCTATTTGAGTTTTTTAAACCTACTTATAAGAAGTGGATAAATGTAAAGGAAAGATATAACGGGCTTACGCGACGTCTGGGGAAGACTGTGAATCGTGTAGTATTCAGCCAATGAGGAACCAGGGGAGGGACTTACGCTCTAGGAGATAAATTACTGGTGCCAATCTCCCCAAGTGTGCCTGCCCACCAGCCACCCGATCTTGCAAGACTATCATTAAAGCCTCGCTCTGCTGTTCTCTTTGTCTCCGTGTCCACTTATTGAATTTGGACCAGTGAGTGTTTCTCACAGTTTGGGGGCTCATCCGGGATCCTCTTGCCTGTGCAAAGTGGGGGCCCAAGTGGAGTGGGAAGATGCATCCCACCCGGCTTTGGGCGACCCGCTCAGTCTGGGTATCTCACCTTCGCACGGAAGCCGAAGGGAGACCCGAGACTGTTGTGCGGAGAGAGCGTGACAGAGGCAGGGGAGAAAACTCAGGCACTGGCACCCAGGCAACCTCGTGCATGAGCCAAGGTGAGAAAATTGGGCTATAAGTACTGCCTTGGTGGTTGGGCATTTTTCAGAGGTTGAGTGTGTGTGGCTGAGATGTGTAATCTCGGGGTGTGTGCAAGAAACTTCATTTATGGGGGGTTGAGTACACAGGGATCTCAGACACAGGGACCTCCTGAGGGGTGGGAAATACAAATTTTAGGCCTAAGGAAGCAGAAAAAGAGAATCAGATGAGCTCCCTTGGAATTCCCCCCAGATAGCCTGCTGGGGTGAAGGTTACGGTACTGGGGGGACGCCTCCTGTACTGGGTTAAGGACAAACAGAAGATGATCAAATTTTGCTGTTTTGTCTGGATTCAAGTTAGATCAGATGAAAACTGGCTTTCCCAGGTTTAAGTTATTTTTTTTTTGACGGTAATAAAGCCTCCAGTTCACCTGAGGGATCTGTTGGTTACCAAGGGCGCTTCCCCTATTTCCCCTCAACACCAGAGAAGGAAAAGCTAGTGAGGAGGAAATACAAGAGACCTCCCAGGACAAGCCCTGGTGTTGGGAGAGTGTTGTGTGTTTTCCTCGGTCCCTTTCCCCGCTGCAGCCACAGCAGAGAGTTGAGAGGCGGGGACATGGTGGTGAGGAGGAGTTAGAGTTTTGTTTGGAGTTACTCCTGGAGAGAGAAAGTGAGGCTGCCTCAGGAGGGAGAGGCACCCTGGGAGGTTGGAGAGAGAAAGTTTTAAGTTAAAAGGTTGTGTAATTTGAGGGTGCTGGTGGCCTCAGAGAGGGGTGCCCTGGGGATTGGGGGTTCCCTTTTTAAGGATTCTTTAGGAGTGTGCCTGGCACCTGGAGGTGTAGACTTGTTAGGTGGCCTCAAGTATCTTTGATGAGACATTATGATTTCTTCTATGGGTAATTCTGCAAAATTAGCTTAACACTGCTTTTAGTCCCCTCCCAGGATGGCAGCTTCCTGGTTTGGGAGCATATCAGGACTGGCTGCCCTTCTTCCAAATCTGTTTGCTAATGAGTAAGTTGAGAATCTTGCTTCTGACCTGGGTATTAAAATGCAATCTTTGGAATGAAATCCTTCCTGGCTTTTGCTATGTTGTTTACAGCTGTGCCTGCATGCTAAATTGATTTTCTGGGTTGCAGACTATTTGGGGTCAAAAAGAAAAAAAAATAGCATATAGGTAAAGTTAAAAAAAAAGGAAAGAAGAGGCTGGGCCTGCATGATTAACATAATAAAGACAGGCTATGCTGACGTACCCTCTCCTTTCTCTGAGGAATATTCAAACATTCTAGTCCAAGTTGCTCCTGTCTTTTTGAGCTTTAATTAACTCTGGGTCTTTTTAGTGGACTTCCCTGGCCTTTTCCTCTTTCCACACCACTCATATCTCATATCAACAGGCATTCAGAAGTGGAAAGAAGTAAGGCTTTAGTGCATTTGCATCTTTCCTCAGGGGTGGAGAGAAATCATCTCCATATCAATGGGTAATTACCTGGGCAACAGAGGGCTTATCTGTACCTGAGAGGTGAGGGGGAGGGCTGGTTTTTGGCTGATCCCAGAGCTTGAAAGAGAAATGGCCCCAGACTGCAGCTTGTGAGTAGTAAATAGATTTTAAACTTTATTTCTCCCTTTGACTGATTTCAGTTTTTAGAGGTATTTTGCCTCAAGATTTCCTCTCTCTGGACTTAACAATGTAAGAAGGACTTAGAGTTTCCCTTGCCATCTGGGTAGTCCACCAGGAATCCCAAGATGTTTCCATTGAGAGAGGTCCCACTAGGACAAGGGGAAATTTGTTAATGCTCCCCTCATGGGTACTGAGGTGAGAAATTTTAAGCATTGCTAGAAGATCCCCTTGGCCAAGTGGACCCACTAGATTAATTCCTGGAACCTAGTTATATACTTAGGTTGAATTGACGCCCATCATGAATATTCTATTCCCTGGTGGTGAGAAGGGAGTGATCAGGAGAGCTGCTGTGTCCATTTGGGAACAAAAACACCCACAGGGCCAGGGTGTCCAGTCAGTGGAACAAAAGTTTCCAAATGTAGATCCTAGAAGGGAAAATAATAATCTAGGGGATAGAATTAAAATGCAGGATCTTTGAGGGCTAATTATAGAGGGAATTAGGGAATTGGCCCCAAGATCCCAAAATGTTTCTAAGGTGTTTGAAGTCCAATGGGAAAAGGAAGACACCCCAACTGCATTTTCACAGAGACTCAGGGACCAGATGAGAAAGTGTTCAGGACTTGACCCAGAAGCTCAAGTAGGATAGGATCTTTTAAAAGTCAATTTTGTAACCATAAATTGGCCAGATATATCTTAAGAAATTACAGAATTTACATGGATGGAATGGAAAACCTAGAGAAGAATTACTGAGAGAAGCACAAAAAGTTTAGAAGAGAGGCTAGAAGCTTGTATTTCAAATTGTTAGAGGGGGAGCCAGACCCTCTCCAATGGATCCAGTAGAACTGCAAATTCTAGAGGAATTGAAAGCAATCTTTTGTCACCACCCCAGTCCTGGCATTCCCATCTTTAGAGGAGCCATTTCACTGGTTTGTTACTGTTGAACAAGGTTCCCTGTAGGGGTTTTGACCCAAGCCTGAGGAGGAAAGAAATAACCAGTAGCCTTTATGTCTAAACTATTGGACCCTGTCTCTGGGGGACAGACTTACTGCATTCAGGCCATCGCAGCCATGACCTTACTGGTGGAAGAGCAGGAAATTAACTTGGAGGAGCCCTCACGGTCAGTACTCCTCACCAGATTTGGATCATGCTTACTTAATCAGTGGGCTGGGCACTGGCTAATAGATTCTCAAATTTTAAAATATGAAGCAAGTTTACTTGACAAAGATGACCTGATCTTAACCACAGACACCTGTCTCGATCCGACCAGCTTCCTATGGGCAAGGGAGGCTGAAGGTCAGTCAGAATTGAGCCATAGTTGCATGGACCTCATAGAGTATCAGACTAGAGTCAGGCCTGACTTAAGGAAAACTCCTCTAGGTGGGTGTATGAAACTGTTTATAGATGGTTCTTCCCGGATCTATCATCTGGGCGAGTGACATATGGCTGATGTAGACCAGTTATCCATCTGCAAAAAGGGGAGATTACCCAATCATTAGTCAGCTCAAACCTGTGAGTTGTTTACTCTTAATCAGGGCTTAAAACTACTTTCAGATAAGGAAGGCACTATTTACAGACATGCCTTCGGAGTAGTCCATACCTTTGGAAAAATTTGGACAGAAAGGTCTTTCTGAAGAAATAATAAAGTTACTTTTAGAGCAAGTTATTCCTAGGTTTGAGTTAATAGAAAATGTTGATTCAGTTAACGGGAGTCATTTTACTTCAAAAGTACTACAGGGAATAATGATTATTATATGAGCTACCATATCTGGGAAGGGCAACAGACTTGCCCGCTATGGAAACAAAAGATCAATTTTTAAGAGAATATGTGCTGGCCATGTCTTTTAACTTATCTTCTCTCAAGCTGAAAGGACTCCTCACCCAGACTCCCCCACTTGAGTTCTTGGCTCACTGCTTCCAGTCTAGACACCTGGTGTTAGTAAAATCCTTGGAAAGAAGATGGACTCCAGCCAGCTGGGAAGGCCCCTACCAAGTGCTCCTGATCATGGAGACTGCAGTGAGGATGGCTGAAAAGTGTTGGACTCATTACACCAAAGAAACTGATCGGGGGATCTGGGGACAAAACAGAATTGAAAGTGTTCCAGGTGGCTCACCAACCTTTAGGGCTGAAACTAAAAAGAACCTAAAATGTTAAATTTTATCCTAACTCTGTATTTCACAGGCAAGTCGCAGGAAGCCCTGGAATGGGAAGGAACTCCTGGTTATCCTGTCAAACTGGTAATCAATATTACTAAAACATCAAGCCCCAAACCATTAGGTTTGATGCTTGTCAGGTTCTCTCTTGTGGTGACCTAAATGACCAAAGATAGCTTTCTGGAGATAATAAGTATCTCTGTCCTGAATAGGCAAATCTTAATAGAATAAAAAGGCAAGTAGCCCCCCCATGTCCAAGGTAGAGCAGTGTTTGGTGGACTACCCAGTTTCAAGGGTGGACAGCCCCTCATGCAGCAGAAAAATCTTTAAAAAGAAAGCTCCACTTAGCTAAAGGAATTCCTCCTGACAGTTGCCAGGACAGACAGTGTAACCCCCTTTTATTAAGTATACATAAACCTCAAGACTTAGACTCAGACCCTGTAATTGTCCTCATGTTTACAGACTCAGTGCAGATGTCATTGGAGTAGATCCCATGGAAGGTTTAGTCTTAATTTAATCAAAGGCAAGACTTCACCCATAGTGACCACCCCAAATCCTGAGAGAAATAACAAGCCAGAGCTTCCCCATAATGACCCTAGACTAGTTACTGCAATAGAGATAAAAGATCTAAAACAGACTCTTGAAATAGAGATAGGTTATGGAGATACCAATGCCTGGGTAGAGTGGGTTAAATTTTCAGTACTTGCTTTGAATAAAAGCGATTGTTACGTATGTACTGCTAGATGGCCACAGGCACAGGTGGTCCTGTTCCCTCTCTGCTGAGACACAGACCCCACTGGGATGAGCTGCATGTTGGCCCTGTACCAGGACAAGGACGCTTGGGGAAATGAGACTTGCAAGGGCTTGTCTTTACTCTTTCATGCACTAAAGAAGTCAGACCCAAGGGCAATCTCTCTTTTTCCATAGAGAAGATGAATCACTCCTCATGCCTCTCTAGGCAAGGGGAAGGTTTCACAACTCCTGTGGGGAACATACTGACTTGTACCCACATCCTAAATGTCTCTAAAGAGGGCAAAGTCTCAAAATTACACATCCCCTGAGTGGATGTTTGGTGGTACTGTGGAAAGGGAAGCTTGCGCTACTTGTTGCCACCTGGACTAGGACTTGTGCTTTAGTCCAATTGACCATTCCATTTACCCTGGCATTTCTCTCCACACCCAATGAAAAAATTTTTTCATAGAAGTTTGTAGATCATTACAAGGCACCACTTTAGCTAGCTAATGAATTAGCTGAAAACTGGCACCAGTGACCCTTTTATAGACTGGTTGGAAAGATGGTTTGGAAAATGGAAAGCTATAGTTGCCTCTGTTTTAACATCCCTTGTTGTGAGACTTTTAACTGCTGTAGGATGCTTTATCATCCCCTGTGTGAGAGGCTTGACTCAAAAGCTTATAAAGTAGCAGCCATAAACAAGCAAATACCTATGACCTACACCCAAAATAATCTTATTAGAAGAAAATTTGAACTATGAGGAAGAGAGTAAAAAGCTATCAGAGAAATTTGAGAAAGGACCAAGTGTAAATTACAATACATTACTGGGAATAAAATCAGAGATTCTTAAATAAAAAGAGGGGGGATCTGTTAGGAAAGACTATAAAACCTAAATGTGATTTATTCCCACTAGGATGTTTAAACATTTTAACAGAAAGGTATTAACAAAGGGCCACGTGGTGGAAGCTGCTCGGGCTGAGAGTGGGGGTGGGGGAATTGATAAGGGCCTGGCTATACCTGTTTGAGGTTTTTAAACCTACCAATAAGAATAAGATAAATGTAAAGGAAAGATATAATGGGCTTAGGCGACGTCCGGGGAAGACTGAATCGTGTAGTACTCAGCCAAAGAGGAACCAGGGGAGGGACTCGCGCACTAGGAGATAAATTACTGGCGCCAAACTCCCCAGGTGTGCCTGCCCACCAGACACCGGATCTTGCAAGACCGTCATTAAAGCCTCGCTCTGCTATTCTCTTTGTCTCCGTGTCCACTTATTGAATTTGGACCAGTGAGTTTCTCACATATGCCAATTAATCAACAGAACAATAAAAAATAATCATATACTTGTGCAAAATGGTATAAAGCTGTCATTGGCACTTTGTCGAGAGGCCACCTCCATCTGACTGTGTCCTGTCTCTCCATGCACTGACTGAAAGGGTATCTCGCCGCAACCCTCCTTACCCAGAATGACTCAGGAGACTTGGGCCCACACAAGAAATTTTATTATCTTAAGGAGAAAGTGGCTGCCTCAGAGGGGGGTGGGGAGGCAGAGCAGGTGGACAGAGGGCTTCAGCGTGGTGCCTTTTATTGTGGCAGATTCCCTCGGCCTGTTGCCTTGGGGCAGGGTCGGGTTGTTTAGAGATAAGGCGGTGTAAGCCCAGGCATAATTCTCACCAGCTTATGTGCTTGGCACCATAGGGCAAATGAAGGATAAATTACTATATTCTTACACTGACTCCATCTCATCCTTTTGGGCTTCAAACCCACCAGCTGGAACTGGACTCCGGCACCCTACTAAAACACTGTGTTAAACATTAAGCTCTAGAATCATTCTTCAGTGAGATCAGTTAATGTTCCCCAGATAAAGAAGAGTACCACATGTTTTATTATGCTAATCATTTGCAATTGTGTATAAGATTCACTTCAGCATACTAAAAGGCCCAGACCTACGTGTTGTCTTTCCTCCAGATCTGAAGAGGTAATTTTGCAAACTGAGCAACTAATTTAGCATGCAGACCTAGCTGTATATGGCATAGTAAAAGGCAGGAAGAATTCCATCTTAAAGATATTCCATTTTAACACCCAGGAAGTTTAAGAGGCAGAATTCCTTAGCAAATAGACAATACCTCAGCCCACCTTGGGAGCTGAGCTGGCAAGCCTTTTGATATGCTCCCAGACCAAGACACCGATATCCAAGAGAGAAATCATGGCAGGAAATTCCTTAAGTTAATTTTTAATATTCAGAGACCACTTAACAAGTCCTTCCCCAAGGCTTTAGAGATAGTCCCCACCTTTTTGGACAGGCTCTATCTAGCACAAGACTTCAAATCCCTTACTCTCTAAGCTCCACCCTCCTTCAGTATGTAGATCTCCTGTGTGTAGTCCCTCCCTACAAACCTCTCAAGATACTATTCTCCTTTTAAACTTTCTCTCAAAACATGGCTATCAGGTCTCACCCTCCAAAGTTTAGCTGTCTGCCGCTCAAGTCACATACCTGGGAGTTTAGCTCTCCCTAGACTACACAGCCATTACCATAGACAGGAAAAAACTCCAAACCATGTTCATTCCAAACAGCAAAGACACCACCCCTAACTCCCAAATGGCAAGGACCATACACAGTAATCCTTTCCACGCCAACTGCAGTTAGACTCCAGGGTCTTACTCATTGGATACACAACTCCCACCTTAAGCTGTTTGTCTCACTTTATTGCCCTCCCACCAAATTTCCCACAGGTTCCTACTCCTCCACCCTGACGGGACTTCTTACACTCCGCATTTCGCGACACTCATCTCCACTTCCACTCATCACTGAAGAAGTTTCTGCCAGCATGGAGTCCTAAGTCCTCCCTTACATCCACCATGCATCATGCTTCAGGACTGTTAACCCTGTTCTCAACAGTTATTCTCTCACCAGACCTATCTTCCCAACACCAGCCCTTTCTTTCTGCCTACACATATGTCCCCAAAGAATGCTATAATTCAGCCACCCTATGTAAAGAGCAATCAGCCCAAATGCAAAAAATTTCTAACCAAACCTTTAACCAGCTTATATTACAGGATTACCAACCCCTCTCCAAAGATGATGATCCTTATTAAACCTGGAATATGCCGTCGCCACTGCAGACCAAGGACTCACCTGAGGACTGCCCCCCATCAATTCAAAAATGAACTTCATCGCCCCTAGTCAGCAGGAAGCAGTTACTGAAGACTGACCTTCACCCCTTCCCAAATCCTCTACTACTTATAAAACAAAAAAGGGAGGAATATAAGAAAATAGTAATTTATGCTCCATTTACCCCATGGTTCCAAGCACATAAATTGGTGATAATTATGCCTGGCTTGCCCCACCTTATTTCTAAACATTCCAACCTGCCCCCAAGGCAAAAGGCCAAGTGATACTCCACACATTAAAAGACGCAATGCTCTGTACCACTCTGCTGCATTCTCTCTCTCTCTAGGGGCAGCCAGTTTCTCTTTCAGATAATAAAATCTCTTGCATGGCCCATGTCTCCTGAGTCATTCTGGGTAAGGAGGGTCGTGGCAAGATACCCTTTCGAGGTTAGCCTTGGGATAGCATGAGAATTTGATTTTGTCCAAGAGCATTGCCTTTCGACTTGATATGAAGATTTCCTACATAAGTTCCAAGGTGCCCCTCCTGAGTAGGCTTATGACTCTTATTCTTTTAACTTGAAAAGGGAAAATACAAGAATTCTCAAGAAAAGTGATCCTGGAAATACATGTGAGTGAAACATAGTGCAGCATCAGAAAGGCAAAGTTTATAAATACAGAAAACGTATTAAAGGAAAAGGGTGATTTTTAGTGGGTGCAAATGTTTGACATGAATTATAAAAATTAAACAAAGAGCAGATAAAAGCATAAGTTAATCCAATTAACTAAAATTTCCTCTAAGCAAATAGTACATATTTGGAATGAGAATTTTGATAATGAAGATAAATGAATGACCCTGGTTGAGTAGATGTTAAGTGCATGCTGCAATATACAATGAGAAATGAGAATATTCAGACTATGAAAAGGAAATATGGGTAGTTAAACATGTGATATACCTACCAAGACAATGTGGGGAAGTTGGGGTTCCTATGGCCAGGATACTCACTGAACTTAAACCACCTGATGATGTAACTGGCCTTTTGCTAGGCTACCACTTCCACACCTTAGGCAATAAGCTATTATTGTGCTACATAAACAGCTCTGCCCAGTGCTCTGGGCAGCGGCAGAGATGCTAGTGCTCGACCTACTGCCCAGAGAGCAAGCCAGGTAATAAACCCTTTCACCCCAAAGACCCCTTTGCTGTCAATTTCTTCGGTCACATTGAATCCATAGTGAACTTGCCTGGGGCTGAAACCCACTGGCAAGACAATCAGTGAAAGCCAGCAGGGTTCATTGCTGACCAGGGAAAAAGACAGGCTGCCCTTATGGGAGGGGTGCTTCAGTGGGCTACCCCTGTGAATGAGGAGACAATAGATCATCCCCCAGTGAGTATGTGGTCGGAGGTGGCTTGCCTGTAAGAGACTGGGCCTCACTCCAAGACTGGAGGCAAGTGGAGGTGACACCTAAGGCAGTAGGGGTGGCCCTTGGTATAGTAAGCACATCCTTTAAGAAACAGAGTGCCCGTGAGGCAGTGGGGACTGTGGGTTCTCACAGTATTAAAAAGGTCTACAGAAGAGATCCAAGAAATAGCAGCACAAGAACACGAGCTGCAAACTTCTGTGGATTCCCTGAGAAGGGAAATGGCATTGATGCGAGGGGGTGGCACAAGAACACGAGCTGCAAACTTCTGTGGATTCCCTGAAGAAAGAGATGGCATTGATACAAGAGGAGGCAGCATGAGAGTGCCGTCAGCAAGCTACCATTGGAGATGAGACGGCAGCACTGCCAAGTGTTCCAAAGGAGGAAGAGGCCATCAAGGAAAAAGACGAACTCCTGAGGGAAGCACAGGCAGGGGTAGCATGAGAACGTCAGCTGCGAAGCACTGAAGTGAAGGTAAGATACCTTCTGAAGACTGAGGTAGCATTGCTGTGAGGCACAGTAGAAAAGGTAAAGGTATTAGCAGAGGAGACACTCGGGGGAGAGGAGAGAGAGATGCCATCAGCCCCAGAAATGGAGGAGCTGGAGAAGGATGAAGGGGTGATGCCAAAGGCACTCCCCCTCCTGTGTTGAAAGCACGCCCATTGGTTGTAAAGAAAATAAAGACCCAGCAGCTGAAAGATCCCAAGGAGAGAAGCAGCCCACTCACCAGGTCATGGAGCACTCTATGGTCCGCCCCTATACTCAGACTGAGCTGGTAGATTTGGGCTCCTGGCTTAGGCAGAAGCCCTCAGACTCAATATCAGCTGGGCTCCTGCGTCTGTGGAACTTAGGGGTGGATGGAATTGTTCTGTCAGGATCAGAGATGGGAAAGCTGTCTTCCCTGACAGTACAGCCTGACTTGACAGAGTGATTACAAAATGTACATCAGGCCCCAGGGAGTCAATCCCTCCTTGATTGGCTTATGGCTGCACTTCATGCTGTGTGGCCCAATCCTTGTGATCTACCATCCTCTCCTGTTAGATGGCAGACATATGTTGAACTCCAACAGGTGCTATGAGAGCAAGGCATAAGAAATGCCATCTACAGTCCAGAGAATTATGGCCCAGATGAAGAGATTTTCACTACTGGGATGAGAAGTATTGTACTTCAAACGTCTCCTACATTCCTCTTTGTGTCTCTAGTGGCCATTTTCTTTCCCCTAGGTTAGGGCATTCCATAAGCGAGGTGACACGTACAGTAGCAGACTTAGGAGAGACAGAAGCAACAAGAATCTGGAAAGAAATAAGACCTATTACTCACAAGAAGAACTTACATGGCCCCATGAAGGTTATGAGGACCCAGATGTGGGCTGATTTAATATGGGCAGGAGAAGATGGAAGAAAACTAGGTGGGAAGTCCAATAGGAATTTAATAGAGCTATGGCAACAACTGAAATCAGAGCAGCAATTCCAGCCATTAAGACCAAAGAGGCAGAGGTCAAAGACAGGGCCACGTGTCCGGCCTGTGTGTTTGCAAGACTTCTTGCTGGAGAGCGAGCCAACCTCACTTGAGCCCACACAGGAAGGTGATTGGGGAACATGGATTGACTGAGGGGAAGGTCAAGGTATCTGCCCTGAGGGACCAGGTGGGGACCAGAGGCCACATGTTGAAATAGCTATCCATTGGTCATCAGTGAACATACGTGTCTTGGCTCTGGTGGAACACTGGGGCTGAATGTTCACTGATTTATGGTAACCCTGAGTGGTTCCCTGGGATCCCCATTCTCATAGATGGGGGTAAGGCTATCAGAGTGGAAAAAGGCCAGATCCCTTTGGGGATAGGGCGTCTACCCCCAAAGTATTATAGTGTGTATATATCTTCCATCCCTGAGAATATTTGGGGGATTGATATCCTGCAGGTTCTATGGTTGCAGACCACTGCAGGTGAGTTCAGACTGAGAGTACGTGTGGTGAAGACAGTTGTGAGGGGACATGCTAGATACCCACCCATAGCTTTGCCTGTGCCTCAGTGGGTGACTAATACCAAACAATAAATCTGCCTGGAGGGCATAAAGAGATTGGAGAAACTCTCCAGGAGCTGGAAAAAGTGGGTATTATAAGCTCACCCATAGTCCTTTCAATCCCCAGTGTGGCTAGTAAAATATCAAGATGGCTCCTGGCATATGACCATGGATTACAGAGAAATGAATAAAGTCGTTCCCCCTATGCATGCTGCTCTCCTCTATTGCAGGCTTGATGGATACCCTCAGCCATGAACTAGGAACATATCATTATGTGGTAGATCTTGCTAATGCCTTCTTTTCCATTGACATTGAGCAGGAAAGTCAGGAACAGTTTGCCTTCATGTGGGAAGGATGGCAATGGACTTTAACCATCCTTCCACAGCCCAACCATCTGTCGTGGACTTGTAGCCCAGGACTTGGCTATGTGGGAGAAACTGTGAATGGTGCATCTGTACCATTATATTGATGATGTCATGCTCACATATAATTCTCTTTCAGATCTAGAAGGTGCAGCACATAGACTGCTGCAACAATTACAGGAGAAAGGATGGGCTGCGAACAGCACCAAGGTTCAGGGACCTGGCTTGTCTGTCAAATTCTTTGGGGTTGTCTGGTCAGGTAAGACCAAAGTTATACCAGAAGCAGTTATAGATTAAGTCCAGGCCTTTCCTACCCCCAGAACTGTAACATTGTTACAGGAGTTTCCGGGTCTTCTAGGCTACTGGAACAAATTCTGAAGCACTTATATCAGTTGGTATGAAAGAGTGTCAGGTGGGACTGGGATGAGACATGTGCATCTGCCTTTACTATAGCAAAATGGGCAGTCAAAGCCATGCAGGTTTGAGTGTGATAGACCCATCAAGGCCCTGTGAGCTGGACATTCATGTGACTGAAGATGGTTATGTCTGGGGTCTCTGGCAGTGGCTTGAATGAACTCTCCAACCTGTTGGATTCTGGTCACAACTCTGGAAAAGGGCAGAGGAATGATACACTTTGATAGAAAAACAACTGGTTGCCATATATTATGTCTTGCTGGCTACAGAACCCATCACTGGAATGGTCCCAGTAAAGGTAGTAACCACCTATCCCATCTTAGGGTGGGTACAAGACTGGACCCAAAAGCCAAGGAGTAGTGTGGCACAAATGCTCAGACTAGCCAAGTGGGGTGCTTACCTACAGCAGTGTAGTGCCCTCTCTAGTAGCCTCTTGAGTGAAGAACTCCAACGCCTGTTGTGGCTGGTGACATATGCTAGAGAAAAGCAGGAAGAACTTGCTTTTGAACCATTAGTAGCAGAGAGTCCCTAACAGGAGAGAAGAGCCCCTATACCTGAAGATGCATGGTACACAGATGGCTCCAGCCAAGGGCATCCCCCCAAATGGAGGGCCATAGCTTTCCATCCTAAGACTGAGACAATATGGATGGAAGATTGTGAGGGGAAGAGCAGCCAGTGGGCAGAGTTGTGGGCTGTGTGGCTTGTGATCAGCCAGGAGCGCTCCCCTATAGTTGTCTGCACTGACAGCTTGGCTGTCTATTGAGGCTTGATCCTGTGGCTACCAACCTGGTACCATGTCAACTGGCTGGTTGCTTACCAACCCCTTTGGGGACAAGAATTGTGGCAAGTCCAATGGGCCTGTGGTCAGACTAAAATAATTACAGTATACCATGTGACAGGTCATTTGCCACTGGCATCCCCAGGAAATGATGAAGCAGGTAAATTGGCCCAGATACGTTGGTTAGAAGGAAAGCCTGCCTCTGATGTAGCCCAATGGCTACATCTGCATTTGTTGCATGTGAGGCAAAAGTCAATATGGGGCTTGCCTTTGACCTTTGGAGAAGTTCATAGAGCCTGGCAGGTGTGTGTTGTGTGCTCCAAAAGGGACTTACACTGAGTTCCACAGCAACATAGGACAACAGCTAAGGGCTCTATACCCTTCATCAGATGGCAGATAGACCATATTGGGCCTCTACCTGTGTCAGAAGTATATCGGTATGTGCTGACTTGTGTGGCACAGCTACTGGAATTCTGGTTACTTTTCCTACCCATTTTGCAGACCAGCAGAGGACCAAAAGAGGTCTGGAGTCTCTCTTTGCTGCCTATGGCCGACCACAGGTAATTGAGCGTAATCAGGCACCCATTTTACTGGACATGCACTGCAAGAATGGGTGTGACAGCTGGGAATCAAAATTAAGTTTCATGTGCCATACAGTCCTTCCACAGCACTTATGATAGAGAGGCACAATGGCTTGTTAAAATCCGGACTACTGTCAGATACCAATAATCTGCGGGGATGGTCAGTCTGCTTGTGGACTGTGCTATGGTGTTTGAATGAGAGACTGTGAAAGGGAGCCCTTAGTCCTGTAGACATGTTAACACATATGACTCCCTCCCTATACAACTGCAAGTACAAACCAAGGAAGAATCACTGAAGCTGAGGTTCGGCCACCAGAATAACATCTTACTGCCAGCACCAACTTCACTGAATCCCAGGGACTCCATTGAGTGGACATGGCCTTGGACCTTTTGACACATGAACCAATGATGGCTGGCTCTCCTGGTACCTTGGGGACAAGGCCTGAATGCTCACCTCCTGTGTATTCCTGGAATAACAGCAGAGTGGTTACCAAAGTTCACAGTAGTATATCCTGAACTGCCAGAAGGTAGGTGCATCTTACTGGGGTGTTTTGTTTTATCATTATGGCCAGTGCATGCACCTCCAGTACCACTATATGTAGACCCTTCAGTAACCCCCATGGGGAAAGGAGTAAAAGTATTGTATACTAGACCTAGAAGAGACCCCCTTGCTGCTACAGTCCTATCACAGGACCACTGTCTTTCATGCATCCTACCTGGTGGACAAGATTTGCCTATGTTGATGGCATGAAAACATGTGTCTTCTCACTCCTAAAGTCTTTGTGGTTTGGGAACTTCCTCTGACTTGAGGATTATTATAATTTTTTTATTAGATACCTCCTCTGTCTTGAGGATTATTATAATTTTTGTTACCTGTATCAAAGTCTTGCTGTATCTTAATTGTTATTATGTCTAAGTTGTTTTTATCTTCTGTTGCTATCATGGAATCTGGTTACAGTGCTCCAGCTTTCTTGCACAGGGACCACTGTGGAAGATTGAAAGCATGTAGATTGTAAGGCGAGAATCCTGAAGAGGTGGAGTGTGGGGAAGTTGGGGTTCCTATGGCCAGAATCCTCACTGAACTTAAACCACCTGATGATGTAACTGGCCTGTTGCTAGGCTGCCCCTTCCACACCTTTAAGCAATAAGGTATTGTGCTATATACAGATCTGGCCCAGTGCTCTTGGAGGAGGCAGAGATGCTAGTGCTTGACCTACTGCCCAGAGAACAACCCTTTCACCCCAAAAACCGTTTTGCTGTAAATGTCTCTGGTCGCATTGAATCCATAGTGAATTTATCCAGAGCTGAAACCTATTGATACTACAAAAGGCCAACTAATCACCTTGTAGGAACCCAAGATGTCAAGTGTCTCTGTTGTAATGAACTTACTCTGGCATCATGGAAATGACTGCTGGCTGCCCCTGACTGGAGTCCTTGAGGTAGAAAGGACCAGCAAATCCATATGGCATGGAAGGCAAAACATAATTATACATAATGTTTATAACTGCATAAATCCATGCTCCCAGAAGGAAGGAGATAAATAATAATGCATATATTGGGAGGGTGACTTTTAACAATGCAAGAACTCTGATGGCTACAAATATGTTAATGTTTAGCAGTGACTCTTTAAAATGGAGGAATTTATGGTGACAGTTGTTTGTGTCTCTTTCTACAATGTGTACATGTAACTTGTACAGTGAAAAATATTTTGTGAGTATATACTATTACAGAGAGAAAGACTGAAAGTAACATGGATCCTACTATAAGTGAAACTAAGCATCCCTTCATAGTCCCATCTCATATTGTAAAATAGTCTAAAGTTAATGTACTGTTGTAAATATTAAAAAGATCATTGCTGAGAGTGAATATAGAGATTTTTTTAACTGCTTAATTATTTAAACCTTGAAACAGATCTTGAAGGGACTGTGCAATTAAAAGTTACATCTGATTATTAGCAAAGGATTTAAAAATCTTATGTTCAAAAGAGAATGAGATCACCCCCAATTTTGTATTAAATCCTTCCTGTAAATGCATGGTTCTCAATGACAGAAACATTTTATCTTCAATGAGGTGTGACCTGAATTTTTGGCAGTGCAATTAGGTCTAAAATTTCAGTGTTTGTTGACAGTGGGGCCTGAGGTCCATTATGGGATAGAATTGTGCATCCTAGTAATTTTCTACTCTGCTACTTTGGCTATAGGAAAACCTCTGAGATTAGAAATTCTTTAGCATGTGAACTGGTATAGAAAAACATGAATCTCCCTTGTGAATTTTATTGAAACAAAAGATTGCAATGCATTTTCTGTCCCCCTTCTCATGCATTTTACATTCACTTCATAAGAATATAAATGATCTATTTATTAATTTATGTTATGATACTGAGGTGAGACCTCTACCCAGCGATAGCTGCAGTAAGATTCTTGACTCCAATCAAGAAAGAATTCACAAGCCAGTCAAGTAAGTGCAAGGAAAATATAGTTTATTAAAGCAAAAGTACACAGTCTAGGAGGGAGGGTGGGCATGCTCGAGAGATGAGTAGCACAGTGAGGTTCAGATTGTGTGGAGTTTAAGCAGTAGATGACATATTCATTGGGGTAGGTGAAATTTTCTCCAAATAGGGAGAGTTAGGGGCTACGTCCTCTTTTTGACCTGATGTGGTCAGTGTTGGAACTATCCTAGTGCCAAAGGGTGTGATTTTTAGTATGCTAATGAGCATATAATGAACTTTGGGTTAACTGTGGGTTACCTTTGTTCCCCATCTAGAATATAGCTGGTTTGCTTTTGTTTAACCTATTTTGCCATCAACTGATTTCCCTAGAATCTAGCTGGTGTATTTGTGCTTAAACTGTTTTACTAGCTGGCCACACAGACTGGCCTCAAACTACTAATATCTGTGCTTTCTTGACTCACCCAGGGCCTATGTCTCTTCCTAAGCTACACTGTTTACATCAACTTTTCCCCCCTCAACAGAGGCTTGTGTCCCAAAACTTTTGGGGATGCTGAGGAAAGAGGATCAGTCTTCTGTAGCTGCTTCAGGCTGAATGTGGGCGTTGACCCTACCTACAGGGACTCAAGTCTCTGGCTGTCTTATACCCTGGAGTTGACCTCAGCCCTGGATTGGTTGAGTCCAGCACAGAGAGAATGAGATGCTGAGTCCAGGGGATGAGTACAGATTGGATCATCAGGAGAGATCTGGACTGGCTGGAATCCCCTCAGGAGTAAGCAAAAAGTGATGGCAGTTTGCACAAGATGAATCGTCTGAGAAAGCAAAAGATACAAGGGATGAGTAAGAAAAGAATGATTATTATAATTATAGGAACTACAATGGGTTCAAACCAGGACCAAAGAGCACTTTTAATATCTGGTTTCCATGATCTTAAGGAATTCCAAAATTCTGAAAAACCCATCGGGAAGAGAGAGGGGTGGATAATGTTTAGTCCTCTGGCAACCTCTTAAAAGAGTTTTTCTTCTAATCAAGGAGAGCAATTTTTTTATAAGCAACAGGAATTGTTAGCAATAGCACATACACCACCTCATTCTGCTAGTAAATGCTGCAAGTCAAGGGAAAAGAGCTCTGACGTCTTGCCCATTGTGGCTAAAGAGGATTCTAAGGAAGCAGTAAGGTTTCTGGCTGTGAGTGCATTATAAGTGATTCCAGCCTTTTGATAGGGCACAGAAGAGCAGGAGCCAGTAAAATACAAGGAATAGTATGATTAATAAGAAAATAAAGACAAGGAAACTGGATCTCTCATTGCTTATAGTCGATGGCCACTTATCTGATTAAGAGTAGTCGTATGAACAGGCTTCAGTTAGTCTCTTGTGAGTATGTCTCCATTGCTTGGTTGTTTCTTTAGGGCTCTTTTCTTGAATAGGAATCTTAGGTCCTCTGTAGACTCACAGGAGTACTTGTGGCAGGCTTCTGGTTGCTGGGAAGCAAAAGATTTAATTCAGGATAGATGGATCCAGCTAGCTGTTTCCTAGAGTTTGACAGCTCTAGGTGTGCTTAATAGAAATGTGACTAAGGCCAATAATAAACGTTGTTTTGACCACTCTAGGCATAAGGTTATACCTTACAAGTAGAAAATCTCCACTAAACTGCAGAGGGGTACATTCAGACATGACTTGAAATCCATGGGACAAAATTTGGTCTCTTATTCTACAGTTTAAAGGCAAGGTAATATATATAGTTTTTGGAGTGTCACCAATCTCTGGAACTTTGCAATATTTAGATGACAAGGGCCTGGCATAGTTGACTAGAACAGAGAAAGTGGCTCCCAGTCAATTAAGAAGTCTGTGTTCTCACCTGCAACATCTAGAATTACCCAAGGCTCCTCAGAGGTGATGGGTTTATGTGGGAGCTGTCAGACACCTCAGCCGCATCAGTTGCGTGTGATTTTGGGCTATTAAAATTAGGAATTCCCCTTTCCCTTTGGAACTGGGGACTGTCCCTTGTCCAGTGGTCTTCTCATTTGCAGCTAGGGCATGGCCCAGGCAGAGGCTTGATCTGGCAGAGGTGCGGACATTCACTTTTCCAGTGCCCCTGTTTCCCACAGTTGAAGCAGTACTTAGATTCTGTCCTGAAGTCGGTCTGGTGCTCTGGAATGTTGCCTCCCTGGGGTTACCCAAAAGCATTACTGACAGCCACAGATATCATTGGGCCTGTTCTCTGTTATATTGCCTGCCGTGCTGGGTCATTTTGTCCTCCTCAGGTCCCTAATTTCACTTAATAATTCATTTACAGAAGTTTGGGGATCCATGGCCAGTTTCTGTGATTTTGCCTAATGTCTTGGGTTGACTGGCTTAAGGAATGTGTTCATAGGCAAACTTGACCCTCAGGAGTCTCAGAATTTATATTTAGTATACATTTTTGAGGGTCTCTATCAGTCAACCCTGGAAGAGGGTAGGATTTTCAACCTTCTCTTGAGTAATTTCTCTAATCGTATTTTAATTCACTGGTTTGGTAATGCACTTTTTCATTCCCTCAATTCAGCAAGTGACCAGATGGGATTTGTGGGCTACTGCATTCTGATGTCTTTGATAACCCCAGTCTGGGCCCTGTAGGGGGATGTAATTTGCCCCCATAGGGTATCTAGGACCCCTAGCTCCTAGATAGTTTATGTAGGCTTAAGCCTTAGACCAGATGTGGGCCTTTCTTTCTGGGGTACTCGAGGCAGAGAGAAAAACATGAATGTCTTCCCAGCTTAAATCAAAAGAGAGATCCAGAGATTTGAATTCCTCCATAAATTTATCTGGATCCTCAGAAAACCTGCCCAGGTAACTCTCGGCATTGAGACAGTTCTGTCATAGAAAAAGGAACATGGACCTTGATAGTACTGGCCTCTCTATTAGCCACCTTCTGTAGAGGGCAGAGCTTAGAGGGCCCTAGAAGGTAGAATGCCCTGCTACAGGTTAGTCCTGCAGGACTGTTGTCCATAGGTGAGGTGGAATGACTGGATTAGTAAAGTGGAGGAGAGGAGGAAGACAATGGAATCAATGGTTCAGGTGAGAAGGGAGGGTCCAGGGTGGTTGAAGTAGGTGGTCTAGGAGGCAGTGGTCATCATCCAGGAGGGGATCATCTATGATGTCTGGCTCTCTCTAGAACCCCCAAAGGCCAGATTTTGGTATAAGGCCATAAAGGTTTGCACATAGGGTATTTCAGTCCACTTCTGTTGGTGCTTATAAAAGGGGTCTAATTGCAAAATGGTGTTGTAATTAAGGGTCCCATTTGGGGGCTGTTTTTCCTTACTTGGCAACTTGTATTGAAGCCAGGCAGAGTTACAGAGGAAGACTGATTCCTTTTACTTCAGGCCATCTTATTTAAAGGTCTCCCAGGTTTTGAGAATGCACTTAAGTGTGAATCACAGGGAACAGAGGATGTTATACCCATAATGGAGTTTCAGCCTGGAAAAGTAAGAGTGATGATTCCAGTGATGCTATCAGAGGAGTCAGGTGGCCCTCTGTGTCTTCTGGGTGGCCTGAGGGTGTCAGGGCATCCCCAGAATCTTCACCTCAGTTCATGGAACCATGACAATAACCAAGGAAGGTGAGGCATCCCTGTATTCCTGGTCATGGACCTGAGCATGCTTAGGTAACCTCATGGCTCAACTCGAGCATGCACAGGCATCTCTATGGTTTGACTCTGGACCTTGGTGCCTCCCAGAATGGGTGTGGGGAGGACCCAGATGTCCTAGTCTCACAGATCTCTGAGAAGGGGAATAGGGTTTCCAGGTACAATTCCACCTAGTATTGGGTCAGAGATGCTGTGAACAGAACTTCAGATAATTTAAGTACTGCAATTGGTCAAAATTAGACTTGGACAGAATGCCCTGAAGACAAGCTCTCATAATGGCCCCCTATAATGAATGAGGCCAGAAGGATGGGCTGCCAGAATCCTGAGTATTTCATGGAGTAACCATTTCTTACAACATGCCCCAGCTATGTGCCATTCTGGGTCAGTGAAGGAGGAAAAGGGGAGGGTTGCAGGTTAAACAGTGGCAGAGGAAACAGACCCAAGCCAAAGGCAGATGAGGGGCCTTGGCAAATTTAAATCTGCCCACAATATGTTGCAAATTAGAAGGTGGTCATCCACAAAGATAGTAGTTATATGTGGATAAACAGTCAAATGGAGTTAGTCATAAGCAGAGGGTGACAAGGTCAGGGCCAAAAAGGTCATAAAATAAGTCCTGAAGATACTGAGCAGAACTGAAGGAGTGAAGGGAGAGAAAGTGAGGACAGGACCCTGGAATATGATGGAGAGAAAGAAGGGTCAGACCCTGAGTCAAGGAAGAGGTGCCAGGAAAAAGGAAATGGGTCCTTGAAGTTGAGACTATGACCTATAGGGAGACTGTGCTGCAAGGTGGAGAAAGTGTTTTGTTTCATGCTTGGACATTTTCTTGAGGTTAGTAGGTGGCCTAGAGCCAGTCTAACCTATTCCATGACCAACTTATCCTTACATGAGAGACTTATAGGTGGTGACTGCCATAGTGGCCTTAAAGTGGTCAACCCGTGACCAACAATGAAGCAACAAAAACTATCAGGGATCCAAGAAGAGAAGTCAAGGGATGTCTAGAATTAGAAGAAGTTCCTCTTACCTCAACTGTCAGAGACTATCGTGGTTAGCACCTGCTGTTGTTAGGAGTCCTTTATGGTTGCCAAAGATGTTAGGCAGTCCCGTCTGGATAGGGTTCGCTGCTGGTTAGGCAAGACCTCAACCCAGGAGAGGGTTCTTGATTCTGGTCAAGAAAGAATTCAAGAGCAGGTCAAGTAGGCATAAGCAAACAAGTTTTTTTTAAGTGAATGTACACACTCAAGAAGGGAGGGTTGGCATGCTTGAGAGGGGAGCAGCACAGTGAGGTTCAGGTTTGGTAGTCTTATAGCTGGAGTTTAAGCAGGGGATGGCATATTCATCAGGGTAGGTGGGATTTTCTCCAAATAGGGAGGGTTAGGGGCTATGCCCTCTTTTTGCCCTAATATGGTCAGTCTCAGAACTGTAATGGTACCAAGGGGTGTGATTTTTAGCATGCTAATGAGCATGTAATGAACTTTGAGTTAACTGGGTTACCTTTGTTCCGCATCTGGAATCTAGCTGGTTTGCTTTCATTTAACCTGTTTTGCTATCAGCTGATTTCCCTAGAATCTAGCTGGTGTGTTCTGTTTTGTCATCAGCTGATTTCCCTAGAATCTAGCTGGTGTGTTTGTGCTTAAACTGTTCTACTAGCTGGCCACACAGACTGGCCTCAAACTACTAACATCTGTGGTTTCTTGACTCTCCCAGGGTCTCTCTTCCTAAACTGCACTATGTTAATACACATTTAAGGCAAATTTGATCTATAGCTTTTGCTCTAAAGCCTCTGTTCTATAATTTTCTGCATTTATGTCATGAAGGATGGGAATGTTGAGAAGGAAGACATTTGTTCTACCCCTCGAGATTCCTCTGGCTGGTTTAAGAATCAAATTGACATGAGACAGATTAACAGGAGGGAAAAACAAAGTTTAACATATGAGGAATCCATAGGCAGATCCCAAAGACAGTCAAGGAGAATGAGGCATACATGTCATCCTGAACCAAGAAGAAGTGGGTAAGGAGTCTGAGACTTTAAAGGAAAAGGGAAGTAGTTCACGGGAATATGAAGAGTAAATGTTTGGTAAATAAAATACTTGATGGCCACACAGAAACAATGAGGCACAGTGAGAAATTTTATCTGTCACATTCCTGGCCATCTATCACCCCTAATGTACATTATAATATAGCTATGTATGGTGATAGCTCTGCTTCTAGAGTAGTTCCTCCATCTGAATTTTTTAAATACAGCTGGGGGTGATGGGAAGATCAAATTATTTTCCTGAGTGTTCTAGGTGTTGATGGTTTTCAGCTCAAAACTGCATATGTCACACTGGTATATTTTGGGGCAACCTATTCTTGGACCCTACAATAGGAAAGGGAACAGGGCTTCTCAGAGCTCAGCTTGCACTGAGGATCTGCAGGTGCTGATGAAAAAGGTGCCATCTTGCTGATGAAGGCCACATTTGTAGAGAAGGCAGAAACAAGAGAATTAATTGTAATATTTTGAGTTTAATTCTTAGAGAAACCACAGGCCTAGAGAGGAGCTGGAAAGCATCCTGCCCAGACCCTGATAACACCCATAGGGATGCAAGTCCCACTAACAGAGAGACAGAAATTCTTGCACCTGTGTCCTGCCCAGATCCATGGGAACATCCACTTGGCTAAAGACTGATTATTATAAATCCCCAAAACTTTCTCCTTTTGGTCCTGTAGTCTTTCCAGCTCAGCCCCTCACTACCTCTGTAGTGAGGTCATGTATTAAATCTTGCTGTCCCCAGTCTGGAACCCTGTGTTTCCTTGGCTTTCTCGACCTGACAGCATGGATCAGACAGCTGAGAAGAACCAAAGGAGGGAGGCTGTGGGATCTGGATGCCTGTGAACTCAAGGCTTTTGTCTGGGGAGAATTTATACTGTTGCTTCTTTTGTTGTGGCACTGAGTGCTGCAGAGCCTTCTGTGGTTCAGTAATTTGGGATCCTGACCACAAGAGGGGATGAGGGAGAATCTTGTAATTTCTTAGCTTCTTTTCCTATCCTGTGATTTATTACCATAGGGGACACCTTGGACAGGTGTTTTATGTAGACAGCTTTTATTCAATATCTACTTAAGATATTGAAAATTGCATTGCTTAAAGACTTAGTGAAGCTGACTGCTATTGTCTTACAGTTCTGTGAGAGAAGGTATGTGAGAGGGAGGTAAATAAAATGTTATAAAAAGATGCTTAAGATTAAAGTGGGGAATCATATGGTAGTGATATTTTGGAGAGTTCAAATTTATAAATCAAGACTTTCTATTATGATTTTCATTAGACATATCTTCTTTCTTATGTAAATATTTGCTTTAGTGTGTAGATTGTTCTTGAGCTATTCTTGAAACCCTTGAAATCTATGCCCTTCAGCCCTGCACTGCACCATGGAGCAAATTTAATTATAAAGGGACTTTCTCTGGCTTCCAGAAAAAATAGTAATTAGAACTTAAGGCTTGGGAAGAAGTGGTAACTTGATAGACACAACTATCCTAGTGAAAGGTCTGCAAATCACAGAATGATTTTTCTAGATGTTTTGCTGCAAAGTGATTTTTTTCCCTCCTTTTAGAAATTTTAGCACAATTTAGAAAGACTGTGTCAATGAGACTTTCCAATACAGATATCATAGATAGAATGTACATTTTTGTCCCAAGTGTTCTACAGACTCCTACGCCAGTACTTGACCTGACTGAGATGTTTATTTGAAGGAAGACTGGGAGGCAGTGCATTGAAAAGTACAGTGACAGACCCAGGCACACTTGGAAAAAAAACAAAGGGTAAAAATGTTTCTTCCCAAAGAAAGATCACAGATTCAAAAAGACATATGCACCCCTATGCTTATTGCAGCACTATTTACAATAGCTAAGACATGGAAGAAACCTAAGTGTCCATCAGTAGATGAATGGATAAAGAAGAGGTGGTACATACACACAATGGAATACTATTCAGCCATAAGAAGAAAACAAATCCTACCATTTGCAACAACATGGATGGAGCTAGAGGATATTATGCTTAGTGAAATAAGCCGGGCTGAGAAAGACAATATCAAATGATTTCACTCATCTGTAGAGTATAAGAACAAAGCAAAAACTGAAGGAATAAAACAGCCGCAGAATCTTACTATGCTGATGGACAGTGACTGTAATGGGGTAGGTCGGGGGGGACTTGATAATAGGGGGAGTCTAGTAACCATAATGTTGTTCAAGTAATTGTACATTAACGATATAAAAAAAAATTCAAAAGTCCAGTCATTCATTTGTCCATGTGCTTCAGTGCTGGTATTGTTGAGAAACTTAACTAAGAGCTGCATTAAATTACTTTAAAATGTGGGAACTTTTCCATTTTCCTTTTCCAAGGACAGATACATATACATATACATATACATATACATATATATGTATATATACACTCACAATTAATACTTCAATTCCTTGTATGTATGAAACACTATTCTAGGTGCCAGGATTATAAAACAGTTTAAAATGCCTGGTCTCATGAAGCATATGGATTGTATAATGCAGGGTTTAAAAATATTAGAGCATTCAATCCTTATGTTAAAATTACATTATTTATAGAAAATAAACATTTGAAATTAAAAAAATCATAGGAAAAAAAAAGCATCAGACTCACAGAACCCAAGCATGGACAAACAGTTACCAAAGGGAAAGGGACTGGGGAGGATGGGTGGTAAGGGAGGGATAAGCAGGAAAAGGGGGCATCATGATTAGCATGGTTAATGTAGTGGGGGGACACGGGGAAGGCAGTATAACACAGAGAAGACAAGTAGTGATTCTATAGCATCTTACTACACTGATGGACAGTGACTGTAATGGGGTATGTAGTGGGGATTTGATAATAGGGGGAGTCTAGTAACTATAATGTTGTTCATGTAATTGTACATTAATGATAGCAAAATAAAAAAACAAAAATAAAAAATCTTCTTGGCACTTTGCAGTTTGTCTCTGAATTCTTTCTTTCAACAAAGACAGGGGCCCAGACCTTAAGCTGGCTCAAGGGATCTTCTGCTGGTAGTTAAGTGCCTTCATCACTTTGCTGTTTCATTCAACCTGCTAGTCTTTAGCACAAGCAGTTTCTATCCACCTGTTGTATTTCTGACAAGTAGGGCAGTGGCTGTGGGAACCTCTGAGTAGTGAGGGTTGCACTCCCCCATCATCTGGATGACCCAGATGAAATGTGGCTGTCGGGTTACATTCTTTTAGCCACCTGCCTGAAAGTCTCCTTTTCTTTGTTTTGGAAAGTTCTCAAGGCATAAAACATTCCATCCAGTTCTCTGTGGTTCTCCCAATTTTGAGTGGAAGGGACAGAGTTGCCATGCCATGCAGAACAAGTACACATGAATGTCAGGTGACCCTGGCTTTAGCAGTCGGCAAGAGCTTTGCCCTACAGGGAGCAGGAGGGCAATTAACTTTCCTTTTCCCTCCAGTCTTCCTCACTTTCTGTCACCTGTATGGCCACATGAATAAAAGAACCACTTTTCCTGACACTGACACAGGGACCATGGATGTAGTCAGAATAGGGTAAGATCCTCTGGAGTGGGCAAGATGGGATATTTGCAATCAGAGCAATGTAACTACATGCAAGAAAACCCCTCTACTAATACTCTATGTTAAACATTGAGCTCTGGAATCATTCTTCAGTGAGATCAGTTAATGTTCCCCAGATAAAGAAGAGTAGCTCATGTTTTATTATGCTAATCATTTGTAACCATGTGTAAGATTCACTTTAGCATACTAAAAGGCCCAGGCCTATGTGCTGTCTTTCCTCCTTCAGATCTGACAAGGAGATTTTGCAAACTGAGCAATTAACTTAGCATGCAGACCCAGCTGTAGACAGCATGGTTAAAGGCAGGAAGAATTCCATCTTGAAGATAAGATTGCATTTTAACACCCAGGAAGTTCAAGAGGCAAAATTCTTTAGCAAGTAGACAATACCTCGGCCCACCTTGGGGGCTGGGCAGGCAGCCTTTTGATATGCTCCCAGACCAAGGCACCGGTGTCCCAGAGATAAATCAAGGCAGGAAATTCCTTACAGTTAAGTTAATTTTTAATATTCAGGGACCACTTAACAAGACCCCACCCCTAAGGTTTCTCATGTTCTCGAAAAATCCTCAACTGCCTGTAAAACCCCCTAGACAACGCACCACTATGGGCTCTCTTGTCCCCTCCTGGCATGAGCCAGGAGCTCTATTCTCTCGCTTTATTTCTAAATAAAAGCCTGTACCTTGCTCTCCTACCTTGACTATTTGTGAAGCTCATTCTTCGGCTCCGCAAACAAGAACCCCGGCATCATCTTTGGGGGCTTGTCTGGGATAACTTAAGAGGTGAGTATCAGCATCCAAGCCTGCCTTTTCTTTCCCTGTCCTTATAGATGGAAGCCGTATATGGCACACAAAATCGAGTGCTTGTCAGCCACTTAAATGGGACTAGCCTGGCTGCCAATCTCAAAGTCTCAAGTGACAGGTTCCCCTGCATCTCCCTCAGTGGATCCCCCATCTCCCTTGGGAGCCAGGAATGTCAGCTGAGTGGAGGCCAGGATTCCCTTTCAGAAGCATCTCCTCAGATGCAAGGGACTCAGGAAAGCCATGGGCAACTGCGAGAGTCTAGGCTGAGGTTACACTTCAGCGGCTTCTCAAAGGCCCACATGTCTGGAATCAGACCCCGACAGCCCAACTGGGTATCCGTGAGGAGCTCCTCTCTGTCTCTCTGCCTCTGACTTCCAGCCTGCTTCTTCAGGCTGCCCTGGCCTCAGTGAGGCAGGGGGCATTCCTAACTCCCTTCTAACTTCATCAATTTCATGGAACCTGATCCTCACCACTGCAAGGTAGGAGATCCACGCTCCGCTCTTATTCCTAACTAAATTCTGTACTTTTTATCTCATAAAAATGTGTCTGGGCACCTGTCAGCCACTTAAAAGATGATTAGCGTTGGCTACTAGTCTTATGTCTCTGGGAGAAAGGTTTCCTGGTGTCTGCCACTCCTTGATCCCCCACCTCCAGAGGGACGGGAATGTCAGGGAGTGGCTGAGCCGATTTCCTACTTTTCTATCCTAATCTGCAGACTCCGAGGGCAGACCAGACTAGTAGACAGTGGTCCTTGGAACTCGGCACTGGCCGATTGATCCGACGGTGCTGAGTGAACCTCTGGCTAGGCTGCTGCCTATGTGAGAGTCGCAGATGACCCCCGACCTCTTGTCTCAGTGATCAGATTTCTTATAGTGGGTGACTGGTGAGATAATTTCCAGGCAGTGGCAGAAACTGGTGTTTGAGAGTATAGAACCCCCCGTAAATGTCCATGGCAGCCCCCGAATTTTATTTTTAGCCTTAGCGAAAAGCTCCCTTGCTCCCCATTCAAAGCCGTCTTCTTAGGCCTGCGCCACTTTATCCTGTGTAATGTAAATGAAATGTGTAAAGTAATCAAGCTGAAACCTGAGACCAACATATAAATGGCTCTATTCTGTTGATCTCCTTTCCTTAGAGGCAGTCGTCCTGGAGCTAGGCATTTCATTTTCTGCAGCCCCGGGAAAGCAAAACAGGCTTGTGACTTAGATCAGGGCTCTGGCAGCAAGAAGTCACACAATCCCTGCACTTATCAGACAGGAAGGGGGCTCTCAAGGAAAGCTCATGCAGGGAAAACTAGGGAACCTCCCAAAAGGCATAAGTAGGAGCACACTGGTAAGGTCCCACTAAATCCAGAGCTCTGAGGTGACCCTTGCTTAGTGGGAAAGCAAGAGGGGAATCAAGGCAAGGTGCAGGCCATGCTGGTAAGGAGTGGTTAAATCCAGTAGGCCTGGCAGAGGGGGTGATTGACCACTATCACCCAGGCTCCAAGGAGAGGGGATGCCCTAACAGAGAGAGAGGCAGACCAGGTGTTGCACACCTGTCTCTCTCTCTCTTTCAGATGGGAGCATCCTCTTCAAGGTTAAAGCCAGACATACCTCTGGCATGCCTTCTGAGGAACTGGGAGCAATTTTGATCCCCAGACAGTGAAAAAAAGTGCTTTATCTTCTGCACACAAGCCTGGCATCAATACAAACTCTCTGATGGAGAGGCTTGGTCCCTGAGAGAAATACACAATATAAGGTTATGCAGCTAAATTTATTTTAATGCAAGGAAGGAAAATAGTCAAAAGTCCCATAGCCTACAATATAGAACTAGTTTTCTAAGTTATTTTGATGGAAATCTGTTCTACTTTTGGGTTCATTATCTTCAAAAATTGAGAAGTTTTTTAACTAGACTCCCTGAAACAGAAGAAATGTATCTTCTGCAATACAGCCTGACTTTTGCTTGTCTGGGACTTGTTTAATCCCTCCTTCATTTTATATATACAGCCTGGCTTTAAATGATTGGAGCTAGAATTGTGTTTACATCTCATTTCCAGCCACCTGGAGACACACAGTCCCTATCAGTTGAGAGCCTTCATCAGCCCTGTTAGTCTGGGGCCATCTAAACCTTAACCCAGTTACATAAACTGCTCGCCTGTAGAGTGTATTCTTGAAAACTGAAATACTTTTAGTCAAATAAGCTAAAAAGAAAAGCAATTAGATATCAGTAACTCAAGTCTCTGTGTCAGTTTGTCTGTGTATATGTTCTTTTTTACTGTAGTCATTATGTCTCAGTCTGTATGTTTGTGTGTCTAAGTGTGTAGATGAAAGATTTTTCTACCTCCAGATGGTATTAATGGAATTGATTTAAAGACAGGCCCTTGTGAAAATTGGGCATTCTAAAATTTCCAGAAAATTCTAATAGAAAATATTAAGCATTAATGCTAATTTAAGTTGAACTGAAACAGACATGTCCTTATGGTTAACAGCTGCCTAAGTTTACCTAAAATCATTTAAGTTGATATCACCTGCTAAATCTTTTAAGAATAAAATGTTTAGAGGCTTGACTTTGTCTAATATTCAGTAAAGGTTTTGTAAGTGGTCTAGCATAGTTGTTAAGAATAAGTGAACTAAATGTAGCAAGTGAACTTCTTAATAATAATTGTGTGTTACAATGTGTATACCTACCTACAGCTTGAGAATCTTTGTGGTAACCTAAAACCTTAAAGTTTTGCTAAGAAGATATACTTTCTGTTTAGTGAGAGATTGTGCTGTAAAGCTCATAGTTACAGAAATTATAAAATGTTCATAAATTTGTCAATCTAAAGAATGCTAGTGTAACAGTTTACAATAGCCTGCTTCTCAGTGTTTACTAAACATTAGCGTTCCTAATAGTTTTAAGTTCTAATAGGTAACTCCGATATTTTCCAGAGGGCCCCTGGAACATGTCAGAGGAATTTTTTCTCATTGGAGAAAGTATTTGGCTAATTTGGCTTATTTATGTGATATATAATTACCTGCTTAATTACCTGGAAAGCACTGTCAAAAGGAATGATGCTAAACTTTGTTACTGAATGTTTTGTGTTACAAAAATATCAGAATTTCCTTATGTCAACTGTCTTACAGTAAGCTCTCATCAGATCTTTAACCATTGTCATTTGTAAGTCTTTTGTCATTTATTGTCACTGTTTTATTATTCCTAAACTAGTAAAGAACTAGATTTCAGCAGAACAAGTATTAGTTACATAAGATTAAGTAAACTAAAGAAGATGATTTTGTGGCTTTTTGTTTCAAATGTTGCTGATAAAGCGTTTAAAGCTTTTTCTCTTAAGCTGACTGACAACAGTTTCATAAATGACAGTACCTTTATAAGCAGAATTGAAACATTTATCTTTCTCTCTACCTGACCCCTCAAGAATTTAAAAGCTTTTGGATTTTTATATTTCATGGCAGTATGTTTATTTGCATAAGTTAAATAAGAACCTGCTTTCCTTGTAAGAGGACCAATTAAAAACAGAGATTATACTACCAAGGCTTTGACTGGAATGTCATACCTGAGAGCCACATGCATAAAACTCAGATATACAGCTTTAAGGAACTAAGGTTGACTTTATAAAGCCAACAAAGCCCCTTGGAAGAACTGGCCTGGTACCTTGCTTACAGGGTTCCCAGCAGCCTTAGCAGGTGAATAAGGAAAGTCACTTCCTGGCAGGTGCAGGAACCTCAGGATGTCTTGGGAACCTCGAGAAGAGAGGAATTCACCCAAATCTACAAGTACTGCAGGTAAAACCTGATGGCAAGTCTTACTTAGCTTTCTGGCCTCAAGAGGCCTTTAAAATTTCAGTCTGAAATTCCTTACAAAAAGTTCTAGCAAAGCACATTTAAAAGAGCCTATGTAATCAATTGCTCTTCTTGCTACACTTATGCAAATAATAAAGCCAAGTGTTAATTATTTTCTTAATCTAGTTACTTCTAATAAAAATGAGGGTGATTTTGGAGAAAAGTATTGTTTCAATAATGCAACCTTGTCCATACTAAATCCTAGCACTAGTCATTGAGACATAAACTAGATCCAGAATTCTAGCTTCTTCAAAATATCTGGCTATGATTTCCCAGAGGTTTTAGTTTTCTCCTATCATTTCAATTAAAGTTTTACTATTTCCAGTTCTCATATTGTACCATGCATTCTTAATCTCATCAAGTTTGTCCTTCCAGAATAGAAAATCCAACTCCAGATATTGCTACTTAACTTAATAACATGATTTGTTCTATCTTGCCTAGAAGCCAGAAAACTGCAAATAGTAATAGAAATGGAACCTGGAATAGAAGTGCCCTTCTGAGGCGCTCTCAACCAACCACTGATGGAGACCTAGCTATACCCCTTACTGCGCCCCCTCTCAGCATGAAGCAGCCAGAGTGGTCATTGCCCCCTTTCCCCTAGCAGCAGTTAGGGTCCCTATCTGTAGAGGAGGGAATGTGACAGGGACCATGGATGTAGTCAGAGTAGGGTAAGATCTTCTGGAGAGGGCACGACAGGATATTTGCGGTCAGACCAATGTAACTAAATGCAAGAAAACCCCCCTACTAAAACTCTATGTTAAACATTGAGCTCTGGAATCATTCTTCAGTGAGATCAGTTAATGTTCCCCAGATAAAGAAGAGTAGCTCATGTTTTATTATGCTAATCATTTGTAACCATGTGTAAGATTCACTTTAGCATACTAAAAGGCCCAGGCCTATGTGCTGTCTTTCCTCCTTCAGATCTGACAAGGTGATTTTGCAAACTGAGCAACTAACTTAGCATGCAGACCCAGCTGTAGACAGCATGGTTAAAGTCAGGAAGAATTCCATCTTGAAGATAAGATTGCATTTTAACACCCAGGAAGTTCAAGAGGCAAAATTCTTTAGCAAGTAGACAATACCTCGGCCCACCTTGGGGGCTGGGCAGGCAGCCTTTTGATATGCTCCCAGACCAAGGCGCCGGTGTCCCAGAGATAAATCAAGGCAGGAAATTCCTTACAATTAAGTTAATTTTTAATATTCAGGGACCACTTAACAAGTCCCCACCCCTAAGTTTTCTCATGTTCTCGAAAAATCCTCAACTGCCTGTAAAACCCCCTAGACAACGCACCACTATGGGCTCTCTTGTCCCCTCCTGGCATGAGCCAGGAGCTCTATTCTCTCACTTTATTTCTAAATAAAAGCCTGTACCTTGCTCTCCTACCTTGACTATTTGTGAAGCTCATTCTTCAGCTCCGCAAACAAGAACCCCAGCATCAACACTACCCAGCTCTGACACTTGCAATTACTTTCACTTTCATGAATTCCTTTCTTACCTGCACTCATTTGACCTGTTCGTGGATTCTTTCCTGATCAGGGTCAAGAGCCCTCCCTCCACCTTATGGGTTGAAGCTTTGCCTAGTGCACAGAGACCTCCCCAAATGGGGCTACCCAGCAACAAAGCTAACGTTTGTTTTCTTAGACTTGAACAATCTTTCCCCCAAATTGAACTCCATAGGTATTTTATAATGGTGTTTTCTTATATTTAAAAACTGGATTGCATTATGCTTTTCAAAATTAAAGCAACAAAAAGTGAAATTATTTGGAGAAAGACAAATACCATGATTCTACTTATATGTGTAATCTAAAAAACACACACACACACAAATGAGCAAACAAACAACACAGAAGTGGAAGACTGGTGGTTGCCATAGGGGAGGAAGATAAAATAGGTGAAGGAGCAAACAGAGTGTTTGATGTCTTGATATGGATGATGCTTACATGTGTGTATACACATGTCAAAATTCATTGAGATATACACTAAGATTTTTGCATTTTTGTATCTACCTCAGTAAATAAAGAAATTACCAAAAATATGACATCAAAATATAAAATAAAAATAAGTAAAGCAACAATGGATTTTATTAATTAAACATGTTCCCTTGGAGAATTTTCTTCCTATCCCATAATTAGAAAGCACATGTATAAGGAAGGGGGACTGGAAATCAGAAAAGATATATATGTAAGTGTAGAATTTGGTTGAGACTGTGTTTCAATTCATTAATTGTATATTGGAATTCTCTTTCCCATGCAGTCATTTGAATAATAGCTATCTCTAAAGCATAAATTAGATTGCTGGAGTATAAGGTACTGTTACCAAGTCCAAGCTCATACCACTTGCCACATGACATGCCAGTGAGTTGAGAGACAAGATACTGGGGCGAGGAAAGTGGCTTTATTCAGAAAGCCAGCATACTGAGAAGATGGTGGATGGAAGTCCTAATCTACCATTTTAACTCTGGGTTGTTTGCAAGCTTCTTTTATGTTAGGGATGGGGAGCAGGCCAGAGAGTGACTGAGGGCTGCAGACACCAGTGTATTTAGAGTCCAAGGAGAGTTGAGAAACTCTCTGTCCTGATTAGTTGACTCTCACTAACCTAGGTCTGGTTACAGTGTTCCTAAAACTCTTTGATGAGGCAATCATTATTTCCATATATATTTCCCTATCTCCTGTAGGAGGCATGCTTTGGGTAAGGACCTCTTTGCAGAAATCTCAAACTGTATGCAAAATTGCTTTTGATGGTCAACAAGCTTATGTGCAGGGTTTGCAGGGCTGAGCAGAAGACCTTTTCTTTTCTTTTTTTCCTTTTGGCCCAAAGGTTAAGACAGTAAAGGAGACAAATACAATGTGAAAGCACAGATGCCAGCCTTTTTCACTCTGTTACAGTACCTTGGTATGTGTGATAGTTGGTAACTTTTAAATGAACATATTTTACTATGGTTGTTGATTTTCTTTTGATAAAATACTGCTTTGAAAAAAGAATTGGTACTGTGTTGATCTTGCAAAAAACATCAAGAGTAGCATTAGCTATTTCTGACTGCTTCATCTCTGCGATGAGTATAATTTGTGTGTTCCTGTGGGGATTCTGGTTTGAATGCATGGACAGCCTTTATATAATAGTCATGACCTTTAGCCCAGCTACTGTAGTCATTTACAGAGGGACTGCCAGGGAACACTGACTTTTAAAAAGTAGTGTTTCTAACATTAAAATAGTGTTCTCACTACAGCGGGTAGGGATCTCATCTCCAGGTCTGACACAGCCTTGAGTGTAGGACAGCTTATAAATAGCAGGAGCAGGAAGCTGATAAACTAGGGTGTGACCCATTTGCCAGCAACTTATCTGCTTTACCAAAGTTAACCATTCAAAACATTGTCATGCCACAACATAGATGAATCTGCTGGACATTATACTCAGCGAAATAAGCCAATCAAAGAAGGACAAACACTAAATGAGTCCATGAGGTATCTCACAGAAGCAGAGAATAGAATGGTGGTTGCCTGGGGCTGGGAGTGGAGGGAGTGGGGAGTTGCTATTCAATAGATACAAAGTTACAGGTATGCAAGATGAATAAGTTCTAGAGATATGTACATTGTGCCTATAGTTAACAGTATTGTACTTTGCACTTAAAATTTTGTTAAAAAAAGTAAATATCTTGTTAAATGTTTTTACTATGACAAAAAATGAAGCTGAAATTAAATAATGAATGTATGACTGGTAAAGTTAATAGCCACAGGTTTGCTGTGTAGCTAATGTACATTGAGATTTAGAATCTGAATATACATTCTCTGTTTTGGACCAGTGTGCAAAGAAAAGTCAAGAAGATGAAAATACAGTTTGTATTCTAGAAATGAGTGTTCTATTTGAGCTAATTTATTTATGTGGTTTTCATATACCAAAATTTAAGAGTTTCTCAGATTTTTATTCCGTCATCATACAACCCATTGCCTTAAAGGTTTTGTTTTGGAAGTCTTTAGTTAATCTGATTGGGGCACTTTTATCTGTGACTGTGTGCTGTTAAGTCCTGAGTTAATTGACATAGCTGTGTAGAACTTTTCAATATCTTTCAAACCAGTGTAGATCAAAATATTGAACCTTAATCAAACCAGGATCATGTTATTTGTCATATGGACTAAAAAGTTTATAGTTACATATATTGTAGAAAGTGAAAGAAAACAAAATAAAACAAAGACAAAATAATTGAAGGACTATTTCTTATGTTTAATGACAGTTTATAACCCTTTTTCTTCCTTAAAGTTAGGTCACTATCTTAAACATTTGTTTTATTCAAATGAGTTACACTGTTAAGTGGGAATTTGAATATTTTCTGAAAGAAGATAGAAGGACTTGAATTTAAGTTTATGTTAAAATCAGGGTTGAGTAGGTCTGGTTTATTAATTCAAGGAATGAAAAAGAAGGGTTAGAGTTGGCTCACACTAATTTTTATCCCTCCACCATGCCTTTATATCATCATACCTATTTCAAAATCAAGCCTTAAAGTTTAAAAATATAGTCATTTAATTTGAAATAGTTTAAAAAACTTTGCACATCCATGTTTGGAAGAATAAAAACTTGTTTTACAATTATTTTGTAACCATCATAGCAGCCATTAAAAAAAATATTTCAAAAGTGAGTGCTTTCACTCACTGACCTTATAGAGCGCATGCAGCAAACCTGTGTGAGTCTGAAATAAACTCCAGCAGTGCTTTCAGACCCTGGCCCTCTGTAAATATAAGCTGTAGTGTCCATTAAGTGCCTTAAGAATATGTCTGTGAAATAAGGTGGTTGGCCATGATGATGACGATGATGATGATGACGATGACTATGATAATTATAATCTAGCCTTGGTGCTTGTAACATGTATACTTGGTGTTAAATCATTGTACTGAGATTAAATATGCATGCTGGATGTTCTCAAGTTGTGTTTTAGAAAATATAACACTTAATGAGTATAGTTACCATACTTCAATTGAGATGTTGCATTTTCTTTAATAGGATTAGTAATTGTTTTTCATCAGCCTTTTCAGTGTAAAATATAAAGTCATTCATCAATACAAAAAAAAAAGAGTTACTGCCTTTTGAAATTAAATGATCTACAAAAGGTTACATGACTTGGTGCTTCCAAGAAACCCAGCGCTTTTCAATAGCACATTTTTATGGCTTTTATTAAACTAGTAAACTCCACTGTAACTCCGGAGGGGGGGGAAATCCGGTTGCAAAATGCTCTGAACCAAAATCACTCAAAGGGAGAAATAAAGTGGGAAAAACCTGTTTTTCTTATAAGCAGTCATCCTGCATCTCTCCAACCCAGCTGCAGAAAAAAAGAGAGCCCCATCCAACCTCTCCAGTCCAGATAAGCCCTCCCTCACCCATGTAATTACCTATTGATATGGAGACTACTTCTCTCCACCCCCTGGAAACACCTATTGATATGGAGATGCACTAAAGCCAGGTGAGAGATTCTGGTAAGACTGCAATTTTACCCACAGGACACCCTTCAGAAATCTTGCCTAACAATCTACTCATTCCCCATATTCGGCAATGGCACCTGTGTAAGAAAACTGGAGCATTATAACCAGACTAATAATATACAATAATAACAGCAATAAAATCATGACAATTCTCAAGCCAGAGGATTCAGCTAGGTTCAAAGTCTTAAGCAGATTAAGTCCATAGCTTGCCTATCGCACAGGCAGTCAATAGCTGAACATTTTGGGTACACTACCATGATCTTTGGGGGCCACTCTGCTGTTACTCCAGGAATATACATGAGGCCAGCTTCCAGGTCTTTTCCCCTAAATGCCAGAAGGGCCAGCCACAGTAGATCCATGTGTCAAAATGTCTGGGCCATGTCCATTCAACAGTGTCTTCAGGGCTTAATGCAGTAGGGGCTGGCAGGAGGTTGTTGCTGTGCTGGCCATATCATGGCTTCAATAACTCCTCTTTGCTTTGCA
This sequence comes from Manis pentadactyla, assembly GCF_030020395.1. Taxonomy (NCBI): domain Eukaryota; kingdom Metazoa; phylum Chordata; class Mammalia; order Pholidota; family Manidae; genus Manis; species Manis pentadactyla. The sequence continues at coordinate 46,140,084 of NC_080026.1, read as the reverse complement.
CGTACAGTTGTATATGCCAGGCAGCAATTTGTGTGAGCATATCCACAGGGCTCTAAACTCCTTTACATGGCTTCTCATTCAAATGCCGTAGCACTGCCCATAAGCAAACTGAACAGCTCCATAGATTATTGGTGTCTGCCTTCAGGCCAGATTTCAACAAACCATTTTACCTCTCTATCATGCCTACCCTGGTAGGGTTATATGGTACTTTATAACCTAATTGCTGCACCCATTCTTATAATGCATATCCAGTAAAGCGGATGCCTGGATCACTCTCAATCACCTGCAGCTGGCCATACGCTGCAAAGAGATGTTCTAGGCCCTTCTTGGTGGTTTGCTGATCTGCACTATGTGCAGAAAAAGCAACCAACTGGCCAGTAGCTGTGTCCAAACAAGTCATGGCATACTGATATCCTTCTGATATGGGCAGAGGCCCAGTATGGTCTATCTGTCACCTGACAAGAGATATTGGCCCCTTTACTATTGTCCTATGTTCCTGCGGTACTTGGTATAAGTCCCTCTTAGAGCACACAAGACACTCCTTCCAGGCTTGGCTGACTTCTTCAAAGGTCAACGGCAAGTACCACTGCTGGTCTACAGCCCACATTGTCTTTTGCCCCATGTGCAACAAGCACTGACCATTGGGCTACATCAGAGGCAGGCTTTCCTTCTGGCCAATGCACCTGGGCCAATGTGTCTGCTTCATCATTCCCTGGGGATGCCAAAGGCAAATGGGCAGTCACAAGATATATGGTAAAAGTCTTAGGCTGACCAGAGGCCCAGAGGTCTTGACATAACTCTTCCACTCAAAGGGGCTGGCAACCAACCATCCAGTTGGCATGGTACCATGTTGGTCCACAGTGTCAAGCCACAATAGACAGCCCAGCTGTCAGTGCAGACAACTATAGGGGAGGGCTCCTGGGTGATTACAAGTCATACTGCCTGCAACACTGCCCATTCATTGCTCTTCTCCTCTCTGTCCTCCATCCATATTGACTCAGTCTTAGGATGGAAAGCCACAGCCCCCCCACTTCAGGGGCTGCCCATGACTGGAGCTGTCTGTATACCAAGCATCTTCAGGTAAAGAGGTTTTTCCCTCCTGATAAGGACTATTGGCTACTAATGGCTCTAATGTAAGTTTTTCCTGCTTCCCACTGGTATATGTCACTGGCTCCTATAAGTGTTAGAGTTCTCCACTTAAGGGGCTAGTAGAGAGGGTGCTACACTGTTGTAAATATGTACCCCATTTGGCCAATGTAGACATCTGTGCCATGCCACTCTGTGACCATTGGTTCCAGTCTCACACCTACCCCGTGATGGGAAAGGTAGTTATTACCTTGGTTGGAGCTGTTCATGTGATGGGCTCTGTAGCCAGCAAGGCATGGTACACAGAAGCCAGTTGCTTCTCTCTCAAGGTGTACCAATCTCTGCTCTCTCCATAGTTGTGACCAGAATCCAATAGGTTGGAGTGTCCATTCAAGCTGCTGCCAAAGACCCCATCCATAACCATATTCATGGTTCATTACATGAACATGTAGCTCACAGGGCCTTGATCAGTCCATTACACTCAAGGCCTATACTGCCTTGACTGCTCCCTTAGCAGCAGTAAAAGCAGCTGCACATGTTTCATCCCAGTCCCACCTAATGCCCTTTCATACTATCCAGTATAAGGGCTTCAGAATTTTTGCCAAGTATGGGATAAACACTCTCTAGTAGCCCCAAAGACCCAAAAACTCTTGTAATACTACCACAGTGGTAGGGCTAGGGAAAGCCTAGACCTTGTCTATGACTGCTTCAGGAACAACTTTCGTTTTACCTGACCATTCAACCCCCAAGAATTTTACAGACAAACCAGGTCCCTGTTTCTTGGTGCTGTTCACAGCCCATCTTTTCTCCTGTAGATGTTACAGCAGTCTAGGAACTGCCCCTTCTAAATCTGCAAGAGAATCAGACATGAGCATAATATCATCAATGTAGTGACACAGCTGCACCATTTGTGGTTTCTTCCATGTGGCCAAGGCCTGGGCTACAAGTCCATGACAAATGTGGAGGTATCCCAATGGAAGGACAGTGAATGTCCACTGCTGGCCTTCTCACATGAAGGCAAACTGTTTCTAACTATTCTCTGCTATGTCAATAGAGAAGAAAGCATTAACAAGGTCCACAACATAAAGATACATCCCTAGTTCATGACTGAGTGTGACCATAAGACCCGCTGGGAAGCAGCATGCAAAGGGAGTGTGACTTTATTCAGTTCCCTGTATTCCATGGTCATACCCTAAGAGCCATAAGCCTTTTTCACTGTCCACACTTGGGGAATTAAAAGGACTATGAGTGGGCTTTATGATGCCCACCTTCTCCAACTCCTGTAGAGTTTCTCCAATTTCCTTGTGCCCCCCAGGTAATTTATACTGCTTAGTATTTGTCACTTGCTAAGGTACAGAAGAGCTACAGGTGGGTGCTTAGTATGTCCCCTCAGAATGGCCTTTACCATGTGTACCCTCAGCATGAACTCACCTGCAGTGGTCTGTAATCACAGGCCCTGCAGGATATCCACCCCTGAAATATATTCAGGGATGGGAGAAATGTACACAGTATACTTCTCTGGGGGTAAATTCCCTATCCCCAATGGGATTTGAGCTTTCTTCACTCTATTTTTTTACCTCCACAGCCATCTTTCACAGCAAGGGTTCTTGGGAAAATGCTCAAGGTTGTTATAAATCAGAGAACATCGGCTCCTGTATCCACCAGGGCCAGGACATGTAGTACATTCACGGGGGACCAATGAATTGCTAATTCTACATGTGGCCCCTGGTCTTCACCACATCCCCCAAGGTGGGGACCTTGAGCCCCCCTCAGTCAAACCATGATGCCCAATCATCCACCTGTGGATGTGAAGGAGCCTGAGTACTGCCTCCCAGGAAGTCCTGCAGGGACAGAGGCCAGACATGGGGCTTTGCCTCCAGCTTCCATGTTCTGGACCTCAGAAGCTGGAACTTCTGCTCTGGCTTTAAATGGTGCCACAGTTCTAACAAGATCCTATTGGGCTGTCCATCAAGTTTTTGTTTCACAACCCCAGCCTTTATAAAATTGACTCACATCTGGGTCCTCAAGATCTTCACAGCGTCCTTTGCACCTCTCCTTTCAGTCATAGCCCATACTTCCTTCCAAACTCTTATTGTTTCAACCCCCCTCCCACCCAAGATCTGATAAAGTATGAATAACCTCACTTATTTTTGCCCTATGTGGAGGGCAGGAATAGTCACTAGGGACCCAAAGAGAGATGGGGGAGCTGTATGCAGCACCAGATTTCTCATTCCTACAGTGAACAACTCTTCATTGAGGCCCTTAGTGTCCATGTTATAGATGATATTTTTCATGCCTAGCTCCTGTAACACCTGCTGGAGCTCTGCATACATTTTCCAACTAGTGGGGAAATATGGTATATCACCCTGATTAAATCAGCTCTGATGGCTGTTGTCAGCCAATACAGATTGATTTCCTGAGCTATGAAGGGCACTTTGCAACCACTGCCAGAGGGAAGGGTGAGTCATCAGGAAAGCCAGTCTACCCATTTTGGAACCTGACATACCAATGTTTCCCACCCCTATATCCCAGAGATGCAAAAGCCATGTAGGCAGAGGTTCCAATGGCTTCTGCTGATACCAGACGCTCATGTTCACCAGGTCATCCTGGGTATAGGGGTGGAGCATGGAGTGATCCACAACCTAGGAAGCAGGTGGCTCCCCCCCCTGAGGAGCCCATAGTTGTTGCATTTTTATTTTTTTAATTATAACCAGGTGGAACTTTAATACAAAAGAGGCTGGTGCTTTGGGCAGTGACCTCAGCAACAGATAGGCCTTCAGCCCCACCCCACTCCCTCATCCTCTCCCAACATCTCTTCTACCAACTCCTGGGCTGAAGGCACTGATCTTTCCTCCCCCTTTCCTAAGGCCTCCTGCAATGCAGATTTTCTGGCTGCATCCTCCCTTGCTGCTAACTGTCTTCCAGAAGCGCAACCTGTCTTCTCAATAACTGTCTCTCTTTCTTAAGGGCATCCCACAGGTTACCTCCCAGCTCCTCCAAGTGATGCCAAAGTGGGTCTCTCTCCTTGATAGCCCTTTTCACTATCTTGAGAAAAAGACATCCCACAATCCCAGCTGCTACATGGTCACTCAGGGCCTTTAAGCAGTGTACTACCTCATGGAGGGCTAATTCCACAGCTTCTAGTGTCTCCACCATTCCCCAATTCTGGAGAAGGGCCCACCCATCTAGGGGCTGCTTTACCCTAGACCAATTACCCGCTAGGGGCTCCCTAATTGGAAGTCCCACTGATGGGGGCTCCCAGGTAAAGCTGCACCCTCTACCACTGCAGCTACTAGGGCCTCCCCACCACTCATAGCAGGGGTTCTGGGCACCTCCCCATCTCTACGGGCAGCCTGCCCAAGGGTTGCACCCATGAGGACAGATTTTGGGTTCAGAGGTCCTGCTGACTACTGCTAGATGTAACTCCAGGGTGAAAATCCCAGAGCAAAATACCTTTGAACAGAAATCAGTCAAAGGGAGAAACAAAATGGGAGAAACCTATTTATTGAGTACAAGCAGTCATCCACTTCTGCTCTCCCATGTGTCTTGTGACCTGGCTGCAGAAAGAGGCCCCACCCATCCTCTCAGGTCCAGATATGCCCTTGCTCGCCCTTGTAATCACCTATTGATATGGAGATGAACTACTTGTCTCCACCCCTTGGAAACATCTATTGATATGGAGATGCATTAAAGTCAGGTGAGAAATTCTGAAAATATTGCAATTTTACCCACACCCACAATGAAGAGATTACATGTTATTTTGAGGGAAATATCAGCTGGCATGACCTTGTTTTTTTAATTGGTGTTTTCTGATCTCAAATGCACATTTTTTCTTGTCTAGTTTTGCCATACTTTGAAAGTCATGCCTGATTTAAGTTGATGCTCTTTGATTTTGTCTAAAAGTAATATCTTGAAATATTGTTTTAAGAATATATGAATTTAATTTATTCTCACCTTATATCCTTAAAAATATTTTATTGAGATATAATTCACTCATTGAAAGTGTGCCATTTGATGATTTCTAGTATATTTAGAGTGTGCAATTACCAATACAATCAATTTTAGAACATTTTTAATGCACACCCCTAAAGAAATCCCATGTTCTAAGTTAGCAGTGACTCTCCATTCTTCCCAACTGCCTTAGTGCTAGGCAAACATGTTCCAACTTTCTGTCTCTATAGATGTATCTATTCTGGATATTACATGTAAATGGAACCACACAGTAGGTGGTCTGTAGTGACTGGCTACTTGCACTTACATAATTTTAACAATGTTAATCCATGTGATAGCATGTATCAGACTTCATTCCTTTTTATTGCTGGATAATATTCCTTTTTGAGGATATATCACATTTTACTTATCCATGTTTCAGTTGATGGTCATCTGGGTTGTAGCCACCATTTACCTATTGTGAATAATGCTTGTTATGAACATTTGTGTACAAGTTTTTTTCAAGAATATGTTTTCATTTATTATATGTATATATTTAAGAACGAATTTGCTGGGTCATATGGATATCCTTTTTTAATCAAAAGCATAATTCTTTTTCTTTCTTACCTCCTCTAAAGTGAGCCCTTTTGCCCTATATGCAGAGACTCTGAGTTGGAAAATCTGGGTATGAAAGGGATTGGAGCACAGATGAATGAAATAGGTTCACTATGATATTCCTCCCAGAATAGATTACTGTTAAATTTTAAGTTGATTTTTCTCACATCAGTGAATTTCTGTGATGGTAAAGAAATTGTATTAGGCACAGTTGGTGAGTAGAGAGAGTGCAAGGCCAGAGCCATGGTATATTTTTGTTGTGTTTTGAAGTTATTTTGCTAGGATTTTTTTTGTATCATTAATATACAATTATATGAGCAACATTGTGGTTACAAGATTCCCCCCATTATCAAGTCCCCACCACATACCCCACTTTGCTAGGATTTTATTGAGGAATTAAGTGTTCATCAGAATCTATGCTCATCAGAAATATTGGCCTATAGTTTTCTTTTCTTGAAATACCCTCTCTGACTTTGATATTAGTCTGATAAAGATCTTGTAAAATGAGCTCATAAAAACATCACACCTGGGAGGAGCCAAAATGGTGGAGTGAGTAGAGCAGTGGAAATCTCCCAAAACCACATATATCTATGAAAATATAACAAAGACAACTCTTCCTAGAATAGAGACCAGAGGACATAGGACAACATCCAGACCACATCCACACCTGCGAGAACCCAGTGCCTCGTAATGGGGGTAAGATACAAGCTCCGGCCTGGCGGGAAATGAGCGCCCTTCCCCCCAGCTCCCAGTGGGAGAAGAATAGGCAGAGCTGGAGGGAGACAGAGCCCAGGACTGTTGAACATCCAGCCACCGCCATCCGGACCAGAGAGCAGACACAGTGCATGCGTGGGGCACTGGATACTAGGGAAACAGGGCAGCAAGAATGGTGAGAGGGTACCGGTGGCCTGGCACTGAAGGACAAAAGAAAAGCAAGAGGACATATTTTTTTTTTTTCTGTTTTGTTTTGGCCAGCGCTTTTTGGAAGTCTTAAAGGGATAAGGACGCCAATACTAGGGAAACAGGGCAGCAAGAGCAATGAGGAGATGCCTGAGGCTGGCGACGGAAAATAAAGAAAAACGAACGGCCATTATTTATTTATTTATTTATTTATTTATTTAATTTTAAAAAATTCTTTTTTTTGTGTGTGTTCCTTATTTAGTTTTGGCAGGTGCTTTTTGGAAGTCTTAAAGGGGCAGGGCAGGACACTTAATCCAGAGTTAGGGAATCTGGGGATCTCTGGGCACCCTAATACCCTGGGCTGCAGGGAGCATGGAGGCCCCTTACAGAGATAAATACCCTCCCAGCTGCTCCCACTCCAACGCGACTCCACCACTTTGGAGTAGCTGCCCGAGCCAGGCCACGCCCACAACAACAGCAGAGATAAACTCCATAGCAGCCGGGCAGGAAGCAGAAGCCCTGTCTGCACCGCAGCTGCCCAGCACAAGCCACTAGAGGTCGCTGTTCTCCCAGGAGAGGAGGGCCACAAACAAACAAGAAGGGAAGCTCTTCCAGCCGTCACTCGTCCCAGCTCTGTAAACTATTCCTATCACCATGAAAAGACAAAATTACAGGCAAAGCAAGATAAAAGAGGCAACATCAGAGAAGGAGACAGACCTAACCAGTCTTCCTGACAAAGAATTCAAAATAAAAATCATAAACATGCTGACAGAGATGCAGAGACATACGCAAGAGATATGGGATGAAGTCTGGAGGGAGATCACAGACGCCAGAAAGGAGATTACAGAAATGAAACAACCTCTGGAAGGGTTTATAAGCAGAACGAATGGGATGCAAGAGGCCATTGATGGAATTGAAACCAGAGAACAGGAACACATAGAAGCTGACAGAGAGAGATAAAAGGATCTACAGGAATGAAAAAATATTAAGAGGACTGTGTGACCAATCTAAAAGCAATAATATCTGTATTATAGGGGTACCAGAAGAAGAAGAAGAGAGAGGAAAAGGGATGGAAAGTATCTTGGAAGAAATAATTGCTGAAAACTTCCCCAAACTGGGGGAGGAGATAATCGAACAGACCACGGAAATACACAGAACCCCCAACAGAAAGGATCCAAGGAGGACAACACCAAGACACATAATAATTAAAATGGCAAAGATCAAGGACAAGGAAAGAGTTTTAAAAGCAGCTAGAGAGAAAAAGGTCACTATAAAGGAAAACCCATCAGGCTAACATCAGACTTCTCAACAGAAACCCTACAGGCCGGAAGAGAATGGCATGAAATATTTAATGCAATGAAACAGAAGGGCCTGAACCAAGGATACTGTATCCAGCACAACTATCATTCAAATATGATGGTGGGATAAAACAATTCCCAAACAAAAGCTGAGGGAATTTGCTTCCCACAAACCACCTCTACAGGACATCTTACAGGGACTGCTCTAGATGGGAGCACTCCTAAAAAGAGCACACAACAAAACACCCAACATATGAAGAATGGAGGAGGATGAATAAGAAGGGAGAGAAGAAAAGAATCTCCAGACAGTGTATATAACAGGTCCATAAGCGAGCTAAGTTAGGCAGTAAGATACTAAAGAGGCTAACCTTGAACCTTTGGTAACCACGAATTTAAAGCCTGCAATGGCAGTAAGTACATATATTTCAATAGTCAACCTAAATGTTAATGGACTGAATGCACCAATCAAAAGACACAGAGTAATAGAATGGATAAAAAAGCAAGACTCATCTATATGCTGCTTACAAGAAACTCACCTCAAACCCAAAGACATGTACAGACTAAAAGTGAAGGGATGGAAAAACGTATTTCAGGCAAACAACAGAAAGAAGAAAGCAGGGGTTGCAGTACTAGTATCAGAAAAAAAAATTTCAAAACAAAGAAAGTAACAAGAGATAAAGAAGGACACTACATAATGATAAAGGGCTCAGTCCAACAAGATTATATAACCATTCTAAATATATATGCACCCAACACAGGAGCACCAGCATATGTGAAAAAAATACTAACAGAACTAAAGGGGGAAATAGACTGCAGTGCATTCATTCTAGGAGACTTCAACACACCACTCACACCAAAGGATAAATCCACTGGACAGAAAATAAGGACACGGAAGCACTGAACAACACAGTAGAGCAGATGGACCTAATAGACATCTACAGAACTCTACATCCAAAAGCAACAGGATACACATTCTTCTCAAGTGCACATGGAACAATCTCAAGAATAGACCACATACTAGGCCAGAAAAAGAGCCTCAGTAAATTCAAAAAGATTGAAATCCTACCAACCAACTTTTCAGACCACAAAGGCATAAAACTAGAAATAAAATGTACAAAGAAAGAAAAAGGCTCACAAACACATGGAGGCTTAACAACACACTCCTAAATAATCAATGGATCAATGACCAAATCAAAATGGAGATCCAGCAATATATGGAAACAAATGACAACAACAACACTAAGCCCCAACTTCTGTGGGACACAGCAAAAGCAGTCTTAAGAGGAAACTATATAGCAAACCAAGCATATTTAAAGAAGGAAGAACAATCCCAAATGAATGGTCTAATGTCACAATTATCGAAATTGGAAAAAGAAGAAAACATGAGGCCTAAGGTGAGCAGAAGGAGGGACATAATAAAGATCAGAGAAGAAATAAATAAGATTGAGAAGAATAAAACAATAGCAAAAATCAATGCAACCAAGAGCTGGTTTTTTGAGAAAATAAACAAAATAGATAAGCCTCTAGCCAGACTTATTAAGAGGAAAAGAGAGTCAACACACATCAACAGAATCAGAAATGAGAAAGGGAAAATCACGACAGACCCCACAGAAATACAAAGAATTATTAGAGAATACTATGAAAACCTATATGCTAACAAGCTGGGAAACCTAGGAGAAATGGCCAACTTCCTACAAAAATACAACCTTCCAAGACTGACCCAGAAAGAAACAGAAAATCTAAACAGACCAATTACCAGCAATGAAATTGAAGCGGTAATCAAAAAACTACCAAAGAACAAAACCCCCGGGTCAGATGGATTTACCTCGGAATTTTATCAGACATAGAGGGAAGACATAATACCCATTCTCCTTAAAGTTTTCCAAACAATAGAGGAGGAGGGGATACTCCCAAACTCATTCTATGAAACTAACATCACCCTAATACCAAAACCAGGCAAATACCCCACTGAAAAAGAAAACTACAGACCATATCCCTGATGAACGTAGATGCAAAAATACTCAACAAAATATTAGCAAACCGAATTCAAAAATACATCAAAAGGATCATACACCATGACCAAGTGGGATTCATCCCAGGGATGCAAGGATGGTACAACATTTGAAAGTCCATCAACATCATCCACCACTTCAACAAAAAGAAAGACAAACACCACATGATCATCTCCATAGATGCTGAAAAAGCATTTGACAAAGTTCAACATCCATTCATGATAAAAACTCTCAGCAAAACGGGAATAGAGGGCAAGTACCTCAACATAATAAAGGCCATCTATGATAAAACCACAGCCAACATTATATTGAACAGCGAGAAGCTGAAAGCATTTCCTCTGAGATCGGGAACTAGACAGGGATGCCCTCTCTCCCCACTGTTACTTAACTTAGTACTGGAGGTCCTAGCCATGGCAATCAGACAAAACAAAAAAATACAAGGAATCCAGATTGGTAAAGAAGAAGTTAAACTGTCACTATTTGAAGATGACATGATACTGTACATAAAAAACCCTAAAGACTCCACCCCAAAACTACTAGAACTGAAATCGGAATACAGCAAAGTTGAAGGATACAAAATTAACACACAGAAATCTGTGGATTTCCTATACACTAACAATGAACCAACAGAAAGAGAAATCAGGAAAACAACTCCATTTACAATTGCATCAAAAAAGATAAAATACCTAGGAATAAACCTAACCAAAGAAGTGAAAGACTTATACTATGAAAACTACAAGTCACTCTTAAGAGAAATTAAAGGGGACACTAACAGATGGAAAGTCATCCCATGCTCGTGGCTAGGAAGAATTAATATCGTCAAAATGGCCATCCTGCCCAAAGCAATATACAGATTTGATGCAATCCCTATGAAACTACCAGCAACATTCTTCAATGAACTGGAACAAATAATTCAAAAATTCATATGGAAACACCAAAGACCCTGAATAGCCAATGCAATCCTGAGAAAGAAGAATAAAGTAGGGGGAATCTCACTCCCCAACTTCAAGCTCTACTATAAAGCCATAGTTATCAAGACAATTTGGTACTGGCACAAGCACAGAGCCACAGACCAATGGAACAGACTAGAGAATCCAGACATTAACCCAGACATATACGGTCAATTAATATTTGATAAAGGAGCCATGGATATACAATGGCAATATGACAGTCTCTTCAACAGGTGGTGCTGGCAAAACTGGACAGCTACATGTAGGAGAATGAAACTGGACCATTGTCTAACCCCATATACAAAAGTAAACTCAAAATGGATCAAATACCTGAAAGTAAGTCATGAAACCATTAAACTCTTGGAAGAAAACATAGGCAAAAACCTCTTAGACATAAACATGAGTGACCTCTTCTTGAACATATCTCCCTGGGCAAGGAAAACAAGAGCAAAAATGAACAAGTGGGACTATATTAAGCTGAAGAGCTTCTGCACAGCAAAAGACACCATCAATAGAACCAAAAGGAACCCTACAGTATGGGAAAATATATTTGAAAATGACAGGTCTGATAAAGGTTTGACACCCAGAATATATAAAGAGCTCACATGCCTCAACAAACAAAAAACAAATAACCTAATTAAAAAATGGGCAGAGGAACTGAACAGACAGTTCTCAAAAAAAGATATACAGATAGCCAACAGACACATGAAAAGATGCTCCACATTACTAATTATCACAGAAATGCAAATTAAAACTACAATGAGGTATCACCTCACACCAGTAAGGATGGCAGCCATTCAAAAGACAAACAACAGCAAATGTTGGCGAGGCTGTGGAGAAAGGGGAACCCTCCTACACTGCTGGTGGGAATGTAAATTAGTTCAACCATTGTGGAAAGCAGTATGGAGGTACATCAAAATGCTCAAAACAGACTTACCATTTGACCCAGGAATTCCACTCCTAGGAATTTACCCTAAGAACACAGCAATCAAGTTTGAGAAAGACAGATGCACCCCTATGTTTATCGCAGCACTATTTACAATAGCCAAGAATTGGAAGCAACCTAAATGTCCATCGATAGATGAATGGATAAAGAAGATGTTGTACATATACACAATGGAATACTACTCAGCCATAAGAAAAGGGCAAATCCTACCATTTGCAGCAACATGGATGGAGCTGGAGGGTATTATGCTCAGTGAAACAAGCCAAGCGGAGAAAGAGAAATACCAAATGATTTCACTCATCTGTGGAATATAAGAACAAAGGAAAACTGAGGGAACAAAACAGCAGCAGAATCACAGAACCCAAGAATGGACTAACAGTTACCAAAGGGAAAGGGACTGAGGGGGATGGGTGGGAAGTGATGGATGAGGGTGGGAAAAAGGAGAGGGGTTATTACGATTAGCATGTATAATGTTGTGGAGTAGGGGGAGGGCTGAGCAACACAGAGAAGACAAGTAGTGATTCTACAGCATCTTACTACATTGATGGACAGTTACTGTAATGGGGTTTGGGGGAGACTCGGTGAAGGGGGGAGCCTAGGATGTTCTTCATGTAATTGTTGATTAATGATACCAAAAAAACCCCTCTGTCTTTATCCTTGATCTTTGCCATTTTAATTATTAATGTCTTGATGTTGTCTTCCTTGTGTCCCTTGGGTTGGGAGATCTGTGCACCTTCACAGCTTGAGAGACTATCTACTTCCCCAGATTGGGAAGTTTTCAGCAATTACCTCCTCAATGACATTTTCAATCCCTTTTTCTCTCTTCCTCTTCTTCTGGTACCCCTATTATGTAAATATTGTTCTGTTTCAATTGGTCACACAGTTCTCTCAATATCCTTTCATTCTTTTTTTTTTTTTTTTTTTTAAATAATTATTTTTTATTGAAGGGTAGTTGACGCACAGTATTACATTACATTAGTTTCAAGTGTACAACACAGTGGTAAAACATTTATATACATAATTCTAGGTTCCAGCTATCACCCTACCAGGCTGTTACAATATCTTGACTATATTCCTTATGCTATACATTACATCCCGGTTACTTATTTATTTTACCATTGGAAGTCTGTCCTTTTTTTTTTTTTTTTCTGAGGGCATCTCTCATATTTATTGATCAAATGGTTGTTAACGACAATAAAATTCTGTATAGGGGAGTCAATGCTCAATGCACAATCATTAATCCACCCCGAGCCTAATTTTCGTCAGTCTCCAATCTTCTGAGGCATAACAAACAAGTTTTTACATGTAGAAAAAATTCTTACATAATGAATAAGTTACATAGTGAACAGTAAAAGGGCAGTCATCACAGAAACTTTCGGTTTTGCTCATGCATTATGAACTATAAACAGTCAGTTCAAATATGAATACTCATTTGGTTTTAATACTTGATTTATATGTGGATACCACATTTCTCTCTTTATTATTATTATTTTTAATAAAATGCTGACATGGTAGGTAGATACGAGATAAAGGTAGAAAACCTAGTTTAGTGTTGTAAGAGAGCAAATGCAGATGATCAGGTGTGTGCTTGTAGACTATGTGTTAATCCAAGCTAGACCAGGGCAATAAAACATCCACGTATGCAGAAGATTTCTCTCAGAACAGGGGGGGTGAGGTTCTAAGCCTCACCTCTGTTGATCCCCAATTTCTCACCTGATGGCCCCCCTGCGACTGTGCCTGTCTTAGGTTGTTCCTCCCTTGAGGAATCTTACCCGTCTCTGGCTAACCAGTCATCTTCCGGGGCCATACAGGGAAATGTGAAGTTGGTAAGTGAGAGAGAAGCCTTACTGTTTGAAAAGGTTAGCTTTTTACTTCTTTGCATATTTATGCCCTGTGGCTTCTATGCCCAGCATTTGTCTTGAGGTATCTTTACCACTTGGAAGAATTATGATACTCGGTAAATTTGATATGAGGCACGAATTCTATTTAAGGGTTGTAATTAGGAAGGAAGAAGAAAAGCTATAGAAGTAGCAGGCAGAAGAAAACCTGGGAAGATTGATTATTTCTTTGACATATCTTCTTGTAGAGTAACTTCAGCATGTATAGGTTTTAAGGTACTACTTAAATTGCGCACACACATTAACATAATAGGATTATAGTTACATAACCAAAGCATACCTGTAATAACCAGCCATCTCCAGTGAAACCAAGAAAACCAGTTAGGCACCTTAGGCATTTGTGAAAACTTATCCATGATATGGTGGATATTGTCCAACTGAACTTGAACAGTCTGAGAGAAATCAGACAAATTAAAACAACCCATTCCTGGGGAATGTTCACATCCCTTATGTTCTTTTAACAGTAAATAGTCTGTAGTTGTAAGATTTTGGAGTGCTACAATTTGCACTTCTCCTAATTCTTGGTTGATTTCCAACAGTATAGATCCAGTCAAATTTGTTGTTTTACTGTATGCACAGGCCAGCTTAGATATCTCCTTCCTCATTCCCACGGCAAGTCCAGGAGTTGGTGGGATGAGTGCATCTACAGCTGTAGCAGTGTGTGGATCGTTGTTGGGGTTTTTTGATGATCATCTTCTGGCATGAGTCTTCCAGAGAGTGCAGATGTTGGAAGTTCTTTTTCATATCGTATCTTAGTTCATTTTCGGGGTAGCCCAATTAGGCTTTGATCTTCTGTATAGACGCAAACATACCCTTTGCCTACACTTTTATATGCCCTTTATACCCTTGTGTATAACTCATTGGAGGTTACCACACAGGAACTGCCCTTTTTTTTTTTTTTTTTTGGTATCACTAATCTACACTTACATGACGAATATTATGTTTACTAGGCTCTCACCTATACCAGGTCTCCCCTATAAACCCCTTTACAGTCACTCTCCATCAGCATAGCAAAATGTTGTAGAATCACTACTTGCCTTCTCTGTGTTGTACAGCCCTCCCTTTTCTCCTACCCCCCCATGCATGTTAATCTTAATACCCCCCTACTTCTTACCCCCCCCTTATCCCTCCCTACCCACCCATCCTCCCCAGTCACTTTCCCTTTGGTACCTGTTAGTCCATTCTTGAGTTCTGTGATTCTGGTGCTGTTTTGTTCCTTCAGTTTTTCCTTTGTTCTTATAATCCACAGATGAGTGAAATCATTTGGTATTTCTCTTTCTCCGCTTGGCTTGTTTCACTGGGCATAATACCCTCCAGCTCCATCCATGTTGCTGCAGATGATTGGATTTGCCCTTTTCTTATGGCTGAGTAGTATTCCATTGTGTATATGTACCACATCTTCTTTATCCATTCATCTATCGATGGACATTTAGGTTACTTCCAATTCTTGTCTATTGTAAATAGTGCTGCGATAAACATAGGGGTGCATCTGTCTTTCTCAAACTTGATTGCTGTGTTCTTAGGGTAAATTCCTAGGAGTGGAATTCCTGGGTCAAATGGTAAGTCTGTTTTGAGCATTTTGATGTACCTCCATACTGCTTTCCACAATGGTTGAACTAACTTACATTCCCACCAGCAGTGTAGGAGGGTTCCCTTTTCTCCACAGCCTCGCCAACATTTGATGTTGTTTGTCTTTTGGATGGCAGCCATCCTTACTGGTGTGAGGTGATACCTCATTGTAGTTTCAATTTGCATTTCTCTGATAATTAGCGATGTGGAGCATCTTTTCATGTGTCTGTTGCCCATCTGTATTTCTTTTTTGGAGAACTGTCTGTTCAGTTCCTCTGCCAATTTTTTTTTTTTCCATTTGATTTTTTTTTTTTAATAATTATTTTTTATTGAAGGGTAGTTGACACACAGTATTACATTACATAAGTTTCAAGTGTACAACACAGTGGTAGAACATTTATATACATAATTCTAGGTTCCAGCTATCACCCTACCAGGCTGTTACAATATCTTGGCTATATTCCTTTTGCTATACATTACATCCCGGTTACTAATTTATTTTACCATTGGAAGTCTGTCCTTTTTTTTTTTTTTTTTTTTGTGAGGGCATCTCTCATATTTATTGATCAAATGGTTGTTAACAACAATAAAATTCTGTATAGGGGAGTCAATGCTCAATGCACAATCATTAATCCACCCCATGCCCAATTTTTGTCAGTCTCCAATCTTCTGAGGCATAACAAACAAGTTTTTACATGTAGAACAAATTCTTACATAATGAATAAGATACATAGTGAACAGTACAAGGGCAGTCATCACAGAAACTTTCGGTTTTGCTCATGCATTATGAACTATAAACAGTCAGTTCAAATATGAATACTCATTTGGTTTTTATACTTGATTTATATGTGGATACCACATTTCTCTCTTTATTATTATTATTTTTAATAAAATGCTGAAGTGGTAGGTAGATACAAGATAAAGGTAGAAAACATAGTTTAGTGTTGTAAGAGAGCACATGTAGATGATCAGGTGTGTGCCTGTAGACTATGTGTTAATCCAAGCTAGACCAGGGCAATAAAACATCCACGTATGCAGAAGATTTCTCTCAGAACGGGGGGGTGAGGTTCTAAGCCTCACCTCTGTTGATCCCCAATTTCTCACCTGATGGCCCCCCTGCGACTGTGCCTGTCTTAGGTTGTTCCTCCCTTGAGGAATCTTACCCGTCTCTGGCTAACCAGTCATCTTCCGGGGCCATACAGGGAAATGTGAAGTTGGTAAGTGAGAGAGAAGCCATACTGTTTGAAAAGGTTAGCTTTTTACTTCTTTGCATATTTTTTTTTTTAAATAATTATTTTTTATTGAAGGGTAGTTGACACACAGTATTACATTACATGAGTTTCAAGTGTACAACACAGTGGTAGAACATTTATATACATAATTCTAGGTTCCAGCTATCACCCTACCAGGCTGTTACAATATCTTGACTATATTCCTTATGCTATACATTACATCCCGGTTACTAATTTATTTTACCATTGGAAGTCTGTCCTTCTTTTTTTTTTTTTTTTTTTTTTTGTGAGAGCATCTCTCATATTTATTGATCAAATGGTTGTTAACGACAGTAAAATTCTGTATAGGGGAGTCAATGCTCAATGCACAATCATGCACAATCATTATTCCACCCCAAGCCTAATTTTTGTCAGTCTCCAATCTTCTGAGGCATAACAAACAAGTTTTTACATGTAGAACAAATTCTTACATAATGAATAAGTTACATAGTGAACAGTACAAGGGCAGTCATCACAGAAACTTTCGGTTTTGCTCATGCATTATGAACTTTCTTTGCATATTTATGCCCTGTGGCTTCTATGCCCAGCATTTGTCTTGAGGTATCTTTACCACTTGGAAGAATTATGATACTCGGTAAATTTGATATGAGGCACGAATTCTATTTAAGGGTTGTAATTAGGAAGGAAGAAGAAAAGCTATAGAAGTAGCAGGCGGAAGAAAACATTGGAAGATTGATTATTTCTTTGATATATCTTCTTGTAGAGTAACTTCAGCATGTATAGGTTTTAAGCTACTACTTAAATTGCGCACATACATTAACATAATAGGAGTATAGTTACATTACCAAAGCATATCTGTAATTAACAGCCAACTCCAGTGAAACCAAGAAAGCCAGTTAGGCACCTTAGGCATTTGTGAAACCTTATCTATGATATGGTGTATATTGTAAAACTGAACTTGAACAGTCTGAGAGAAATCAGACAAATTAAAACGAACCATTCCTGCGGACTGTTCACATGCCATATGTTCTTTTTTTTTTTTTTTTTAATAATTATTTTTTATTGAAGGGTAGTTGACACACAGTATTACATTACATGAGTTTCAAGTGTACAACACAGTGGTAGAACATTTATATACATAATTCTAGGTTCCAGCTATCACCCTACCAGGCTGTTACAATATCTTGACTATATTCCTTATGCTATACCTTACATCCCGGTTACTAATTTATTTTACCATTGGAAGTCTGTCCTTTTTTTTTTTTTTTTTTTTTTTTTTTTGTGAGGGCATCTCTCATATTTATTGATCAAATGGTTGTTAACGACAATAAAATTCTGTATAGGGGAGCCAATGCTCAATGCACAATCATTATTCCACCCCAAGCCTAATTTTTGTCAGTCTCCAATCTTCTGAGGCATAACAAACAAGTTTTTACATGTAGAACAAATTCTTACATAATGAATAAGTTACATAGTGAACAGTACAAGGGCAGTCATCACAGAAACTTTCGGTTTTGCTCATGCATTATGAACTATAAACAGTCAGTTCAAATATGAATACTCATTTGGTTTTTATACTTGATTTATATGTGGATACCACATTTCTCTCTTTATTATTATTATTTTTAATAAAATGCTGAAGTGGTAGGTAGATACAAGATAAAGGTAGAAAACATAGTTTAGTGTTGTAAGAGAGCACATGTAGATGATCAGGTGTGTGCCTGTAGACTATGTGTTAATCCAAGCTAGACAAGGGCAATAAAACATCCACGTATGCAGAAGATTTCTCTCAGAACGGGGGGGTGAGGTTCTAAGCCTCACCTCTGTTGATCCCCAATTTCTCACCTGATGGCCCCCCTGCGACTGTGCCTGTCTTAGGTTGTTCCTCCCTTGAGGAATCTTACCCGTCTCTGGCTAACCAGTCAAATTCCGGGGCCATACAGGGAAATGTGAAGTTGGTAAGTGAGAGAGAAGCCTTATTGTTTGAAAAAGTTAGCTTTTTACTTCTTTGCATATTTATGCCCTGTGGCTTCTATGCCCAGCATTTGTCTTGAGGTATCTTTACCACTTGGAAGAATTATGATACTCGGTAAATTTGATATGAGGCACAAATTCTATTTAAGGGTTGTAATTAGGAAGGAAGAAGAAAAGCTATAGAAGTAGCAGGCGGAAGAAAACATGGGAAGATTGATTATTTCTTTGATATATCTTCTTGTAGAGTAACTTCAGCATGTATAGGTTTTAAGCTACTACTTAAATTGCACACACACATTAACATAATAGGAGTATAGTTACATAACCAAAGCATATCTGTAATTACCAGCCATCTGTAGTGAAACCAAGAAAACCAGTTAGGCACCTTAGGCATTTGTGAAAACTTATCTATGATATGGTGGATATTGTCCAAATGAACTTGAACTGTCTGAGAGAAATCAGACAAATTAAAACAACCCATTCCTGGGGACTGTTCACATGCCATATGTTCTTTTAACAGTAAATAGTTTGTAGTTGTAAGACTTTGGAGCGCTACAATTTGCACTTCTCCAAATTCTTGGTTGAGTTCCAACAGTATAGATCCAGTCCAATTTTGTTGTTTTACTGTATGCACAGGCCAGCTTAGATATCTCCTTCCTCATTCCCACGGCAAGTCCAGGAGTTGGTGGGATGAGTGCATCTACAGCTGTAGCAGTGTGTGGATCGTTGTTGGGGTTTTTTGATGATCATCTTCTGGCATGAGTCTTCCAGAGAGTGCAGATGTTGGAAGTTCTTTTTCATATCGTATCTTAGTTCATTTTCGGGGTAGCCCAATTAGGCTTTGATCCTCTGTATAAACACAAACATACCCTTTGCCTACACTTTTATATGCCCTTTATACCCTTGTGTAGAACTCGTTGGAGGTTACCACACACAACTGCCCTTTTTTTTTTTTTTTTTTTGCTATCACTAATCTACACTTACATGATGAATATTATGTTTACTAGGCTCTCCCCTATACCAGGTCTCCCTTTAAACCCCTTTACAGTCACTCTCCATCAGCATAGCGAAATGTTGTAGAATCACTACTTGCCTTTTCTGTGTTGTACAGCCCTCCCTTTTCTCCTACCACCCCCCCATGCATGTTAATCTTAATACCCCCCTACTTCTCCCCCTCTTATCCCTCCCTACCCACCCATCCTCCCCAGTCCCTTTCCCTTTGGTACCTGTTAGTCCATTCTTGAGTTCTGTGATTCTGGTGCTGTTTTGTTCCTTCAGTTTTTCCTTTGTTCTTATATTCCACAGATAAGTGAAATCATTTGTTATTTCTCTTTCTCCACTTGGCTTGTTTCACTGAGCATAATACCCTCCAGCTGCATCCATGTTGCTGCAAATGATTGGATTTGCCCTTTTCTTATGGCTGAGTAGTATTCCATTGTGTATATGTACCACATCTTCTTTATCCATTCATCCATTGATGGACATTTAGGTTGCTTCCAATTCTTGGCTATTGTAAATAGTGCTGCAATAAACATAGGGGTGCATCTGTCTTTCTCAAACTTGATTGCTGCGTTCTTAGGGTAAATTCCTAGGAGTGGAATTCCTGGGTCAAATGGTAAGTCTGTTTTGAGCATTTTGATGTACCTCCATACTGCTTTCCACAATGGTTGAACTAATTTACATTCCCACCAGCAGTGTAGGAGGGTTCCCCTTTCTCCACAGCCTCGCCAACATTTGTTGTTGTTTGTCTTTTGAATGGCAGCCATCCTTACTGGTGTGAGGTGATACCTCATTGTAGTTTTAATTTGCATTTCTCTGATAATTAGCGATGTGGAGTATCTTTTCATGTGTAGGTTGGCAATCTGTATTTCTTTTTTGGAGAACTGTCTGTTCAGTTCCTCTGCCCATTTTTTAATTGGGTTATTTGTTTTTTGTTTGTTGAGGCGTGTGAGCTCCTTATATATTCTGGACGTCAAGCCTTTATCGGATGTGTCATTTTCAAATATATTCTCCCGTACTGTAGGGATCCTTCTTGTTCTATTGATGGTGTCTTTTGCTGTACAGAAGCTTTTCAGCTTAATATAGTCCCACTTACTCATTTTTGCTGTTGTTTTCCTTGCCCGGGGAGATATGTTCAAAAAGAGGTCACTCATGTTTATGTCTAAGAGGTTTTCGCCTATGTTTTCTTCCAAGAGTTTAATGGTTTCATGGCTTACATTCAGGTCTTTGATCCATTTTGAGTTTACTTTTGTATATGGGGTTAGACAATGGTCCAGTTTCGTTCTCCTACATGTAGCTGTCCAGTTTTGCCAGCACCACCTGTTGAAGAGACTGTCATATTGCCATTGTATGTCCATGGCTCCTTTATCAAATATTAATTGACCGTATATGTCTGGGTTAATGTCTGGATTCTCTAGTCTGTTCCATTGGTCTGTGGCTCTGTGCTTGTGCCAGTACCAAATTGTCTTGATTACTATGGCTTTATAGTAGAGCTTGAAGTTGGGGAGTGAGATCCCCCCTACTTTATTCTTCTTTCTCAGGATTGCCTTGGCTATTCGGGGTCTTTGGTGTTTCCATATGAATTTTTGAATTATTTGTTCCAGTTCATTGAAGAATGTTGCTGGTAGTTTCATAGGGATTGCATCAAATCTGTATATTGCTTTGGGCAGGATGGCCATTTTGACGATATTAATTCTTCCTAGCCACGAGCATGGGATGACTTTCCATCTGTTAGTGTCCCCTTTAATTTCTCTTAAGAGTGACTTGTCGTTTTCAGAGTATAAGTCTTTCACTTCTTTGGTTAGGTTTATTCCTAGGTATTTTATTCTTTTTTGATGCATTTGTGAATGGAGTTGTTTTCCTGATTTCTCTTTCTGTTGGTTCATTGTTAGTATATAGGAAAGCCACAGATTTCTGTGTGTTGATTTTGTATCCTGCAACTTTGCTGTATTCCGATATCAGTTCTAGTAGTTTTGGGGTGGAGTCTTTAGGGTTTTTTATGTACAGTATCATGTCATCTGCAAATAGTGACAGTTCAACTTCTTCTTTACCAATCTGGATTTCTTGTATTTTTTTGTTTTGTCTGATTGCCGTGGCTAGGACATCCAGTACTATGTTAAATAACAGTGGAGAGAGTGGTCATCCCTGTCTAGTTCCCGATCTCAGAGGAAATGCTTTCAGCTTCTCGCTGTTCAATATAATGTTGGCTGTGGGTTTATCATAGATGGTCTTTATTATGTTGAGGTACTTGCCCTCTATTCCCATTTTGCTGAGAGTTTTTAACATGAATGGATGTTGAACTTTGTCAAATGCTTTTTCAGCATCTATGGAGATGATCATGTGGTTTTTGTCTTTCTTTTTGTTGATGTGGTGGATGATGTTGATGGACTTTCGAATGTTCTACCATCCTTGCATCCTTGGGATGAATCCCACTTGGTCATGGTGTATGATCCTTTTGATGTATTTTTGAATTCGGTTTGCTAATATTTTGTTGAGTATTTTTGCATCTACGTTCATCAGGGATATTGGTCTGTAGTTTTCTTTTTTGGTGGGATTTTTGCCTGGTTTTGGTATTAGGGTGATTTTAGCTTCATAGAATGAGTTTGGGAGTATCCCCTCCTAATCTATTTTTTGGAAAACTTTTAGGAGAATGGGTATTATGTCTTCCCTGTATTTCTGATAAAATTCCGAGGTAAATCCATCTAGCCCGGGGGTTTTGTTCATTGGTAGTTTTTTGATTACTGCTTCAATTTCATTGCTGGTAATTGGTCTGTTTAGATTTACTGTTTCTTCCTGGGTCATTCTTGGAAGGTTGTATTTTTGTAGGAAGTTGTCCATTTCTCCTAGGTTTCCCAGCTTGTTAGCATATAGGTTTTCATAGTAGTCTCCAATAATTCTTTGCATTTCCGTGGGGTCCGTCGTGATTTTTCCTTTCTCGTTTCTGATACTGTTGATTTGTGTTGACTCTCCTTTCTTCTTAATAAGTCTAGCTAGAGGCTTATCTATTTTGTTTATTTTCTCGAAGAACCAGCTCTTGGTTTCATTGATTTTTGCTATTGTTTTATTCTTCTCAATTTTATTTATTTCTTCTCTGATCTTTATTATGTCCCTCCTTCTGCTGACCTTAGGCCTCATCTCTTCTTCTTTTTCCAATTTCAATAATTGTGACATTAGACCATTCATTTGGGATTGCTCTTCCTTTTTTAAATATGCTTGGTTTGCTATATAGTTTCCTCTTAAGACTGCTTTTGCTGTGTCCCACAGAAGTTGGGGCTTAGTGTTGTTGTTGTCATTTGTTTCCATATATTGCTGGATCTCCATTTTGATTTGGTCATTGATCCATAGATTATTTAGGAGCGTGTTGTTAAGCCTCCATGTGTTTGTGAGCCTCTTTGCTTTCTTTGTACAGTTTATTTCTAGTTTTATGCCTTTGTGGTCTGAAAAGTTGGTTGGTAGGATTTCAATCTTTTGGAATTTTTTGAGGCTCTTTTTGTGGCCTAGTATGTGGTCTATTCTGGAGAACGTTCCATGTGCACTTGAGAAGAATGTATATCCTGCTGCTTTTGGATGTAGAGTTCTATAGATGTCCATTAGGTCCATCTGCTCTACTGTGTTGTTCAGTGCTTCCGTGTCCTTGGTTATTTTCTGCCCAGTGGATCTATCCTTTGGGGTGAGTGGTGTGTTGAATTCTCCTAGAATGAATGCATTGCAGTCTATATCCCCCTTTAGTTCTGTTAGTATTTGTTTCACATATGCTTTTGCTCCTGTGTTGAGTGCATATATATTTAGAATGGTTATATCCTCTTGTTTGACTGAGCCCTTTTTCATTATGTAGTGTCCTTCTTTATCTCTTGTTACTTTCTTTGTTTTGAAGTCTATTTTGTCTGATATTAGTACTGCAACCCCTTCTTTCTTCTCACTGTTGTTTGCCTGAAATATGTTTTTCCATCCCTTGACTTTTAGTCTGTAGATGTGTTTGGGTTTGAGGTGAGTTTCTTGTAAGCAGCATATAGATGGGTCTTGCTTTTTTATCCATTCTGTTACTCTGTGTCTTTTGATTGGTGCATTCAACCCATTAACATTTAGGGTGACTATTGAAAGATATGTACTTATTGCCATTGCAGGCTTTAAATTCGTGGTTACCAAAGGTTCAAGGTTAGCCTCTTTAGTATCTTACTGCCTAAATAGCTCACTTATTGAGCTGTTATATACACTGTCTGGAGATTCTTTTCTTCTCTCCCTTCTTGTTCCTCCTCCTCGATTCTTCATATGTTGGGTGTTTTGTGCTGTGCTCTTTCTAGGAGTGCTCCCATCTAGAGCAGTCCCTGTAAGATGTTCTGTAGAGGTGGTTTGTGGAAAGCAAATTCCCTCAGCTTTTGTTTGTCTGGGAATTGTTTAATCCCACCATCATATTTGAATGATAGTCGTGCTGGATACAGTATCCTTGGTTCAAGGCCCTTCTGTTTCATTGTGTTAAATATATCATGCCATTCTCTTCTGGCCTGTAGGGTTTCTGTTGAGAAATCTGACGTTAGCCTGATGGGTTTCCCTTTATAGGTGACCTTTTTCTCTCTAGCTGCCTTTAACACTCTTTCCTTGTCCTTGATCTTTGCCATTTTAATTATTATGTGCCTTGGTGTTGTCCTTCTTGGATCCTTTCTGTTGGGGGTTCTGTGTATTTCCGTGGTCTGTTCGATTACTTCCTCCCCCAGTGTGGGGAAGTTTTCAGCAATTATTTCTTCTAAGATACTTTCCATCTCTTTTCCTCTCTCTTCTTCTTCTTGGACCCCTATAATACGGATATTGTTCCTTTTGGATTGGTCACACAGTTCTCTTAATATTGTTTCATTCCTGGAGATCGTTTTGTCTCTCTGTCTGTCAGCTTCTATGCGTTCCTGTTCTCTGATTTCAATTCCATCAATGGCCTCTTGCATTCTATCCATTCTGCTTATAAACCCTTCCAGAGTTTGTTTCATTTCTACGATCTCCTTTCTGGCATCTGTGATCTCCTTCCGGACTTCATCCCATTTCTCTTGCGTATTTCTCTGCATCTCTGTCAGCATGTTTATGATTCTTATTTTGAATTCTTTTTCAGGGAGACCTGTTAGGTCTGTCTCCTTCTCTGGTGTTGTCTCTGTGATCTTTGTCTGCCTGTAGCTTTGCCTTTTCATGGTGATAGGAATAGTCTGCAGAACTGGGACGAGTGACGGCTGGAAGGACTTCCTTTCTTGTTGGTGTGTGGCCCTCCTCTCCTGGGAGAACAGCGACCTCTAGTGGCTTGTGCTGCGCAGCTGTGCGCAGACAGGGTTTCTGCTTCCTGCCTAGTTGCTATGGAGTTAATCTCCGCTGTTGCTGTGGGCGTGGCCTAGCTAGGGCAGCTACTCCAAAATGGTGGAGTCGCGTTGGAGCAGGAGCTGCTGGGAGGCTATTTATCTCCGTAAGGGGCCTCCCTGCTCCCTGCAGCCCAGGGGTTAGGGTGCCCAGAGATCCCGGATTCTCTACCTCTGGATTAAGTGTCTCGCCCTGCCCCTTTAAGACTTCCAAAAAGCACCCACCAAAACAAAACAACGCCCACCTAAAAAAAAAAAAAAAGTAAAGAAAAAAAAAAGTTTTTAATTAAAAAAAAAAAAAGTTTTTAATCAAAAAAAGAAAAAAAAGTGTGGTCGTTCGTTTTTCTTTATTCTCCGGTGCCAGCCTCAGGCCTCTACTCACCGGTCTTTCTGCCCTGTTTCCCTAGTATTGGGGTCCCTATCCCTTTAAGACTTCCAAAAAGCGCTCGCCAAAACAAAACAGCCAAAAAAGCAAAAAAAAAAAAAATGGTCGCGCACTTTTCTTATGTCCTCTGACACCCGGCCTCCAGTGCCCGCTCACAGTTCTTGCTGCCCTGTTTTCCCAGTATCGAGGGCCCTGTACTCTGGCCTGGATGGCTGGGGCTGGGTGTTCGGCAGCCCTGTGCTCCATCTCCCTCCCGTTCTGCCTACTCTTCTCCAGCCGGGAGCTGAGGGGAGGGGCGCTCGGCTCCCGCGGGGCCGGGGCTTGTATCTTACCCCCTTCACGATGCGCTAGGTTCTCTCAGGTGCGGATGTGGTCTGGATATTGTCCTGTGTCCTCTGGTCTTTATTCTAGGAAGGGTTGTCTTTGTTATATTTTCATAGATATATGTTGTTTTGGGAGGAGATTTCCACTGCTCTACTCACGCCGCCATCTTCCGCCCCTCTCCTGAACCAGGTTCTTTTGACATTTCATATTTCTATGTGATGCCCTCTGGTACCCAGAAGCTTCAGTCTCTGGAGCTGCTCAGCCCTTGGAGTGATGTTGGGAGTCATTGGGGAGCAGAGCTGGTGCTTGGGGGGAGGAAAGATCTTTTTCCTGATTCCCATCTGCTGTGCCTGTCTCCTGTATTAGAGACAGTGGGCCAAGCATACAGGTGTAAGCCTCTGTGCTCGGTGGCATCTCTATCTTTAGTAGGCAGGGCCTCCCTCTGGCTGGCCTTAAACCAGCTCAGGGACTGCCTATTTATGAGCCAATGCCATCAGGCCAAGAGGAATGCTTGGCAGGCTGCATGTCACATTGGGGGGCCTTGGAGCTGAGCAGCCAGCCAGGGGAATGGAGCACCTTAAGCTCCTCAAAGTTCCCACCCTGCTGGGCAGAGTACACCCAGACAGCCTTGTCCAGCTCTCCCTTCTCCTGCGCAGCTAGCTCCATGCAAACTCCACCCATTCAGCAGCCCTCTTGCTGCTAGGAAGCCTGTCATACCACCTACCTTTCCTTTGTTACAGAGTGGCCAGATGTGGGTCCCATCCTCCACAAACGGCCAGAATCTCAGTCTCTCAGGCACTCTGCCTGTCCCAGCTCCCCAACCTTCAGAGCACCACACAGTGTAGGTTTCTGCTTGCAAAGCAGATCTGCAGAGCTAGGTGTTCAGTACCCTGCTCCATTTCTCTTCCCACTGCCAGTCAGCTGAGGTGGGGGAAGGGCTTGGGTCCTGCCTGATCAAGGCTTTGGTACATTACCCTGTTTCGTGATGTCTGTACGTAGCCTGTTTCAGCCTTCTTTCCTATTGCTGTTTTAGAGTTAGTTGTATTAATTAATTATATTTTCGTACTATTTGTGGTTTTGGGAGGAGTTCTCTGTCTCACCTCTCATGCTGCCATCTTGAATCCTCCAGTCCACTAAGTTTTTTATGACTCCATCTGGTGTGTCTTTGGTTTTTTGGGCTAACTAACTGAATCTCCATTAGGTCCATGTCTTATTTTGTCATTCCCACTGAAACAGGATAGGGAAGAGCAAGAAGAACTCCATTTTGAATTGAACCTCCATTTTGGTGCTTGAAGGTTAAAAGATAAAATTCCTAGAATGTCTTTAAAAACAAAGAATTTCCATTAACTGTCCAAATGACTAACAATCAACTGACCACATCTTAAGCCAGAACAAACATTCCTAAGAATTTGTAACCAGTCCCTGTTTTCACTAAAAGCATTACCTTGAGGGAAGGAGAATTTACAAAATTCTTTTGTGTTAAGTTTATCCTATAGAAATGTCAAAAATGAGACCCTGATTGTATTTTGGGAAAGCCAGTGGATCAACATCTGTTGACCATGGAATGGTGCCAGAAAGCAAATGACATTGACAACGTCATAAAATAAGTTGTCAGCGTCATTCCTCCCAAAATGCCTCACACTCTGAAACTGCCTTCATAAGCTCTATGCACAACCCCATTCTTCTGTCCTGTCGGCTCCTTTGTATACAAGCTATCTCTAATAAACTCTGACTTCTTTCTTTTGAGCTCATTGTTCATTTCTATAACTGAAACATAAGAACCTGGTCTTTGGGATTCTGGTAACCCTGCCTCTTCACAGGAAGTCCATTTTCACTAATTAAAAGTAAGAGCCACTAAAATCCTCAATGTGGCCATTCATACAAGTCGTTATTTAGAGAACAAACAATTATGCCCCTCTGCCATGGCCAGGACACTACTGTAGTTAAACAAATGTCATTGGCAGGTGTGCCTCTAATACTAGAAATGTCTGAGGTGATTTTTGGTAAAGAGGTGGGTTTGTGTTTGACAAGTTCCTTTAATTTTATCAAAATATTTCCTTAAATACTTATCTGTTCTAATAATTAATTGGCCCAACAACTAAAATATTAATTTAATTAACTGGGGGGAATTAATTTTGTTAACTGTCAGTGATTATGTTTTGATATAAACTTATAAAAGGAAAAGAAGTTCTTGTTACTCAGACTAACAGTATTGCTTCTGTTAATTAAAAGATAAATCCATTATTAGTGTTATGGGTCTTAGATCGGGCATGCCAGAACAGGAGTAAGGAAACAGGTCCTTACAGAAAAGTAGGGTATAAAAAGGAAGCCTTTATTTTAGCCGGCTAGCGACTGCCAAGGAGCAAGCTCTCCAAGCGCAGACCCAAGCCCCTGTTACAACATCATTTCAAGCATTTTTACCTCATCCTGCTTAGTACTAAGCCCATGTGTTCCCTACCAGCTTCCCCGTTATAGAGGTAAACTTGAGAGAGGATGTGAACCAAAATACAGAACTCGAGTATCCTTCGTTCCCCTACACCAGCTGTTACTAAGTGCTCAGACAAACAAGGGGTTAACCCGCTGGTACAAGCAAACCACGTCTTGGGCTAACCAGGAAGTAAACTTTCTCTCTAGAGGCTGGGGAAGTGTTGTTTAGAGTGGTTTCATAGAGTTTTTGAAGACGGGTTTGGGGCTGAGTATGAAGGGGAATGGATGCAAAACCTTCTGCCTTGCACATCTCCTAAGGTAAGCGAGGGGTGCAATCCCAATGGGCAGAGACCTCTGTCTCTGATCTCATCTAGACTAAAAAGGTGAATGTTTTCTTCTTCTTGCCCCAGGGTCGCATTTGTGGCTAGACCAACATAATAAGGAGGTTTGGGATTTAGGCAGAACCAGAAATCATTTGTCAAATTGACAGTGGATTAATTTACAAATTTGTAGACTGACTCTGGCTTCTCAAGTATCTGGTCAGGGGGTACTGCAGTGGCCGTTAGCAGGCCGGGGCCAGGAGATTCTGTTAGGCCATTTTTTCCTACCTGATGACTTAGTGTGGGGCTATGGCATTTGGGTAGGGAGTTGCAGTGCTCCCCTGATTGGAAGGGGTGCCGGATTTAACAAGGGTACCTCCTGGATTGGGCCCACGGGGTTTGGAAGCCAGGGTATATGAATTCTTTGGATAGTGAACTCAGTTCATGGTTCCTGGCCCTTTATATATAGCTGGAGCCCCCAAGCCCTTCCTGTCTCCCAATCCTTTCCCACACTATAAGGGTCCCAATTTTTAACTTTCAATTTTAACAGGTTCATCTTTCAAGCTGTATCAAGGTCAAGGAGGCTGTCTTGACACAATGAAATATAGGGGTCATGGTCTGTACAGGGGGCTATGGTTTTACATCCCCAACTTGCACAATGATAGTGTCCATTTTCCTGGCAGTTGGGTCCCCCATTTTCTGGGCATACATAAAAATCCCACCTTTGGAATGCTCTTTGAAAAAGCCTTGTCATCCTTATTCTTAGGATACTTATGAGTGGATAGTTCTGGCCATAGCTCAAAGAGATCAAATAAAAAAAACTGGGAGCGATTGCTTCTTGTAAAACTAGCAATATTCTTTCTCAAGGATGTATTGATTAAATTCCATGAGTAATTTCCTGGCCAGTGGACATGCTGGGTGGCAAGGCTGGGAACAAGTAGGGCTTCCAAAAACAATATTAAAACAATACATCTGAGTTTTCAGTTTTCTTTTTTAGTCTTATCTTTAGCAGGTATTGGTTGGGCAGCAGCTTCACCACTGTCCAAGTGGTAGAGTTTTCCTCCCCTTCTCTCACCAGCTTCAACTGCGTGTGGTGGATCCATGGTCTTACACCAGCAAACTTCACAGCTGTGGGAGTTGTCAAAATGACTGGGTAAGGCCCTCTCCACCGGGCCCCTAGTACCTCAGTCTTATGCCATTTTACTCACATGAGGTCTCTTGACTGGAATGAGTGTCATTCTGGCAGATCCTTTTCCTGTATGGCGGCCTTAACCAGGGAGTGGATTTGGTCTTGCACTCTCTGTAGGGCCTATAAGGACTACACAATTTCTTGCCAAGCCTGCTCAAGGGAGGATAGGAGGCGGGTGACCAAACAAAATCTCAAAAGGGGTGAGCTTTAAAATATATGGGGTGCACCTTACCCAGAGAAGTGCCAAGGGGAGGAGCTGTACCCACCCTTTGCCAGTTTCCAAAGTTAACTTAGTAAGAGTTCTCTGTCAGGGTCTGATTCATCCTCTCAACCTGGCTGGAACTTTGGTGCCTGTAAGCACAATGAAGTTTCCATGGGACATTCAGGACACTAACAACCCCTTGTGTCAGTCGTGCCACAAAAACCAGTCCATTATCAGACCCCATAGACAGGCAACCTGAACCGGGGGACAGTTTCATTTAGAATCTTTTTCAGTCACTTGGGCTGTTTCTGTCTTTGTTGGGAAAGCCTCTACCCACCCAGAGAAGGTATCCACAAAAACTAAAAAATATTTGTATCCAGACTGTCCAGATTTTATCTCAGTGAAATCCACCTCCCAATGTTGCCCCAGGGATTCTCCTCTCTCCCTATTTCCCTGTACCTGTCAGGAGGGATTTACTTGTTGACAGACAATGCAACCTTCCCCTATTTCATGGGCCATCCTACTTACCCCAGAAGTCTTTCTAGACCAAGTCTATCATTTTATTTTTACTCAAATAGGTGCTACTGTGTATCCATTTCAGCAAGTCCTTTCCCAGCACAGCGGGGAGCATAACTCTCTCATCAGGGTGGATCATCCAGCATTGACTGTTTTTCTTTGCTCCACACCCTGCAGCAAACTCTAAGTCCTTTCTACTATAGTGTGGGTTTTCTTGCAACATGGGTGGCAGCAAGGTCATGATCAGTTCTGAGATTTGTTCCAGGGCCGCTTCTCGGGCTGCCAGGTCAGCTGCATGGTGTCCCCTTGCCTCGGGTGAATTTCTTTTTTGATGTCCTAACAGTGCATTATGGCCACTCTTTTGGGCGGCCAAATTGCCTTCAAGAGTTCTAAGATCTGGGACTTGTTTCTGATGTCTTTTCCTTCTGCCAAGAGAAAGCCCCTACCCTGATATATGGCCCTGTGCTTGTGGGCACTAGCAAAAGCATACCTACTGTCAGTATAAATATTGACAGTCCTTCCCTTTCCCTCCACTAAGGCTTGGGTCAGTACTACCAATTCAGCCTTCTGGGCACAGGAGTTTCGCAGGAGATGTTCTTTCCAGACAGTTCTTTCCAGTGTAACAACCGCAGCCCCTGCATACTGTTTGTTCCCCATCCTTGATGAAACTTCTACCATCATGTAAGAGGGTCAAGTCTGGGTTGGTCCATGGGACATCAGTCAGGTCTGGTCACAAGCTTTGGACACTCTCCACCACATCCAGGCAGCTGTGGAAGGGTTCACCTTCCACAGTCAGGTAACATTGTGGCAGGATTCAGGATCCACTGTTTCTGGAAACGGATGTGGGAATGGTCAAAGAGTAGAGCCTGGTACTGGGTGATGTGGACATTTGTCATCCACTGGTCAAGTGGACCCCAGAGAAATGACTCAACAGCATGTGAAGCCACAATGAACAGGTCCTACTTTAAGGTGAACTTTTCAGCCTCTTTTACCAGGAGGGCCATGGCTGCCACCGCTCTTAGGCAGGTGGGCTATCCAGCTGCTACTGGGTCAAGCCATTTCGAGAGATAAGTCACAGGTCTATTCCACAGCCCCAGCCTTTGAGTCAAGACTCCTTTTGCTATGCCCTTTCAGTCACCCACAAACAATAGGAAGGGTTTTGTCACATTTGGGGGAGCTAAGGCTGGAGCAGAGACCAGGGCTTATTTCAACATCTGGAAAGCTCCTTCTTCTACCTCTGTCCATGACAGCGGGCCCTCCTTGCCTCTCATGTCCTCGTACAGGGGTCTGGCTAGCTCAGTGAACCGTGGTATCCAGAGCCTGCAGTATCCAACAGTCCCCAAAAACTCATGCAACTTCCTCTGAGTGTCCAGAGCAGGTATCTGAAGGATGGCATACACTTGACTACCGGAGAGTGAGCGCTTGCCTTGGTGCAGGACATAACCCAGGTAAGTCACCTCTGGCATGCATAACTGAGCCTTCTTTCCTGACACTCTGCAACCCAAATCCTGGAGGGTCCCTAATAGATTTTTAGTCCCCTCATAACAGGCCTGCTCAGGACTCTGTGGCCAGAAGGAATTCATCAAACATACTGTAGGAGTGACACTTAGGGGTTTTCTGCCTGGAATTATTTCAGGTCTTTACTTAAAGCCTCATCAAAAAGCATAGGAGAGATTTTGAATCCTTGGGGTAATCTCATTCATATGAGCTGACCACTAAACCCAGAGTCCATATCAGTCCATTTAAATGCAAAGAAGGGATTTCAGGGCCAATGGGATAGAGAAAAAAGTATATTTTAAGTCCCAAACTGTATACAACTGTCTCCTTGAAGGTAGGGTGCTTAGCAAAGTATAGGGGTTGGGGACAGTAGGGTGAACTGTCTCAAGTCTGAAGTTCACTTCTGTCAGGTCTTGAGGTAGTCGGTAATCCTTCATCCCTGGTTTTATCACAGGGAGTAGAAGTGTATTCCACGGAGAGTGACATGGCACTAGGATCCCCGCCTCTCTTAGGCAGTGTATGTGAACTTGGTTTCCCTGCTTTCCTTCTATTGACATGGGATATTACCTCTGCCTCACTGGGGTGGCTTGGCTGATCAACTGAGCTACCACACAGAGGTGATTGCTAGTCTGGAGTGGTTCTTTTCAGCCCATATCTATAGCATCTCCTGAAGGAGCTTCTCTAGGAGGGGACTTCAGTGGGCTTCTCTATCTCCTAGTGTCTCCTGTCCTGGGAAAGCTGATATTCTTCACTCAGACGGACCATGAGAAGCAAGGCAGGTGGAGGGGTGATAGGAGGAGGATGTGGGGAAGAGTCATTTGAATAAGAAAAATGAAATGTGCCCCCTCCCCCTAATCTGAAAACTATAGAAGCACTAAGTTTTGATAGAAGGTCCCGCCCCAATAGGGGATAGAGCAGTCTGCATGACCAAAAAGGAATGAGTCATGGTCCCCTTGCCTAAGTCTATATGCCTATCCATTGTCCACTGGCATATCCCAGTTCCAGTTGCCCCTGAACTCACTTTTTCCTTTTTCAATGATCCCAAAGGTGAGGTAAGGACTGAGGAAGTTGCCTCCATATCTATGAGGAAATGGACAAGTATTCCCTCAACCATGAAAGTTACCCTGGACTCTTGGGGGCCAAATCCTGTACAGCCCTGTCCCCATCAGTCCGGCACACTGATTTCTTTCTAGGGGGCCCAAAGTATTTGGAGGCTTTGCCTGCTTTCCTTGTGGCCCTTTTTGGGGTCAATTTCTCTTCCTATCCTTCTTCAGGGCTGTGACCATCACTTGCCTATCCTCAGGAGTGTCTCAGTTGTTGTAAGTTTGGTTTTTTTTTTGTATCATTAATGTACAATTACATGAACAACATTATGGTTACTAGACTCTGCCTATTATCAATTCCCCACCATATAGCCCATTACAGTCACTGTCCATCAGTGCAGTAAGATGTTATAGAATCATTACTTGTCTTCTCTGTGTTATACTGTCTTCCCCATGCCCCCCATCTACATTATGTGTGATCATTGTAATGCCCCTTTTTCTCCCTTATCCCTCCCTTCCTACGCATCCTCCTCAGTCCCTTTCCCTTTGGTAAATGTTAGTCCATTCTTGGGTTCTGTGATTGTGCTGCCGTTTTGCTCCTTCAGTTTTTGCTTTGTTCTTATACTTCACAGATGAGTGAAATCATTTGATACTTGTCTTTCTCCATCTGGCTCATTTCACTGAGCATAATATTCATCCATGTTGCCACAAATGGTAGATTTTGTTTTCTTCTTAAGCTGAATAATATTCCATTATGTATATGTAGCACGTCTTCTTTATCCATTCATCTACTGATGGACACTTAGGTTGCTTCCATTTCTTGGCTATTGTAAATAGTGTTGCAATAAACATAGGGGTGCATCTGTCTTTTTCAAACTGGGCTGCTGCATTCTGAGGGTAAATTCCAAGGAGTGGAATTCCTGCGTAAAATGGTATTTCTATTTTCAGTTTTTTGAGGAACCTCCATACTGCTTTCCACAGTGGTTGAACCAGTTTACATTCCCACCAAGAGTGTGGGAGGGATCCCCTTTCTCTACATGCTCACCAACATTTGTTGCTGTTTGTCTTTTGGATGTAGGCCATCCAAACTGGTGTGAGGTGATATCTCATTGTGGTTTTAATTTGCATTTCTCTGATGATTAGCAATGTCAAACATCTTTTCATATGCCTGTTAGCCATCTGAATTTCTTCTTTGGAGAAGTGTCTGTTCAGCTCCTCTGCCCATTTTTTAATTGGCTTATTTGCTTTTTGTTTGAGGTGCATGAGCTATTTATATAATTTGGATGTCAACCACTTATTGGATATGTCTTTTATGAATATATTCTGCCATACTGTAGGATGTCTTTTTGTTCTACTTGTGGTGTCCTTTGCTGTACAGAAGCTTTTTATTTTTATATAGTCCCACTTGTTCATTTTTGCTCTTGTTTCCCTTGTCCAGGGAGATGTGTTCATGAAGTTGCTCATGTTTATGTCGAAGAGATTTTTGCCTATGTTCTTTTCTAAGAGTTTTATGGTTTAATGACTTACTCCTAGGTCTTTGATCCATTTTGAATTTACTTTTGTGTATGGGGTTAGACAATAATCCAGTTTCATTCTCTTACATATGGCTGTCCAGTTCTGCCAACACCAGGTGTTGAACAGGCAGTCATTTCCCCATTTCCATGGCTCCTTTTTCATATATTGATTAACCATATATGCTTGGGTTTATATCTGGGCTCTCTAGTCTGTTCCATTGGTCTATGGGTCTGTTCTTGTGCCAGTACCAAATTTCTTGATTACTGTGGCTTTGTAGTAGAGCTTGAAGTCAGGGAGTGTAAGTCCCTCAGATTTATTCTTCCTTCTCAGGATTGCTTTGGCTATTCAGGGTCTTTTATCATTTTCCATATGAATTTTAGAACTATTTTCTCTACTTCATTGAAGAATGCTGTTGGTATTTTGATAGGGATTGCATTTAATCTGTAGATTGCTTTAGGCAGGATGGCCATTTTGACAATATTAATTCTTCCTATCCATGAGCATGGGATGTGTTTTCATTTATTGGTAACTTCTTTAATTTCTCCCATGAGTGTCTTGTAGTTTTCAGAGTATAAGTCTTTCAGTTCCTTGGTTAGGTTTATTCCTAGATATTTTATTGTTTTTGATGCAAGTGTGAATGGAATTGTTTTCCTGATTTCTCTTTTTGCTAGTTTATCATTAGTGTATAGGAATGCAATAGATTTCTGTGTATTAATTTTGTATCCTGCAACTTTGCTGAATTCAGATATTAGATGTAGTAATTTTGGAGTGGATTCTTTAGGGTTTTTTATGTACAATGTCATGTCATCTGCAAACAGGGACAGTTTGATTTCTTCCTTGCCAATCTGGATGCCTTTTATTTCTTTTTGTTGTCTGATATCCATGTCTAGGTCCTACAGAACTGTGTTGAATAAAAGTGGGGAGAGTGGGCATCCTTGTCTTGTTCCATATATTAAAGGAAAAGCTTTCAGCTTCTCACTGTTAAATGTAATGTTGGCTGTGGGTTTGTCATATATGGCTTTTATTATGTTGAGGTACTTGCCCTCTGTACCCATTTTGTTGAGAGTTTTTATCATGAATGGATATTGAATTTTGTCAAATGTTTTTTCAGAATCTATGGAGATGATCATGTGGTTTTTGTCCTTTTTATTGATGTAGTGGATGATGTTGATGGATCTTCAAATGTTGTACCTTCTTGAATCCCAATTTAGAATATGTTCTTAATACTAATAGCACATGATAACAATGTTTCACTGTTATTGTGTAGTTTTTTAGTTTAAATAGAATTTCAGCTTTGAATGCTGTTGGTGGAGCTAGTGTTTCTTGTTTGAGTTTCAGGGAGAAGGATTATTCTCCTTTTCTGATTTACAAGACCAGAGTAATAAATATATTACAAAGACTCTTCATTTTAGAAGATTATTATCAGTAGTACTTAGGAGTGGTACAGGAATTAGAAGATGATATAAAAATAATGTTGACTGATGACAATAAATGGGTGTTGAACTGGTTGTCCTCCAATTCATGTCTTAAATCTACTACTATTTATCAAAAGCAGCCTTAAACTAAGGGATCATATGGTTACACTTTGTTTTAGTATGTGAAGTATTGAACAATTGCTAGAATTAGAACTGAGAAGAGTAGGGCAAGTGTATACCCTAATATTATTAGGAATAGACTGTAAAATTGTATTTGTGTATAGGAAATATTCTAGTTTAATGTATGGAGGATTGTTGAGGGGGGTTGGCTGATTATCTTGATCTCCTATAAGATCTAGTGAAAATGGGACTAATATAGATAATGCCAAATCAAAAATAAAATTCCTAGGATATCTTTGTGTAGTATGGATGAAATGGAATTTTATCTAAATCAAACGAGATTCCTGTTGAGTTATTAGATCCTGTTTCATGAATAAATAAATAATAGACGAATAATCACAAGGGCTGCAATAGTGAGAGGATGAAGTGGAAGGCAAGGAATCAGGTGAGTGTAGCTTTATCAACTGAGAACCCCCTCAGATTCATTTGACCAGGCTAGTGCTGA
Source organism: Manis pentadactyla (assembly GCF_030020395.1). NCBI lineage: Eukaryota > Metazoa > Chordata > Mammalia > Pholidota > Manidae > Manis > Manis pentadactyla. The sequence continues at coordinate 46,103,887 of NC_080026.1, read as the reverse complement.
TATATGGAAAGGCTGCCCCTCAGAAAGATATCTAGCCACTTAGTAGTATTCAAAACCTATGATTGCTGGGTCTACTATTGTAAATAATAGAATGAATCCAATGTTTCATAGTTCTAGAGAGGTACAAAATTCATAAAATAGTCCTCATCCCACATAAATGGATAGAAGGATAAAAAATAGAGATATTTTATTAGTATGTAAATATAGAATAATTCATCCATAGTTTGCATCTCAGAAGATATGGGTTATGGAGAAAAAGGCAATTATTGTGTCTGATGTGTAGCACACAACTAGGAATAGTCTGGTTAGAATCTGTAAAATTGAGCAGGTTCCAGTGGGAGCCAAAACCTCATCATGATGAAATATTTGATGGGGCTGGTAAATCAATAAATAGGTTGTTAATAATTTTAATTAGTGGGTGGGAATTTCAGATGATCATTAAAATTTGTATAGTGGAAATGCAATGATGGTTTTCTGTGTCATTGGTTGTGGTTAAACTTCATGTGAGATTAATGATGGCATATATTGTTTTATTATTTTAAGTTATATTTTTGTAATCAGTTTGTGGGATTTTCTTCAAAACCTTTGCATATTTATGATGGGATAAGATTGTTTGTAAGTGGTGGAATTTGTTGTGGTATTGTAATCAATTTGGCTGGATCTTTTTTTAGGTTTAATAGTCTTTAAAAATTTATTTGGGGGAAATATTGGTTGTTACACAAAGAGCTATGGCTACTGAGCAAATGCTGAGGTTTGAGTTTCTAATCTCTGTCATGGGAGTATTTCTTTTAGGGCTCTCCATGGAAGTTTTTTGGCTTTACAGGTCTTGAAAAATGATGAGGTAGAACTTGTACCTAAGATTAATGGATTGGAGGATTGAGTATAGGCATACTTTGGAAATAGTGTGAGTTCAATTCTAGAATACTGCAATAAAGCAAGTCAAATGAATGTTTTCATTTCCCAGTGCAAATAAAATTAGGTCTGCAATATACTAGTTTATTAAGTGTGCAAAAAAAATTATGTCTAAAAAAATGTACATACCTTAATTATAAAATTCTTTATTGCTAGAAAGTATTAATCATCTGAGTTTTCAGCCACCTCTAATCTTTTCACTGAGGGAGGGTCTTGCCTTGATGTTAATGGCTGCTAACTGCTCAGGGTGATAGTTGCTGAAGGCTGGGGTGGCTATGGCAATTTCTTAAGGGGACATCTCTACCTTGAGGACCTCTCAGCAATTTCCCATCAACAGGAACAGTTTTCTCAAGCTTTGATTTCTGTAATTCACATTTTAAAAATTAGGTTTAATTTAGGAATATTCCCCAATACTTACTTGGTAGGGGAGATACCATGACCATGAAGGTGGTTTTCCCAGGGCAAGGCTCATCCACTTCTGATGTGCTGACCCCTGCAATTTCCCCAAATGTGGAAAATTCGACTGCATAATTTGTGGTAGTGGGAGACTGCAGTTGCACTTTACCCTGGGGGAAAAAGAATATTCCCCAAATAAAGTTATAATAGTGTCTTTACTTTCAAGCCACAAATCCTCTAGACATTCTAAGGCAGCCATCCCCTGGAGAACCACTAGTCTAAAGCCTTACATTGTCCTCTGCAGAGATCAGACCAGGACAGCAAACCCTGGTGGAGCGTTTGTGTTGCTCCTTCAACATTTCCCTTAACTACATCTTTTGCTAACTGATGATTATAAACAGTGAAATGCCACATTATGTTGCTTTCTTTATATTTATGGGACTAAGGTCAATTTTGCTTGTAAGTTGTTTCTAATGCCCTTGGATAGTTGAGTGGTGTTCATAAGGTCTACAGCCCTTAATTAAGTGAACCAAATGTTATGATTGAGAACAAAAAGTTCATAACAGTCTTATAGTTTGTGCAGAACCAAGTGTCTCTACCCAATTCATGAATTCCATAGAACTCCTCTTTCAAAGCTGGGAAACAGGAAAAGACAGGGAAAACTGAGACCAAGACACCTTCTTGGTGCACCTTCAAGACAAAGGGGCAAACTCCAAATAGCCATGCATTCTCTGAGAAGATCCCTGTCCTGGCCATGGGGCACAGTTCAGAAATATGTTTCCACCCTTTCCTCCCTCAATCCTTCTTGCCCAAAATACCACCTCTTTCAGGAAGCCACCCCAGATTAGCTCTACTTTCTCTGAATCTTCCCCTTGGTCCTTTACCCAAATCACTTGTGTGGGTGGACAAAGGTTACAAGTATGCATGGCTTCTGTCCAGGGATGACAGGCCAGTGAGAGTATAACCTGTGTCATAATCCCTCTGCCTATCACCATTTCTTAGTGCAGGAAAGAGGTGCTCAAAGAGAATGAAAGAATAAACTATTTTTAACCAAATCAATGCATATGAATGCAGTGCCTGCCTTAGGGCATACCCAAATTCTGACACTAATCCATCAGCTCCATGAAAATGAGTTTTGTTTCTGTTGGGATATACTGCTGAGTAGTCATTTTGAAAAAATAAACAACTAACCCAATTATAAACACATATCCTTTATGGTGGATAAGAGTTGAATTCTGGGTAGAACCAATACAGAATCAGGTATTAATTTAATATACAGTACTTTGTGACAATTAAACATGGTTTGCAATAGAACATGCTGCCTTATAAATTGTGAGCTCCCTATTTTGAGAATTCTTCCAGCAGACGGTCAGGAATGCAGTGTTTTCCCATTTGCAGGTCCTGTCTGTGAAGTACCTACTCCACAATTCTTCAGAAAACATTGAAAATATACAGCTTTCTGGACTCCACCCCTAGAATCTGGAAATCCCTGTTTTTCACATAGTTGTCCACAAATTTTCCTAGCACAGCCAGATCTGCAAAGTCCTATCTCAGAGAGGTCTCCACCTGGAGTGAGATCCTGGACCAGATGACATCCAAGAGCCCTTCAGCTCTGAACGGTGTGTTCCTCCAGGTTGGATTAGGACACCATCCAGTTGTCTGACTTTCCCTCTAGCTTTCCCCCCCTACAGCATGGCTATTTAGGGTCCTACCTATTCCTTTCACTGAATATATTCAGGATACTTAGCACACACACACAAAAAAAAACACTTTTCAAGATGGCTTTGAGATCAGGAGGCCTGATTCTGATGCATTTACCCTAACTGGCCGTTGGGCCACAAAGATGACATAGGCCTGGGCCATTTGCTGTACTCCGTCTCTCCTCCTTTACCATTGTGCCACAGCTCCTGAGTATGCTAGAAAGCTGGAGCCATAAAGGAGGAACCCTTGGATAGCATCAAGGTCATTTTGTTGAAGCATAGTGCAAATACAGAAAAGTGCACAAACCATAAATGTGCAGGCCAATCACTTTTTCCAAAATGCATACCCATGTAACAACCACTGAGGACAAGAAAGAACAGGACCCGTTGACCAGAAGTCTTTGTGCCACCTCCCAGCCACTCTCCCAACCCTGCTCCTCAATGATTACTACTCTCCTGTCTGCTGACAGCATCAATTAGTGTTGTGAGCTTCATTACATTTGTGTTTAGCTTTTTCATTCAACACTGTCCTTGGAGACTCACCTGTACTGCAGTGTACAGATGCGGTCTGTTCATTTTCATCCCTGTAAATATTCCATGGTAAAAAAAAAGAACTACTGTTACTTGGTTATCTATTATCTATTCTACTTGATGATGGGCATTTTGTGGTTTTGGTTTTGGATTACTGAAAACTGCTGCTACAAATATTTATGCACATGACTTTTAGTGCACTTTGGCCCACATTTCAGTTATGTGAACATCTAGGAATAGAATTGCTCCTCACCATGTATATATACATTTGTGTGTGTACACCCAACTTGTGTGTGTCTGTGTGTACATTGAACTTTCTATCAGATAGTATTCCAGAGTAATTGTGTCAATATATATACTCACCTACAGTACTTGAACACTCTCACTTCTCCACATGCCTTACTGACACTTGCAACCATTCAAGGGCTATATACAACTCAGTATGAAGTTTTTCAACTACTGATACAGATTGAGCACCTTTTCACATGTTTAGTGGCAATTATATATCCTCTTTTGTAAAATGCCAATTCAAGCCTCTGCTATTTTCCTACTGGGGTGCTAGTCTTTGGTTAGTGGTGTGTATCAGTCCTCTGTGGATTCTGGTTTTGAATCCTTTCTTATTTTTTATATGTTGCAAATCTCTTCTCCCACTTTGTGGCTCTTAATGGTTTCTTCTGATGAACTGAAGTTGTTGACTTTCATGTACTCCAACAAAGCAACCTTTTCCTTTGTGGTTACTGGGACTTGTACTAGATTTAGGAAAGCTTTTGCTATCCCAAGGTTGAGAAAAGTGTTCTCTTATATTATCTTGTAGAAGCTTAATTGATATACCTTTCATCCTGGCATCCACAATGTATTTGGAATTCACTTCTGTGTATAGTGTGAGGTAGGAGTCAAATTTCAGTTTTTCTTCATTTAGATATTCAATAGACTTAATATCTTTTATTGAAAGGGCTTCCTTTCCTCCCTGCTTTACAGGCCATCATTCTTATAGGTAAGGTTTCCATATGTGTGTGGGCCTTTTTCTGAATGCTCCACTCAACTCCCTCAGTCTATTTTTCTTTCTTTGCATGGGGACTGTATTTTCTCAGTTTCTATAGCTTCCTAAGTCTTAAGTCTTGATAGTACTAGACCTTTCTTGGTTTTTCTTTCAAGAGTTCCTTGGCTATTCTTTTTCCTCTGCATTTAAACATAAATTAGAAATAGTGTGTCAATTTACACAAACATGCATGCACACATGTGGGTAGGCACACATACACACAAACCTACTGAAGTTTTCACTGAGTTTTAACTGACTCCGCATGTTATTTGTGAAAAACTGACTTCCCTGTAACATCTAATCCATGACACGATTAACTTTTGGTGAATATTCTTTCATACTCATGTACATACATACTTCATGTATAATTTGATACATGCACACACACACACAAAACTGTGCACAAATTGGATTATAATCATTGATGTTAATTTTACCAATATCAACATTCTTTTATATTTTATCTTTTTTTTTAACCTTCCTCATTCTCTGTACATGCATACCACATCTCACCACCCCTACCATTCCTCTCCCATGTTTACCAGTATCAGTGTCTTTTGAATTTTCCCATAGTTTTCTTTTTGCTTGTATGGTCATTTACATACATAAATATATGTGTATATTTTATGGAGTCATAATTATAAAAATGGGTCATGCTATATACCCTTCCCTGCATTTGCTCTCCTCATGTAAAAATATGTCATTATAAACTCTCCAAGTCAACAAGAAATTACATCCAATGGAGTCTTTTTTTTAAGAGTTGTGCAATATTCCTCTGTATAAATGTCCCACAATTCAGTTGACTATTCACCTTTATTTTTATTTTTTTCATGTGACTGAGGACTTGAACCTAGAATTTCTTGTTACACATGAAATTTTAACAAATGTATACATGTGTGTTAATGAACACTTTAATTCTCCAAGAATATAATTACTACATAAACAATCTCCTTTACATTGGAGCATTTTTTTAAGTACATATGAATTTCATTTACAGATACCTTCACAAAATATTAGAAGAGAAGACATTATGTCTGATGGGGTCTAAGCCCATGTTTTTGATCGATGACTCTTTTAGGTGTGGCACATGACAGTAATCCATGAAACATGATGGAAAGTGTGTTGGGAAACTTTTGGAAAAGAATTCTTAACACTTAATACAAGAAAGATGTTACCCTTCTGCTTCTCAAGATGACAGCATGCACCATAGGATTTGGGACAGGGCATCTTGTTGGGGATGAAAGAACAGAAATATTGGAAAGAATCAGTTCCTGCTATTATTGAGCCATTGAAAAATCATTTCTTAGGACTTAATAAACATGTTTCTTAAGCCAGTTCTGGTTACAAGTTTTGCTTCTCAGAGCTGGAAGCAATCTGAATATAGTTCTCATGCTATATAGCCTTAGTTCTCATGCTAGAGAGAGATCAAGAGATTGTTTCAACATTCCAAGTTGAAGATGAGGCTGTAAAAAAAAACAAACAAACTGGAGCCAGACTTTTCCTTGGTGATAACGTTTATTATTTCATTACACCAGCCCTTCCAAATCTTGAATTTGTATATTGAGCCATGGTTAGAAAATCCTGTATTCCACTTAAGTGATTCTAGGTCAGGAAACTGGGAAGTATTATTGATGGACATTAATCTTGTTCCCAAATTTGTGTAGATGCAAACAATGCTGATGTGAACATCTTGACCTTGGACAGTACCTCTTCTTACCTGAATTTTGTTTTCAAAGATAGATTCCCAGGAGTGGGTTGCTACTTGAGAGTACGTGTATGTTACATTTAAAAACCGTTGCCCATTTTCTTTAACAAAACAGGAAATGGTTCACATTTCTTCTAGCCATATATAAGAGGATCTTTTCCCTCAACATTTCTACCAGTGTAGGAGTGAATCACTCTCTAATTTTCACTAGTCTTGAAGTAGAAATGCTATGTCATCGTTTCTTCAGAGAGTACTTGCGGTTCATAGTCCGAGGCTGCATTTCCCGAGTTCCCAAACTTTCTTATAAGACTAATGGAGCAGTTAAAAATCTTCTCACATGTTTATTATTTGGATTTGATCTTCTCTGACCTGTCTCTTCATATCCTTTACTCCTTTTCAATTTGTTTTCATTCCTTATTCATTTGTTGGAAACTTTTGATATAGTTTAGATACTGACACTGTCAACAAATATCTCTGTAAAACAGGAAATTTAATTGAAGAATACTTAATTGCAAAGAAAAAAAACAGAAAAACAGCTTGGAAACTGAGGAAGTGCAGCCTCTGGCTATAAACCTAAAGGGCCTTCTGAAAAAGCAAATGGGGATCCATTTTATAATACAAGTTTCCACCCAAGTCCCCATTTATGCAAATGAAGGATGCAAGCTGGCTCAGTCTGATTGGTTGCAACACATCACAGGCAAATGGTTAAGATCCTGGCTGTAGCCTCTTTTTGTCACAGCAGCAGGAACACAGCAGGAACTGATTCACAGCACAGAACAGAAACTAGTATCTCCAAGGGCACAGAATCTGCATGTGGTCTCCTGTCAGTATTTGCCGGGCCACTCCTTTTTGTTTGGGTCTCAGCTGACCTGACTGAATTCATATTTCCTGGTACAGCTAGATTTTGGTGAGGGGGGTGGGAAGGGAAGGAACCCACTTAATTTTGACTTACTTTTACATTTTGTCAATCCTCCACCTTGAAAATGTGCTCCCCAATCTCTTAATTTGCCTTTGACATTTTCCACCAGACTAATTTTATCTAACTTTTATAAATTTTTCATACTTAAGTATGCCTGTATTTTTCTTCCTAGTTTCCAAATTTCCTGATTTGGTTGGTAATTTTAATTTTCTGTTCCATCCTATCCTCTCCCTCAACCATGGACCTTGGAATAAACACAGAAACACACACACACATAGTCATATATTTCCTCTGAGTTTACTCATCCTAAATATATTGTTTTCTTTCTTTTCTTTTTTTTAAGTAATGTACAATTACATGAGCAACATTATGGTTAATAGACTCCCTCTATTATCAAGTCCCCACCACATACCCCATTACAGTCACTGTCCATCAGCATAGTAAGATGCTATAGAATCATTACTTGTCTTCTCTGTGTTATAATGCCTTTCCCATGTTGCCCCTGACCATGTTATGTGTGCTAATTGTAATAACCCTTTTTCCCCCTTATCCCTCCCTTTCCACCCATCCTCCCCAGTTCCTCTCCCTTTGGTAACTGTTAGTCCATTCTTGGGTTCTGTGAGTCTGCTGCTGTTTTGTTCCTTCAGTTTTTGCTTTGTTCTTATACTTCCCAGATGAGTGAAATCATTTGATACTTGTCTTTATCTGCCTGGCTTATTTCACTGAGTGTAATACCCTCTCTCTCCATCCATACTGTTGCAAATGGTAGGATTTGTTTTCTTCTTATGGCTGAATAATATTCCATTGTGTATATGTACCACATCTTCTTTATCCATTCATCTATTGATGGACACTTAGGTTGCTTCCATTTCTTGGCTATTGTAAACAGTACTGTGATAAACATAGGGGTGCATCTGTCTTTTTCAAACTGGGCTCCTGCATTCTGAGGGTAAATTCCAAGGAGTGGAATTCCTAGGTCAAATGATATTTATATTTTGAGCATTTTGAGGAATCTCCATACTGCTTTCCACAATGGTTGAACTAATTTACGTTCCCACTAGCAGTGTAGGAGGGTTCCCCTTTCTCCGCAACCTCACCAACATTTGTTTTTGTTTGTCTTTTGGACGGTAGCGACCCTTACTGGTGTGAGGTGATATCTCACTGTGGTTTTAATTTGCATTTCTCTGATGATTAGCAATGTGGAGCATCTTTTCATGTGTCTGTTGGCCATCTGAATTTCTTCTTTGGAGAAGTGTCTGTTCAGCTCCTCTGCCCATTTTTCAGGAAGAGTCATGAGGTCCATATCATTTAAATCTTTCTCGGGAGTGGTATTAATAATTTTACTCTGGACAAAGTTCCTTTGGCATTTCATGTTTGTATATGGTGCCCTCTAGTTTCCAGAAGCTGTAGTCTCTGGAGCTGCTCAGCCCCTGAAACAATGTCGGGGGTCGCAGGGGAGCGGTACTGGTGCCTGTGGGGAGGAAAGAGCTGTTTTCCGCCTCACTGCTGCTGTGCCTGTCTCCATTGCCTGAGCCAGTGGGCCAGTCAAACAGGTATAAGTTTTTGTCCCAGAGCAGCCGGATATGGATCCCTGCTTTCCACAAGTGGCTGGAATCCCAGTCTCCCCAGAAACTCTGCCTGTATTAACTTTCCAACCCGGTAGTCATGCGAGTCTCATGAAAGCACCATGAAATGTAGGTTTGTGCTCCCAGAGCAAATCTCCGGAGCTAGGTATTAAGCAGTCCCAGGCCTCCACTCCCTCCCTGCTCCATTTCTCTTCCTCCCGTTGGTGAACTGGGGTGGGGGAAGGGCTCAGGTCCCGCGGAGCCACAGCTCTGGTACCTTACCCAGTGCGGTGAGGTCTGCTCTTTTCTCCAGGTGCATGCAGTCTGATACCGTCCTCTTTCCTGTTGCTCTCTCAGGATTAGTAACTATATTTTCTAATTGTATCCAGTTTAGGAGGAAGCCTCTGTCTCTCCTCTCATGCCACCATCTTTAATCCCATCTCCTCTGCCCGTTTTTTAATTTGGTTATTTGTTTTTGTTTGTTGAGGTGCATGAGCTCTGTATATGATTTGGATGTCAACCCCTTATCGGATACATCATTTATGAATATATTCTCCCATACTGCAGGATGTCTTTTTGTTCTACTGATGGTGTCCTTTGCTGTACAGAAGCTTCTCAGCTTGATATAGTCCCACTTGTTCATTTTTGCTTTTGTTTCCCTTGCCCGGGGAGGTATGTTCATGAAGAAGTTGTTCGTGTTTATGTCCAAGACATTTTTGCCTATGTTTTTTTCTAAGAGTTTTATGGTTTCATGACTTACATTGACCTAATTTCTCTTTCTACTAATTCATCGTTAGTGTATAGGAATGCAATAGATTTCTGTGTATTGATCTTGTATCCCACAACTTTGCTGAATTCAGATATTAGATCTAGTGGTTTTGGAGGTCTTTGATCCATTTTGAGTTTACTTTTGTGTATGGGGTTAGACAATAATCCAGCTTCATTCTCTTAACATGTAGCTGTCCAGTTTTGCCAACACCAGGTGTTGAACAGGCTGTCATTTCCCCCATTGTATACCCATAGCCCCTTTATCGTATATTAATTGAGCATATATGCTTGGGTTTATATCTGGGCTCTCTAGTCTGTTCCATTGGTCTATGGGTCTGTTCTTGTGCCAGTACCAAATTGTCTTGATTACTGTGGCTTTGTAGTAGAGCTTGAAGTCAGGGAGCATAAGTCCCTCAGATTTATTCTTCCTTCTCAGGATTGCTTTGGCTATTCGGGGTCTTTTGTTGTTCCATATGAAATTTAGAACTGTTTGCTCCAGTTCATTGAAGAATGCTGTTGGTATTTTAATAGGGATTGCATTTAATCTATAGATTACTTTAGGCAGGATGGCCATTTTGACAACATTAATTCTTCCTATCCATGAGCATAGGATGTGTTTCCATTTATTGGTTTCTTCTTTAATTTCTCTCATGAGTGTCTTGTAGTTTTCAGAGTATAAGTCTTTCACTTCCTTGGTTAGATTTATTCCTAGGTATTTTATTCCTTTTGATGCAGTTGTGAGTGGAATTGTTTTCCTGATTTCTCTTCCTGCTAATTCATCTTTAGTGTATAGGAATGCAATAGATTTATGTATATTAATTTTGTATCCCACAACTTTGCTGAATTCACGTATTGGATCTAGTATTTTTGGAGTGGATTCTTTAGGGTTTTTTATGTACAATATCATGTCATCTGCAAACAGGGACAGTTTGATTTATTCCTTATCCATCAGGATGCCTTTTACTTCTTTTTGCTGTCTGATTGCCATGACTAGGACCTCTAGAACTATGTTGAATAAAAGTGGGGGGAGTGGGCATCCTTGTCTTGTTCCCTATATTGAAGGAAAAGCTTTCAGCTTCTCACTGTTAAGTATAATGTTGACTCTGGGTTCGTCTTATATGGCCTTTATTATGTTGAGGTACTTGTCCTCTATACCTATTTTGTTGAGAGATTTTTATCATGAATGGATGTTGAATTTTGCCTAATGCTTTTTCAGAATCTATGGAGATGATCATGTGGTTTTAGTCCTTCTTTTTGTTGATGTGGTAGATGATGTTTTTGGATTTTCAAATATTGTACAATCCTTGCATCCCTGGTATGAATCCCACTTGATCATGATGGATGATCTTTTTGATGTATTTTTGAATTCGGTTTGCTAATATTTTGTTGAGAATTTTTGCATCTATGTTCTTCAGGGATATTGATCTGTAATTTTGTGTTTTTTTGTGGTGTCTTTGCCTGGTTTTGGTATTAGAGTGATGTTGGCCTTGTAGAATGTGTTTGGGAGTATTCCCTCCTCTTCTACTTTTGGAATATTGTTTTCTTTTTAAAAATTTTTGTATGTTTGTTTGTTTTTTACATTACAGCCCTTAATCTGGGTAGAATTTCCAAAAATATTATGTGAGGCAGGGAATGCCACTCTATTTTCTTCTAAGTGGAGTATCAGCACCATTTATTTCTAGACAAGCTACCATTTTACACTGAGGTCTGTGTCTGGATTTTCCATTCCATTCCAGTGTCGATTCCATTCTCAACACATAACGTTTTTATGTCTAGGAAGAAGTCATGTTATCCTCCCCCAACTATTTTGAACACTTTTTCTAGGCCTTTCTCACACACTACTTTTTCATGACCAATTGTGGAAAAATCCATGAAATAGAAATCTGTTTGAATTCCAACTGGAATTTCATTATGCTTATACAGTAATTTGTGAGAGAACTGAAATTTATTTTGATAGTAAGGCTTCAATAGAAGAAGGTGGTATGTTTCCATTTGAAGAGAATTTGTTTTACTTCTTTGAAAATTATATAAATGTTTTCATATCTGTTCGATTCTATACTTGAATTTCCATTGTGTTGCCTTTACCACTTAGGAGTTAGGCTCAGATAAGGTCCCAAGCACCCAGATCCCCATCATCCAGAATGCAGGGCCTGAGAGCTTGGACTACCTATGTAAGGGCTACTTCTTTAGCTGTGACAGAGACTATCAGTCCCTCAGAGCCTAAACTATCTATACCCCAGCTCTTTATAGGGAAAGTGTAATCACAAGAGTAACAACGTGACTGGGTGCCTCACCTAGCTGAGCTGGCTCCCATGCTTTGTCTGTTACCTCAGTTCATCCCCTCCCACCCTAAAAGGAGAGGTTTCAATATTCCAATTTTACAGATGAGAAAACTGAGGCTCCTTTTGCTTTTAGTAACTAATCAAACCAATTTTGAACCCCAGTGTTCTGATTCCAAAACCCTATCTCAACCACTACCTTCTGGAAAGCAGGGGATGCAGACCTGGGGACCCTATGTCTTCCATGCCTGCATTCCCTTTGTGCAGCCACATTTCTGGGGCCTGCCATGCCAGAGGCGGCCCAATGGATGTATTTAATAGATTTACTCTAAACCCACTCAGCCTTTGACTGCAGCTCTCCCTCCTGCTGACACTTCAGTGGCCTGAAGTTTCATAGGTGTCGTCAGCATTGCCACCTCTCTGTGGGGGACAGGCCTCTTCTGGCCCCATCATCCTCAATACTTAGTTCTTAATTCTACAGAAATGCATTTAAAGAGCTCTCCCTGTGTGGAGTCATCCACAACAGGAAGGAAAGAAGAGTTTGGGGTGGACTTTTATATTGGTTGATGCATGAATGGGACAGCATTTGTGTTCATAATGGAACTCGATTTGAAGCAAAAACCTGGTCTTGAAGAGAAATAAAAGTGGAGAGGCTGAGGGCCACAAGGGAGTGGGAAAAGGGTCTTGACTTGGGTTATAAGTGCATAATTTCTTGAAAGATCATCCCCCGGATGATTACAGTTTGCCCTCTAAGGATGGAATTGGCAAACCTGGCCCCGGGGCACACCTGAGTTCCAAGATGTGATCAGGAATGAGGCGCCTTAACTGAAGGTGCTGTCCTCTCGGTCATGGCTAGGCTATGGGTGCCTCACCTGCAGCCCACCTGATGTGGACGGTGGGCCCTGAGGGTACAAGGTATACCCTGTGCTCAGCCTGGGTGGCCCCAGGTCATAACAAATGACACATTTGCGGGGTGCCATGTGTGCCCCCCTGCACAGGTGAACATCATGTAGAAAAGAGCCCTCCTTCTCCCTCTTCCTCTCCCCCCACCTGCCCCACAGGAGTGCTGGAATGAATGGGAGTGCTGAGCGTTCTGAGGTTTAGCAAGCATCCTGGCTGGGGATGTGGGAGGGGTGCCCCACTCCGAAATGATAAAACAACATGGTGGTCTCTGGGTTCAAATCCCACCCCCACACTCACCAGCAAGCACCTTGCCTACTTTCAGCCTCTATTTCCTCCTATGTAAACTGGGACACAGTCACTCTCACTCCAGAGGCATCCTGTGTAAATTACAACAGAAATTGCTGGGTGGTTCTGAGCACATGAGGATGTGTGGTCCCCAAAGCCAGACTCAGGGCAGGTGGGACAGGTGCAGGTGCCACAGATATGATGACATAGCTGTCTGCATGGTTGGGCTAAATGGATACATTCTAATACCCAGAAACAGCTAACTGCTATTAGCAAATTCATTAATTACAGACATTTTTACTCTCTCTCATCAATTATAGTCATCTGTTTGAACAGAGGCCTCTGAAGTTTACTAGTAACATTATGGCCTATCACAGAATGGCTCTGCCCAATTCCTATAGTACAGGGACCTCTGCTCACCTGTGATTTGCCATCTGCTCCTGCACTTACTCTTTTGCCCAACAGCTCAGTGGCCCCCCCATTGCCTGTGGTGTGTCCCAACCAGGTATAAGATGGAACATGGAGCCTTGCTCAACTTTCCCCACCTATGCTATGTCCCTAATGAGCCACCAGCAATCCCAAGCAGACAGGCTGTCTCCCCAACCTCTGCACTTTTGCCCATGCTGTTCCTGCTGCTCTTCTGCTCCTTTGTCCTAGAGCTCTCAGCTCTCTTGTCTATTCCTCCCTCCCTGATGGCAGGAGGGTGTTGGCTGTTCACAGAGTAGCCTTTACCCAGCCCATACCCATTCCTGTGGACACACAATTTGCAGCAATCAGAGCTGGCCGAGTCAGGAATGGCAACTGTTTCCCTCCTGCTAGTGATTGGTTGAGGTAAGGGTGCCGGAATCCAGCTCCAGCGAGTCCAGGAATCCCTGAAGGATGGACAGTGTTGGTGACTAACCAAAATAAATGAGGACACAGACACTAGCAAAAGCTAAGCCTGGCCTTTGATGAAAAGTAGCAGCTTGATTATATACTTTGATTACATAAAGTACAGATATTAATCATATAATTGATACATAGCACAGTTACATGAGTTTGGAGAATGAGATTAAATCATTTGGCAGGTCTTAGCAGTTAACTTGTTTCTAAGTAAGCTTTGTTCTTAGTTATTGTGGCCAGAAAATCTTACAAAGGTTAGGTAGGTGCCAGACTCTTGGTTTTTTTTTTCAGATGACTTTCTAAAGTTCACTATTATATTATTTTTATGTAGGGCCCTCATTCTTTCATAGCTATACTCCCATTCTTCATCTCCTGTAGGAAAGAAAGACACTTTCTCTAAAAGAACACGATGACTTTTTGGCAGGCAGGGGCAAATTTTATGGACTGTGCCTCAGACCCATTTTCGTTAAGACTTACGGTAAGATAAATTCTAGCCAAAATAAGCAGGTGAAGAGAAGCAACAAAGGGCCAGGTAATTTATTTGAATGCAAACACCCGGGTGAGATTTCCTCAGTCTACAGAAATAGAGGCTGGGGAATTCGCACACGTAAGCAGACAGGCAGCAAGTTTTTAAAGAACGTAGGGGGAGGCAGACCTTAGATTTACAGCAGTGCGAGGATTGGCTAATGTATCAGGTTGGGAGGGGGCAACAGCCGGGGACTTTGACACGTCATCAGGGTCCGACGTGCTTGCTCCTCCCATCAGTGCTCTCAGCCTTACATTTCAGCCTTTTGGTTATAATGGACGCCGACTCGATCTGGCTACTTCCAGCTGAGGAGGAGCGATGTGGGGGGTTTAAGGCAGGTTAATGGCCGGAGGCTCAGTCGGGAGGGGTGAGTACTCACGCAGCAACAGTTGATTAACTTTTATGTGTGAAATTTCTGCTATGCACTGCTGAAGGAACTTGAAAACACATGGGGCAATTAAGAATAAGCCACAAACTGTTATTAAGGGGCCTAGCAGAGGCATTAGCCAGGCCATTATGGGAGACTGAAGCCACCCATAAGGGCTGCCTTCAGGTACTCGTGTTTTGTGGAGATCTTTTTGTATTTCTTGCAGTTTTTTTACGCTTTGCTCTACGACCCCAGACTAATTGATATAGTAGCAGCATTCTTTTTGCAAGGAAATACAGGTTCCGTCCTTTTCTGCAGTAAGCAGGTCTAAGGCCCGCCGATTTTGAAGGGTAACCTGGGCAAGGGAAGTAAGTTGTCGCTGGAGGGAAATAAGGAAGGTTGAGGTTTCTCATAAGGTTAGGCTCACTCTATTGTCTAATGCTGCCATTGACTTGCTAGACTTTGAGAGCTCACTAAGCTATGGCCTAATGCTCCTGCCCCTGTGGTAGCCGTGGACACTGCAGTAACTAGACTCACTCCCACCAGCACCGGTAGAAAAACCGCCCTCTTCTGTCTAGTGTTTTGATATATAGACCATTCATCTAGTACCTATCTTACCTCAGGTTTGCTGTACAAAGTTAGCTGGGGCACCAGCATTACCGAAAAGCAGGGTCCTACCATGGTGCTGTTGATGCATTGGGTAAGCGTGCTATTGCACCAGAAGAATCCACCTCCTTGAAGGGAAATTGGAGTGTCTACAGTCACCCATCATTGGCATTGGCTTCCCATTGGCCATTCTGAGATAGTGGAATGCTGGGTCAGGTAGCAGGTGAGCGGGGACGATGGCTTTTCATGCCATTTTCTGGTGACCCCGGGCTTATGCCGAGCTTTGGGCTCAAGGTTTGTTTTCCACATTGGTACTTTGCTTAAAGGGAGGCCACAGTCTTTTTCAGAGTTTATTGGTTGAGCCTGGAAAAAACTAATGGGAACTGCAGCCACTGGGGGATGTTGGAGGTGGGTGCAGAGGAAACAATTAGACACTTTGCTGAGGATATGTGAAGCATTAAGAAATTGCACTGTTTCTCTAATGACTCTGGCCCAGGAAAGTTGTGTTCCTGCTGGTCATAGAGAGTGGGAGTAGGGGCCTGACTGGATCCTCTATTTTAGTGCCTGTTCTGTTTTTAAAATATTACTTGATACCCGTGCTTGGGTGTTTAAGACCTCCGTGAGAGTGGTGTTTACAGTGGTCCACTCACTTTTGATGTTGATCATGCCCCCATGGAAAGGCTTGACCGCTTTCATACAGCTTGCCCTGTACTCCTTTTTCCCAGCATTGGTCCCATGGGTCACTAACGGTAAGCATTTAAAAGGTGGGAGGGAAATAGAGGCTCCTAACTTATAGAGCAAATCTCATCCTAACAGAACGGTAGGACAGGAAGGCATGACAAGGAAGGAGTGAGTAAATGGGATGCTTTGAAAGGTGCAGGCTACTGGGCCTGTCTCCAAAGGCTTGGAAGAGGTTCCCATGACTCCAACTATGGAGACCTTGGCAGGGTATAAAGGCCCTTTAAAGGAGGGGAGAACAGAGTAGGTAGCCCCCATGTCCACCAAGAAAGAGATGGACTTACCCACTACCCACAGATTAGCCCTGGGCTCAGCGAGAGTGATTGGGGTGTCTGAGTCCAGGCGTCTTCAATTTTCAAGGATGCCCAGCAGGTCTGAAGGGTAGTCCTTTGAGGGTGTCTGCCACCCACGGGACTCTGCCACCAGGGGAGGACCACCCTCTAGAGGATAGTCTACTTTCCAATAACCTCGCTTACCGCAGCTGGGGCATGGTTTGGTCGGTTTGCGTGGGTTGGGGCACTTCCGTGCCCAGTACCCATCTTCGCCGCACCAAAAGCAAGGGCCCAGAGGTTAGAGTTGATCTTCAGGGACACCCCGACGATCTCTATGAGCTGGCCGCAGAGCAGCTGTTATGACACGAGTTTGTTCTGCCATTCAGACAGCTGCCTTCCTCTCACTCTCATCCTCTTGGGCATGAAAAACTTTAAATGCCATATCTACTAGGTCTCCTAGAGGGGTTTGGGGACCATCTTCAGCCTTTTTAAGCTTGCGCCTGATGTCAGGAGCTGACTGAGTTATAAAATGCATGGCTAGGAGAGAGGAACCTAACGCTGAGGCCGGGTCAATCTTAGTTAAAGCTCCTAGAGTTTCTTTGAGGCACTTGAGGAATTCTGATGGGTTTTCATCAGGTTTCTGGGTAATTTCTCTAAGCTTATCGTAATTGATAGTTTTTTGGGCAGTAGAGTTCATACCTGCCAATAAGTAACGAATCATGTGATCTCAGCATGCTTCACCCTCTGGAGAATTATAATCCCACAGGAGTTCTTGTAGAGGAATAGCTTCTCTGCCTATAGGTTCCCACTCATCCATGGCATGGGCTTCATTTGCACAGTGCTTTGCTGCTGACGTGACACGGTCATATTCCTCCGGGGTTAGAGTGGATTGGAGGACTACATGTACATTGTGCCAGGTGAGCTTGTAAGCTTGAGTAAGATATTTAAACTGTTTAGCAAACATTACGGGGTTGGAGGAAAAGGATCCCAGTTGCTGTTCCACTTGGGACAAGTCTGCCAGGGAAAAGGGAACATGAACTTGCACCACTCATTCAGCTCCCACTACCTCTCTTAAAGAAGCTATCACGTGGGCTTGAGACCACTGTGACTTAGAGCGAGTTACAGGAGGGCTAGACCATTTGGGCGCCAGCTGCGGTGAGTAAGATGGTGGTGGATTTGAAGTAGGGGACGGAGGAGGTGACTTTGGTAGTGGGGGGTACAACTTGGGAATTGGTGCAGAACTTGAAGGCAGGGGACTAGGATATCAGGGAGTTTTATCCAAAGTGGAGTCAGCACTTGTGGAGTAAAATGGTGGTCAGACTGGAAGAGAAGGGGAACAAGGCAGAGGAGAGACTGAAAGAGAAGGACAGCAAGGTGGAGGAGAGACTGGGAGAGAAGGAGAACAAGATGGAGGACATGAACAATGAGGAATGGAGCTGGCCCCCGCAGTGGGCCTGGAGGAGTGGGAAGAGAGGTAGCTGAGATCCTCCGCCGAGTCCATCAGAGAAGAGCCTCCCAGTAATAGGAGTGGTAGAGCTCGGCAGTCTTTGGCGGAGGTCTGGGCAAACAAAACTTGGGAAGGAGAACACTTAACATATAGATCTGGATGGGTGCGCAAAGTCCAAAAGGCCTGCACATATGGGATTTCACTCCACTTTCCGCCCCAGTGGCAATAATTAGTTAAGTCAGTGAGGAGGCCAAAATCAAAAGTTCCCTCAGGGGACCAGTGAGATTGATTGTCCAAGGGATACTGAGGCCAGGCCTGAGAGCAAAGGAAGACTAACTTCCATTTGCGAATTTCCCAGGACAAATATAGAGTAGCCAGATTAGAAATGAAACACTGCAGTGCAGTCTGAGCCTCTGCTTTGGAGGACTAGTTCCCCATGTCTGCTCCCACTTCCCAAAAAAAATCCTGCTGAGAGGAGCGCCCAGCATCTTAAGCACACCAAGTCAGGGGAGACTGCCTGAGAGCCTGGGTGAGGGACATCTCCCCCACTGCAGGGCCAGGGGCAAGTATCCCAGATACTCACAACAGATGGGCTGAATGTCCAGACCTGGACGTAGTTACGATTTTGGATGGACCAGGTGAAACGGAGTTATGAAGGGAAGTAGATCGGGTGAAACTGAGGGACTCACCAGAAAATAGTCCATGCAGCGGAGAGCAGGCTGAAGTCCCGGGTCAGGGAAGGAGGGGGCAGGGCCGCCAGTGGCCGTTCGGGGCCCCACACTCACACTCCTCCTGGGTTTCGGCGCCAAATGTAAGATAAATTCTAGCTGAAATAAGCAGGCGAAGAGAGGCAACAAAGGGCCAGGTAATTTATTTGAACGCAAACACCCGGGTGAGATTTCCTCAGTCTACAGAAATAGAGGCTGGGGAATTCGCATGTGTAAGCAGACAGACAGTGAGTTTTTAAAGAAGGTAGGGGGAGGCAGAGCTTAGATTTACAACGGTGCAAGGATTGGCTAACATATCAGATTGGGAGGGGGCAACAGCCGGGGACTTTGACACATCATCAAGGTCCGACATGGGAGGGGGCAGCAGCTGGGGACTTTGACACATCATCAGGGTCCGACATGCTTGCTCTTCCCGTCAGTGCTCTCAGCCTTACACTTACAATGGAGATTTTTCTGATCTGGAGTTAGGTAATGCCCTGTTCTCATTTGTTTTATAGTTTGCCAGGTTGTTCTTTGGCGGGCTAGCCAAAGAATATAATTTGTTCTCTGTACCCACCTTTCACCATTAATCATTGAATATGTTATCTGGAGGCCACACAGGGGCAGGGGAAGGAACCTCGACACAGGTAAATTTTCCATATCTTTTTTCCCATAAACTTGGGTCCAATACTCATGGGGTCTCACTTTCCCATCATTGGGGGTAGCCACAAGGGCAGTAGTGGTTTCTCCAATTTCCTTTAGGGCCAGTACTCAAAAACTTCAGAGAGAATTGGATATGGCCTCTTCCGTGAAGGGGCAGCTTGAATTGAAACTGAAATAAGCAAATGTATTAGGAGGGGCATTTTGAGCAGGCGGGAAATTGGGGATGCTCTTCTGGGAAGGCCGCTGTGCAGTCCCTTCCATCTGACAGCTTGGACTATGTCATCAGGCTGGTGGTTCAGACTGGGTCTTGACATCTCCCCCTTTTTTATTTTTAAATTGAAAGTATGAAGTTCTGTTGCCACTTTCTGGGCACTGTTTTTTAAGAATGAGACAATGACTGGAAAGAAAATAAAAAGTGCAAGTATTACTACTCCACAGATTCCAATATTGATTAACAGGGAAGTAAATTTTGTTTTGTTAATATAAGATGAAAGATTATCAAAAAAGGTACTAGAGAGGATCACGTGAAGATGGAGGCATGAGTAGTTCAGAGGAAATCTCCTCCCCAAAACGTATATATTTATGAAAATACAATAAATACAACTATTCCTAAAAGAGACACCAGTGGATGCAGTACAACAGCCAGGATACATCTACATCTGTGAGAACTCAACATCACACGAAGAGGGCAAGATACAAGCCATGGCCAGGCAGGACCCGAATCCTCCCCCACCCCAAAACCCGATGGGAAGAAAGGAGTTGGAATGGGGAGGGAGTGAAAGCCCAGGACTGCTAAACAACCAGCTCTAGAAATCCGCACCCAGAGCGCAGACACAAGGTGCATGGGGTGCTGGATATTAGAGAAACGGAAAAGCAAAACCTGTGGGCAGGTCCCTGCAACTGGCGCCCCTGAGACAAAAGAAAAGCGAGTGCTTTCTGCAAGTCTTAAAGAGACAGGGAACACATAGCTGGATGAAGTTGTCCCAGTACACATAGCCAGCACCTGGGAATCCCAGGGAAACTTAGGGGCCCTAAACTCCAGGGAGGCAGTGCAGTTCTGAAGCCCCTCACAGCACTAAGCAGCCTGCCAGTCATTTCTCCAACTGGCGCGGACCCCGACACACCAGCCCAGTAGCAGGAGAGTGGCAGCGTGAGCCAGGGACGGCAGCACCGGAAGGGACCAGGAGCAGATCCGTGCACCAGCAGAGCCAGATGGGACCAGGAGAGGCTTGTGCGAGCCTGCAGTGGTGTGAGCGAACAGCCTGGGTGTGGCTCACATGCACCAGCGGCAGTGAAGCCAGAGGAGCACGGTAGAGGCCCATGCAGGAGAGACCTGTGTGCACCTGCAGTGGAGCCAGAGGGAGCAGGCACACTCACAGCAGCTGACTGGAATCTCAGCCCCAAACACAGCCACCTGGGTCAGACCCAAAGGCCACTGCTGCTAAACAGCTGCCCAGCAGGGGTGCTGTCAGCACAAAGGAGTGCACCTGGCCTGCCTGCCACTCCCCTTAGGACTCCATACTGCTCTGATGGACACCCCACCCACAGCAACTTAGGGGACTAACCTGGTGGCTGCTCCAGGAGTGCGGGTAACCGTCACAGGCAGCGGAGAAGGGCAAGGCATCCAGCAAGCAGGAAAGGACTTTATTCTCCCAGCTCACACACCCGCAACCTGCCTACAGCCACTGCTATCACCATGAAAAGGCAAAAAAATTTAGTCCAGTCCAAGATAGTTCAAACAACACCTGAGAAAGGATCTGCAGAGGCAGACCTAACCAGTCTCCCTGAAAAAGAATTCAAAATAAAAATCATAAACATGCTGACAGAGCTGCAGACAAATATGCAAGAGCAAAGGAATGAAGTACAGAGGGAGATTACAGACATCTGGAGGGAGATACCAGAAGTGAAACAAACTCTGGAAGGATTTATAAGCGGAATGGATAAGATGCAAGAGGCCATTGACAGAATAGAAAGCAGAGAACAGGAATGCATAGAAGCTGATGCAGAGAGAGATAAAAGGATCTCCAGGAATGAAACAATATTAAGAGAACTGTGTGACCAATCCAAAAGGAATAATATCCTCATTATAGGGGTAACAGAAGAAGAAGAGAGAGAAAAAGGGATAGAAAGTGCCTTTGAAGAAATAATTGCTGAGAACTTCCCCAAACTGGGGGAGGAAATAGTTGCTCAGACTAGAGGCACACAGAACTCCCAAGAGACGGGACCCAAAGAGGACAACACCAAGACACATAATAATTAAAATGGCAAAGATCAAGAACAACGACAGAGTATTAAAGGCAGCCAGGGAGAGAAAAAAGGTCACCGACAAAGGAAAACCCATCAGGCTATCAACAGACACCTCACAGGCCAGAAGAGAATGGCATGATATATTTAATGCAATGAAACAGAAGGGCCTTAAGCCAAGGATACTGTATCCAGCACGATTATCATTTAAATATGAAGGAGGGATTAAACAATTCCCAGACAAGCAAAAGTTGAGGGAATTTGCCTCCCACAAACCACCTCTACAGTGTATGTTAGAGGGACTGCTCTAGATGGGAGCACTCCTAAAAAGAGCACAGAACAAAACACCCAACATATGAAGAATGGAGGAGGAGGAAAAAGAAGGGAAAGAAATAATCATCAGACTGTGTTTATAACAGCTCAATAAGAGAGTAAAGACAGACAGTAAGGCAGTAAACAAGCTAACTTTGAACCTATGGTAACCATGAATCTAAAGCCTACAATGGCAATAAGTACATATCTTTCAATAATCACCCTAAATGTAAATGGACTGAATGCACCAATCAAAAGACACAGAGTAATAGAATGGATAAAAAAGCAAGACCCATCTATATGCTGCTTACAAGAGACTCACCTCTAACCCAAAGACATGCACAGATTAAAAGTCAAGGGTTGGAGAAAGATATTTCATGCAAACAACAGAGAGAAAAAAGCAGATGTTGTAATACTAGTATCAGACAAAATAGACTTCAAAATAAAGAAAGTAAAAAGAGGGGCTCAGTCCAACAAGAGGATATAACCATTATAAACATATATAACATATATGCACCCAATACAGGAGCACCAATATATGTGAAACAAATACTAACAGAATTGAAGAAGGAAATACAATCCAATGCGTTCATTTTGGGATACTTTAACACACCACTCACTCCAAAGGACAGATCAACCAGACAGAAAATAAGTAAGGACACAGAGTCACTGAACAACACACTAGAATAGATGGACCTAATAGACATCTAAAGAACTCTACATCCAAAAGCAACAGGATACACATTCTCCTCACATGCACATGGAACATTCTCCAGAATAGACCACATACTAGGCCACAAAAAGAGCCTCAGTAAATTCCAAAAGATTGAAATCCTACCAGCCAACTTTTCAGACCACAAAGGTATAAAACTAGAAATAAATTGTACAAAGAAAGCAAAAAGGTTCACAAACACATGGAGGCTTAAAAACATGCTCCTAAATAATCAATGGATCAATGACCAAATTAAAATGGAGATCCGCTGTGCAGTCCCTTCCATCCGACTGCCTGGACTATGTCATCAGGCTGGTGGTTCGGACCGGCTCCCCACAAAAGGGCTCTTGATTAATTCTAACCACTGAGATATGTCTATGGGGGCTTCTGAGGGAGATTTCCCTTTCTGAAAGGAAAAGAGGTGAGCAGGGAAGAAGGAGCCCCCTTTTTTCCCACTTGAGCGCTGACTCTACAGATGTGGTGGCTGGAGTGGAAGCAGCCGCACTGCATACATGAGAGACAACAATACTCTCTTAATAGTGGAGTAGAGAGGTAGATGGCATCTGAGTCACTGAGGACATTGTTGGGCCACCAGAGCACTCCTAGGCCTGCCAACTCTCACATCATTACTAAAGATTAAGTATTAGATGATTTTGTAGTTTATGTCACTTTTAGTAGGGCTTTATGTCACTTCAGACAAACAAATCTAACTGATACAGTCCTCAGATATCAGTTAATCCCTACCCTTGACTAGTCCCTCTACAGGCTTGGGTTTCTGCCCCTGTTTCCCTGCTGTTCTCTTATGAAAGCAGCTCATGGTCTATAGTGCTCCATCTGGCTTGTCCACATTTGGTATGTGGACACCTTTGAGGCAGGCCTCTGCCTTTTCTGTGAACCATAAGCTTAAACACAGTCAGCCTTCAAGACACCTCAGGCACCTCCCACCTCCTACCATAGCCAGAAGTCTCTAGTTAACAATATGACTGTGGATTCACTTTGGTCCAAGCATTGTTTCCGACCCTGGCAACTTTCATAGCCTCTTCAGCATGAAATGTGAGGTTCCTTATAAATAGAGATTCTT
This sequence comes from Manis pentadactyla, assembly GCF_030020395.1. Classification (NCBI taxonomy): domain Eukaryota; kingdom Metazoa; phylum Chordata; class Mammalia; order Pholidota; family Manidae; genus Manis; species Manis pentadactyla. Next base: position 46,080,328 of record NC_080026.1, on the reverse strand, counting down.
AGCTGTCAGATTTCACCTCTTGCATGACTTCAAGTGCTGAGCTGTTGACTTATTGTCAGCTCGGTGTCTCCTGTGGCTGACACAGGAGACCACAATGCAGAGAAAGGGGCATATGGGCTGAGTTTTCAGGGAGACATGGAAAAAGCAGTTATGCATACATCTGGTTTCAAATTGGTGAGATTATTTGCATGTTCTGGAAAAGACCTCTGGTGTGTAAGTTGAGAGTAGGGTCCCCCAAGGTTCAAAGATATCCCCACGTTGGGGATGAAAACTCTTGGCCTCCCCTATGAATGGGAGCTTGTAAATGGAGGACTGTCCATGAAGTCACATAAGCATGACTCTGTAATTGCCAAGCAAAACAAAGCAAAACGATGATGAATGGAGGAGCTGGGACACTGTGGTTGTTCTGATTAAGAAACTTCCCCCTCCTCCCTTCAGCGTGAATTGTTTCTGTGAGTCTTGTTATGCTACCTGGCAGTTACCAAGTCTCAGGCACCCACAGCATAGTGGGCATGGGGTTGGGTGCCTTAGCCATGGACAAACCATTATGTGGTTTCTCAGAGTGCAAGCAGCTGAACCTGGGTTTTCAGTCTCTTTCCACACTTCCTCACTATAGCCCACTTACCTGCCTTCTCTGAGCCTCATTCTTGTCTTCTAAGATAGGGACATCACTTGCTACCTTAACAGGGTTAATCCTGTGCTGATTAATTTGAATGATGTAAGTGGTCTTGCCTGTAGCTAGCCTTCTGCAGATATTGCTTGAATCCATTTGGTTCTCTAAAGTAGAGTGGAGTCTTGCCCTGTTATGTGGAAGCTCTTCCTTGAAGTTAAGCTTAATTCATACAGTTCCAGGGTTCTCCATTTAGCCATCTGAAAGGAATGAAGAGTCAGAATTTTTTTTCCTGTGGCACAAAAGCCAAAATGACTTAAACAAGCAAACTATGCAGGAGCAGCAAAACGTAACTGAGAAGTCAAAAAACAGCTTCAGTCAAGGCTGTACCTGGGTGCTCACTGATGTCAGCAGGAATCATCTCTCCTGATCTCTTGGCTTTGCTTGCATCCCTTTCTTCCATCTGGGCTGGTGCCACTCTCAGATGGGTTTTCCCTTTATAAAAGCAAGATAGCATTCATAGCTGCAGACTTATATCTGTCCCCTCAGCATCCCAACAGAAATAGGGCTTCTCTTCCTCCATGATTCCAGCACCAGCACCTGGCCCATGGGGCCTGTTGGTCACAGCCCTGGCCAGGGAGGATAGAATGTTTTGAGTGGCCAGATGAAGGTTTTGTATCTATCCTTTCCAAGGAAACTTGTGAACCTTCCCCTTGTTTTCAGGGTGGGAGAATTCATGGTACCTGAGGGCAGGGAAAGTGTCCAGCTACTGCCCTCCTCTGTGTTTGATGTCCTGGGTGCCCCTGTTCACATCCTCTTCCCACAACCACTGTCTTCTGCTCCCTGAAGAATTCATGAGGGCACTTCTTCCCTTTCCCTGCTACTTCATTCCAAAACTCTATTTTAATAACCATACCAAAAGGAGCAAGACTTTCTGTTTGAAGACAGGATTTGGGTCCACTACCAGCTTCAAGACCTGCTGTTTACATCCCATTTATAAAATGTATTCTATTTTTTAAAGTTCACTGAGCACCTACTATGTGCTACTATGAGTTTTTAGGACTCTTAATTATTTCTGGGTAAAGGACATCACCCAGGATTTCTAAAGGAAATTTGTCTGAGCAAGCATCTGGAGCCTAGCTTCCAGTCCCACTCGGCCACTGTGTAGCCCTAAAGGAATTTCTTCTCTGTGGTATTCTGCTTTCTCATCAGCAAAATGAAGCTGTGGGAAAAGTGAGATCCTGGAATCCTCTCAGCTCTGACATACTGTGTTTTGGTCTGAAGATACATTTCTCCTGCTGTGGGTTAGCCCTGAGCACCATGGACAGCGACTGTGATGCTCCCGAGGCATGGCTGTTATGAGTCCTCAATCACACAACTGTCTGAATCCTCTCTTTGAGGGCTGCTGAGGACGCCCAGAGCAGAAGACCATCTGGGATTCTATGTCTGTGAGGTTTCCTTCTGCAGCCACATAAAGTCCCTTTTTGGGTGTTTGTGAATCCCAGGCCCTCCCACTGTTAAAGTCAAGGTTGTACCTCTGAAAGGAACATGTAGGGAGGCCAGCAAGAGGGGAGGAGAGGATGATGTAGAGGTTCCATGGAGCCCATCCATCATCTACCTCCTTAATCCCCTCTCCCTCCCTCAGCATCCCCCTTTCTGGCTCAGCTGAAATTGGCTGTGGCTCCCTGGGAGAGCAGAGACCCCTGATGTAGGTGGGGAAGTGAGGGATCTCTGAGTCACACCCAGGGGTGAGGCCTTTCTTTTACTTCTGGTTGAGCATTGTCTCTTTGCCAGTTTCTTTGAACAGTCAGGGACATGAGTTAATCCCCCTGATCACTCTGTCACTCATTTGTCAGTTTACTCAGAGGCTCATCACCTATTAATCCATTTGTTCCCTCCTTTATTTAACTTAAAATTTTAAGCAAGAAGGAAGATTTATTAGGAAAGCACAGGGAACCCAAGAACAAACAGAGGGTAGAGTAGCTGGACTTCCCAAAAGACTGGAGCCAGCAACTGGTAAGACATGAGAAACCCAACCAGCTCCATTTCACCCAAACAACCAACATAGACATTCATCTCTTCTTCTCTTTGAACAACACTAAGATTCTTCTATCTTTTAAATTTCCATTTCCATGCCACGACCGTGATCTAAAGCACTATCCTTTTTTGCCCCTCCAAATTTTTCTCCCCAAATCCACTTACCCATTTCTAATCTGTTGTTCTCACTATGGACCGAGTGATTTGTTGAAAGTGGAAAAATTATTCAATGTCTTTCCATTGCTCCCTGGAACATCAAAATCTTAAGCATGTATGGATCTGGATCATGGCTCACCAGCCTGCGATGCACTGTGTTGTGGCTCTCCTCTCCCTGAAGGGTCATAAAGCCCTTCTCCTTGCTCTGCTCAGGCATGGCCAAGGGCTAATGAACAGTGAAGAAAAGTAAGCACACACTTTAAGGAACAGTGTGATTGAGGACACTAACAAATGGAAACTCATCCCATGCTCTTGGCTAGGAAGAATTAGTATAGTCAAAATGGCCATCCTGCCAAAAGCAATCTACAGAGTTAATGCAATCCCTATCAAATTACCAACAGCATTCTGCAACAAACTGGAACAAATAGTTCTGAAATTCATATGGAACCATCAAGGACCCCGAATAGCCAAAGCAATCCTGAGAAGGAAGAATAAAGTGGGAGGGATCTCGCTCCCCAACTTCAAGCTCTACTACAAAGCCACAGTAATCAAGATAATTTGGTACTGGCACAAGAACAGAGCCACAGACCAGTGGAACAGAACAGAGACTCCAGACATTAACCCAAACATATATGGCCAATTAATATATGATAAAGGAGGCATGGACATACAATGGGGAAAGGACAGTCTCTTCAACAGATGGTGCTGGCAAAACTGGACAGCTACATGTAAGAGAATGAAACTGGATCATTGTCTAACCCCATACACAAAAATAAACTCAAAATGGATCAAATACCTGAATGTAAGTCATGAAAGCATAAAACTCTTAGAAAAAAACATAGGCAAAAATCTCTTGGACATAAACATGAGAGAATTCTTCATGAACATATCTCCCAGGCAAGTGAAACAAAAGCAAAAATGAACAAGTGGACTATATCAAGCTGAAAAGTTTGTACAGCAAAGACACCACCAATAGAACAAAAAGGCATCCTACAGTATGGAAGAATATATTCATAAATGACAGATCCAATAAAGGGTTGACATTCAAAATATACAAAGAGCTCACGCACCTCAACAAATAAAAAGCAAACAATCCAATTAAAAAATGGGCAGAGGAGCTGAACAGACAGCTCTCCAAAGAAGAAATTCAGATGGCCAACAGACACATGAAAAGATGCTCCACATCGCTAGTTATCAGAGAAATGCAAATTAAAACCACAATGAGATATCACCTCACACCAGTAAGGACGGCTACCATCCAAAATACAAACAGCAACAAAGGTTGGCAAGGTTGTGGAGAAAGGAGAACCCTCCTACACTGTTGGTGGGAATGTGAATTAGTTCAACCATTGTGGAAAGCAGTATGGAAGTTCCTCAAAATGCTCAAAATAGAAATACCATTTGACCCAGGAATTCCACTTCCAGGAATTTACCCTAAGAATTGCAGCAGCCCAATTTGTAAAAGACAGATGCAACCCTATGTTTATCACAGCACTGTTTACAATAGCCAAGAAATGGAAGCAACCTAAATGTCCATCAGTAGATGAATGGATAAAGAAGATGTGGTACATATACACAGTGGAATATTATTCAGCCATAAGAAGAAAACAAATCCTACCATTTGCAACAACATGGATGGAGCTAGAGGGTGTTATGCTCAGTGAAATAAGCCAGGCGGAGAAAGACAAGTACCAAATGATTTCACTCATATGTGGAATATAAGAACAAAGGAAAAACTGCAGGAAAAAACAGCAGCAGAATAATGGAATCCAAGAATGAACTAACAGTGACCAAAGGGAAAGGGACCGGGGAGGATGGGTGGGAAGCGAGGGATAAGGATGCGGAAAAAGAAAGGGGGCATTATGATTAGCATGTATAATGTGGGGGTGGCAGGGGAGGGCTGTGCAACACAGAGAAGACAAGTAGTGATTTTACAGCATTTTACTATGCTGATGGACAGTGACTAATGGGGTATGTGGGGGGGGACTTGGTGAAGGGAGTAGTCTAGTAAACATAATTTTACTCATGTAATTGTAGATTAATGATACCAATAAATAAATAAACAAATAAATAATTTCTGACTATTGAAAAAAAAAAGAAACAGTGTGATTTATCTTTCTTTTCCTTCTTCCATGATATTGCCAGTGTTCCAGAGAGACACTGCTCCGTCAGCCTGACTACAGAGGGAAGACGACATGGAGCGGAGCCGGGTGAACAAGCAGCGTGAGAGAGAAACAATGGCGCTAAGATCTGGGGATCCTTTGCTGGCCTTTCAGTACTTACGTAAGTTGTTCCCTCCCGCCTTAGAACATATGTCTGTTATTCTCTCTCCTTGGAAAGTCTTTTACACCCTTTTTTGCCCAGTCAATATTTACTCAATCAGTGAAATCTCAGCTTATGTGTGAAGTACTCAGGAAAAGATTATCTATTTACTATGTGCCAGGGTCCATGCTTAGAGGCTGAAGGTAATGGAAGAGAATGAGCCCTGAGCTCTGCTCTCACAAACCCACCTTTGTGGTAGGGGAGACAAATATGCAAGTAGCAGCATTTGAACCCACTGTGGTTGTCCTAGAAAAATGTGAGTATAAAAGAGGCCTGAGGGAAGGCAAGAGGCATCAGAGCAGACTCAGCAGGAGAAGCTGCAGCTGTCCACGTAAGAAATTGCTGAGGCAGGAGTGAGGGGCATGGTGGTTGGCTTATAGAGCAAAGAGACAGAGAACCCAATGCCCTGGGAAGGGGAGAGATGTCCACACAGGCCAGGGATTTCTGGGTCCTGAAGGGAAGTGGCAGACTAGATTCCTAGCCTGTAGAAAGTGGGCAGGTGGGCAGTGATTCTGGAAACTCACTTGCCACTGTAGCCCTTGATTGTCTTCTTGTTACAATGGGGAGGGAAGTTCCACCCCTCACTGCCAAGTGTACTGTCCACGAAGCGGATGGAACAAGCTCAGAACACTTGGAAAGGTCACTTACTCTGAGAAATTATTGTTCCCTCTGATGGTATTATTATTTTCAAATCAGTTTTGGGGTAGAACCTGGGGCCTTCCTGAACTAGGGGAACAGATACTCACAGAACCTGGGCCCAGACCCAGCATACAAGTTCTCCATGAGAAAGCTGACATCTGGAGGAGGGACATTAACTCCTGCAAGGGAGGAAGGAGCTGGAGCAGCACAATCAAGGATTCTTGTGAGCTGGGGCCATGAACAGAGGGAGGAGGTGGAAGGCATGGGAGCACTAGAGCAAAGACCTGAGGCCAGAGTAGGCAAAGGTGGTACAGAATGCCATTCTTTTGCCCCAAGGAGGCCAATTAGATTGGGAGCAATGGGGCCATTTACAGTGGTACCCTCTGACTAGAGCTTGATGATGAATTCCTGCCTGGCCCTCTGCTAGTTGAACTGTTTAAAAGTCCAGCGTACAGCAGATATGAGCCTGCCCACCCACAGGTGGGGAATGGGAGCTTGGATGGGTGGTGGGTGGGCAGTGAGGGGCTGGCTGCAGTGGTGGCCACTGTTGAAGTTAAGGTTCCATGCTTCCAAGGTCTGGCCAGTGCTGATTCCAAAGCCAGTGGGCTCCTCTCTGAGGAGCCCCAACTCTCAGAGTAACTAATGCCTGTTTTCTGGGCTTCAAAACTCCCACCCAGAGCTGGATGGACTCTCCAGGTCAGCAAACAGACATTATTTAGTGTGCATTTTCTTATTGGCTGTCTCTGGCACTCTGCAGTGCTAAACTAGGAAGTAGTCCAAAGCCATATATGTGCTCAGGGTGAAGAGTGCTGGAATCTATTTGTAATGCTTTCGGTGGTTGAGGAAGGGAGACCTGTGTCACGCATGCCAGGCATTTGTCATTCCTGGTGTTCACCCTTATTTTGCACAATGTGGAGGATCTGAGGCCCAGGGCTTCATCCAGTTTCCAATCATTCTGCCTCTCAGTATGACCATTTCACAGACCTGTGGGTACCCATAGTTACACAAATTGAAAACAGAGAACTGTGTGTGGCAGGGAAACCATACTGGATCTGTCTGGATCCATACCGTGTTCATCCTCTTTTTCCTTCTTTGCCTGTATCTTCTTAATATTTAATGTATTTTGTACATTATAAAGTATAATTAAATAATGAACATCTGTGAGCCCACCACTGAACTCCAGAACTAGAACCATCTCAATAATTCAAATCTGTATGCAGTTTGTCCCACCCTGGAGGTCACCACTATGCAGATTTTTGTTTGTGATTCTCTTGCTCATAGGTTTACTACATATGTCTAAACTCTATATTGTTTTATTTGTTCTTGAGCTTTAAAAAATTGTTTTCTATACTTAGGCTTTAAAGGTTCACATTTTTACTTGACATTTTACTGTTTCTACGTGTTATCCATATTGTTGTGTATGGCTGTAGTTCATTTTCACAATTGTAAAAATAAATTATTTGACTATTCCACATTTTTTAAAATTTGTGCATTCTCCTGTCAAGGGGTTTTGAGTTGTTTCTGGTTCTTTTCTATTATTAGCAATGCTGCTATGAGGTCTTCTAATGCATGCCTTGTGTAATGCCTAGGCGTGGACTTCCACGATTGCAAGGTATGTGAATGGTCAACCTAACAAGAAAATGCCAAAGCAGTTATAAAAGTGGTGGTACTAGTTTACTCTCATAACCATACCTCTGTATTTCAAATGATATATATCCTTTCACTCAATTGTCTTTCTAATCACTCTAGGCATGCATTAGTTCTCACCATTCTAACGAATCAATTCTTGTGAACGGAGTTCTAAGCACCCTGCACTCTTCCCAATGGCCAGCAGAGGGTGGTAGAACCCAGCCTTTGTGGGCCGCGCTGGGCGCACGTTCGCTTCCTAGGACATAAGCGCAGGCGCAGTAAGGTAAAGCGCGTAGTTGTTCAGGACCCACAGAGGAGGCTCTGTAGGCCTCGGCCTCGGGACTGGTGTCCACCCAGATGGCGGCGGAGGAGGTTGGGCGCCTGATTCCGCAGGCGTTTTCCTTCAGCCGCGGCAGGGAGCCTGCATCTTCTGGGGCGTTCCCATGTGGATGATAATGGTCTTTCTCAGGTAGTGAGAGTTTAACAGGACTTATTTTACCTGCATCCAGTACATAAGGGGCTTGAGAGTCGGAATGGTAGCATTCTGTCGTGTTTGTTGCGGACTCAGGGTGGTTTTGTGGGAGAAATCCCAGCATATATTCAGAGAGGGAAACACAGGGACAGTTGTAGAAGAAATATGCAAGGTATTGGGACCCTCCAATCCCTTGAGTTGGCGGACGTGGATCTGCCTGACCCAGACATACAGAATCCCTGAGCGAAAGGGAAAATTCTACTATTTTAAATTATAATATACATGACTTCATTAATTTAAAATACATATATTAGGTTGTTTTGTTTTCAAATAAGAATGTTGCCATGTTTGACATCTCATTAATACAGGGACAGTATTAAATATTTTGAAATACTACGTTCTTGAACATCATTTGCAGGACTCCAGTATGATTAGTAGTATTAAAAATAATAAAACAAGGCCACCACCAAAATTTTATAATGATGTAATATGAAAATTTTGTGAATGAGCTTTACGAAGATCAGAACTCAATGGTGTTTTGAAAATACCAACCATAACATGCTGGTTACAACCACTGAAGAAAAAATATGTCAAAATTTGATCCTTCAGAATATTAAAGAGCCAAGACAGTGGCTATTTTTTGTAAATTAGATACATTCATTGCAAACAAATTTTATCCTATTAAAATGCAAAATCTGAAGGCAGTTTAATTTTGTAACTGTGTTTAAAATTACATCTATAATCTCCTTTTTTTTTGTTATAATTCTCATTCCCATAGGAATTCCTTTTTATATGCTTATATTTTTCATTGCCCTTTTCTTTCCTCTTCTCTTTTTTATTTCTAAATCAGAAAGTATATTCCTATGTGTTAATGCTTTCCATTTCTCTAAGATACGACAAAGTTACTTTCTGCTTGGGTGGTGAGTAAGGGGAAAGGCCTACTAATAAGCATGTATCTCTCCATACACCAAGGATTTTTCATTGGAAAACGTTCTTAACAATTTCCACTGCTTCACAGTGTCATCCAGTCATGATAACTGAAAATACTCTTAATTTGTACAAGAATGCTTCTGATTTCAGCATGGCATATTTTCTTATTTTATTGAATATTATTATAATAATGTAACATATGCTATTGTATTTATTTACTAATAAATATATGATATATATATATGAACATACATATATTAGTATTTGTTAAATGCAGCTATTTTGATGGGATAACAGCTTTTCAGTAATCATTGTGTATTCTTATGTGTTCAAAGAAGTACTTTTTAAAACACATGAAAACACCCATCTACTCACTGAATTCACAAAACGTGTATATGGCACAATTTTTCAAAGTTCAATGTATTTTAATTCATAGGAGACATTTTGTCGGTTAAGATTATGAGCCAAGCAAGGTACAACTTTGGCATAATGATATAACCAGTAGAGATACAATGTCTTTTCTCTCTTTGGGCAACTTGTGTAGAGGTGAATAACCCTGACAAGGCACATTTATGTCAACATTATCCATTTCCAATTTACTAGCAATTATTGAAGATATCTAGATTCATACTGTTGTGGTTGGAAAAGAAACTTGATATTTCAGTAAAATTTATTGAGACTTGTTTTGTGGCCTACCATGTGATCTATCCTGGAGAATGTACCATGTGGACTTGAAAGAATGTATATTATAATTTTTGGATGGAATATTCTGTATGTATCAGTTAAGTCCATCTGAGTTAATGTGTCCTTATAGCCAGTGTTCTTTTATTGATTTACTGTCAGGGTGATCTACCCACTGATGTAAGTCTTCTGCTATTACTGTATGACTGTCCTTTCTCTCTTTATGTCTGTTAATATTTGTTTTATATATTTAGATGCTCCTATGTTGGGTATAGAGGTATTTACCATTGTTTTATCTTCTTGTTGGATTGATCCCTCTGTCATTATGTAATGATGATGACATGTATGTATGTAAAGAACTTGGATTTTTGTTACAGTCTTTGTTTTAAAGTGTATTTTGTCTAAGCACTGCTAACACAGTTTTCTTTTTGTTTCCATTTGAATGGAATAGCTTTTTCCATCTCTTTACTTTCAGTCTGTATGTGTCTTTTAAGGTCTGCAATATAGTGTGGGCAGCCTATTGGTGGGTTTTTAAAATCCATTCAGTCACCCTGTGTGATACAAGAGCTGAAAAAGAGTCACTCAGAGCTGAAGAATACTGTAACTGAAATGAAATATACAATGAATGGAATGAATAATAGATTGCTGCAAGTAAAGGAGACAATCAATGAGATGGAAGTTAGTAAAGAAGAACACGATGAAGCTGAGGAACAGAGAAAAAAATGGATCTCTGGGAATGAAAGAATGATGAGAGCTGTGTGACCAATCTAAATGAAACAATATTTGCATAGTAGGGGTACCAGAAGGAAAAGAGAGAGACAAAGGGATAAAAAGTTTCTTTGAGGAAAGAATTATTGCAAACTTCCCCAATGTGGGGAAGGAAATAGACATTCAGGTCATGGAAGTACAGAGAGCCCTTAACAAAATGAACCCCAGGAAGACAACACCAAGCCATGTAATAATTAAAATGACAAAGATTAAGGATGAGGAGATAGTATTACAAGCAGCCAGAGAGAGAAAAAAGATTACTTATAAGGGAAGCCCCATCAGGCTATCAGCAGACTTCTCAGAAGAAACTTTATAGGCCATAACAGAGTGGCATGAAATATTTAATGTACTGAAATGGAAGGATCTTCAAACAAGAATTCTCTGCTCAGCAACATTATCATTCAAATTTGAAGCAAAGATTAAACAATTCCCAGATAAATGAAGGCTCAAGAAGTTTATAACCACTAAGTCAACATTACTTATGTTAAAGGTACTGCTGTAAATGGAAATGTTCCTAAGTCTACATAGTTTTCACCAGTGAAAATAAACCCACAATAAAGGTAGTAGACCAATTAATTACCAAGCAAGTATGAAATTAAAACAAAAGTAGTAAAACAAAGTATACACAAAATCAGTCAAAGGATACACAAAAAATGCAAATTGTGACATCTAATACATAAAGTGTGGAGGAAGAAGAAAAAAGAAGTACTTTCTGATTGTGTTGGAAATAGAGCAATCATCAACTTAATATAGACTGTTATATACCAGGAAACAATCCTTGAACTTTATGGTAACCACAAACCTAAAGCCTGTAGTGGATACACAAAAAATTAGAAAGAGAAATCCAACCACAATGCTAAAGAAAACCAATAGAGAAAGAAAGGAACAGAGAAGAATTATTAAAAAAAAAAAAAACGGAAAACAATAAGTTGGCAATAAGTATATACCTATCAATAATCACCTTAAATGTAAATGGACTGAATGCACCAATCAAAAGACATAGAGCAGCAAAAATGGATAAGCAAGCAAGAACCATCTATGTGCTGCCTACAAGAGACTCATTTCAAACCCAAAGACATACACAGACTAAAAGTGAAGGAATGGAAAAAGATACCTCATGTGCATAATAGAGAAAAAAAAGCAGGAGTAGCAGTACTTATGTCACACAAAGTTGATTTCAGAACAAAGAAAGTGATAAGAGACAAGGACATTACATAATGATAAAGGAATCAGTACAAGAGGATATAACCATTATGAATATCTGTACACTGAACAAAGGAGTACCTAAACATGTAAAACAAATACTAACAGAATTAAGGGGGAAATAGCTTTTAACACATTCATTTTAGGAGACTTTATTTTAACACACCACACATGTCAATAGACACATCAACCAGACAGAAAATAAATAAGAAAACAGAGGAACTGAACAATATGTTATATCAAAGGGACCTGACCTAACAGACATCTACAGAACACTCAACCCAAAAGCAGCAGGATACACATTTTTCTCAAGAGTACAGAAAACATTCTCCAGAATAGATCACATACTAGGCCACAAGAAGAGCCTCAATTAATTCAAAGGATTGAAATTGTATCAAGCAGCTTCTCAGACCATAGTGGTATGAAACTAGAAACAAATTACACAAAGAAAACAAAAGTACTTACAAACACATGGAGGCTAAACAACATGCTTCTAAATGATCAAAGGATCAATGAACAAATTAAAACAAAAATCAAGCAATACATGGAGGCAAATGAAAACAAAAACACAACTGCCCAAAATCTGTGGAATGCAGCAAAGACAGTTCTAAGAGGAAAGTACATAGCAGTACAGGCTTACCTCAAGAAACAAGAACAATCCCAAATAGTCTAAAATCACAAACTAGAAAACGAAAAACAAATGAAACTCAAAGTCAGTAGAAGGAGGGACATAATAAAGTTCAGAGCAGAAATAAAGTAGAGGAGAGTAAAAGAATAGAAAAAAATCAATGAAACCAAGAGCTGGTTCTTTGAAACAATAAACAAAAGAGATAAGCCCCTAGTCAAACTTCAAGAAAAAAAAATGAGTGTACATACATAAACAGAATCAGAAACAAAGAAGGAATAATCACAACAGATACCACAGAAATACAATGAATTATTGGAGAATATTATGAAAAATGATAATGCGAGGAAATTGGACAACTTAGAAGAAATGGGCAACCTCCTAGAAAAATACAATCTTCCAAGACTGACCTAGGATGAAACAGAAAATCTGAACAGACCAATTACCATCAATGAAACTGAACTGGTAATCAAATCACTCCCCAAAAACAAAACTCCAGGTCTAGATGGCTGTACAGCTGAATTCTACAAAACATTTAAAGAACAGCTAATACCTGTCCTTCTTAAAATATTCCAAAAAGTAGAAGGGAATACTTCCAAATTCATTCTATGAGGCCAGCATCACTCTAATACCAAAACAGACAAAGACCCTACAAAAAAAGAAAATTACAGACAAATATCCCTGATGAACATAGATGCAAAAATCTTCAATAAAATATTAGCAAACTGAATCCAAAAATATATCAAAAAGATCATCCACCATGACCAAGTGGGGTTTATACCAGGGATGCAAGGATGATACAGTATTTGTAAATCAGTATCATACACCACATTAATAAAAAGAAGGATAAAAACCAAATGATCATCTTAGTAGACACTGAAAAAGCATTTGACAAAATTCAACATCCATTCATGATAAAAACTCTCAACAGAATGGGTATAGAGGATATGGGTACGTGCCTCAACATAATAAGGGTTATATACAACAAATCCACAGCCAACATCATACTTAATAGTGAAAAACAAAGCTTTTACTCTAAGATTGGTAACAAGACAAGGATGCCACTCTCACCACTTTTATTCAGCATAATACTGGAGGTCCTAACCATGGCAATCAGACAAAACAAAGAAATAAAAGACATCCAAATTGGTAAGGAAGAACTTAAACTGTATTTGCAGACGACATGATATTGTACATAGAAAACCCTAAAGAACCCACCAAAAAACCACTAGAGCTAATAACCGAATTCAGCAAAGCTGCAATATACAAAATTAATACACAGAAATCTGCTGCATTCCTGTATACTAACAATGAACTAGCAGAAAAAGAAATCAGGAAAACAACTCAATTTACAATTGCATCAAAAAGAATAAAATGCCTAGGAAAGAACCTAGCCAAGGAAGTGAAAGATCTATACACTAAAAACTATAGGACACTCATGAGAGAATAAAGAAGACATCAAAAAATGGAAATCTATCCCATGCTCATGGATAGGAAGAACTAATATTTTCAAAATGGCCAACCTGCCCAAACCAGTCTACAGATACAATGCAATCCTTATCAAAATACCAACACCATTTTATAATTAACTAGAACAAATAGTTCTAAAATTCATATGGAACTACAAAAGACCCCAAATAGCCAAAACAATCCTGAGAAAGAACAACAGAGTTGGGGGGACAACACTCCCTGACTTCAATCTCTACTACAAAGCTACAATAATCAAAACAATTTGGTATTGGCACCAGAACAGATCCATAGATCAGTGGAACAGAACAGAGAGCACAGATATAAACCCACACATAAAAATGATCAGTTAATAAATGATAAGGATGCCATGAGTATACAAATGGGGAAATATCAGCCTCTTCAACACCTGGTGTTGGGAAAACTGGACAGCTACATGTAAGAGAATGAAACTGGATTATTGGTTATCTCCATACATGAAAGTAAACTGGAAATGGATCAAAGATCTGAATGTAAGTCATGAAACCATAAAACTCTTAGAGGAAAACGCAGGCAAAAATCTCTTGAATATAAGCATATGCACCTTTTTCCTAGACACATCTCTGGTAAGGGAAACAAAATAAAAAATGAACAAATGGGACTACATCAAATTAAAAACTTCTGTACAGCAAACTTCTGTACATCAGCAGAACAAAAAGGCATTCTACAGTATGGGAGAATATATTCATAAATGACTAATCTGATAAGGGGTTAACATTCAAAATATATAAAGAACTCATCTGCCTCAACACCCCAAAAGTGACCTGATTAAAAAGTGGGTAGAGGACCTGAGCAGACACTATTCCAAACATGAAGTACAAATGGCCAAAAGGCATATGAAAAGGTGTTCCACATCACTAATTATCAGGGAAATGCAAATTAAAGCCACGAGATATCACCTCACACCACTTAGAATGGCCACTATCAAAAAGACAAGAAAAAACAAATGCTGGGGAGGATGTGGAGAAATAGAAACCCTCCTACACTATTGGTGGGACTGAAAATTTGTGCAACCGTTGTGGAAGGCAGTATGGAGGTTCCTCAAAAAACTAAAAGTAGAGATACCATTTGACTCAGTAATTCTACTCCTAGAAATTTACCTGAAGAAAATAAAATCCCCTCCTACACTGCTGGTGGGAATGTAAGTTAGTTCAACCATTGTGGAAAGCAGTATGGAGGTACATCAAAATGATCAAAACAGACTTACCATTTGACCCAGGAATTCCACTCCTAGGAATTTACCCTAAGAACGCAGCAATCAAGTTTGAGAAAGACAGATGCGCCCCTATGTTTATTGCAGCACTATTTACAATAGCCAAGAATTGGAAGCAACCTAAATGTCCATCAATAGATGAATGGATAAAGAAGAGGTGGTACATATACACAATGGAATACTACTCAGCCATAAGAAAAGGGCAAATCCAATCATTTACAGCAACATGGATGGAGCTGGAGGGTATTATGCTCAGTGAAACAAGCCAAGCGGAGAAAGAGAAATACCAAATGATTTCACTTATCTGTGGAATATAAGAACAAAGGAAAAACTGAAGGAACAAAACAGCACCAGAATCACAGAACTCAAGAATGGACTAACAGGTACCAAAGGGAAAGGGACTGGGGAGGATGGGTGGGTAGGGAGGGATAAGGGGGGGAGAAGTAGGGGGTATTAAGATTAACATGCATGGGGGGGTAGGAGAAAAGGGAGGGCTGTACAACATAGAGAAGGCAAGTAGTGATTCTACAACATTTTGCTATGCTGATGGACAGTGACTGTAAATGGGTTTATAGGGGAGACCTGGTATAGGGGAGAGCCTAGTAAACATAATATTCATCATGTAAGTGTAGATTAGTGATACCAAAACAAAGCAAAAAAAAAAAAAGGGCAGTTCCTGTGTGGTAACCTCCAACGAGTTCTACACAAGGGTATAAAGGGCATATAAAAGTGTAGGCAAAGGGTCTGTTTATGTTTATACAGAGGATCAAAGCCTAATTGGGCTACCCCGAAAATGAACTAAGATACGATATGAAAAAGAACTTCCAACATCTGCACTCTCTGGAAGACTCATGCCAGAAGATGATCAACAAAAAACCCCAACAAAGATCCATGCACTGCTACAGCTGTAGATGCACTCATCCCACCGGTTCCTGGACTTGCCATGGGAATGAGGAAGGAGATATCTAAGCTGGCCTGTGCATACAGTAAAACAACAAATTTGACTGGATCTATACTGTTGGAACTCAACCAAGAATTTGGAGAAGTGCAAATTGTAGCGCTCCAAAGTCTTACAACTACAGACTATTTACTGTTAAAAGAACATATGGTATGTGAACAGTCCCCAGGAATGGGTTGTTTTAATTTGTCTGATTTCTCTCAGACTGTTCAAGTTCAGTTGGACAATATCCACCATATCATAGATAAGTTTTCACAAATGTCTAAGGTGCCTAACTGGTTTTCTTGGTTTCACTGGAGATGGCTGGTAATTACAGATATGCTTTGGTGATGTAACTATACTCCTATTATGTTAATGTGTGTGCGCAATTTAAGTAGTAGCTTAAAACCTATATATGCTGAAGTTACTCTACAAGAAGATATGTCAAAGAAATAATCAATCTTCACATGTTTTCTCCCGCCTGCTACTTCTATAGCTTTTCTTCTTCCTTCCTAATTACAACCCTTAAATAGAATTCATGCCTCATATCAAATTTACCGAGTATCATAATTCTTCCAAGTGGTAAAGATACCTCAAGACAAATGCTGGGCATAGAAGCCACAGGGCATAAATATGCAAAGAAGTAAGAAGCTAACCTTTTCAAACAGTAAGGCTTCCCTCTCACTTACCAACTTCACATTTCCCTGTATGGCCCCGGAAGATGACTGGTTAGCCAGAGACGGGTAAGATTCCTCAAGGGAGGAACAACCTAAGACAGGCACAGTCGCAGGGGGGCCATCAGGTGAGAAATTGGGGATCAACAGAGGTGAGGCTTAGAACCTCACCCCCCCTGTTCTGAGAGAAATCTTCTGCATACGTGGATGTTTTATTGCCCTGGTCTAGCTTGGATTAACACATAGTCTACAGGCACACACCTGATCATCTACATTTGCTCTCTTACAACACTAAACTATGTTTTCTACCTTTATCTTGTATCTACCTACCACTTCAGCATTTTATTAAAAATAATAATAATAAAGAGAGAAATGTGGTATCCACATATAAATCAAGTATAAAAACCAAATGAGTATTCATATTTGAACTGACTGTTTAGAGTTCATAATGCATGAGCAAAACCGAAAGTTTCTGTGATGACTGCCCTTGTACTGTTCACTATGTAACTTATTCATTATGTAAGAATTTGTTCTACATGTAAGAACTTGTTTGTTATGCCTCAGAAGATTGGAGACTGATGAAAATTAGGCTTGGGGTGGATTAATGATTGTGCATTGAGCATTGACTCCCCTATACAGAATTTTATTGTCGTTAACAACCATTTGATCAATAAATATGAGAGATGCCCTCACAAAAAAAAAAAAAAAAAAAAAAAAAAGGACAGACTTCCAATGGTAAAATAAATAAGTAACCGGAATGTAATGTATAGCATAAGGAATATAGTCAAGATATTGTAACAGCTTGGTAGGGTGATAGCTGGAACCTAGAATTATGTATATAAATGTTCTACCACTGTGTTGTACACTTGAAACTAATGTAATGTAATACTGTGCGTCAACTACCCTTCAATAAAAAATAATTATTTAAAAAAAAAATAGAAAAGAAAATCCATGATTCCAAAAGATATATGCACCCCTATGTTTGTCACTGCACTGATTGCAATAGCCAAGATATGGAAACAACCTAAGTGTCCATCAATAGGTGAATGGATAAAGAAGATGTGGTACATATGGACAAAAGAATATTATCAGCGATAAAAAGAAAAGAAATCCTGCCATTTCCAACAATATGGATGGACCTAGAGGGTATTATGCTCAGTGAAATAAGTGAGGCTGAGAAAGACAAATACCCTATGATTTCACTTATTTGTGGAATACAAAAGCAAAGCAAAACAGAAAGAACAAAACAGCATTAGACTCCTAAGCACTGAGAAGTGACTGGTGGTTACCATGGGGAAGAAGTAGGGGTGGATGAGTGGGGAGATTTAGGGAAATAAAGGGGCACAAAAAGTCTTAATCCTAATAAAAGTTGGTCATGGGGATGGTAGTACAGCATGGAGAATATAGCCAGTGGTTCTGTCATATCTTCCAATGTTGATAGATAGTAACTGCACTACTAGGGGTGAATATTTTATAATACGGATAACTGTTGAGTTACTGTGTTGTATGTTTGAAACCAATATAAGAGTGTGTATGTCAATGAAATTTCAGTAAAAGTAAAAAAAAAAAAGAAATTGTCAGGAGTGCCCTAAAATTTATTTCTACCTTGTTCAACATATCACCCACACTGCTAATTTACATGCAATTCTATATTCATTTTGCATCAAGATGCCATGGGTTTTGGCATCATATATTTCCCCTTTGATATTCCCTATATGATTATGTGATTATAATGTTCACCTGTGTGAAAATGCTCCATTTAATCCCCCACTTAGAGCAGCAAAGCAGCCACCTCTGCACCACATACCCCAAGCACTCTGCACTGGTTAATTCCCCACCAAGGTCATGTCACTCCTTCCCATCCCTTTGACATTAATTTCTCTGATAGAATCGCCCTGGAACAGAGCCAGAGTGGTGATCCCTCTCCAAAGGTCTCACTATGCCCCTGGAAACACACCTGCAGAGACAGACTCAAGGCAGTACAACCAATGAAACAAAATTATAGCTGAGACCCAAGTTGCCATCATCCATCTGCATCTTGGAAAATGACAGGATGCAGTGATTCTGGAGGTCCATGTGGATTGTCTGGAGGAAACCCTGCAAAAGAAAATGCCCTTCTTGTCCTGTGCTCCTTCGGAAGGGTCAGTTAATTTTCATAGTACCCAGTAGCAGAAAAAGTTCATATGGAAAAATGGGATTTAACAGTGTCACTGTTACCCCAGGTATCTCAAATTATTCAACAGCAAAGATACAGTGGTATTAATAGAATACTCACATATTGCCTTCTAAAAACTGTTCAGACTCTTACAAGGTTGATTAGCTCCACAACTTGGTTTGTCTGGAGCTGAATCAGGCCCTTCCTCTGTAACAAATTTTATGGTCATATCTGCTTACTGATGTAGTATCAACATAGACATTTAATTAAAAGAGTTTGCAAATAATTTCAAGTGTATAGATAACCTGGAATATCTCTGACATTCCTTTATTCAGGTTCCCCGTTGGTTATTACTGCACCACATTTGCTCCTTCATAGAAAATACTCCAATATATTTTTCCAATTACAGGCATAATTTACCTCAAAAATACTGCATTACCTACACATCAGGAAACAAACATTGTTGATCATCTAATCTGAAGAACCACTTTAAATATCAGCAACTTCACTAATTACATGGAGAATATATTTTTCTCCATGCTGACCCTAACACTTTCCTTTTCATGACTACAATTTATATAGAGAGTGCAAATTTCTCCAACCTCACCATGTACAGCCTCAGGCATCCTTGTCTTATTCCTGATCTTAGAAGAAAAACCTTCCATTTTTTTTTACTATTGGGTATAATGTGAACTGTGGTTCTGTTGTATATGGCCATTATTATGCTGAGTTCTGTTCTATCTGTACCCTGTTGGTTGAGGGTTTTAATCGAGAAAGAGTACTGTATTTTGTAAAATGCTTTTTCTGTATCTTTTGAAATGATCACGTTTTTTTCTTTAATTCTATTAAAGTGATACATATTGATTTAGAGATGTCAAGCCATCCTTGCCTTCCAGGGATAAATGTCATATGGTCATGGGGTATAGTCCTTTTAATGTGTTGAATTTTGTCAATATATGTTGAAAATTTTTATATCAGGGATATTGGCATATAGTTTTCATTTCTGTAATGATCTTATCTGGGTTGTTATCAGGTAATGCTAGCCTCATAGAATGAGTTTGGAAGTCTTCCCTAGCCTTCAATTTTTTGGACGATTTTGATAATTGGCATTATTTCTTCATTAAATTTTTGTAGAATTAACCAATGTAGCTTATTGGTCATAGGGTCTTCTATACAGCTAGCCTTCTTATAAACTTCCCTTTTACTGTAGTATTAAGTGGAGCTCACTGTGATGAAGACATCTCATTATATATTGTATTAGATTTATACCTAAGCATATCATTTTTGGATATGTAAATGATATTTTATTTTAAAATTTCAGTTCTCACTTGTTCATGGTTGATATATAGAAAAGTGAGTGACTTTTGTATATAACTACCATAATTGTTTATTAGTTCCAGGAGTTTGTTGTCATTGATTCTTTTGGATTTTCTCTGCCAATAATTAGATGTGAACAAAGACAGCTATTTTTCTTCTTTCTCAATCTTTGTACCTTTTGATTCCTTTTCTTGTCTCATTACATTAGCTAAAACTACCAGTATGATGTGAAGGAGTGGTGAGATAGGACATCTTTGCCTTGATCCTGATCTTAGCAGGAAAAATTCTACGTTTCTCACCATGAAGTGTGATGTTAGCTATAGGGTTTTTCATAGGTATTATTTAACAATATCTCCATCATATTTTTCTGCATCTCATAGATCATGCAATTTGTCTTCTCAAAGCCTGTTTTGATGGGTTACATTAACTGATTTTTTAATCTTGGGCCAGCCATTCATACCTGGGAAAGTCCAACTTGGTCATGGTGTATAATTCTTTTTATGTATTCAGAGTTCAATTTATAAATATTTTTGAGGATTGTTGCACCTATGTTGGGCTATGTCTTCTTGTAATATCTTTGGTTTTGGTGTTAATGTAGGATGAGTTAAGAATTCTTTCTGTTTCTACCATCTGAAAGAGGTATAATTTCTTCCTTAAATGTTGAAATCACACAATCTCTCTTCCTGATGCTTTCTGTTTTGTGGGTCATTTTTTTTCTTTTGGTATCATTAATCTACAATTACATGAAGAACATTATGTTTACTAGGCTCCCCCTTTCACCAAGTACCCCCCACATGCCCCTTCACAGTCACTGCCCATCTGCATAGTAAGATGCTATAAAATCACTACTTGTCTTCTCGGTGTTGCACAGCCCTCCCCGTGCCCCCCACGCACTATACATGCTAAATATAATGTCCTCTTTCTTTTTCCCCACCCTTATCCCTCCCTTCCCACCCATCCTCCCCAGTCCCTTTCCCTTTGGTAACTATTAGTCTATTCTAGGGTTCTGTGATTCTGCTGCTATTTTGTTCCTTCAGTTTTCCTTTGTTCTTATACTCCACATATGAGTGAAATAATTTGGTACTTGTCTTTCTCCGCCTGGCTTATTTCACTGAGCATAATAGCCTCTAGCTCCATCCATGTTGTTGCGAATGGTAGGATCTGTTTTTTTCTTATGGCTTAGTAATATTTCATTGTGTATATGTGCCACATCTTCTTTATCCATTCATCTACTGACGGACATTTAGGTTGCTTCCATATTTGGCTATTGTAAATAGTGCAACGATAAACATGGGGGTGCATCTGTTTCAAACTGGAGTGCTGCATTCTTAGGGTAAATGCCTAGGAGTGGAATTCCTGGATCAAATGGTATTTCTATTTTGAGCATACTGAGGAACCTCCATGCTGCTTTCCACAATGGTTGAACTAGTTTACATTACCACCAGCAGTGTAGGAGCGTTCCCCTTTCTCCACACCCTCACCAACATTTGTTGTTGTTTGTCTTTTCGATGCTGGTGATCCTTACTGGTGTGAGGTGATATCTCACTGTGGTTTTAATTTGCATTTCTCTGATGATTAGCGATGTGGAGCATCTTTTCATGTGTCTGTTGGCCATCTGAATTTCTTCTTTGGAGAGCTGTCTGTTCAGCTCCTCTGCCCATTTTTTAATTGGATTGTTTGCTTTTTATTTGTTGAGGTGCGTGAGCTCTTTGTATATTTTGAATGTCAACCCTTTATTGGATCTGTCATTTATGAATATATTCTTCCATACTGTAGGATGCCTTTTTGTTCTATTGGTGGTGTCTTTGCTGTACAAACTTTTCAGCTTGATATAGTCCACTTGTTCATTTTTGCTTTTGTTTCACTTGCCTGGGAGATATGTTCATGAAGAATTCTCTCATGTTTATGTCCAAGAGATTTTTGCCTATGTTTTTTTCTAAGAGTTTTATGCTTTCATGACTTACATTCAGGTATTTGATCCATTTTGAGTTTATTTTTGTGTATGGGGTTAGACAATGATCCAGTTTCATTCTCTTACATGTAGCTGTCCAGTTTTGCCAGCACCATCTGTTGAAGAGACTCCTTTCCCCATTGTATGTCCATGGCTCCTTTATCATATATTAATTGGCCATATATGTTTGGGTTAATGTCTGGAGTCTCTGTTCTGTTCCACTGGTCTGTGGCTCTGTTCTTGTGCCAGTACCAAATTATCTTGATTACTGTGGCTTTGTAGTAGAGCTTGAAGTTGGGGAGAGAGATCCCTCCCACTTTATTCTTCCTTCTCAGGATTGCTTTGGCTATTCGGGGTCCTTGATGGTTCCATATGAATTTCAGAACTATTTGTTCCAGTTCATTGAAGAATGTTGTTGGTAATTTGATAGGGATTGCATCGAATCTGTATATTGCTTAGGGCAGGATGGCCATTTTGACTATATTAATTCTTCCCAGCCAGGAGCATGGGATGAATTTCCGTTTGTTAGTGACCTCTTCAGTTTCTCTTAAGAGTGTCTTGTAGTTTTCAGGGTATAGGTCTTTCACTTCCTTGGTTAGGTTTATTCCTAGGTATTTTATTCTTTTTGATGCAATTGTGAATGGAATTCTTTTCCTGATTTCTCTTTCTATTAGTTCATTGTTAGTGTACAGGAAAGCCACAGATTTCTGTGTGTTAGTTTTGTATCCTGCAACTTTGCTGAATTCCGATATTAGTCTAGTAGTTTTGCAGTGGAGTTTTTAGGGTTTTTTATGTACAATATCATGTCATCTGCAAATAGTGACAGTTTGACTTCTTCTTTACCAATCTGGATTCCTTGTATTTCTTTGTTTTGTCTGATTACCATGGCTAGGACTTCCAGTATTATGTTGAATAACAGTGGGGAAAGTGGGCATCCCTGTCTTGTTCCTGATCTCAGAGGAAAAGCTTTCAACCTCTCGCTGTTCAGTATGATGTTAGCTGTGGGTTTATCATATATGGCCTTTATTATATTGAGGTACTTGCCCTCTATGCCCATTTTGCTGAGAGTTTTATCATGAATGGATGTTGAATTTTGTTGAATGCTTTTTCAGCGTCTATGGAGATGATCATGTGGTTTTTGTCCTTCTTTATGTTGATGTGGTGATGTTGATGGATTTTCGAATGTTGTACCATCCTTGCATCCCTGGGATGAATCCCATTTGGTCATGGTGTATGATCCTTTTGATGTATTTTTGAATTAAGTTTGCTAATATTTTGTTGAGTATTTTTGCATTTATGTTCATCAGGAATGTTGGTCTGTAGTTTTCTTTTTTGGTGGGATCTTTACCTGGTTTTGGTATTAGGGTGATGTTGGCTTCATAGAATGAGTTTGGGAGTATTCCCTCCTCTTCTATTTTTTTGGAAAACTTTAAGGAGAATGGGTATTATGTCTTCTCTGTATGTCTGATAAAATTCGAGGTAAATCCATCTGACCCACGGGTTTTGTTCTTGGGTGATTTTTTTATTACCACTTCAATTTCGTTGCTGGTAATTGGTCTGTTAAGATTTTCTGTTTCTTTCTGGGTCAGTCTTGGAAGGTTGTATTTTTCTAGGAAGTTGTCCATTTCTCCTGGGTTTTCCAGCTTGTTACCATATAGGTTTTCATAGTATTCTCTATTAATTTGTTGTATTTCTGTGGGGTCTGTTGTGATTTTTCCTTTCTCGTTTCTGATTCTGTTGATGTGTGTTGACTCTCTTTTTCTCGTAATAAGTCTGGCTAGAGGCTTATCTGTTTTATTTTCTTGAAGAACCAGCTCTCAGTTTCATTGATTTTTTTTCTATTTTATTCTTCTCAATTTTATTTATTTCTTCTCTGATCTTTATTATGTCCCTCCTTCTGCTGACCTTAGGCCTCATTTGTTCTTCATTTTCCAATTTCGATAATTGTGACCTTAGACTATTCATTTGGGATTGTTCTTTGTTTTTTAAATATGCCTGGAGTGCTATATACTTTCCTCTTAAGACTGCTTTTGCTGAGTCCCACAGTAGTTGGGGCATTGTGTTGCTGTTGTCATTTGTTTCCATATATTACCGGATCTCCATTTTAATTTGGTCATTGATCCATTGGTTATTTAGGGGCATGTTGTTAAGCCTCCATGTGTTTGTGAGCCTTTTTGCTTTCTTTGTATAATTTATTTCTAGTTTTATACCTTTGTGGTCTGAAAAGTTGGCTGGTAGGATTTCAATCATTTTGAATTTACTGAGGCTCTTTTTGTGGCCTAGTATGTGGTCTATTCTGGAGAATGTTCCATGTGCACTTCAGAAGAATGTGTATCCTGTTGCTTTTGTATGTAGAGTTCTATAGATGTCTATTAGGTTCATCTGTTCTAGTGTGTTGTTCAGTGCCTCTGTGTCCTTACTTATTTTCTGTCTGTTGGATCTGTCCTTTGGAGTGAGTGGTGTGTTAAAGTCTCCCAAAATGAATGCATTGCATTCTATTTCCTCCTTTAATTCTTTTAGTATTTGTTTCACATATATTGATGCTTCTGTTTTGGGTGCATATATGTTTATAATGGTTATATTCTCTTGTTGGACTGAGCCCTTTATCATTATGTAATGTCTTTCTTTATCTCTTGTTACTTTCTTTATTGTTAAGTCTATTTTGTCTGATACTACTATTGCAACACCTGCTTTTTTCTCTCTGTTGTTTGCATGAAATATCTTTCTCCAACCCTTGACTTTTAATCTGTGCCTGTCTTTGGGTTTGAGATGAGTCTCTTGTAAGCAGCATATAGATGGGTCTTGCTTTTTTATCCATTCTATTACTCTGTGTCTTTTGATTGGTGCATTCAGTCCATTTACATTTAGGATGATTATTGAAGGATATGTTCTTATTGCCATTGCAGGCTTTAGATTCATGGTTACCAAAGGTTCAAGGTTAGCTTCTTTACTACCTTACTGTCTGACTTAACTCGCTTATTGAGCTGTTATAAACACAGTCTGATGATTATTTCTTTCCCTTCTTTGACCTCCTCCTCCACTCTTCATATGTTGGGTGTTTTGTTCTGTGCTCTTTCTAGGAGTGCTCCCATCTAGAGCAGTCCCTGTAAGATGTAGAGGTGGTTTGTGGGAGGCAAATTCCCTCAACTTTTGCTTGTCTGGGAATTGTTTAATCCCTCCTTCATATTTAAATGATAATCATGCTGAGTACAGTATCCTTGGTTCAAGGCCCTTCTGTTTCATTGCATTAAATTATATCATGCCATTCTCTTCTGGCCTGTAAGGTTTCTGTTGAGAAGTCTGAGGATAGCCTGATGGGTTTTCCTTTGTAGGTGACCTTTTTTCTCCCTGTGGCTGCCTTTAATACTCTGTCCTTGTCCTTGATCTTTGCCATTTTAATTATTATGTGTCTTGGTGTTGTCCTCTTTGGGTCCCATCTCTCGGGAGTTCTGTGAGCCTCTGTAGTCTGAGCAACTATTTCCTCCCCTAGTTTGGGGAAGTTCTCAGCAATTATTTCTTCAAAGACACTTCCTGTCCCTTTTTCTCTCTCTTCTTCCTCTGGTACCCCTATAAAGCGAATATTGTTCCTTTTGGATTGGTCACACAGTTCTCTTAATATTGTTTCATTCCTGGAGATCCTTTTATCTCTCTCTGCGTCAGCTTCTATGCATTCCTGTTCTCTGGTTTCTATTCCATCAATGGCCTCTTGCATCTTATCCATTCTGCTTTTATATCCTTCCAGAGTTTGTTTCACTTCTGTAAACTCCCTCCGTACATCTGTAATCTCCCTCCCGATGTCTGTAATCTCCCTCCGTACTTCATCCCTTAGCTCTTGCATATTTCTCCGGGCTGTTCGGTCATGCTGCTGTGGGCTCGCACAAGCCTGTCCTGGTCCTCTCGTGCCATTGGCACACGGATCTGCTCCCAGTTCCTTCCAGCGCCTCCGCCTCCAGTGCGCGCTGCCACTCTCCTGCTACTGGGCTGGTGTGTTGGGGTCCACGCCAGTTGGAGGAACGACTGGCAGGCTGCTGAGTGCCATGAGGGGCTTCAGAGCTGCACTGCCTCCCTGGGGGTTAGGACACCTAAGTTTCCCCAGAATTCCCAGCTTCTGACTGAGTGTGACGGGGCAACTTCGTCCAGCTATGGGTTCCCTGTCTCTTTAAGACTTGCAGAAAGCACTCGCTTTTCTTTTGTCTCAGAGGTGCCAGTTGCGGGGACCTGCCCACAGGTTTTGCTTTTCCGTTTCTCTAATATCCAGCGCCCCATGCACCTTGTGTCTGTGCTCCGGGTGCAGATTTCTAGAGCTGGTTGTTTAGCAGTCCTGGGCTTTCACTCCCTCCCTGTTCCGACTCCTTTCTTCCCACCAGGTTTTGGGTTGGGGGAGCACTTGGGTCCCGCCTGGCCGCGGCTTTTATCGTACCCCCTTTGTGTGATGTTGAGTTCTCACAGATGTAGATGTATCCTAGCTGTTGTACTGCATCCACTGGTGTCTCTTTTAGGAATAGTTGTACTTATTGTATTTTCATAAATATATATGTTTTGGGGAGGAGATTTCCTCTGAACTACTCATGCCGCCATCTTCCTGTGATGTGGGTCATTTTTAAAAAATCAAATCTATTTAACTGATAGAGGACTGTTCACATAGGCTTTTTTTTTTCTATGTGAATTTTCAAATACAGATTCTTGCAAGGAGGTGGTTTGTTTAATCTGTCCTTTCATATTTGTGGGCACAGGGTTGTTCATATTATTTCTTTATCGAAGTTAATATCCTTAGAACATTCATAGATTTGTCCCCTTTTCATTTATATTAGTAATTTATATATGCTGTCTTAGCCTAGCTAGAGGCTTATCATTTTTATTGGTATTTTCAAAGCATCAGCTTTTGAGTTTCATTCATTCTCTGTTTTTGATTTCATTGATTTCTACTTGAATTATTATTTATTTTGCTTAATTTGGATTTAATTCACTCTTTTATTGCTAGCCTCCTAAGGTGGACACTTATATTATTGATTTTTTATCTTTCTTCTCTTCTAATTATACACATTCAATCAATGCTAGACACTTCCCTCAAAGCATTTCTTTCAATTTTAGTCATATTTTCATTTTAATTTAATCCAAAATATTTTTTAAATTTCTTCTTCGACTGATGTGTCACTTCAATTTGTATACTTACAAATTTGTTCACATCATGTAATTTTAGATTTTCCAGTCACCTTTCTGTACTTAATTTCTAATTTAATTCCACTGTTGTCTAGAAATTGACATCACAACTACCATTGTTTGAGCCATCTTTTTGCATATATGCCTTTCAAACTGCGTTAAATGCAGTACATGCAGTAGACGCACTTTTTCACTGAAAAATCATTACAGGGAAGCAATGAAATTGTCAGTCTTAGAAATATCTTTTATCCGTGTGACTATGGAGTGTTCCATGCACCAAAGTGTGCTGAACACATTCTCTCAATGGAAAAACACTGTGGTTGTTAATATATATATAAACATCATTCTTAGAAACTTATTTTATATATGTGCCTTTACAGATGTTTTAAATATTGTCACTATGGTGAATATATTCTTTCAATGAAATAGCATTGCATTTATCACCTATACAAATAGCATTCTTAGAAATATATTTTATATATATAATATATATATTTTTTTATGTATATATAAATAAATAAATATATGTATGCCTTTACAGAGTATATTAAATAAAACACATATTTCACCAAAATAGCATTACCTGGCTTCAAGGAAATTCTGCCACTCCTAGAATCATGTATTATATGTGTCAAATTATAGAGTACAGTCCATCCACCAAGTGGGATGAATGCTTTCTTTCAATGAAATAAGGTGATATTTACATATGTACATAATTAGACCTTAAAAACATTTTTATACCTGTGTCTGTAAGCAATCTAGTAAAAGCTGCATATGTGGTAAAAACAATCCTTCATTGAAATAACACTATAATTATGCACATATAAAATTCTCATACTAGAAATACCTTCTATGTGTGAATGCATTAATGCAACCCATGTGGTGAACACATAGTTTAACTGACATAATACAAATTAGATAGGACAAAATTCTGTCACTCACAAAAGCAACTTTTATACAGGTGGCTATATGTGTACTAAACACAGCATAGTGTGGTAGACACATTTTGCCATAGAAATAGCTATATGCACATATAACTAACATTCTTATGTTTATAATAGAATTCTCATATTTACATAGTTTGAAAATTCAATTTTATTGGTTTTCTAGGTATAAAAGGATGAGCTAATCAAACATGCAAATAATATAGAAATATAAAAAACATACAAAATATATAGTAGAAAAGTATAAAAAATAGAAAAGAAAATTACCCTGCAGTTGCAGCCCTGGAAATTATCACTGTTAAAAGATTGTTTTATACCTTAAATACCCTTTTCTATGTCCACATATGAATCCACACTAAAGAATTTTTTAAAAAGAATGAATCATACCATAAACACTATGCTACAGACTTTTAAAAATGAAACATATTTCATGGACCTAATGCTCAAACACATAGATCGATTTTAAGGACTTGATTAGATATGCCACAATTTATTTACTTCTAGGAATCCCTACCAACAAACTACATTGTTTTCAGATTTTTATTGTTGTAAATACAGCAATAAACACCCTGAATGTATTTCTGTATATGGTTTTAATTACTGAGGCTAACATTTACCATATTTAAAATAAGGGCAATTATAAACAATTAAAAATTTTGTTGAGCTAACTAAGAAAAAAAGCTATTAGGGAATGTGGTTATCAATATTCTTCTGAGAGAGGGGCAGAAGATGGCGGCGTGAGTAGAACAGCGGAAATCTCCTCCCAAAACAACATATATCTATGAAAATATAACAAAGACAACCCTTCCTAGAATAAAGACCAGAGGACACAGGACAATATCCAGACCACATCCGCACCTGAGAGAACTCAGCGCCTCGCGAAGGGGGTCTCGTGAAGGGGGTAAGATACAAGCCCCGGCCCCGTGGGAGCCGAGCGCCCCTCCCCCCACCTCCCGGCGGGAGAAGAGCAGGCAGAGAGGGAGGGAGACGGAGCCCAGGACTGCCGAACACCCAGCCCCAGCCATCCAGGCCAGAGTGCAGGGCGCTCGATACTAGGAAAACAGGGCAGCAAGAACAGTGAGCAGGCACTGGAGGCTGGGCGACAGAGGACATAAGAAAAGCGCGTGACCATTTTTTTTTTTGCTTTTTTGCTGTTTTGTTTTGGCAAGCGCTTTTTGGAAGTCTTAAAGGGATAGGGACCCCAATACTAGGGAAACAGGGCAGAAAGACCGGTGAGCAGAGGCCTGAGGCTGGCACCGGAGAATAAAGATAAACGAACGACCACCTTTTTTTTTAATTAAAAACTTTTTTTTTTTTTTAATCAAAAAAAATTTTTTTTCTCTTTTTTTTTGGTGGGCATTGTTTTGTTTTGGCGGGTGCTTTTTGGAAGTCTTAAAGGGGCAGGGCGGGTCACTTAATCCAGAGGTAGGGAATCCGGGATCTCTGGGCACCCTAACCCCTGGGCTGCAGGGAGCAGGGAGGCCCCTTACGGAGATAAATAGCCTCCCAGCAGCTCCTGCTCCAACGCGACTCCACCATGTTGGAGTAGCTGCCCTAGATAGGCCACGCCCACAGCAACAGCGGAGATTAACTCCATAGCAGCCGGGCAGGAAGCAGAAACCCTGTCTGCGCGCAGCTGCGCAGCACAAGCCACTAGAGGTCGCTGTTCTCCCAGGAGAGGAGGGCCACAAACCAACAAGAAAGGAAGTCCTTCCAGCCGTCACTCGTCCCAGTTCTGCAGACTATTCCTATCACCATGAAAAGGCAAAGCTACAGGCAGACAAAGATCACAGAGACAACACCAGAGAAGGAGACAGACCTAACCAGTCTCCCTGAAAAAGAATTCAAAATAAGAATCATAAACATGCTGACAGAGATGCAGAGAAATACGCAAGAGAAATGGGATGAAGTCCGGAAGGAGATCACAGATGCCAGAAAGGAGATCGCAGAAATGAAACAAACTCTGGAAGGGTTTATAAGCAGAATGGATAGAATGCAAGAGGCCATTGATGGAATTGAAATCAGAGAACAGGAACGCATAGAAGCTGACATAGAGACAAAAGGATCTACAGGAATGAAACAATATTAAGAGAACTGTGTGACCAATCCAAAAGGAACAATATCCATATTATAGGGGTCCCAGAAGAAGAAGAGAGAGGAAAAGAGATGGAAAGTATCTTAGAAGAAATAATTGCTGAAAACTTCCCCACACTGGGGGAGGAAGTAATCGAACAGACCACGGAAATACACAGAACCCCCAACAGAAAGGATCCAAGAAGGACAACACCAAGACACATAATAATTAAAATGGCAAAGATCAAGGACAAGGAAAGAGTGTTAAAGGCAGCTAGAGAGAAAAAGGTCACCTATAAAGGGAAACCCATCAGGCTAACGTCAGATTTCTCAACAGAAAAACTACAGGCCAGAAGAGAATGGCATGATATATTTAACACAATGAAACAGAAGGGCCTTGAACCAAGGATACTGTATCCAGCACGACTATCATTCAAATATGACGGTGGGATTAAACAATTCCCAGACAAACAAAAGCTGAGGGAATTTGCTTTCCACAAACCACCTCTACAGAACATCTTACAGGGACTGCTCTAGATGGGATCACTCCTAGAAAGAGCACAGCACAAAACACCCAACATATGAAGAATTGAGGAGGAGGAACAAGAAGGGAGAGAAGAAAAGAATCTCCAGACAGTGTATATAACAGCTCAATAAGCGAGCTAAGTTAGGCAGTAAGATACTAAAGAGGCTAACCTTGAACCTTTGGTAACCACGAAGTTAAAGCCTGCAATGGCAATAAGTACATATCTTTCAATAGTCACCCTAAATGTTAATGGGTTGAATGCACCAATCAAAAGACACAGAGTAACAGAATGGATAAAAAAGCCAGACCCATCTATATGCTGCTTACAAGAAACTCACCTCAAACCCAAAGACATGTACAGACTAAAAGTCAAGGGATGGAAAAACATATTTCAAGCAAACAACAGTGAGAAGAAAGCAGGGGTTGCAGTACTAATATCAGACAAAATAGACTTCAAAACAAAGAAAGTAACAAGAGATAATGAAGGACACTACATAATGATAAAGGGCTCAGTCAAACAAGAGGATATAACCATTCTAAATATATATGCACCCAACACAGGAGCAAGAGCATATGTGAAACAAATACTAACAGAACTAAAGGGGGATATAGACTGCAATGCATTCATTCTAGGAGACTTCAACACACCACTCACCCCAAAGGATAGATCCACCGGACAGAAAATAAGTAAGGACATGGAAGCACTGAACAACACAGTAGAGCAGACGGACCTAACAGACATCTATAGAACTCTACATCCATAAGCAACAGGATATACATTCTTCTCAAGTGTACATGGAACATTCTCCAGAATAGACCACATACTAGGCCACAAAAAGAGCCTCAGAAAATTCCGAAAGATTGAAATCCTACCAACCAAGTTTTCAGACCACAAAGGCATAAAACTAGAAATAAACTGTACAAAGAAAGCAAAGAGGCTCACAAACACATGGAGGCTAAACAACACACACCTAAATAATCAATGGATCAATGACCAAATCAAAATGGAGATCCAGCAATATATGGAAACAAATGACAACAACAACACTAAGCCCCAACTTCTGTGGGACACAGCAAAAGCAGTCTTAAGAGGAAAGTATATAGCAATCCAAGCATATTTAAAAAAGGAAGAGCAATCCCAAATGAATGGTCTAATGTCACAATTATTGAAATTGGAAAAAGAAGAACAGATGAGGCCTAAGGTCAGCAGAAGGAGGGACATAATAAAGATCAGAGAAGAAATAAATAAAATTGAGAGGTATAAAACAATAGCAAAAATCAATGAAACCAAGAGCTGGTTCTTCGAGAAAATAAACAAAATAGATAAACCTCTAGACAGACTTATTAAGAAGAAAAGACAGTCATCACAAATCAACAGTATCAGAAACGAGAAAGGAAAAATCACGACGGACCCCACAGAAATACAAAGAATTATTAGAGAATACTATGAAAACCTACATGCTAACAAGCTGGGAAACCTAGGAGAAATGCACAACTTCCTAGAAAAATACAACCTTCCAAGATTGACCCAGGAAGAAACAGAAAATCTAAACAGACCAATTACCAGCAACGAAATTGAAGCGGTAATCAAAAAACTACCAAAGAACAAAACCCCCGGGCCAGATGGATTTACCTCGGAATTTTATCAGACATACAGGGAAGACATAATACCCATTCTCCTTAAAGTTTTCCAAAAAATAGAGGAGGAGGGGATACTCCCAAACTCATTCTATGAAACTAACATCACCCTAATACCAAAACCAGGCAAAGACCCCACCAAAAAAGAAAACTACAGACCAATATCCCTGATGAACGTAGATGCAAAAATACTCAACAAAATATTAGCAAACCGAATTCAAAAATACATCAAAAGGATCATACACCATGACCAAGTGGGATTCATCCCAGGGATGCAAGGATGGTACAACATTCGAAAGTCCATCAACATCATACACCACATCAACAAAAAGAAAGACAAAACCACATGATCATCTCCATAGATGCTGAAAAAGCATTTGACAAAGTTCAACATCCATTCATGTTAAAAACTCTCAGCAAAATGGGAATAGAGGGCAAGTACCTCAACATAATAAAGGCCATCTATGATAAACCCACAGCCAACATTATATTGAACAGCGAGAAGCTGAAAGCATTTCCGCTGAGATCGGGAACTAGACAGGGATGCCCACTCTCTCCACTGTTATTTAACATAGTACTGGAAGTCCTAGCCACGGCAATCAGACAAAATAAAGAATTACAAGGAATCCAGATTGGTAAAGAAGAAGTTAAACTGTCACTATTTGCAGATGACATGATACTGTACATAAAAAACCCTAAAGACTCCACCCAAAAACTACTAGAACTGATGTCGGAATACAGCAAAGTTGCAGGATACAAAATCAACACACAGAAATCTGTGGCTTTCCTATATACTAACAATGAACCAACAGAAAGAGAAATCAGGAGAACAACTCCATTCACAATTGCATCAAAAAAAATAAAATACCTAGGAATAAACCTAACCAAAGAAGTGAAAGACTTATACTCTGAAAACTACAAGTCACTCTTAAGAGAAATTAAAGGGGACACTAACAGATGGAAAGTCATCCCATGCTCGTGGCTAGGAAGAATTAATATCGTTAAAATGGCCATCCTGCCCAAAGCAATATACAGATTTGATGCAATCCCAATGAAACTACCAGCAACATTCTTCAATGAACTGGAACAAATAGTTCAAAAATTCATATGGAAACACCAAAGATCCCGAATAGCCAAAGCAATCCTGAGAAAGAAGAATAAAGTAGGGGGGATCTCACTCCCCAACTTCAAGCTCTACTATAAAGCCATAGTAATCAAGACAATTTGGTACTGGCACAAGAACAGAGCCACAGACCAATGGAACAGACTAGAGAATCCAGACATTAACCCAGACATATATGGTCAATTAGTATTTGATAAAGGAGCCATGGACAATGGCGAAATGACAGTCTCTTCAACAGGTGGTGCTGGCAAAACTGGACAGCTACATGTAGGAGAATGAAACTGGACCATTGTCTAACCCCATATACAAAAGTAAACTCAAAATGCATCAAAGACCTGAATGTAAGCCATGAAACCATTAAACTCTTGGAAGAAAACATAGGCAAAAACCTCTTAGACATAAACATGAGTGACCTCTTCTTGAACATATCTCCCCGGGCAAGGAAAACAACAGCAAAAATGAGTAAGTGGGACTATATTAAGCTGAAAAGCTTCTGTACAGCAAAAGACACCATGAATAGAACAAGAAGAATCCCTACAGTATGGGAGAATATATTTGAAAATGACACATCCGATAAAGGCTTGACGTCCAGAATATATAAGGAGCTCACACGCCTCAATAAACAAAAAACAAATAACCCAATTAAAAAATGGGCAGAGGAACTGAACAGACAGTTCTCCAAAAAAGAAATACAGATGGCCAACAGACACATGAAAAGATGCTCCACATCGCTAATTATCAGAGAAATCCAAATTAAAACTACAATGAGGTATCACCTCACACCAGTAAGGATGGCTGCCATCGAAAAGACAAACAACAACAAATGTTGGCGAGGCTGTGGAGAAAGGGGAACCCTCCTACACTGCTGGTAGGAATGTAAGTTAGTTCAACCATTGTGGAAAGCAGTATGGAGGTACATCAAAATGCTCAATACAGACTTACCATTTGACCCAGGAATTGCACTCCTAGGAATTTACCCTAAGAACGCAGCAATCAAGTTTGCGATAGACAGAAGCACCCCTATGTTTATTGCAGCACTATTTACAATAGCCAAGAATTGGAAGCAACCTAAATGTCCATCAGTAGATGAATGGATAAAGAAGATGTGGTACATATACACAATGGAATACTACTCAGCCATAAGAAAAGAGCAAATCCAGTCATTTGCAGCATCATGGATGGAGCTGGAGGGTATTATGCTCAGTGAAACAAGCCAAGCGGAGAAAGAGAAATACCAAATGATTTCACTTATCTGTGGAATATAAGAACAAAGGAAAAACTGAAGGAACAAAACAGCAGCAGAATCACAGAACTCAAGAATGGACTAACAGGTACCAAAGGGAAAGGGACTGGGGAGGATGGGTGGGTAGGGAGGGATAAGGGGGGGAGAAGTAGGGGGGTATTAAGATTAACATGCATGGGGGGTAGGAGAAAAGGGAGGGCTGTACAACACAGAGAAGGCAAGTAGTGATTCTACAACATTTTGCTCTGCTGATGAACAGTGACTGTAAAGGGGTTTATAGGGGAGACCTGGTATAGGGGAGAGCCTAGTAAACATAATATTCGTCATGTAAGTGTAGATTAGTGATACCAAAAACAAAGCAAAAAAAAAAAAAAGGGCAGTTCCTGTGTGGTAACCTCCAACGAGTTCTACACAAGGGTATAAAGGGCATATAAAAGTGTAGGCAAAGGGTCTGTTTGTGTTTATACAGAGGATCAAAGCCTAATTGGGCTACCCCGAAAATGAACTAAGATACGATATGAAAGAGAACTTCCAACATCAGCACTCTCTGGAAGACTCATGCCAGAAGATGATCATCAAAAAACCCCAACAAAGATCCACGCACTGCTACAGCTGTAGATGCACTCATCCCACCGGTTCCTGGACTTGCCATGGGAATGAGGAAGGAGTTATCTAAGCTGGCCTGTGCATACGGTAAAACAACAAATGTGACTGGTCTATACTGTTGGAACTCAACCAAGAATTAGGAGAAGTGCAAATTGTAGCGCTCCAAAATCTTACAACTACAGACTATTTACTGTTAAAAGAACATAAGGGATGTGAACATTCCCCAGGAATGGGTTGTTTTAATTTGTCTGATTTCTCTCAGACTGTTCAAGTTCAGTTGGACAATATCCACCATATCATAGATAAGTTTTCACAAATGCCTAAGGTGCCTAACTGGTTTTCTTGGTTTCACTGGAGATGGCTGGTAATTACAGATATGCTTTGGTGATGTAACTATACTCCTATTATGTTAATGTGTGTGCGCAATTTAAGTAGTAGCTTAAAACCTATATATGCTGAAGTTACTCTACAAGAAGATATGTCAAAGAAATAATCAATCTTCCCATGTTTTCTTCCGCCTGCTACTTCTATAGCTTTTCTTCTTCCTTCCTAATTACAACCCTTAAATAGAATTCGTGCCTCATATCAAATTTACCGAGTATCATAAATCTTCCAAGTGGTAAAGATACCTCAAGACAAATGCCGGGCATAGAAGCCACAGGGCATAATTATGCAAAGAAGTAAAAAGCTAACCTTTTCAAACAATAAGGCTTCCCTCTCACTTACCAACTTCACATTTCCCTGTATGGCCCCGGAAGATGACTGGTTAGCCAGAGACGGGTAAGATTCCTCAAGGGAGGAACAACCTAAGACAGGCACAGTCGCAGGGGGGCCATCAGGTGAGAAATTGGGGATCAACAGAGGTGAGGCTTAGAACCTCACCCCCCCTGTTCTGAGAGAAATCTTCTGCATACGTGGATGTTTTATTGCCCTGGTCTAGCTTGGATTAACACATAGTCTACAGGCACACACCTGATCATCTACATTTGCTCTCTTACAACACTAAACTATGTTTTCTACCTTTATCTTGTATCTACCTACCACTTCAGCATTTTATTAAAAATAATAATAATAAAGAGAGACATGTGGTATCCACATATAAATCAAGTATAAAAACCAAATGAGTATTCATATTTGAACTGACTGTTTAGAGTTCATAATGCATGAGCAAAACCGAAAGTTTCTGTGATGACTGCCCTTGTACTGTTCACTATGTAACTTATTCATTATGTAAGAATTTGTTCTACATGTAAGAACTTGTTTGTTATGCCTCAGAAGATTGGAGACTGATGAAAATTAGGCTTGGGGTGGATTAATGATTGTGCATTGAGCATTGACTCCCCTATACAGAATTTTATTGTCGTTAACAACCATTTGATCAATAAATATGATAGATGCCCTCACAAAAAAAAGAAAAAAAAAAAAAAAGGACAGACTTCCAATGGTAAAATAAATAAGTAACCGGAATGTAATGTATAGCATAAGGAATATAGTCAAGATATTGTAACAGCTTGGTAGGGTGATAGCTGGAACCTAGAATTATGTATATAAATGTTCTACCACTGTGTTGTACACTTGAAACTATTGTAATGTAATACTGTGCGTCAACTACCCTTCAATAAAAAATAATTATTAAAAAAAAAAAATTCTTCTTTATTCCGCCCATTTCCTGAGGCATAGGAATGTCTTGTTGCCATGGAATGTTATTTCCTGGAGTATTAACTGGAGGTGCTGGGTTATAACTTCTGTGTTCCTTACAGATGAGTGGCCTATGTTCCTTACAGCTGCACTGAGCTGGCACCTGAGGGAGAGCTGTGCCTCCCAGTGCAGGTCTGGGAAGTGACCCCCAGGTTGAATTGGAAGACAATTACAGACCGGCTGAAGCTTCTCCATGACAGCCTGGGAATGATACTTTTTATATAGAGGTGAGTGTAAATCATGTTCTGCAATTTCCATAGTCATAAATATATAAGGTCTAGTAACATTTTTATAGTAGTGCTTTTTCATGATTTATTAAATGCCGTAATACAGTGAACACATTCTTTTCTTGAAATAACACTACCTGGATCCAATTGGATTCTATCATTCATGGAAACATTTTTATACATGTGACATTATATAGTTGATGACATGCAATGCAGTGTGTTGCACACATTCAATGAAATAAGACTGCTTATTTATAGATACAAGTAGCATTTTGAGGAATATCTTTCATATCTGCTCTTAAAGACTGTTTTCCAGCAGGGCATGTAGTGATCACATTCTTTAGTAAAATAACAACCTGAATGCAATTAATTATGTCATTAATTAAAACATCTTCTATTCATTTAACTTTACATAGTGAATTCTATGCATCACAGTATGTTACTGAAATAACACTGTTATATTCATAGACACAAACACCATTCTTTGAAATATATTTCATCCTTATGTTTTTAGAAAGAGTATTTGTAAGTCCAGGGAAAGGAAATCCTGGGGCAAAAATCCTCTAAAAACTGAAATCAGATATACTAAATGCAGATGTACTAAAGCCAGGTGAGATATTCTGGAAATATTGCAGTTTTACCCACAGGCCACCCCTCCAGAAATCTCGCCTTACAAATTTACTCGTTCCCCCTCTTCTGACCAAACTAATGACATACAATAGCAACAGCAATAAAATCATGATAATCCTCAAGCCAGAGGATTCAGTCTACGCAGATTAAGTAAGTGTACTTTACAGCACAATCTCACTAAGCACAAAATATGTTTCTACACCTGTTTACTCATTCCTAACAACCGTTCTAGATTGCTCACAAAATTTTTACCAAATATTAGACAAAGTTGAGCCTCTCTTTAAGCACTTTTTTCTTGACAACAGCAACACAATCAACGATAGTTCTCAAGCCAGAGGGTTCAGCTGGGTTCAAAGTCCCATGCAGATTAAGTCCAAAGCTCATCTATTCCAGCCATCATGTGACAGCTGCAGCCAGGGGGTGCATTCAGGACACAAGGACTGTAGAAGCAAATAACTGTGATTTTGGGGGAGCCACTTTGCTGTTCTTCCAGGAATACACAGGAGGCCAGCTTCCAGGCCTTTTCCCAAAGGTACCAGAAGAGCCAACCATTGACGGTCCATGTGTCAAAATGTCTAGGGCCTTGTCCATTTTATTCCTAATTGCTGTACCCATCCTTGCAATGCACATCCAATAAAGTGGGTGCCTTGATCACTCTCAATCACCGGCAACCAGCCATAGGCTGCAAAGAAACCCTCTAGGCCCCTCTTGGTGGTTTGCTGATCTGCACAACATGCCGGGCACTCCTTCCAGGCTCAGCTGACTTCTTCAAAGGTCAATGGCAAGCCCCACTGATGGGCCCACATTGTCTTTTGCCTCGTGTGCAACAAATGCTGTTATAGCCATTGGGCCACATCAGAGGCAGGCTTTCTTTCTAGCCAGTGCACCTGGGCTAATGTGTCTCTGCTTCATCATTCCCTGGGGATGCCAAAGGCAAATGGCCAGTCACATGATATACGGTAGGTGTCTGTGCCACACCACTCCGTGGCCTTCGGGTCCAGTCTCTCACCCACCCCGCAATGGGATAGGTGGTTATTACCTTGATCTGAGCTCTTCTGGCAGTGGGCTCCATAGCCAGCAAGGCATAGTACATAGCAGCCAGTTGCTTCTCTATCAAGGTGACCCAGACCTCTGCTCCTTTCCATAGTTGTGACCAGGCTCCAGCCAGCAGCAGAAGCAGCAGAAGTGGCAGAAGCAGTAGCCTTAGGTTCAGGCCATGAGCTGGGGTCAGCATGGCCAGCAGAGGTGGTGGCGCCTCCACAACCACACAAGTGTAGACACACATCCCTCAGAGCAAGCGCCACTTCTCTCCATCATTTCTAGGGGTGGCCCTCCCAAAGGTTGCACCCATTATAACAGATATCAGGTTCAGAGGAATGCTACCAACTGTGCCAGGTGTAATCTGGGGAAAGGAAATCCCAGAGCAAAATACCTCTGAAAACCAAGATGAGTCAAAGGGAGAAATAAAATTTAAAACCCGTTTTTTGCTTACAAACTGCAGTCCTAGCCCTTCTCTCTTTCCTGCTCCAGCAGAAGCAAAACTGGCCCTCCTCCTCACCTCTCAGGTACAGATAAGCCCTCCTTGCCCAGGTAATTACCCATTGATAAGGAGATGAACTTCTCTCCACCCCTGAGGAATGATGCAAATGCACTAAAGCCATACTTCTTTCCACCTCTGAACGCCTATTGATATGCAGATATACTAAAGCCAGGCAAGATATTCTGGAAATATTACAGTTTTACCCATAGTATTAAATTCAGTATAATGTGGTGAATACATACTTTCAGTGATATTACTCATATGCAACAAAATTCTATAAATTTATAAAAACTCTAAAATGAGTTTGGATATGTTCATTCTTCAAATTTTATAAAATTTTGAGAAGGACTGGTATTAAATCTTCCTTAAATGTGTGGTAGATTTCACTAGTAAAAACATTTGGTCTTAGGATTTTCTTTGTTGGGACATTTTTGATTACTGATTAATTCTCCTTACTCATTATTTTTAGATTTTCTACTTTGTTATGATTCAGTTTTGATAGGCTGTGTGTTTCTAGGAATTTATCCATTTCTTACAGATACCAGATTTATTGTTCTAATTGTTTCTGGTGGTCTTGTATTTATAAATAGATAAAATGTATTTCTATTTCTGTGGTATCAAAATTGTAATATTCCTCTTACATATATCTATATATGAAAATTTATCAACAACTATAAGTAATGTAAATTTTCTCCTAACTTTTTCACTAGAATGTTTATAGTTTTGCATTTTCTATTTAAGTAGCTGAAAGATTTTGAATAAAATTATGTCTAAAGAGCAAAGTTTGTGTCTTTGTTCATCTATTCCCATAGAGTCATTAGTCTCAGCATCATTTGTGGATGGTGACTAAGAGTAAAAGACAGAGATGGAAGACTAAAGACTAAAGAGAGTCTCTTCTGTGTGAAAGTGCTTTTATTCCTTTGGCCAAGTTCAAGTAGTCTGTATTTGTATAGATCAATATGTTGGCTCTCAGTTCTTTCATTTATCTATGTATACATTCATTTAAAATATGCTTTTTCAATTATTAGAGCTTTATAATTTATCTTGAAATTGTTTGAGTCCATCAACTTGTTCTTCATTAGTATTGTGTAGGCTAGAGAAAGTTAAAAATGATTCTGTCAATATCTACAAAGCAGCTTGCTGAGATTATGGTTGGAATTGCACTGGATCTTTAAATCAATTTTAGAATTACTGACTCTTCCTTATGGGGAGAGGCCTCCTCCCCTGGAAACTTCCCCCATGTCTCCTTTCAGGCAGTGAATCAGGAGGCTGTGCAGAACAGAGGATGGTGCACAGTGAGATGAAGTCCCTTGGGACCTGCCTTCCTGGAAAGGGAGGAGAATGAGCTGTGCGGTGAGGAGCAGGGGCCCTGCTCGCTCTGACTTCAGTCCCCCTCAGTTTACATCTCCTCTCCTGGGGGGGACAGATGCTCAGGGTGCCGAGGGACAGCATACCTGGCCCCAAAGAATATCACTCCCATAGAAGATTTTAATTCAACCCAAGGCAGAAATCAGGCAGGTAGTGGTTGTCCCACCACTGGGACATAGGAGTCAAGGTCAGCATGCCCTTGGAAGGGCCTAGGCTGTGCCAGGGCTTAGACCTCAGAATTCAATCCTAAGAGGTGGGAAAGGAGAAGAGGCAGCCCCGAAGGCTAGGAGGGCATCTCCACTGGGCCTCCCAAAGCACACCTAGGCCAACTCGTTCCCATGCCCCAACCAACCCTCCAGCCCAGTCTCGGCCATCAGTGCCTGGGCTGCTGAGACAGGCGGTGCTGATGCAGTTGGCCGCAGTGTTGAACTGGGTAATGGTGGCTCGGACTGTGGTTGCCAGGAGCTCATTGCTGGGCTTGTTCCTCTGGGACCAGGTGGAGCCCAGGTGATGATGGGGCTCCACCTTCTTGAAGAGCTCCTGGGGAGCAGGAGGAGTGTCACCTGGCCCTACCACACCCCATCTAGTGTCCCCAGCAGGGATGACCTGTCAGGGATGAAGCTCAGAAAGCTGTGGCCTAGCCTTGTGGGCATCCCTGGGTTTTCTTCTCTATCGATTTAGGGCACCCAGCACAGGATGACCCAGGACCCAGTACAGGTGGGGAAGGGGGAGGGTCACTTGCAGCCAGCCCACCTCACCAACTCTTATCTCCTGGATATTAATAATATATGACTAAAATGACTACCATTGAGATTGATAATGAGTAAAGGACTATAGGGCCCTACCACATTACCTTTAATGCAGGGTGCTATTGCATGAATTCCAGCTATAATAATGCATTTTGTCATGTAATCAAAACCCCAGGAATACCTCAAGATCAGTGATATTTTCCGACTCTTTCCTTTTCCCATACCAGTCCCCAAATGATGTAAGTTGAAGTTTGAATTAAAGGTGTCATACTGTTACTTGTTAATGTGACTAATGTATATTATTTAAATTAATAACATTTTAGGAGTTTAATGACATTTAATCATTCTGGTTTTTGTGGCGGATCTTCCATTGCAGACTGGAAATAGCAAAGGCTGTTTGGCTTTATGAAGTTTGAATCTGATGATGTAGCCAAGATTGTTGCTGAAACAATGAACAGCTACCATTTTGGTGAAAGACCCTAAAGCCTGAGTGCCCCCGTCCTACCTGTGGGACTGCATGGGTGCTACTTGGGGGTGCAGCTTGAAGGACAGGTTGCTCAGCTGCCTGGACATCCCACTTTATCTTTGAGATATGCTCTTAGGAATGGTCCAAGGATTTGAGCAAATTTCCAGACACTAATTGAAATTTTGAAATGTTCAGAGTGAGAGCTGTTTCATATGCTGAGATGGAACTGGTACAAAGTTCTTTAGGAGAACATGGGAGAGCAGTTTAACCCATCCGTCATGGGGTGTGGAAGGCTTCCCTGAGAACATATCATTTAGGTTGAAATGTGAAGATTAAATAGGAGTAAGCCAGGTGAAGAGGGTGGAAGTGAGGATTGAGACTATTTCTGGCTGTGTGGCCAGCAAATGCAAAACCAGAGGTGGCTAACAGTATTTGGCTGTGAGGAGAACAACAATAGGTGTGGGAGAAGCAGTAGAAGAGAGGAGGTCAAGTTACTGAAGGCCTTATTAGTATGGGATTTAGAGTACATCCTGAGGGCAGTGGGAAACCATTGATGAACTCTAGGTAGAAAAACCTTACATAAGGAAGCACCTTTCAAAGCCAGTCAAAATGCCATCAGCTGCAGCTCTTATGAAAGAGAGGCCACAGAGAGGAGAGGAGTCACCCACCAAATCAGAAGTTCATCCTGCACAGAGTAGAGGTGCCAACTTTGCCTTTCCAGAGCATCTCTATCTGGTGCCCAGTGCCCTCCAGAGGTGGAGTTCAGTGTCTAGCCTCCCTGCACTCATGGTAGCACCTGACCCTCCCAGGTGCCCAAGCCATGCAAGTCTGCACAGATCACTGAGAGGCTGCCCAAGCGGCATCTCTGTCTCTCCATCCTAGCGCTGGGAGAGGGCATTCTGGTCACCTTGCTGATGTCATGGCTCCATGCACACATCAGCTGCACGGCTTTTGCCAGGAGCAAACAGGCTAAGTAGGTGACCTAAAAGGGGTCAGGCCACAGTGATGGAGGATCACTGCTGTGCTGTATATGACTTTGGAAAGATAGCTCAGAGTTCTGAAAGAACTCTGACATAAGTTCACGTATGAAGATTAGCAACATTATCTTTTTCTGAATGGAAGTGATTTATTTTGGAGGTGATCCCAGGAAAATACATGTTGGGAGTGAAGAGAGACAGGGGAAGGAAGTCAGTAAAGGGTGCGTTAGCAAGCAGGGTACCTCTTAGGCAGCTGGGCTCCATCCTGCTGGGTAACACTGGAGACAGAAATATTCCCAGTGACAGGGATCTGGGGCATTTATCTACCAATTCCCCATCCATCACTGGTTACGATTGGATTCCAGAGGTTTGGGCTTGCGTTGTATATGGTTCCATTGTGCTTCCATATCCTGAAAATAGCCCTTATGCAGGGAGATGCAGCTAAGCAGTGAGCTGCCTGTGTCCTGGAGAGGCGCCCAGAGCAGATGAGCTTGACTGTGATAGTTCAACTGTCACTGGGGCCCTTCTGCCTTCAGGAACTCCAGAGACTCAGTGCCACCAGGACACTCCTTTTACTATGCATCTTCTTTACTGATGTACTCCTAGATCCTGGAACATTGCTGGGCATATAGTAGGTGTTTAATTAGCAGTTGTTGACTGTGTGACTTCCCTTCAGGTACCTGCTTTATTCTTCCAGGCTTCTTCGTGTACATGGGAGACACATCTTGATTGGGAAAGTCCGAAGTCAGCATTAAACCTTTTCCTTCCCACTGGTTGAAGACTTCCTTTTTTTTTTTTTTTTTATTAACATAGGTCATTTCATACTGCCTGAAAAAGTACATGAAGAACTTTTTAGAGAGTGGCATATTCCATTAAAAAGCCATCACATACTGCAGTGAAATGATACAATCAGATCTGGACATTTCAGAAGCTATGGAGGGAGAAGCAATTTAAAAAGAAAGAAAATTGCTCAGGAAGAAATTAGCTAAAATGGTGAAGTAAATAGATTATGATTTCCCTTCAGTGGTAAGTGTTCCTTCATGAAAATGTTTTTTGTTTTTCTTCTTGGGGGTGGAATTTCTAATTCATTACTTATAACATGTTTATGATTTTATATATAAAGTGTATATAGCCCAGTGTTTATCACATACTAGGTTTTGAGTACATTTTTTAAACATTTCATTGTAAGTTTTTCCTCAAAAGTTTTTTAGAGCAGATCCTATTATCTCTGTTACACAGAAGAGGAAACTTCTGAAAAAGATTAACACCTCTGCAAAGTTTTTGTGATCTGTTTTTAAATTATTGAAGGTAAATCATTATTTAACCAAAAACCATAATGCTCATAGATTACAATTAAACATGTTGCCAGAATTAAATGACAATTGTTTTATTTCATGCTATCAGTAAATATCAAGACTCTGAATTGAACATCCTTTTTATGCCATTCTAGTAAAAATTTTGTTTCATGTTCTTTTTTTTTGTATCATTAATCTACAATTACATGAAGAACATTATGTTAACT
The DNA here is from genome assembly GCF_030020395.1 of Manis pentadactyla. Classification (NCBI taxonomy): domain Eukaryota; kingdom Metazoa; phylum Chordata; class Mammalia; order Pholidota; family Manidae; genus Manis; species Manis pentadactyla. The sequence continues at coordinate 46,036,013 of NC_080026.1, read as the reverse complement.
AGACTCCCCCCTTCACCAAGTCCCCCCGACATACCCCTTCACAGTCACTGTCCATCAACATAGTAAGATGCTGTAAAATCATGACTTGTCTTCTCTGTGTTATAGAGCCCGCCCCGTACCCCCTCCACATTATACATGCTAATTGTAATGCCCCCTTTCTTTTTCCTGCCCTTATCCCTCACTTCCCACCCATCCTCCCCAGTCCCTTTCCCTTTGGTAACTGTTACTCTATTCGTGGGTTCTGTGATTCTGCTGCTGTTTTGTTCCTTCAGTTTTTCTTTGCTCTTATACTCAACATATGAGTGAAATCATTTGGTACTTGTCTTTCTCTGCCTGGCTTATTTCACTGGGCATAATACCCTCTAACTCCATCCATGTTGTTGCAAATGGTAGTATTTGTTTTCTTCTTATGGCTGAATAATATTCCATTATGTATATTTACCACATCTTCTTTATCCATTCATCTACTGATGGACACTTAGGTTGCTTCCATTTCTTGGCTATTGTAAATAGTGCTGCGATAAACATGGGGGTGCATCTGTCTTTTTCAAACTGGGCTGCTGCATTCTTAGGGTAAATTCCTGGAAGTGGAATTCCTGGGTCAAATGGTATTTCTATTTTGAGCATTTTGAGGAACCTCCATACTGCTTTCCACAATGGTTGAACTAATTTACATTCCCACTAACAGTGTAGGAGGGTTCCTCTTTCTCCACAACCTTGCCAACATTTGTTGTTGTTTGTCTTTTGGATGGTGGTGATCCTTACTGGTGTGAGGTGATATCTCATTGTGGTTTTAATTTGCATTTCTCTGATGACAAGGGATGTGGAGCATCTTTTCACGTGTCTGTTGGCCATCTGAATTTCTTCTTTAGAGAACTTGTCTGTTCAGCTCCTCTGCCCATATTTTAATTGGATTATTTGTTTTTTGTTTGTTGAGGTGTGTGAGCTCTTTATATATTTTGGATGTCAACCCTTTATAAGATCTGTCATTTATGAATATATTCTCCCATACTGTAGGATACCTTTTTGTTCTATTGATGGTGTACTTTGCTGTACAGAAGCTTTTCAGATTGATATAGTCTCACTTGTTCATTTTTGCTTTTGTTTCCCTTGCCCGGGGAGATATGTTCATGAAGAAATCACTCATGTTTATGTCTAGGTGATTTTTGCCTATTTTTTTTCTAAGAGTTTTAAGATTTCATGACTTACATTCAGGTTTTTTATCCATTTCGAATTTACTTTTCTCTATGGGGTTAGACAGTGATCCAGTTTCATTCTCTGTTCAGTTTTGCCAGCACCATCTGTTGAAGAGACTGTCATTTCCCCATTGTATGTCCATGGCTCCTTTATCATATATTAATTGACCATATATGTTTGGGATAATGTTTGGAGTCTCTGTTCTGTTCCGCTGGTCTGTGGCTCTGTTCTTGTGCCACTACCAAATTGTCTTGATTACTGTGGCTTTGTAGTAGAGCTTGAAGTTGGGGAGTGAGATCCCCCACACTTGATTCTTCCTTCTCAGGAGTGCTTTGGCTATTCAGGTTCCTTGGTGGTTCCATGTGAATTTTTGAACTATTTGTTCCAGTTCATAGAAGAATATTGTGGGTAATTTGATAGGGATTGCATCGGATCCATATATTGCTTAGGGCAGGATGGCCATTTTGACAATATTAATTCTTCCTAGCCAGTAGCATGGGATGAGTTTCCATTTGTTAGTGTCCTCTTTAATTTCTCTTAAGAGTGTCTTGTAGTTTTCAGGGTATAGGTCTTTCACTTCCTTGGTTAGGTTTATTCCTAGGTATTTTATTCTTTTTGATGCTATTGTGAATGGAATTCTTTTCCTGATTTCTCTTTCTATTAGTTCATTGTTAGTGTATAGGAAAGCCACAGATTTCTGTGTGTTAATTTTGTATCCTGCAACTTTGCTGGATTCTGATATCAGTTCTAGTAGTTTTGGGGTGGAGTCTTTAGGGTTTTTTATGTACAATATCATGTCACCTGCAAATAGTGACAGTTTGACTTCTTCTTTACCAATCTGGATTCCTTGTATTTCTTTGTTTTGTCTGATTACCGTGGCTAGGACCTCCAGTACTATGTTGAATAACAGTGAGGAAAGTGGGCATCCCTGTCTTGTTTTCCCGATCTCAGAGGAAAAGCTTTCAGCCTCTCACTGTTCAGTATGATGTTAGCTGTGGGTTTATCATATATGGCCTTTATTATATTGAGGTACTTGCCCTCTATGCCCATTTTGCTGAGAGTTTTTATCATGAATGGATGTTAAATTTTGTTGAATGCTTTTTCAGTGTCTATGGAGATGATCATGTGGTTTTTGTCCTTCTTTTTTGTTGATGTGGTGGATGATGTTGATGGATTTTCGAATGTTGTACCATCCTTGCATCCCTGGGATGAATCCCACTTGGTCATGGTGTATGATCCTTTTGATGTATTTTTGAATTGAGTTTGCTAATATTTTGTTGAGTATTTTTGCATTTACGTTCATCAGGAATGTTGGTCTGTAGTTTTCTTTTTTGGTGGGATCTTTACCTGGTTTTGGTATTAGGGTGATGTTGGCTTCATAGAATGAGTTTGGAAGTATTCCCTCTTCTATTTTTTGGAAAACTTTAAGGAGAATGGGTATTATGTCTTCTCTGTATGTCTGATAAAATTCCAAGGTAAATCCATCTGGCCTGGGGGTTTTGTTCTTGGGTGATTTTTTTATTACCACTTCAATTTCGTTGCTGGTAATTGGTCTGTTTAGATTTTCTGTTTCTTTCTGGGTCAGTCTTGGAAGGTTGTATTTTTCTAGGAAGTTGTCCATTTCTCCTAGGTTTTCCAGCTTGTTAGCATATAGGTTTTCATAGTATTCTCTAATAATTTGTTGTATTTCTGTGGGGTCCGTCATGATTTTTCCTTTCTTGTTTCTGATTCTGTTGATGTGTGTTTACTCTCTTTTTCTCGTAATAAGTCTGGCTAGAGGCTTATCTGTTTTGTTCATTTTTTCAAAGAACCAGCTCTCGGTTTCATTGATTTTTTTCTATTGTTTTATTCTTCTCAATTTTATTTATTTCTTCTCTGATCTTTATTATGTCCCTCCTTCTGCTGACCTTAGGCCTCATTTGTTCTTCTTTTTCCAATTTCGATATCTGTGATGTTAGATCATTTGGGATTGTTCTTCCTTCTTTAAATATGCCTGGATTGCTATATACTTTCCTCTTAAGACTGCTTTTGCTGCGTCCCACAGAAGTCGGGGCTTTGTGTTGTTGTCATTTGTTTCCATATATTGCTGGACCTCCATTTTAATTTGGTCAATGATCCATTAATTATTTAGCATGTTGTTAAGCCTCCATGTGTTAGTGAGGCTTTTTGCTTTCTTTGTACAATTTATTTCTATAGTTTTATACCTTTGTGGTCTGAAAAGTTGGTTGGTAGGATTTCAATCTTTTGGAATTTACTGAGGCTCTTTTTGTGGGCTAGTATGTGGTCTATTCTGGAGAATGTTCCATGTGCACTTGAGAAGAATGTGTATCCTGTTGCTTTTGGATGTAGAGTTCTATAGATGTCTATTAGGTCCGTCTGTTCTAGTGTGTTGTTCAGTGCCTCTGTGTCCTTACTTATTTTCTGTCTGGTTGATCTGTCCTTTGGAGTGAGTGGTGTGTTAAAGTCTCCCAGAATGAATGCATTGGATTCTATTTCCTCCTTTAATTCTGTTAGTATTTGTTTCACATATGTTGGTACACCTATATTGGGTGCATATATGTTTATAATGGTTATATCCTCTTGTTGGACTGAGCACTTTATCATTATGTAATGTCCTTCTTTATCTCATTACTTTCTTTGTTTAGAAGTCTATTTTGTCTGATACTAGTATTGCAACATCTGCTTTTTTCTCCCTGTTGTTTGCATGAAATATCTTTTTCCATTCCTTGACTTTTAATCTGTGCATGTCTTTGGGTTTGAGATGAGTCTCTTGTAAGCAGCATATAGATGGGTCTTGCTTTTTTATCCATTCTGTTACTCTGTGTGTTTTGATTGGTACCTTTAGTCCATTTATTTTAGGGTGATTATTGAAAGATATGTACTTATTGCCATTGCAGGTTTTAGATTTGTGGTTACCAAGGGTTCAAGGTTAGCTTCTTTACTACCTTACTGTCTGTCTTAACTCACTTATTGAGCTATTATAAACACAGTCTGATGATTCTTTCTTTCCCTTCTTTTTCCTCCTCCTCCATTCTTCATATGTTGTGTGTTTTGTTCTGTGTTCTTTTTAGGAGTGCTCCCATCTAGAGCAGTCCCTCTAACATACCCTGTAGAGATGGTTTGTGGGAGGTATGTTCCCTCAACTTTGGCTTTTCTGGGAATTGTTTAATCCCTCCTTCATATTTAAATGATAATCGTGCTGGATACAGTATCCTTGGTTCAAGGCCCTTCTGTTTCATTGCATTAAACATATCATGTCATTCTCTTCTGGCCTGTAAGGTTTCTGTTGAGAAGTCTGATGATAGTCTGATGGGTTTCTCTTTGTAGGTGACCTTTTTTCTCTCTCTGGCTGCCTTTAATACTTTGTCCTTGTCCTTGATCTTTGCCATTTTCATTATGTGTCTTGGTGTTGTCCTCTTTGGGTCCCATCTCTCGGGAGTTCTGTGTGCCTCTGTAGTCTGAGCAACTATTTCCTCCCCCAGTTTGGGGAAGTTCTCAGCAATTATTTCTTCAAAGACACTTCCTGTCCCTTTTTCTCTCTCTTATTCCTCTGGTACCCCTATAATGCAGATATTGTTCCTTTTGGATTGGTCGCACAGTTTTCTTAATATTGTTTCATTCCTGGAGATTCTTTTATCTCTCTCTGCATCAGCTTCTATGCGTTCCTGTTCTCTAGTTTCTATTCCATCAATGGCCTCTTGCATCTATACATTCTGCTTATAAATCCTTCCAGAGATTGTTTCATTTCTCTAATCTCCCTCCAGACGTCATCCCTTAACTCTTGTATATTTCTCTGCAGCTCCATCAGCTTGTTTATGATTTTTATTTTGAATTCTTTTTCAGGGAGACTGGTTAGGTCTGTCTCTGCAGATCCTCTCTCAGGGGTTGTCTGGACTATTTTGGGCTGGACTAAATTTTTTTTCCTTTTCATGGTGATAGCAGTGGCTGTAGTCATGTTGTGGGTGTGTCAGCTTGGAGAAGAAAGTCCTTTCCTGTTTGCTGGATGCCTTGCCCTTCTCTGCTGCCTGTGTTGGTTACCTGCACTCCTGGAGCAGCCACTGGATTAATCCCCTAAGCTGCTGTGGGTGGGGTCTCCATCAGAGCAGTGCAGAGCCCTGCGGGTAGTGGCAGGCACTCCACGTGCACTCCTTCGCAAAAGCGCTGCCCATGCCAGGCGGCTGTGTACCAGCAGCGGTCTTTGGTTCTGGCCCGGGCAGCTGTGCATCAGGCTGTGATTCCAGTCAGCTGCTGGGAGTGCAGCTGCTCTCTCTGGCACCTCTGCAGGTGTGCACGGGCTTCTCCCATGCCCCTGTAGCGCCACCGCCGCTAGCACGTGTGGGCCACTCCCGGGCCACTTGATTGCCGCCATCACGGGCTTGTGCGGACCTCTCCCGGACCCCTCTGGCATCGGGGCCGCCAGCGCACGCGGGCTGCTCCCAGGCCACCATGGGCTCACGCAGACCTTGCCTGGGCCCCTCTGGTGCCACCATTGCGTGCGGGCCGCTCCCAGTCCCCTCTGGTGCCAGCGGCACACATGGGCCGCTCCCAGTGCCCTCTGGCGCCACCGCCCCTGGCATACACTGCCACTCTCCCACTACTAGGCCAGTGTGTTGGGGTCCGCACAAGTTTGGGGAATGACTGGCAGGCTGCTTAGTTCCGTGAGGGGCTTCAGAGCTGCGCTGCTGCCCAGGGGGTTAGGGCGCCTAAAGTTCCCCAGGATTCCCAGCTGCTGGCTGTGTGTGCCAGGATGACTTCGTCCAGCTGTGGGGTCTCTGTCTCTTTAAGACTTGCAAAAAGCACTTGCTTTTCTTTTGTCTCAGGGGCGCCAGTTGTGTGAACCTGCCCACAGGTTTTGCTTTTCTGTTTCTTTAATATCCAGCACCCTGTGCACCTTGTGTCTGTGCTCTGGGTGCGGATTTCTAGAGCTGGTTGTTTAGCAGTCCTGGGCTTTCACTCCCTCCCCATTCCAACTCCTTTCTTCCCGCCGCGTTCTGGAGTTGGGGGGCATTTGGGTCCCGTCTGGCCGCTGCTTGTATCTTACCCCCTTCATGTGATGTTGAGTTCTCGCAGATGTAGATGTATCCTGGCTGTTGTACTGTATCCACTGGTGTCTCTTTTAGGAATAGTTGTATTTATTGTATTTTCATAAATATGTATGTTTTTGGGAGGAGATTTCCACTGAACTACTCATGCCACCATCTTGGCTCTGCCCCAGGATTCATGTTCTTTTATAGTAGAAATATTCTTAAAGCTGCTACCACAATTAACCTGAAAGCATCAATTTCTGTGAATTAAATGAGTAAGGGCTGAAATGTAGCAAGCCTATTTCCATGCTAGTGGGTTAGCACAGATTTTCATTCAGGTCTTCTTTGCTTGCTTGCTGGATAAGACCTTAATGAATCCTCTCTTTCATGGTGAGAGCTATGTGCCATTTACTGTAAAACAAGAATGCAGTTCATTTGGGTATGTCTAGTTTAGGTAAAGTCTTTTCTTAACTAAAACTTGAGATTGTTTTGAGTCTTCCATAGACTGTCTCAGCTTATTTCCAAAAAGCTAGTTAGTTGATAGAGATGGCATCTATTCCTGAGTTTATTTTTTTTAATGTTACCTAAAAGCTGGGAGACTGAGTTACCCTCTATGGGCCCAGTTCCTGGTTCTTTGCCCAAATCCCAAACATAGTCTTTAACAGTATGTATGAAAAGAGCATTATGTCACAGACCTCGCGTTCTAGCCATCTTGTTAACTAAGAAGTAGGACACCAAGGCATGGAAACAGTCCTATGGCACCTGCTGTTGGCTGTTAGTTACTCTGGATGGAGGTAGGCCTGCTTTATTGCCACCATTCTGAGCTTGGCTGGGACAAGCCTTCTCTCTCAAGGCCTGCCTTTCATATCCTCCTTGGCTTCACCTCCCTGGTCAGGTCTTTGCTCTTCCAGCCCCAGGTTTTGGACTTCCTTCCCCCTCTGCAGCTTCTATCCACTCCTCAGTGGCCCCTCTTTAGTTTTCTGTTCACTTCAGACCATTCACTGTATTTGCAGGCTTTGCTTTTTAAGTTGAAATGCTCTTCCACTTAGGGAAGATTTACTGATGATATGTATGGTATTCTGGGTTTAAAATGTGAATATGTCAGGCTACAGTTTATTGCTTCTTTGTTTATTTAAGATTTTATATAAAAGAAAAAATGCTTCAAACACTAATCTTCAGAAATCTTCAATAATGTAAATTTTTATTTATCATATTACATGTCAGATATTAGGGAAAGATAAATGGGAAAGTATAGTCAAGACTATTATAGCTGATAAACATGCAGACTAATGACGTCTCTGAAAATTTATTGAAGGTTTTAACTAAGAAGAAGAAAAAAGAGGTTTCAGGCACTCTGAAAACTCCTGAGAAGACTGTGGATATCCAGGTAAGATTGTCTTCAATATTATGGGTATCAGGTATATAGAAATAATTTGACAGAGGAAGAAAATGTTCAGCTATTGTCACTTTATTAAAATTTCAAATTTAATCTTACAAACTTTTGGTAAACCTTACTGGTGATTTAGCAGATAAAGTGAGTTTAGCAAAAGTTATTGTGAATTTATTACAGTTTTTGCCTTTTCAGTAAGGTAACTGAGTCAGGGAGAAATGAAGCCTCTATTTTTACAAATGTAACACTAGTTTTCTACCAAATACCCTATAATAGAGCATATTATATTGCAATTAGTTGTAAATTTCCATACTAGGTCTGATAAGTACCTAAAATCTTTTTGTTTGTTTTTTGTTTTTTGTTTTTTATTTTTTATTTTGGTATCATTAATCTACAATTACATGAAGAACATTATGATTACTAGGCTCCCCCCTTCACCAAATCCCCCCAACATACCCCTTCACAGTCACTGTCCATCAGCGTAGTATGTGTAATTGTGTTGCTGAAAGATGAAAACAGGCCTAAAATAACATGGCACAACTTGTAGAAATAAAGAGAAGTTGATATTTGGGGGGAGAGGTAGTAAAGTCATTCTTCATCCTCCCACATTTATGTATTATAATCTTTGCTTGTTGAATCCAGGGCCCCACACCAGTTTGTACACAACATATTTGAAGAAACAAAAATCTGAAATGACTGAAATGGATGATGACAAATGAAACAGTTTTCAAACAGCCATAGCTTGAATAAAAGAAATTCAGGAGACTCAGACACCTACACATTCAAGGAGAAAAAGATGAAGGAAAAGCAGTCAGTGATTCTGAATACATTATGTATGATATTTCTTCTGAAAAATGTGTGTGTGGGGTTTCTATTTAACTAGATGAAATGCAATGATTAAGAATTTCTGGAGAAAACTGTGAGTTCACAACAGTAAGGAAAACAGTAATTCTGACTTCCCTGTCCCTGTCCTCGCTAGACTTAACGGGACAGCAGCTGCAGCAGCCAGGCCCCCAGCGCCAATCCCTCCTGGCTTCCTCTGGTTTTCTTGGCAGATTCCATAGCTGTCTGTGGTGACTCTGCCTGGATAGAAGGGTCACCACTAGCTTCAGGCTTAAGTCCCCAACTGCTGCTTTTGCTGTTACTATCAAAGAAAATAAAATCTTCCTTAACCAACTGTGTGGGTCTCTGTTAGGCTGTGTGCATTTAACCCATAAAGGTGCCTTAGACTTTGACATCATATGGTTGAAACTGAAAGTTAAATTACATGGAGAGTGAGAAGGCAGTTCAAGTATGTATATATACATATAGTCCTTTTTCCAATGTTACTCAGTTTTGGGTGGACTAGCAAGGATTAATAACTATCATTATGTGTCAGTATCATCAATGTGAAACTGTATTTCAAGAGTCAAATAGTGACCAACAAATAAATACTTTCTCCAGTTTATTTGTATGTGAGCAGAACTTGGGTGTCTTGAAGTAAAATAGTGTGTTTTGCCTTCTCAACTATTTTAAAGTTTCTGATATTTGAAATGTGCTTTTTGTTTAGCTAATCCAGATTCATTAAAAATGCCCATGGCCACCAATCATTTTTTCATCCAGTATTTGTTGAATCTTTAATATGGTAAGATAATGGGCTAGGTGTTCTGGTACAGAGTGCAAAAGAGAATTGGTTTTAAGTATATACAAAGAGCAGATTTTAACTGTAGAATTGCACCTGACACAGAATATGTTCAACATGTTTTTGTTGACTGAATGAGGAACATAGGTGCCTCCTTTTTTGAACTGTCTTGAACTTTGTGGATCTGGATGTCCCTCTGGTTTCCCCTTCAGGGAAGGCATTGGTTAAGCTTATCAATGCAGTTTCTTGTTTATCTCCCCATGGGGCATATGCACTGAAACACACATATAGCAGGAAGAGCTGAACATTTGCTGTTCCCAACCTGCTCCCCACCCACCTCTTTTAGGCATGGTACCATTCATCATCACCTAATGTGTAAAGAATTTTCTACTGTACCTTGAAGCTTGGTGTGTGTGAATTCATCTTCAGTGTATCATGGCCATGGATGTTTGTTAAAGAAATAGAATTGAAGTTATGTAATTATAAAGAATATTGTCCTGTTGACTAGATTAGGGTCTTCAGAAGAAAATTCATTGTGAGGTCATCTTAATTTTCAGATTTTGTAGTGGAATCTGGAGTGGAACACCCCCTCAGCCAATAAAATATGAAATGTTTGCAGTAATATGGAACAAGTAAAAAGGGTACAATTCAAAACTGTACAATCAGTATGACCATGACCATGTAAAAATGCATTTTTCTAAATAGGAAGATAAACATTTTGATAATGTGGAAGCATGTATTTCTTTTATATATAGTCAGAAGAAAAAGTTAAAGGAAAGAAAACAAGAATTAATCCAGAGACTAGGTTCCAATAGAGCCATATATTTCTCCAGCTGCATATTTACCATGAGATGGGGTGGTAAATGAATAAAGCAGGTTTCCTTCTATTGCTAGTATTATTTAGAATACAATCTAGCCATATCCAAGGCATCTGGTCCCTATGACTGGAAATTTTAACCCTGGCTGACTGAAGGTATGAGGCTTGGATAGGCTGTGCTGATGTGGATTCAGAGGCTGGCTGTAATGCAGCAAAGACTCTTTCCTGTTCAAAACTGGCAAGGTAGCAAGCTAGGCCTATGGTCTCCCATGCAGTGACTATGATGCAGATGGCTGCCATCCTTAACCCAGAAGTGATTTTATTTATATATATACTTTTTAAACATAAATACGTATATATATTTTTAATTTCTGTAGTCACAAGTCATGTAATCACATGGCACAAGGCTAAGTCATCTTACTTAAGGCTAAGGCAACTCACTGCTTTTTACCTTTTGTCTTGCCAGTGAGTTTCAGCCACAGGCAAGTTCACTATGGATTCAATGGGACCAAAGAAATGACAGTAGAATGTTCTTGGGGTGAAAGGGTTTGTCTTGCCAATGGGTTTCAACTCTGGGCAAGTTCGCTATGGATTCAATTTGACCAAAGAAATTGACAGCAAAACGTTCTTTGGGGTGAAAAGGTTTACTACCCAGCTTGTTCTCCCGGCAGTAGGTCGAGCACTAGCATCTCTGCCTCTGCCCAGAGCACTGGGCTGAGCTCTCTATATAGCACAATAATAGCTTATTGCCTAAAGGTGCGGAAGTGGTAGCCTAGCAATAGGCCACTTACATCATCAGGTGGTTTAAGTTCAGTGAGGATCCTGGCCATAGGAACCCCAACTTCCCCACACTCCACCCCTCCAGGATTCTCGCCTTACAATCTACATGCTTTCAATCTTCCGCAACGGTCCCTGTGTGAGAAAGCTGGAGCACGGTAAACAGATTCCACAATAGCAACAGAGGATAACAACAACTTAGAGATAATAAAAATTAAAATACAGCAAGATTTTGATACAGGTAACAAAAATTATAATAATCCTCAAGCCAGAGGAAGTTCCCAATCCACAAAGACTTGTAGGGGTGATAAGACACATATTTTAATACCACCAACATAGGCAAATCTTGTCCATCAGGTAGGATGCAGGCAAGACAGTGGTCCTGTGATAGGACTGTACCAGGAAGGGGATCCCTTCCAGGTCTAGTATACATACTTTTACTCCTTTCCCTGTGGGTGTTACTGAATGGTCTATATATAGTGCTACTGGAGGTGCATGCACTGGCCATAATGATAAACCAAACTTCCCGGTAAGAAGCTCCTACCTTCTGGCCATTTAGGATATATGACTGTGACCTATGGTGGCCACTCTGCTGTTATTCCAGGAATACACAGGAGGCCAGCTTCCAGGCCTTGTCCCTAAGGTGCCAGGAGAGCCAGCCATTGTTGGTCCATGTGTCGAAACGTCCAAGACCACGTTCACTCAATGGAGTCTCCAGGGTTCAGTGCAGTTGGTGCTGGCAGCAGAATTTTATTCTGGTGGCTGAAACTCGGCTTCAGAGATTCTTCCTTGGTTTGTACTTGCAGTTGTACAGGGGAGGCAGCCGTATGTGTTTACATGTCTATGGGGCTCAGGGCTCCCTTTTGGGGTCTCTCATTCAAACACCATAGCATGGTCCATAAGCGGACTGACCATCCCTGCAGACTATTGGTATCTGACTTTAGTCCAGATTTTCTATCACACCTGCTGTGGTAGGATTGTGTGGCACATGAAACTTTGACTTGATTCCCAGGTGTCACACCTATTCTTGCAGTGTATGTCAAGTAAAATGGGTGCCCTGATCACTCTCAATTACCTGTGGTCAGCCATAGGCAGCAAAGAGACACTTCAGGCCTCTTTTGGTCATCTTCTGGTCTGCACAACGGGTAGGAAAAGCAACCAGAAGTCCAGTAGCTGTGTCCACACAAGTCATCGCATACCAATATCCTTCTGACACAGGTGGAGGCCCTGCCACCTGATGAAGGGTATAGGCCCCTTACCTCTTGTCCCATGTTGCTGTGGAACTTGTAAGTCCCTTTTGGAGCACACGACACACTTCTGCAGGGCTCTACGAACTTCCTCAAAGGTCAAAGGCAAGCCCCACCAACTGGCTACAGCCTGCATTGTCTTTTGCCCCGCATGCAACAAATGCTGATGTAGCTATTGGGCTACATCAGAGGCAGGCTTTCCTTCTAACCAATGTATCTGGGCCAATTTATATGCTTCATCATTCCCTGGGGATGCCAATGGCAAATGAACTCTGACATGGTATACTGTAATTATTTTAGTCTGACCACAGGCCCATAAGTCCTGCCACACTTCTTGCCCCCAAAGGGGTCGGTGACCAACGAGCCAGTTGGCATGGTACCAAGTTGGTAGCCACAGGGTCAAGCCACAATAGAGAGCCCAGCTGTTAGTGCAGACAACTATAAGGGGAGGGCTCCTGGCTGATCACAAGCCACACAGCCCGCAACTCTGCCCATTGGCTGCTCTTCCCTTCACCATCTTCCATCCAAATTATCTCAGTCTTAGGATGGAAAGCTATGGCCCTTCATTTTGGGGCCTGCTCACAGCTGGAGCCATCTGTGTACCATGCGTCTTTGGGTATAGGGGCTCTTCCCTCCAAATAGGGACTCTGCTACTAATGGTTCAAAAGCAAGTTCTTCCTGCTTTTCACTAGTATATGTCACCAGCCACAACAAGCATTGGAGGTCTTCACTCAAGAGTCTACTAGAGAGGGCACTACACTGCTGTAGGTAAGCACCCCACTTGGCTAGTGTGGGCGTTTGTGCCACATCACTCCTTGGCTTTTGGGTCCAGTCTTGTACCCACCCTAAGATGGGATAGGTGGTTACTACCTTTATTGGGACTATTCCAGTGATGGGTTCTGTAGCCAGCAAGGCATGATATATGGCAGCCAGTTGTTTTTCTATCAAAGTGTATCATATTTCTTCCCCTTTCCAGAGTTGTGACCAGAATCCAACAGGTCGGTGCGTTCGTTCAAGCCACTGCCAGAGATCACAGCCATAACCATCTTCAGTCACATGAACATCCAGCTCACGCGGCCTTGATGGGTCTATCACACTCAAGGCCTACATGGCCTTGACTGCCCATTTTGCTGTAGTAAAGGCAGATGCACATGTCTCATCCCAGTTCCACCTGATGCCCTATTGTACCAACTGGTATAAGGACTTCAGAATTTGTGCCAAGTGCGGAATAAACACTCTCCAGTAGCCTAGAAGACCCAGAAACTCCTGTAGTAATGCTACAGTTGTGGGGGTAGGAAAGGCCTGGACTTTATCTATAACTGCTTCTGGTATCACATTGGTCTTACCCGACCAGATGACCCCCAAGAATTTGACAGAAAAACCAAGTCCCTGAACCTTGGTGTTGTTCACAGCCCATCCTTTCTCCTGTAAATGTTGCAGCAGTCTAGGTGCTGCCCCTTCTAGATCTGAAAGAGAATTGGACATGAGCATAACATCATCAATATAATGGTACAGCCTCACTGTTGGTGGTTTCTCCCATGTAGCCAACTCCTGGGCTACAAGTCCATGACAGGTGGTGGGCTGTGGAGGTATCCCTGCGGAAGGACGGTGAAAGTCCATTGCCATCCTTCCCACATGAAGGCAAACTGTTCCTGACTTTCCTGCTCAGTGTCAATGGAAAAGAAGGCATTAGCAAGATCTACCACGTAATGATATGTTCCTAGTTCATGGCTGAAGGTATCCAACAAGCCTGCAATAGAAGGGAAAGCAGCATGCATAGGGGGTATGACTTTATTCATTTCTCTGTAATACACAGTCATATGCCAGGAACCATCTGGGTTTTTTACTGGCCACACTGGGGAATTGAAAGGACTATGGGTGGACTTTATAACACCCACCTTTTCCAGTTCCTGGAGAGTTTCTCCAATCTCCTTATGCCCTCCAGGCAGTTTGTATTTGGTATTAGTCATCCACCAAGGCACAGGCAAAGCTAAAGGGCAGGTGCCTATCATGTACCCTCAGAACTGCCTTCACCACACATAGTCTCAGTCTGAACTCACCTGCAGTGCTCTGCAACCATAGACCCTGCAGGATATCAATCCCCAAAATATACTCAGGGATAGGAAATATATACATAGTATACTCTTTTGGGGGTAGACACCCTATTCCCAAAGGGATTTGGGCTTTTTTCACTCTGATAGCCTTCCCCCATATCCATCTATGATAGGGGTCCTGGGGAACCACTCAGGGTTACCATGAATCAGTGAACATTCAGCCCCAGTGTCCACCAGAGCCAGGACACATTGTATGGTCACCAGGGACCAATGGATAGCTATTTCAACATGTGGCCTCCAGTGCCCCCTGGTCCCTCAGGGCAAATACCTTTACCTTCCCTTTAGTCAAACCATGTTCCCCAATCACCTTCCTCTGTGGGCTCGAGTGAGGTTGGCTCGCTCTCCAGCAGGAAGTCTTGCAAGCACACAGGCTGGACTCGTGGCTCTGTCTCTGACCTCTTCCTCTTTGGTCTTAATGGCTGGAACTGCTGCTCTGGTTTCAGCTGTTGCCATAGCTCTAGTAAAATCCTATTTGACTTCCCATCTAATTGCCTTCCATCTCCTCCAGCCTATATTAAATCAACCCACATCTGGGTCCTTGTAACCTTCATGGGGCCCTGTAAATTCTTCTTGTGAGTAATAGGTCTTATTTCTTTCCAGAGTCTCATTGCTTCAGCCTCTCCTAAGTCTGCTACTGTACGTGTCCCCTCGCTTATGGGATTCCCTAAGTGAGGAGAAAGAATGGCCACTAGAGACCCAAAAGAGAGATGTAGGAGCCATGTGAAGTACAATATTTCTCATCCCAGTAGTGAAACTCTCTTCATCTGGGCCATAATTCTCTGGACTATAGATGGCATTTCTTATGCCTTGTTCTTGTAGCACCTGTTGGAGTTCAGCATATGTCTGCCATCTAACAGGAGAGGATGGTAGATCACCTGGGCTGGGCCACACAGCATGAAGTGCAGCCATAAGCCAATTGAGGGGAGAGTGACTCCCTGGGATCTGATGTGCATTTTGTAATCGCTGCACTGTCAGGGAAGACATCTCTTTCACATCTCTGATCCCAACAGAACAATTCCATCCACCCCTAAGTCCCACAGACACAGAGCCAAGCTGATATTGACTCTGAGGGTTTCTGCCTAAACTGGGAGCCCAAATCCACCTGCTCAGCCTGAGTATAGGGGTGGACTGTAGAGTGCTCCAACACCTGGGGAGGGAGCTGCTCCTCTCCTTGGGGAACTTTCAGCTGCTGGGTCTTTAGTTTCTTTACAACCACTGGGCGTGCTTTCAATACAGGAGGGGCCAGTGCCTCCAGCATCTCCCCTTCATCCTTCCCCAGCTCCTCCATTTCTGGGGCTGATGGCACCTTTCTCTCCCCTCCCCCGAGTGCCTTCTCTGCGACAACCTTTACCTTTTCTACTGTGCCTCACAGCAATGCTACCTAAGTCTTCAGAAGGTCTCTTACCTTCACCTCAATGCTTCACAGCTGACGTTCTCATGCCACCTCTGGCTGTGCTTCCCTCAGGAGTTTGTATTTTTCCTTGATGACTTCTTCCTCCAGAATAGCTCGCAGTGCTGCCATCTCATCTCCAATGGCATCTTGCCAGCACTCTCGTGCTGCCTCCTCTCATATCAATGCCATCTCTTTCATCAGGGAATCCACAGAGGTTTGCAGCTTGCATTCTCATGCCACTTCCTCTCGCATCAGTGCCATTTCCCTCCTCAGGGAATCCACAGAAGTTTGCAGCTCATATTCTCATGCCACCATTTCTTGGGTCTCTCCTGTAGACCTTTTTAATACTGTCAGAAGCAGCCAACACACAGGCCCCGCTGCCTCACGGACACTCTGTTTCTCAAAGGATCTGCTTACTATACCAAGGGCGACCCCTACTGCCTCAGGTGTCAGCTCCACTTGCCTCCAGTCCTGGGGTGGGGCCCAGTCCTCTAGGAGGCAACCCACCTCAGACAACATACCCATTGGAGGATGATCCACTGTTTCCCCATTCACCAGGGCAGCCCACTAAAGCACCCCTCTCATAAGGGCAGCCTGTCTTTTTCCTTGGTCACCAATGAACCCTGCCAACTATGCCAATTGTCTTGCCAATGGGTTTCAGCCCTGGGCAAGTTCGCTATGGATTCAAGGTGACCAGAGAAATTGACAGCAAAATATTCTCTGGGGTGAAAGGGTTTACTATCCGGCTTGTTCTCCCAGCGGTAGGACGAGCACTAGCATCTCTGCCCCCGCCCAGAGGAGCTCTCTCTATAGCATAATAATAGCTTATTGCCTAAAGGTGTGGAAGCGGTAGCCTAGCAACAGGCCAGTTACATCATCTGGTGGTTTTAAGTTCAGTGAGGTTCCTGGCCATAGGAACCCCAACTTCCCCACAGGTTTATACCCAACTTTATTTCCATGGTGACAGTTCAATCACTATAATCCCATCCACTCAGCGTGAGTTTGCATGCAACAAGGTGCTCTCAGCCTCTGGGCCTGTCTGTCCACACAGTCACCCTCTAGGCTTCTGTCCTCTGCACTGCCACCACTCCAGCCTCTGCTTTGCTCTCCTGCAGCCTTGCAGCCATGCCACCATGTTGCCCAGAGCACTGGGTGGAGCCCTTTATATAGAGTTAATAACAATGTATTGCCCACATGTGTGTAGTGAGCTAGCAAACCAGGGCCAGATGAGAATCCTGGCCACAGGAACCCTCACTTTATCCACACCTTTTAAATGGTTGAAAATTTTTTTTAATTTTCATGGCACATGAAAATAATATGAAATGCAAATTTCAGCATCCATAGGTTTATTGGAATGTAGCCACATTAATATTACCTATTGTGTATGGCTGCTTTTGTGCTGCAAGAGTTCATTGTGATGGAGACCATGCGGGTCTTCTCATCACTGAGAAATGCAGCTGGGTGTGACACAGAGTGCAGCGATGTGGTTTCCACTCAGTGAACTTTTAAGTACCACACGTGTTGTGGTACTAGGAATTTCAGGTATTTTTATTACCCATGCATATCTATCATGTCGAAACAAGAAAAGTGGGCTCTGAATGTCATACTTAAGCTCACAGTGGAGCATGAATTATTTTGTTACCAAATTATGGCAAAGTATTGTGTCTGTTTTGCAATGACCCTTGAGTTGCACCCAAAGAATACAATGTATGTTGTCATTACTAGACTGAGCATTCATTGCAATATTTCCAACTCACAGGAAAGCAACAGCCTCAAGAGTTAAAATACTTCAAATGGGGTATCTCAAGACATGATTTTTTGACCAAAAAAGAAGAAAAAGAAGAAGAAATGAGAATGAGGCTGTAACTAAAGTTGCCAAATAGTTTGTTAGCCACAAAGGAAAGCTCTTTACCAATGAGGTAATTGTGTTTGCATCAGTTTAAGAAATGTGTCCAGATAAAATTAACTTTTTAAGACTGTTAGCCTTTCAGCAAGAACAGCTGCTGCATAATGTTGCAGAAGGAAGCAACATCAGTAATTGTTATAAAAACAAGACAAATGATTTTGTATGTTTTTCTTTGGCTCTTGCTGAGTTAACAGGTGTTACTAATACTGCTCAGTTAATTATTCAAGAAGTCAATGTCAGTTTCAAGAGCTAGAGTGACCAATTCATCCCCATTTGCCCAGTTTTCTGGCTTTAACACTGGAAGTCCCACATTTCAGGATCCTCTGCAGTTCCAGGCTTTTGGGGATGATATGTCATCCTCGAAGGGACTGAAGAATTACTCTCCAGGAGTAGTCTGCATGGGGCAATGGTAAGAAAAAATATTTTCAAAGTTTAGAAAAATTTAATTCAATACAACCTGAACTGGAATTATCTAAGATGTGCCACAACCTGTGGTAGTAAAATATGTGTAGAACAGAAAGACTTAATTGCACAAATTTACAGTCTGTGAAAATAAAAGGTGTTTAAAGTCTTTTCACACATTACTCACCAGCCACTACTTACCAGAAAATATGTGAACTTATCATGTGTTATTGAGCCAATAGTGTCACTGGTGTACTTCATTTGTTCTCATGAACTTAGCCATCATCTGTTCCATGAGTTTTTGACAGAAGCTAAATATCCTCACTTGTGCTACCACACAGCTGTTTGATGGCTTAGCGGTGGTAAAGTTTTACTGAGGCTTTCTGAGTTCAGGGCAAAGATTGCAAACTTCTAAATGAAAGGAACCTCTCTCAACTTTTATTGGACACTGAATGACTTTGGAAATTAACTTTCAGGTTTGATGTTTCTTAATGAATTCAACTTCGAATTATAAGTCAAAGCATCACTTAAGTTTAAAACTTACATGATGCTAAAGTGGTTTTAATGACAACTAAAATTTGAATACAAGAGAAGTCATGCTGCTTTATATACTTGCTGTGCTATCAAAAGTTAAGACAGGAAGTGAGATCTCCATATCTACACAAATTTGCAGCAGATATATTTTCCAACCTCAAACTACAGTTCCAATAGTGTTTTTCAGACCTCAATGCAAGTGTGAAGGAAATTTCCATCTTTCCAAATCCACTTAATTGTGGGATTGCAAAGCTCCCACTTATCTTTCAGCTGAAAATGATTAACTGCAATGTAATGAACGATATGCTAAAAAGTACATATCAAGACAACTAATAGTCTTCTATAAATGGTTTCTAAGTGAGGAATATGCTCAAAATCATGTTAGGATTGATATCAGTACTTGACAGTACCTGTCTGAACATATGTCTGAAAAAATGAAGTGCATAAAATCTTATTACCGACCAACATTAAAGGAACATCTGCAAGTATCTTTGATAAGAAACACTAACTCCACAGCTGCTACAAAAATCAACTCCAAATGTATATAGACCCAAATGTAAAATATAAAACTTAAAATGCTTTTAGAAGAATCATAGAAAAATCTTCATGACTTGGTGTTAGGCAAAGAGTTCTTAGACACGACACAAAAAGTACGACCCATAAGAGAAAAAAATTGATAAATTGGACTTAATCAAAATTCAGAACTTGTTCTTTGGTTAAGACAATGTTAAGAGAGTGAAAAGACAAGGTACAGACTGGGTGACAACTTTTGATCCAGAATAGACCTTTCAAACAAATCAGTCATCTCCAACGGCACCGTCATAACAAACTTTAAAATTCTGCCTTCTGACCACAAAATGGAAAGTAATGTAGACTATTTTCAACACTTCTGTTCCCATTAAGGACTCATGCATTATATGATATGTGATAACACTTAACATTTACTAAATATTTGCATGTAGCAGCATTGTTGTAAATATTTTAAATATACAACTCATTAAATCTGAAAACCCATGAGGTATATTGTCGTGCTAAAGGGTTTCAGCCCTAGGGCAAGTTTGCTATGGATTCAGTGTGACCAAAGAAAATGACAGTAAAATGTTCTCAGGGTGAAAGGGTTATACCCAACTTTATTTCCAGGTGGCAGGTCAGTGCCTAAAATCCCGTTCACTCAGAGCGAGTCTGTATGCAGCAAGCCAGTCTCCACCTCTGGGCCTCTCTGTACAGTCGTCCCACACAGCCATCCCTGGGCCTCTGTCCTCTGCTCTGCTGCAGCCTTGAAGCCGTGCCGCTGTGTAGTGCCCAAAGCACTAGGCGGAGCTCTTTTTATGGAGTCAACAGCCATGTATTGCCCACAGGTGTGCAGTGAGCTAGTCAACCACAGCCAGGTGAGAATCTTGGCCACAGGAACTCTCATTTTACCCACACTCCACTCCTCCAGGATTCTCTCCTCTCAATCTATGTGCCCTTAGTCCTCTGCAATGATCCTTGTGCAGGGAAGCTCGAACATTGTTCTCCAGCCTCTCCAGCAAAACGTCTTGCAGACACACAGGCCAGACTCGTGGCTCTGTCTCTGACCTCTGCCTCTTTGGTCTTAATGGCTGGAACTGATGCTCTAGTTTCAGTTGTTGTCATAGCTCCAGTAAGATCCTATTTGGCTTCCTGTCTAATTTCTTTCCACCTACTCCTGTCCATATCAAATCAATCCATGTCTGGGTCCTCGTAACCCTCACGAGGCCCCTCAAATTCCTCCTGTGAGTAACAGGTCTTATTTCTTTCTGGGTTCTCATTGCTTCAGCTACTGTATGTGCCACCTCGCATTTTGTAATCACTGCCTCAAGGCGGGCTGCACTGTCAGGGAAGACAGCTTTCCTATCTCTGATCCCGACAGAATAATTCCATCCATCCCTAAGTCCCACAGCCACCAGCTCAGTGCTCCATGACATGGGGAGGGGGCTGCTCCTCTCCTTAGGGAACTTTCAGCTGCTGGGTCTTTATTTTCTTTACAACCACTGGGTATACTTTCAATACAGGAAGGGCCAGTGCCTCCAGCACCACCCCTTCATCCTTCCCCAGCTCTTCCATTTCTGGGGCTGATGGCACCTTTCTCTCCACTCCCCAAAGTGCCCCCTCTGCTACAGTGCCTCGCAACAATGCCAGCTCAGTCTTCAGAAGGTCTCTTACCTTCAGCTCAATGTTTCACAGCTGACGTTCTCAGGCCACCTCTGCCTGTGCTTCCCTCAGGAGTTCGTTTTTTTCCTTGATGACCTCTTCCTCCTTCAGAGCACCTGGCAGCGCTGCCATCTCATCTCCAATGGCACCTTGCTGCCATTGCTCTCGTGCTGCCTCCTCCCACATGAAGGCCATCTCCTTCCTCAGGGAATCCACAGAGGTTTGCAGATCGCGTTCTCCTGCCACCTCCTCCCGCATCAATACCATTTCCCTCCTCAGGGCATCCACAGAAGTCTGCAGCTCGCATTCTCATGCCACCATTTCTTGGGTCTCCTCTGTAGACTTTTTTAAGACTGAGAAGCAGCCAATCCACAGTCCCTGCTGCCTCACAGGCACTCTGCTTCTCAAAGGATCAAGAGCCACCCCTACTGCCTCAGGTGTCACCACCACTTGCATCCAGTCCTGGGGTGGGGCAAACCACCTCAAACCACATACCCACTGGGTGACAATCCACTGTTTCTCCATTCACAGGGGCAGCCCACTGAAGTACCCCTCTCATAAGGGCAGCCTGTCTTTTTCCTTGGTCAACAGTGAACCCTGCTGACTTTTGCCAATTGTCTTACCAATGGGTTTCAGCCGTGGGCAAGTTTGCTGTGGAATCAGTGTGACCAAAGAAAATGACAGTAAAATGTTCTCAGGGTGAAAGGGTTATACCCAACTTTATTTCCAGGTGGCAGGTCAGTCACTAAAGTCCCGTTCACTCGGAGTCAGTCTTCAGGCAGCAAGCCAGTCTCTGCCTCTGGGCCTCTCAGCCCACAGAGCTGTCCTCTGGGCCTCTCTGCACAGTTGTCCCGCACAGCCATCCTCTGGGCCTCTGTCCTCTGCTCTGCTCTTCTGCAGCCTTGGAGCCATGCCACCATATCATGCCCAGAGTACTGGGTGGAGCTCTTTTTATAGACTCAACAGCCATGTATTGCCCACAGGTGTGCAGTGAGCTAGTCAACCACAGTCAGGTGAGAATCCTGGCCACAGGAACTCTCATTTTATCCACATAAATACTACTATTCCTATGTAAAAGACAATAAAATGAAGCCCAGAGAGCTAGAGAAACTTGCCAAAGATAGTCCATGGTGAGTGAATTAAGCTGATTCGAGCCTTTGAAGTTTTTTTCCAACAAGGTAAGCATGAATGCTAGATTGGTGGTTGCAATGGGAAAAAGAAAATATGCAAAAGCCTTGCACTGACAAGACCTGGTGACTTTGAGATGGAGGTGTAAATAGGGCACCAGGGCAGGCACGGGAGGAGGCAGGGAAGAGCACCATTCTTGTGTGCTCAGCTTTGAAACAGCTGAAAGCAACATTAACGCTAGGTGGCAATAGATCCCAGGCACTTAAAATTTATAGTCAACTCATTTCACTTAGAGATGAGTGAGAAAGCAAAATTATTAAAGGGATTTATATCCTAATGAAACTTTTTTTTGTTTGTTTTAAAAGACTTACCTTGAGAAGCATGGTTTTACACACACACACACACACACACACACATGCACAGAGTACCAATTTGTAGACAATTAGAGGGCAGAAATTGCCACTAGAAAATGACTTTAAGCAACTGGGTGCTTAATAATGTCCTTTGGGTAATTGGTTATTGTAGAAAGATATATTTGCCAAAGGATTTCAGATCACCGGCAAAACAGTATACTGATGACATGAACCATGGAAGTTTCTAGTTTATGAAATTGCATGTAGTTATAAAGTAAGTGTATCTTAGGATAATTGTGCAATAATTATGAGCAAATAGTTTTATAATTTGGCATTCCCCAGTATATTTAGAATTTCATGGCTCTATTTAAAAAGAAAATTTCATACAAGAGAACTTTGCTTTATTACCATAATCACTCTAAACTCAATTATTAGCCAATGATGTTCAGAGTATTTCCTTTTTTTCACTCTCTGCTCATTTAGGTTTTATTTTTTATTCATGAGGCCTGAATTATAAGCACAGTGTAAACACTGAACTTAGAATTTGGGCCAATTTTCTACTTCAATTAGTCAATCTCAACATTTGGAATTATTTTTCAAGTTATATGTAGGTGATACATTCTAGCCTTTTCCTCTCAAAAACAAACAAAACTATTTGGGAAGTTAGGGCCTCACTTGGTCAGGAGTTAATGACCCATGCTTATCTACAAATTTCTACAAATTTCTCCTGCTCCAATAACTGATCTGTTTTATAATTAATTTGCTTACCAACTATCAGTGGCCTGCTCTGCTACTATTTGTGCTAACAGAAAGAAGGAAATGAACTTGCAACAGTATTATGGAAGTCACTTTTCTGTTCTAATAAGTGGCCAGTTTTAGAGTCTCCTCTGTTATAAATAAATGCTGTCCACCCTAGATGCCCAGGAAAAGAAAGTCAGATATTTGATACTTGCCAAACATAGTTTCTATAGCAAATGTGCCTGTGCTGAGTGAACTGGTGTCCTCCAGCAGCTTCATTCATGGGCTCTTCTGCACTGAGTGTTCCAAAGGGACATGCAGAACGTTGTTTGGGGGAAGCAGAACTTTGTGAGAGGAAACAAGGAAAAGATCCTATCTGTCCAAAGAGAAAGTATTCAGATATTTTTTGGCAGTGATACACGGTAATCACTGGCAATTATTTTCTTCTGAAGGAATGTGTCAGTTTTTTCTTCTCTTTCTGCTTTAATACTTAGCTAGATGATAAATATTATGGCTTTTTCTAATTAGCTTTGAAAAAAAAAAAACAGTTGCTGCCAAGGCATGTCTGGTATAATGACAAATGCAGACAAGTGGTAAGTAAATGCAAATTGTGAAATTGTTTCCTGCCTTGCTAATTTGCACTTAGCCAGTTATCTGGTTTGATGTTAACATGGAACTGCTTAACAAGGGCTTTAGTTACTCATCTTACTCATTATTTATGATATTCTGATGAGTTTTTTCCCTTTTTTCCCCCAATTTATTACCTGAATAGGTAACACATACAAAAGGTACAAAAATTCAAAAGGTTCAAAAAAGTATTGCACAAGTCAGTCTCTGTCTTCCTGCTTGGTTGCGCTCTCTGCTCCAGCCCATGGGCCTCTGGGCCACGTCTTAGAGGCACAACTGCACATCTCTCCAACTTCTCCATCCCTGGGATGCTGTCACCCCAGGAGGCACTCACTGCCTGATCACTGGGAAAAAGAAGCTTGCTGGTTTACCCTCCCTTATCTGCTTACTCACTTTCTAGCTTATTGTCTGTCTCCCTTGAAAGGGTATCTCACCATGACCCTCCTTACCCAGAATGACTCAGGAGACACGGGCCCACGCAAGAGACTTTATTATCTGAAGGAGAGAGTGGCTGCCCCGGGGGGGGGGAGAGAGGGAGCAGCAGAGAGAGCAGCGGGACAGAGAGAGACAAAGAGAGGGCAGCGAGACAGAGAGACAGAGACAGAGAGAGGGCAGCAAGAGAGACAGAGAGAGAGCAGTGAGTTAGAGAGACAGAGAGAGAGAGCAGTGAGAGAGAGAGCAGCGAGTGAGACAGAGAGAGAGAGCGGTGAGAGAGAGCAGCGAGTGAGAGTGACAGAAAGAGGCAGAGAGACAGAGACAGAGAGGGCAGCAGAGTGGTGCCTTTTATTGTGGTGGATCCGCTCAACCTGTTGCTTTGGGGGAGGGTCGGGATGTTTAGAGATAAGGCGGAGTAAACACAGCAAGCCCCAGGCAAGCCCAGACATAATTCTCACTGGCTTATGTGCTTGGGACCATGGGGCAAATGGAGGATAAATTACTATATTCTTACATCCCTTCCCACCCCAAAGACCCACATTTCCAAGGGCAGTAACCTTGTCTGGTTTGTAGTTGTATCAGTGAATAAGACAATGCTGGTACATCATATTTGCTTCATTAATCCACTCAAAGCCATGGGGATTAGCAGTGGATAAAACCAGTGAAAATCCCTGTCCCTAGGCAGCTTACATTCCAGTATTGTGAGACAAGCCATTCTCAAATAAATAAAAGAAATACACACTACAGCAGAAAGAGGTAAGTGCTGTGGAGAAAACAATGAGAAATAGGGACAGGGGCTTCTATATTAGCTCTAAGCACACCATTTTTTCTAATCAATATTAGCTACTTCTTTCTTATTTCCTCTATTTGTACAATGAAAATATATCAACACTAATCCACCTTCCTTTTGTGGGAATTGTATTCTGTAAACCTTTTTTGGAAATAGTACTCTGTCTTTTCTTTCTTTTCCTACCTGGTGTGGGTAAAATTGTAACATTTCCAGAATATCTCACCTGGCTTTAGTATATCTGCATATCAATAGGCAATCAGAGGTGGAAAGAAGTATGGCTTTAGTGCATTTGCATCTTTCCTCAGGGGTGGAGAGAAGTTCATCTCCATATCAATGGGTAATTACCTGGGCAAGGAGGGCTTATTTGTACCTGAGAGGTGAGGGGGGCAGGTTTTGCTTCTGCTGGAGCAGGAGTGAGAGATGGGCGGGACCGCAGTTTGGTAAGCAATAGAGTGGGTTTTAAGTTTCCTTTCTCTCTTTGACTGATTTTAGTTGTTAGAAGTACTTTGCCCTGGGATTTCCTCTCCCTGGACTTACACCTGGTTAATTGGTTTCCCTCCTAGGAAATAAAATCTCCATCCCTGCATCATGATAGCTCTGGCCCCAGTGGTGGTGTAGGTGGGACAACAGGGAGAAAGTTAGCAATCT
This sequence comes from Manis pentadactyla, assembly GCF_030020395.1. Classification (NCBI taxonomy): domain Eukaryota; kingdom Metazoa; phylum Chordata; class Mammalia; order Pholidota; family Manidae; genus Manis; species Manis pentadactyla. The sequence continues at coordinate 46,010,700 of NC_080026.1, read as the reverse complement.
GGGTCCCCTTGGGGCCATGCAGAAACTGGGAGAGTAGCTGTGGCCTAGCCCCTCCTCTGGCTGAGCTGAAGCATTTGGATCAGGGACAGAAGGCACTGAGTTAGCCAGTTCGTGAGGCCCTTCTGGCCCCCAGCATCTAGAGTTCTGTATTTCAGTCCACCACTGATCTCATAGGAAAAGAAGTTCTGATTTGTCCTGGGCCTGCCCTAGTGAGGCCACCTGATGGTAACAGTGTGTGCCTCTTCTCTGGTGCCAAGTAAAACCATGCTTTCCATAACCAACCCTCTGTCACCAACAGATTAGGGTCAACAACAAGAGCTACTCTGAGGCAGAAATGCTGCAAACACACAAAAATGGGCAGCAACTGTGAGAAGCCAAGGACATGCCCCACTGTGCTGGCAGTCTACTCATCCATCTGTCTCCTTCAGACTGGGTCTGGTTCAACTTTGTGCCCAAACCAAGAACAGGGACCCAGGAAGTGCCCAGTGGCAGAATAGTCTACCTGTGAGTGTCTCTCCTAAAGGTTTCAAGTTGACTCTGGATTCAGTGAGACTGAATATAACAACTGAATGTTTTAGGGGTAAAAGGTCTTACATCATTTTATTCTTGTGATGACAGGTCAAGCATTAGAATCACATCCACCTCCAGGGCAGTCTGCATGTGGTAAGATCATCTCTGGCACCACAGCCCAGAGCACTGGGTGGAACTCTATATAGTCAATAACATCTCATTGCCAACACAAGTGCAAGCATGCACCTGCAAGCACTGCACATGCACAGAACACAAGTATAGTAGGGTCAGGTGAGGATCCTGGCAATGGGAATTTCCATATTCTCTACACTCCACCCCTCTGGCATTCTCACCTGACAGTCTACATACCCTCAAGTCTTCCATGATAGTTCCTGTACAAGAAAGCTGGAACATTGTAACCAAACTCCACAACAAAAACAAAGGCTACAACAATATATAAATAACAGAAATTATGATAATAGTCATCCTCAAGCCTGAGGAGATTGATTGCCACCAAGTGGGCATTCCAGCTGTATCCAAACTAGTTCTACTCAGATAAGTCCATGACTCGCACTTTCTGTGAACTCCCTGTAAGCAGCAGTTTTTGCTAGGGCATGTGCCCAATCCACACAGACATTAAAAGAGATTAACCTCAAGGGTGATAAGTCACATGCTTTAGAGACATCAACATAGGCAAATCTTGTCCATATTAGTTTGGATGCATGCAAGAGAGTAGTCCTGTGATAGGACCATAGCAGGAGGGGGATTCCCATCCATGTCTAGTACACCATACCTTTATCCCTCTCCCTGTAGGGGTTACAGAGGGGTTTATGTACACTAGAGATGCATGCAGTGGCCATAAGGACAAAACAAAACTCCCTAGTTGTCGGGAGCCGCAGGCCATAGAAACAATGGTCTCGCCCTTTTGGCCTAGGGCTCTATTTTCTCAAGCCTGCCCTGTTTACGAAAGATCAATTGACCCAGCTTGCGATTAGACAGCTGGGATAGAGATTAAGCAGCTGCCATGATAACATCTCCTCCTTAGTAAAACATTCTGTCTTTTCTCAGTAATCCCCCACCCATGATCTTTTCCAGAGAACATTTTTCAGTTAGGTATCCTAGCAACCTAGATAATCCTTGCCACTTCAGCTGGGGCTGTTTCCCCCTCCTAGCTCCTATATAATCTACCTTGTAAGAATAAACTTTGAGACCTTGATCAGACTTTCAACTTGGTCTCCTTCTTTGTGTCTGGTTTGTCTCTCATCCAGGTTAACTACCCCTCGAGCCCTTGTTGAACTCCCTGCCGGCTGGGGCAAGTGGCGCCCAATGTGGGGCTCAAGGTACGAAGCCTGATCTGGACGTCGCTCATATGGATGGCCGTCCTTCTTTCCTTGGATCACCACCCCACTGGTGAGTGAAGATCCGCATGAAGATCACCACAGGAGTACCCGCCTGTGACACAGATCGATAAAGGTAAGGAAAACGACGCAATCATGGGGCAAACACTAAATAAGCATGAGTTATTTGTTAAGGGACTTAAGGCTTCTCTCAAGACATGAGGAATACGGGTTAAGAAAAAAGATTTAGTTAAATTCTTTATCTTGCTAGAGGATGTCTGCCCATGGTTCCCCCAGGAAGGAACTATAGATGAAAAACAGTGGCGCCAAGTTGGCGACTGCCTGAATGATTATTATCATTCCTTTGGCCCTGAGAAGGTCCCAGTACAGGCATTTTCTTATTGGAATCTCATAAATGATGTGTTGCAGGTCTGCCACTGTCACCAGGTGTTTCAAAGATTGTTGACAATAGTGAAAATTATCTGAAGGGAAAGTTTAAAACCAGTCAGACTTCTCTCGCCAAAAAGGAGGTCCCCGAGGACCTTCGTCCCTCCTCCCCAGCCTCTAATTGTCCCTCTGTCTCCATTCCCATGCCCGAGGTTAATAATGATCCACTGTCTAGCAGCTCCCCCCAAAATCTATTTACCCAGTCCTGTCCGGTCTCAAGTCCAACAGCCCTGATGATGATCCCCTTTCCCCTGAAGAGGAGGCCAAATTAAAAGACGCCACTGCTAAGCACCATAACCTTGATTGGCCCCCTCAAGCACCTTTAGGTGCAGGTCCACCACCCTATAACATACCACCCCCTTTCTGTACTCAACCCGATCTAGAAGAAATAACTAGACAAGCCACTGTTAAACTCTCTTGGGAGGCGCAGTCCCTTAAGGCACTGCTTCAGATCAAAACGGAGAGATCCCAATTGCTTAGGCAATTACGTGACTTTGACTTAGAAATAAGCTCCCACCCTGTCCCCCTGTTCAGAAAATAAAAGTAAGCTCCCCCTCTGCTCCCCCCGTTCAGCAAGTTAACACCAAAAATAAAACCCTTCATGTCTTCCCAGTGACCCGATCCCAAACTAGACCGACCGAGGGAGAACCAACTGAGGGAGAGTCAAATGAGGCTGAACCATGAGAATCAGAAGGGGGAGATACAGAAGCAGAAGAGCCTATAGCCCAGCTTGAGTCAGAAAACACTGAGGGAGAGGACGAGAATGCAACTTCAACCATTAGGACTCAGCGGTACCACCGCCTTAAATTTAAAAATATAAAAGACTTAAAGAATGCTGTTTCCTCATATGGCCCTGTTGCCCCCTTTAATATTTCATTGTTAGAGTCTCTAAGCGAAGACTGGCTTACAGTTAATGATTAGGGCATGTTAACTAAAGCCACCTTAACAAGAGGTGACTTTCTCTTATGGAAAGCTGATTACACTGAAAGATGCCAGGGTACTGCCTGCCGCAATATGGCTGCCGGCGGTCCTTCCAAATCCTGGACATTAGACAAACTTCTGGGCAATCTCCCCTATGACACAAATGAAAAACAGGCTAAGTTTTCTCCAGGCTTACTCACACAAATCCAACATGCAGCCCTTAAGGCCTGGAAGAGCCTCCCTTCTAAAGGGTCGGCCGTCACCTCTCTTGCCAAGGTTAGACAGGGACCGCAGGAACCTTACAGTGAATTCATAGGCCGCCTTACAGAGGCTGCTGAATACCTCATGGGAAGGGAGGAAACAGATAATGAATACATTAAACATCTTGCTTTTGAAAATGCTAACTCAGCTTGTCAAGCGGCTATGCGTCCCCATCGCCGCGGCAAAAATGTCTCTGATTTTATAAAACTTTGTGCCGATGTTGACCCAACCTCTCGCAATATTGGAATAGCCAGAGGAGCAGCTCTTAAAGATTTTACTCAGGGATCCAGGCCCAAGTCTTGCTTTAATTGCAAGCAACCAGGTCATTTTTCAAGAGAGTGCACAGCCCCTAGGACCGAATGATCGCTCCCATCATCCCTGTGCCCGCAATGCAAACAGGATAAGCATTGGGCCTCCGAATGCCGCTCCAAGGCTGATATACAGGGTAACCCTCTGCTTTCTGAACAGGGAAAGTTGAAACGGGGTCCACCCCAGGGCCCCAAAACCTACCCGGGACAGAATCCTGGGGTTGTCAGGTTCGTCCCCCAGTCAGTCCAAAATCCAGCGTCACTATCCTCTCCCAAGCAACCGCTGGTAGTGCAGGAGTGGACCTCTGCTCCACCTCCCAGTCAATATTGACCCCAGAAATGGGAACTCAAATTCTTTCTACGGGGATTTTTGGCCCTTTGCCACAAGGCACCTTTGGTCTTATTCTGGGTCGTGCCAGCTCCACTATTCAGGGCCTCACTATTTCACCAGGAGTCATTGACAATGATTATACTGGAGAAATTAAACTTATGGCTACAACCTTTCAGGGACCAATTACCATTTCCCCTGGCCAACGGATTGCTCAATTAATATTACTCCCTCTTGATAATAAAAATCCTTGCTATAAGCAAACGAGAGGCCCCCATGGGTTTGGATCATCAGATGTTTACTGGACACAAGAGATCACTCAAAAAAGACCCCTTCTTAGGTTAAAATTAAAAGGAAAAGCCTTTGAAGGCCTTGTAGATACTGGTGCGGATGCCACAATTATTTCCAGTAAGGATTGGCCTTCATCTTGGCCTCTCACCACTTCCATGACTCGCCTTAGAGGTATTGGACAGACCTCCAACCCCCTACAAAGCTCTGAAGTTATTCAATGGGAAGATGAAGAAGGCAATCACGGTACTGTCCAGTCCTACATGGTTGCAGGCCTACCTATCAACCTCTGGGGCAGAGATATCCTCTCTTAAGTGAAGCTCATTATGTGCAGCCCTAATGAACTAGTCACTCACCAGATGCTCAATCAAGGCTTTCGCCCTGGGCAAGGGTTGGGCAAACACTCTCAGGGCTCAAAAGAGCCGGTCCCGGTCACCATAAAAACTGATCGTGCTGGAATTGGCTATGAAAATTTACCCTAACGGCCATTGACATACCTGTACCCCATGCAGATAAAATATCCTGGAAAACAACAGAGCCTTGTATGGGTTGATCAATGGCCCTTAACTTCTGAAAAACTGGCTGCAGCCACAATGTTAGTACAGGAACAACTTGCTGCAGGCCATATCGAACCTACCACCTCCCCCTGGAATACTCCTATTTTTGTCATAAAGAAAAAATCAGGAAAATTGAGGTTACTTCTAGACTTTAGAGAAATTAATAAAGCTATGATACCTATGGGGGCCCTTCAACCAGGCCTCCCCACTCCTGTGGCGATTCCTGCAGGATACTGTAAAATCATTATTGACCTAAAAGTTTGCTTTTTCACAATCCCCCTACATCCTAAAGACCGCAAGCATTTTGCATTTAGTTTGCCGGTGATTAATTTTAAAGGCCCTATGCCAAGATTCCAATGGAAAGTTCTGCCCCAAGGAATGGCAAACAGCCCTTTGCTGTGCCAAAAATTTGTAGCTCAAATTATAGACACATTTAGACAAAGATGGCCTTCTACATATTTAATTCATTACATGGACGACATCCTCATGGCTGGTCCTAACCCCACTGAACTCCTTGCTTATTCCCAAGAGCTTTCTAGGGCCCTTACCAGAGCTGGTCTTCAGATAGCCCCCAATAAAATTCCATTAAAACCCCCTTACTTGTTTTTAGTCTTTGAACTCTTTCATAATAAGATTCTTTCACAAAAGGTTCAACTTAGAACCGATTGCTAAAAAACTTTAAATGATTTTCAAAAACTTCTAGGAGATATTAATTGGCTCAGGCCTTATCTCAAGCTAACTACTGGAGAGCTTAAACCGTTGTTTGATATTCTTAAAGGGGACCCAGATTATACTTCCAGTCGCTCATTAACAGCCCCCGCCCTAGAAGCCCTAAAGGCAGTGGAAGCCGCAATTCTAAACCAAAGGGTCACCTTTATCTCTTATGAGAAGCCTCTTCTCCTAGTCATTTGTGCTACTGATTTTACACCCACCGGAGTGTTCTGGCAAGAGGGGCACCTTTTTTGGGTCCATTTACCTGCCTCACCACCCAAAGTCCTTATCCCCTATACCTCCTGGGTGGCTGAGCTGATAAAAATCAGGCGTGACCACAGCAGGAAAATATTCAGTAAAGACGCCGACAAAATTGTCCTACCCTATTCCCCTACCCAAATCCAGTGGTTGATAGAGAATGACGATGAATGGGCAACATCCTGCACCTCTTTCCAGGGAGCCCTTGACAATCATTACCCTGCTAACAAGCTTCTCCATTTTCTAAGGACCCAACCATTTGTTTTCCCTACATTGACCTCCTCCCAAACCCTTCGTCATGCCCCCCTAGTTTTCACCGATGGCTCCTCCAACAGAGTGGCAGCCTTCACCATAGATAATCAAACCACTTCCCTATAATCCCCATTCCACTACGCTCAATTGGTTGAACTCTTTTCTGTTTTACAAGTTTTTCAACAACTCCCAAATACTCCATTTAACCTATACACTGACAGTGCTTATATTGCTCAATCCAGTCCCCTTTTAGAGACCGTGCCCTATATAAAACCCACTACAAACGCCACCCCTCTGTTTTTTTCCATCCAGCAGTGCATACATTCCAGGAAACATCCCTTTTATATAAGCCATATTCGTGCCCATTCTGGTCTTCCTGGACCTCTAGCCACAGGCAATGCTGTGACTGATAAAGCTACCCAACTTGCCCTTCTCGCTGAGCTTGATCCTGTGGCTCAAGCCAAAGAAACTCACTCTTTACACCACCTTAATGCTCAAACCTTACGTCTTCTTTTTAAAATTACTAGAGAACAAGCCCGTCAGATTGTTAAACAACGTGCAAATTGTGTCACTCTCCTGCCTGTTCCTCACTTGGGTGTGAACCCTACGGGCCTAGTTCCCAATGAGATCTGGCAAATGGATGTAACACATGTCCCCTCATTCGGAAATATTAAATATCTTCATGTTACTGTAGATACCTTTAGTGGATTTATTTTTGCCAGCCTCCATGTTGGAGAGGCTTCAAAAAATGTTATTGCTCATGTACTCAATTGTCTTAGTGTCATGGGAAAACCCGAGATTATCAAGACTGATAATGGTCCTGGATATACTGGAAAAAAATTCCAAGAATTTTGTCGCCAATTACAAATTAAGCATGTTACAGGCATACCATACAATCCCCAAGGTCAAGGGATTGTCGAACGAGCCCATCTAACTATTAAACATACCTTCCACAAATTAAAATGGGAGATTTATATCCCATGAAAGACTCTCCAAGAAATATTCTTCATCATGCCTTGTTTATTCTTAATTTTCTAACTTTGGACGCTCATGGCAAATCTGCAGCTGATCACCTTTGGCACCCACAAACTGATAAAAACTATGCCACTGTCATGTGGAGAGACCCCCTCACTTCCCATTGGAATGACCCCGACCTCATACTCATATGGGGCCGGGGATCTGCCTGTGTTTTCATCACCAAAGAAGGAGCTGCTCGCTGGCTGCCAGAGCGTTTGATTAAACCAATAGATTTACCAGAAGATTTTTAAAAATCTTATCCAACTGTTCAGGGTGGTGACACCCCCTGAGACATCCTTTTTCTTCTTCTCTCCATAGATTCTGGCCGCCGGTTTAGTCCTTGCCTTTATCTTAGGCATAGGACTCGCCACCTCCACCCCTCCCCAGTGGACCCTTGTACAGCAGACTATTCTTGTTACCACTTACTGGATCCTTGTTGGCACCTTCGCACTTCTTAACTGCACCTTATAAAAAGATGAAGCCCATCAACTCTCACGTTTTCACCTTCTTCGCGGTAAGTATACTATTCCCTCTCTATTGTCAGGGGGGGTTTTCAATCACCCCCTAACAAAGAACAGATCTATGTGCAGCTATTTGGACAACCATGCGATTGTAAGGGAGGAATACAGGATTTAGAACCCAATATAGAAGGACATAAACAAGTAACACCTCAAGGGACAAAATACTTAGCTGGACCCCAATCGACCACCCAAGGACCCATAGATTGTCAGGATAAGACAGCATATCTCGCAGCAGATATCTCTGCAGGAGGATATTCCTCTAGCAGAGGATGGAAACAACTCTCTTGGAAATGCATTAAAAAGCCTTCCGTAACACCAACTGCTGACGAGAAATCAATACCCTGTAATTGCAATGCCACTGGCACTTTTACGGTCCAAGATCAAATGCATAGTAGTTGCTATGACTCTGTCCAGAGCTGTCATCATAAAAACCAGACTTATCTGACAGCCATTCTAAAGACCACCCGCCGAGGCACTGTACAAACCCATTCCCATAACTCACCACTTTCAGCTAGTTGTGCAGGGACGCCAGGAAAACCTGTTTGTTGGAAGGTTTTGTCACCTATTCATGTGTCCGATGGAGGAGGTCCATCGGATAGGGCCCGTGAACAACTCGTGCAACAGCGTATAGAGCAACTCATAGAATATATATATCCTTCCTTAAAATGTCACCCCCTGGCTCTCCCAAAATCCAGAGGAATCGATCTTAATTCACCCATGAACAACTTGCTTAAAGAAACTCACAAACTCCTTAATCTTACCAACCCTGACCTTGCGTCCGATTGTTGGCTTTGTCTGCCTTGGGGAACAACCATGCCTCTGGCTATTCTCACACCCAGTGTCACACAAAATCTCCAAAATAAGAACCATTGCTCACTTTCCTCTCCTTTTAAAGTGCAACCAGTATCACTAGATAACATAACCTGCTTGTACCAGAGATTTCAAAATAATTCCTATGATATTGACCTAGGGAACATTACTTTTGGCCACTGCTCAGAAATTCTTGTCACTAACGTTATAAACAGTGTTCTATGCCCCCCCAAAGACCAAATCTTTGTTTGTGGGACTAACATGGCATACACCTCTCTACCCACCAACTGGACAGGGCAGTGCACCACTGCTAGCCCTTTACCTGATATATCCTTAGTTGACGGAAAGGAACCAGTCCCTTTGCCAACCTTTGATTACTACCCCATAAGGCATAAAAGAGCAGTTACTGTCCTTCCTCTGTTAATCGCTCTTGGAGTCACAGGCAGTCTGGCAACCAGTACTGCAGGAATGGTTGTTGCCATACACAAATATAATCAACTATCCCATCAATTAATTAATGATATTGAGGCTGTTTCAGGAACCTTACAAGATCTTCAAGACCAAATAAATTCCCTTGCAGAAGTAGTCTTACAGAACAGGCATGGCCTAGACCTTCTCACCGCGGAACAAGGCAGCATCTGCTTAGCCTTAGAAGAGAAATGCTGCTTCTACGCAAACAAGTCCGGAGTAGTTCGTGACAAAATAAAAAGACTGCAAGAAGATCTCATGCAAAGAAAGAAAAAACTGTTTGAAAATCCCCTATGGACTGGGATGAGTGGGTTTCTTCCTTATCTTCTCCCTGTACTAGGACGCTTCCTTGGTCTCATGCTTGTGCTCTCCCTTGGCCCTTGGGCCTTCCAGAGAATTACCACCTTCATTAGAGAACAAATCAATACTGCCCTTGGCAGACAGCTACAAGTCCACTATCACCGGCTTGACCTGGCGGACCAAGGCTATGATGTGCCAGATGACTCCCCTCCTTTAGAAGCTGCATAGGATTCAGACCTATGCATGTCGGCTCACAATAATGTGAGTGCTATATGGGCACCAATGTAGGTGGGAAGCTAAGCATCGCAAGGGAAGGTCCACGAACCGCCTCTGAATTCCCTGAGAGTAAAACCTGGCTTGCATGGAGGTTGGTATCTAAAATAAATACGCCCTTCCTCCCCTCCACAAAAGATACCAAGGGCCAAGATTGACCCCCATCAATGGGGAGTCTCGGAGGAGCCAGGTCACTACTCCCCCAATTGGTTAATGCCCACCGCTAAATAGCGGGCCTCCCCTTCTTTTGTATAAAAGAAGGGAGGAGATGTCGGGAGCCATAGGCCATAGAAACAATGGTCTCGCCCTTTTCACCTAGGCCTCTAGTTTCTCAAGCCTGCCCCGTTTACAAAAGATCAATTGACCCAGATTGCGATTAGACCGCTGGGATAGAGATTAAGCAGCTGCCGTGATAACATCTCCTCCTTAGCAAAACATTCTCTTTCCTCAGTAATCCCCCACCCATGATCTTTTCCAGAGAACATTCTTCAGTTAGGTATCCTAGCAACCTAGATAATCCTTGCCACTTCAGCTGGGGCTGTTTCCCCCTCCTAGCTCCTATATAATCTACCTTGTAAGAATAAACTTTGAGACCTTGATCAGTCTTTCGACTTGGTCTCCTTCTTTGTGTCTGGTTTGTCTCTCGTCCAGGTTAACTACCCCTCGAGCCCTTGTTGAACTCCCCACCGGCCGGGGCACCTAGTAATATGCTCTCACGTTCCAGCCATTTAGGGTACAATACTGTGATCTGTGGGAGCCACTCTGCTGTTACTCCAGGAATACATAGGAGGCCAGCCTCCAGGCCTTGTCCCCAAGTTGCCAGGATGGCCAGCCATCATTTGTCCATGTGTCAAAACATCCAAGGCCATATCCACTGAATGGAGCCTCCAGTTTGCTGTGGGACTTGGTTGCACAATGTACTCCTGCCAGGCTCTGCTAACTTCTTCAAAGGTCAAGGCAGGCCCCACCAGTGGGCTAAAACCCATACAGTCTTCTGCTCTGAGGCAGGCTTTCCTTCTTGGCAATGTACCTGGGCCAATTTGTCTGCTTCATCATTTCTTTAGGATTCCAGGGGCAAATCGCCTGTGCTCCTTCTGAGAGTTGTGACCAGAATATAAAGGGTTGACAAGTTCATTAAAGCTACTGCCAGAGGCCCCAGCCATTACAATCTTCAGTCACATGAACATCCAACTCACAGGGCCTTGATGGGTCTATCACACTCAAGGCCAGCGCAGACAGCTTTGACTGCCTGCTTTGCAGTGGCAAAGGCAAATGCACATGTTTCATCCCAGTCCCACCTGATACCCTTTCATTCCAAATGGTATAAGGGCCTCAAAACTTGTGCCAAATGCAGGATAAGCACTCTCCAGTAGCCTAAAAGACCCAACACCTCTTGCAATAATGCCACAGTTGTAGGGTTAGGGAAGGCCCAGACTTCATCTATTGCTGCTTCTGGGATAACTTTAGTTTTACTCAATCAGATGACCCTCAAGAACTTTACTGACAAATCAGTTCCCTGAGCCTTGGTGCTGTTCAGAACCCATCCTTTCTCCTGTAGATATTGCAGTGGTCTAGGTGCTGCCCCTTCTAGATCTGAAAGAGAATCCAATGTGAGCATGACATTATCAATATAATGGTACAGCCACACTGTTGGAAGTTTCTCCCATGCTGCCAAGTCCTGGGCTACAAGTCCATGACAGATGGTGGGGCTGTGGAGGTATCCCTGTGGAAAGATGGTGAAAGTCCATTGTTGTCCTTCCCATGTGAAGGCAAGCTCTTCCTGACTTTTCTGCTCAATGTCAATGGAAAAGAAGGCATTAGCAAGGTCCATCACATAATGGTATGTTCCTAGTTCATGGCAGAGGGTGTCCATCAGGTCTGCAATAGAGGAGACGGCAGAGAGGGTATGACTTTATTCAGTTCTCTGTAATCCAAGTTCATATGCCAGGAGCCATCTGGCTTTCTTACTGGCTACACTGGGGAATTGAAAGGACTTTGAGTGGGCTTTATAATGCCCACCTTTTCCAGCACCTGGAGGGTTTCTCTAACTTCTTTATGCCCTCCAGGCAATTTGTATTGCTTGGTAATAGTCACCTGCTGAGGCACATGCAAAGCTACAAGTGAGTCCTTAGCCTTTCCCCTCAGAACTGCCTTCACATGTATCCTCAGTCTGAACTCACCTGCAGTGCTCTGCAACCAAAGATAGATATCTGAAAGATATCTATCCCGAAAATATATTTGGGGATGGTTGGGATATACACAGTATAGTCCTTTGGGGGTAGATGCCCTATTGCCAATGGGATACAGGCTTGTTTCACTCTCATAGCCTTACTCCTGTATCCATCTATAACAGCAGGGGTTCCTGGAAACTGCTCAGAGTTGCCATAAATCAGTGAGCACTCATCTCCTCTGTCTACAAGAGCCAGGACACATTGTACATTCACTGGGGAGCGATGAATTGATATTTCAACATGTGGCCTCAAGTCCTCACCCAGTCTTCCAAGGTGGGTGCCTTGACCCTTCCTTCAGGCAAACTGTATCACCCAGTTGTCTTCCTGTGAGGATCCAGATGGGATCTGCATACTCTCCCTCAGGAAGTCCTGCCGGTTCATGGGTCAGACTTGTGGCTTTGTCTTCAGCTTCCATTTCTTGATCCTTGCCTTAGCCAGTAGCTGAAACTGCTGCTTCAGCTTCAGTTACTGCCACAGCTCCAGTAAAATTTTATTTGACTTCTCATCCAATTTCTCTCTGTCTGCTCCTGCCTTCATCAAATCAACCTACATCTGGGTCCTTGTGACCTTCACAGGGACCTTTAAATTCTTCCACTGAAAGCAGACCATACTCCCTTCCTTGTTCACATTGTTTCAGCCTCTCCCAAATCTGTCACAGTGTGGGTAAACTCATTTATGGGCTGCCCTAAGGAGATGGCCGCTAGGGGCCCCAAAAGGGACAATGGAGCTGTTTTCAGAACCATATCCCTCATCCTTGTGGTAAATTGGCTCCTCATCTGAGCCATGATTTCCTGGGTTATAAATGACATTTTTCATGCCCAACTCCCCTAACACCTGTTGGAGCTTGGCACATGTCTGCCATTAAGTGGGGAAAGATGGTAAATCACTCTGATTGGGCCATATGGTATGAAGTGTGGCCATTAGGCAGAGGAGGGAGTGGTTTTCTAAGGCTGGTATGCATTTTATAATCACTGCTGCAGGGCAGGATGAGTTGTCATGAAATCCAGCTGGCCCATTTCTAACCCAGACAAAATAAATCCATCCACCCCTACTTCCTGAGGTGCAGGAGCCAGGCTGACATGGACTCCAAGGGTTTCTACTGAAACCAGGAGCCCAAATCCACCAGCTCTGCCTGAGTATAGGGTCAGAGCATGGAGTGCTCCACGACCTGTGGAGGAGGTTGCACCTCTCCCAGAGGAACACATGGTTGCTATGTCTTTATTTTCTTAACTACAACTAGGTGGGGTTGGTGCCTCTAGTACAACCTCCACTCCCTTGTCCTCATCTGACATATATTCCACCATTTCCTGAGCTGACAGCACCACTACATCATTTACTTCCCCAGCAGCACCTCACAGCCTGCATTCTCATGTTACCATAACATCCTTTACCCCCTCCGCAGCACCTCACAGTGATGCCATCTCAGTCATCAACAAATTTTTCACCTCCTCCATGGCATCTTGCAGCCTGTGTTCTTGTGCTACCTCTTCTCTTGCTTCTCACAGGACTACGTCCTTCTCCCTTTATTGCCTTTCTTACTACTATGAGAACTAGCCAACCCCGTGTTTCCCACCACCTCACATGCACTTTGTTTCTTTAAAGAATTGCCTATTTTGAAGAGGACCTCCTCTACTGTCTCAGGCATCACCTCCACCTCCCTCAGGGCCCACTCCTCTAGGAGGCCAGCCACCTCAGACCACAGGCCCACTGGGGGATACTCTGGTTTCTCCCTATTCACAGGGGTAGCCCGCTGAAGTATCACTTCCATGAGGATCTCTTGTTCCATTTTTCAGTCTGTAGCGAATCCTGCTGACTAGACCAAATGTCTTACCTGAGGGTTTCAACCTGAGCAAGTTTATTCTGGATTCTGTGAGACCAAATAACAATGGAACATTTTTGGTGTAAAAGGTCTTATACCAAGGTTTATTCTTATGATGGAGGTCTAGTGCTAGAATCACATCCACCTCCAGGGAAGTCTACATGCTATAAGTCCATCTCTGCCACCACAGCCCCAGAGCTCTGGGTGGAGCTCATTATATACAGTCGATTACAGCTCATTGCCAACACGTGTGCAAGAATGTGCCTTCTAGCATTGCATGTGCACAGTGGGCAAGTATATTTGGGTCAGGTGAGGACTCTGGCCATGGTAACTTCCATTTTCCTTACAGCAAGAGACCAAGGACAGTGTAAGTGGGAGAAATGCCTGGTCAGCTAGCAAGGAAGGAATAAAGCAAAGGTAGAAATTATGATGCCACCACAGAGGTTCTGGAGCCCTAAGATTCGGAACACTGAAGACCCATATGCTGAGAAAGCATTCAGAAACAGAGAAAGGACTGGTAACTGTGCTTTGTTTTTGCAGCACGGTGTTATAATGACCTCACATTCATTGCAGCACGGTAACCTTGGGTGTTAGCCCCCATGTTTCCATGAGTTTACTGCCTCTCCTCATTATCACCCTGTGATTTGATGGAGTTTCACCAGCCTGAGGTCCTGCAGGTGGCCACAAGACTCTGACCATGGCACAGGCAGTTGCTGAATGGGAGCATCCTTTACGACTCCTTCTAGGATGATTGGGGATAAGCCCTCTTCCCATGGGACCTCAACCCCCAGTATCCAATCCTGGAGTTGTTGGTGACACATTCATCACCACAGGGAACTCCAGCTGGAGTTAAGGCCAATCCTAAAAAAAGCTGAGCCATGATGGAAGGACACTTGCTTGAACCCCTTGACCTAGCCAAGCCCACCATCCCCTGGACTCTGCAGTAAGGGGTACCCGTATTTTCCTTTCCCCCATAAACCAGTCTGAATTAGGTTACTGTCACAGACAAAAATGTGCTAGTATAAGCAACAGATTTTTTTAAACTGGGAGATTTGAAACAATTGCAGGCTTAAAGGAGTAAAGTCTTATCATACCAAATAGCACTGGAAATTACACCATCAGAGATGAGCTCAAGAGCAGGCCTGGGACAGAAGCATGCCTCCAAAGTCATACCTGATCCTGCCATCTGACGTGGTCAATGTCCAGGGCTGCAGTGGGTGAAGATCATTCCTCTCATCCCAGTGAACTCAGGAAACTGAAACCTCAACGCTTATCTCTTGTTAACAGGTGTAATACTTCAAACAGTGCTCCCAAAAGTTTCAGCAAGCTGACAGCAAGGGCTCTTAGAACCTGTGAGGGGTGGTTGACACCTGTTTAGCTAGTAAAATGCAAGGAGGCCCATACATCCTCTCGCCAGCCCCAGTGTGGCCAATGGGGGAGACCCCACCCCCCATTTATATTGTGAACATGTCCTGAATAATTTAGCCTCTCTTTCTGGTTAAACACTACCCACAGCTGCCTGCTGTGTGGAAAAAATGGCCAACAAATCACCAAGCAGGTATGTGTCAGTGAAGAATTTCCCACTAACCAGCAGGGATGTTGACCCTTCATTTTAATAGCCTGGGGATGGGAGGCCATAAAAGTCACTTGTGCAGAGAGTGTGGGGTTGCAAATAATTGTTTCTCCCAGATGCTACATGTGTCAGGAAGCAAGGGCTTTCTCTGGTGTTATAATGACCTCACATTCATTCAGCAGGCAGCACAGGACTATTGGCAAAGTTTTTGTTTGTTTTTCCTTCCAAAAGTGATATTTTCAGAGAAGATTAAAAATATATTGTGCTTTCCAGCACAGTGAAGCTTCCCCTGTGTTCCTCAGAAACAAAACAGACTTTAATTTCACTTCATTTATGGCACTTGCTGGAGAAGGTTGGTGTTACTTAAACTATATACCAGGTACTGGGAGAAATTTTAATATACTTATGTCATATATGGATCCATAAAACATATACATGTGGATTTCACCCCCAGACATAGAAATGACAAAATTTTAAATTTAAGTAAGGAACAAAACTGTGTACTGATGTTCCTTCTCTTGGTGTTCTAAAAGCACTTGTTATCTTTGTCCCTCATTTTTAATCAGCTTTATTGGAATATATTTTACATACAACAAAAAAAATTTTTTTTAATTAAAATATATAGTTGAATGAGTTTGGACAAATGTATACACTTGTGCAACCAGCACCACAATCAAGATACAGAATATTTCCAGCACCCCACAAGTTCTCTCATGCCTTTTGCTGTCAATCTCTTTCCAGTACTCTGGTCCTGACAACCCAGGTCTCATTTCTGACCCCGTCATTTACTGTGCTGTATCATATGAATGTAATCATACAGCAAGTGCTCATTTTTGTCTGTTTCTTTCACAGAATATAGTGCATTCAGGACCATCCATGTGCCAATAGTTTGTCCTTTAGTTCTGCATTGTATCCTGCTGCATGAATACAGCTTGTCCCTTCACCAGCTAATGAGCACTGGGATTGTTTCCAGTTTTATACTATCAGTAATAAAGCTCCTCTAAACATTCATGTACAAGCCGTTGAATGAACATATGTTCTCATTTTTTTGGGTAAATACCTAGCAGTAGGATCCGGGTTATATGGTAAATACATTTTAACTTTATAGGAACTTACCAAACAGTTTCCAAGGCAGTTTTGTATTTCCAACAGCACTGTATGAGATTTCTAATGGCTGTTTTGTTTGTTTGTTCATGTGTTTGATTTTTAGATTCTATACATAAGTGAAGCCATATGGTACTCATCTTTCTCTGTTCTGACTTATTTTACTTAGCGTCATGCCCTCTATGTCCCTTCAGGTTGTCACAAACAGCAAGATCTTCTTAATGGCTGAATACCATTCCACTGTATAAATGTACCACATCTTTATCCACTCATCTATCAGCAGACATTTAGGCTGCTTCCATATTTTGGCTACTTTAAATAATGCTGCAATAAACATAAGAGTGCACATATCTTTTCAGGTTAGTGCTTTTGTTTTCTTTGGGAAAATTCCCAGAAATGGAATTGCTAGGTCAGTAGTTCATTCTTTTTAATTGTTAAAAGTTTGTTCCAGTTTGTTTACCAGTTGGTGAAAGTTTGGGTTGTTTCTAGTGCTTGTCTCTTATGATAAAACTTCTGTGAAAAACAAGTATTAGCCTTTGTGTGAACATGTTTTCATTTGTCTTCAGAAAATATCCAGGAGTATGATTGCTGAGTCAAATGGTATGTTTAATTTTTTAAGAAACTGCCATTTTTTCCCAAGTGGCCATTTTGCATTCCCACTGAAAATGTATGAAAATTCCAGTTCCTCCACATCTGTGTCAGTTCTTGGTATATCAGCCTTCTTAATTTTAGCCATTTCAGCTTGTGCTTTACTAAAAATCACTCTTCCCACAGGAAGGAAAACAAGTTGAAAAGAACAAAAGACCGGTTAGTAGTAGTCTAGGTTTAGAGAGAGTTGAAACCTTCTGTCCCACTTTCACACCAATAGACAGGCTTCAGAAGAGGGGTAGTGAAGAAGAATTTACCTCAGGATGTACTGACACACTGAGGACACATGGACTTGACCAGGATTGAACAGTGAGTTGCAGCAGAGCCAGACAGAGATGCCTTGGGGACTGGGGTCTCTACCCGTAGAGAGGGAGGGGCCGAGGCAAGGAGATGATGAAGTAAGTCCTCACAGGAAGCAACATATAAGTAATGGTTAGTTATCTTTTAAAATAATTCCATGTTACAACAGCACTCAAATAATTCAATGTTAATTTACAAAGTGGCAGATCTTGAATGGCGCTGTGTCTGGTCTGGGGGCAAAGACCCTCCCTTCAAGTTTCGCAAAGTTCAGTAAGTGAGTGAAGGAAACTGACCATCATTTCTAACACTGTTTCTCAGGAAACTCTCTCTGGCATCCTCTCAGATCTGATCTATTTATTTGTAGCCTCTTCCTGAGTGGGAAAGGGCAGCCACACAGCCTGCATCACCACAACTCTGCAGGACAAGGTGAACCAAGTCAGCAAGGATTGACATGGTTTCTGTCTTCTGAATTCCAGCAGGATGTGCTGCTAACGCTCAGGATCTGAGGGGCTCCATCCTCAGCCCTGTCTCCCAGAAGCCACACCAACACCTGTTTTCACCCTCCACTCTCAGAGCAGACTGAAATGGGGTCACCTGCCCAGAGTTCACTGTAAAGGGTGCCCAGCTCCCAGTTCCCCAGATCTGCAGAGAGACCAACCAGCCATAAGCATCCCCGCTGAGAAAAATGCTCACTTATTGGGAGAACAGAAAGTGGAGCTCTGGCTGAAACCACTTTGCCTTCAACAGCAGATTTTTAATCCTCTTGTCTGGTGCATGAAATCAGTTCTCAGAACACAGAGGTTGTTAATAACTGTGGGACCTTCTTCCATTCTCCAGATCAATTGGAAGAAGTCTCTGGTTACTTCCTTCTGGATGCTTCTATCATTTAGAGCTGGGAAGAGGCCTCCTCCTTGAAACCCATACGGTTTTTCTGGCTTGGGAATTACACAGTGTCTCCCAGTCCCATGCCCAACAAACCAAATCCATCAGGAGGCCTCAGCCCCTCTTGCACCTTTCCAAGCAGGCTTGGCATAGCTGGCAACCTTTGCATCCTCTGAGATGCTCCCGCTCTCTCCTGTGCAATGCAGCATGTGCCTCCTGGCTGACTCCTCACTGCCAAGTGCAGTCCCGAGTATTGACAAGGATCCATGCAGCCAGCCTGATTTAGACTGAGGTCAGTTTGAGTTGGCTCCCCTCCTTGTGGCTGGTAGAAGCCTCAGAATCAGGAGCTGGGCAGGTGCTAAGCAAGGCCCAGGTCCTTATTTGGGGGTCTTGGGAGTGGTCACTTCCCCAGCAGGTCCCATAGCAGGAGGAGTGTCAACTGTAGGGCTTCTTCCAGGGGTTACCCCCAGCTCCCCTCTTCCTCTCTCACTCTTCCTGGGGGACTGGCCATGCCTGTAGGTCTACCAGGATCTCAATTCAGGAATCTCTGCTCCTCTGACCTTCATCATCTGAGCTCCGATGGCCCATCTGCCCACTAGTCATGTCGCCAGAGGTAGCAGCTTGGCATCCTAAACCCAGCAGGGAAGAGTGGGCTAGACAGGCCCAGGATCACCTTCCTGCCGCTAGACTGTCATCTCACCTTGTAGAGACCACAAGCACACCTGCCTTGGGAGGGTTGGTGATGGTGGGGGCATAGCCCTGCCCACACGCAGTGCACAGTGAGTTCATTCTAAGTGGACCCAGGACTGACCTCATCTTCCCCACGAACCTGTGGCCCTCTACCTCCTGTCTCAGGTGATGGCATCATTGCTCTCTTAGTCACTCAGATGACTGACAAAGCAGTATTCTTGCATATCTTTCACTGGCCTAGTTTTTTTTATTATGATAAAATGTATATAACATAAAATTGACCATCTTAACTATTGCTCAGTGTGCAGTTCAGTGGCCTTGAGCACATTTGCCATTGCCGTAGTCTGTCTACAGAACTTCTTTCTCTCTCCAAAATGAAACTCTGTACCCTTCAAACATCAACTTCCCTGCTCCCCCAGCCCCTGGTGCCCACACTTCTACTTTCTGTCTGTGAATTTGACTAGTCTGGGTGCCTCAAATGAGAGGGGTCCTGTGTGTCTGACTTATTTAACTCAGCATCATGTGCTCAGAGTTCACCCTTGCTGCAGCAAATGTCAGAATTTCCTTCCTTTTTAAGGCTGAATATTATTCTAATCCTATGAAGATTTACTTCATCATCTCAGCCAAGGAGACGTTTAAAAAATCTGCTCATTGGTCTATTTTTAAAAAGGCATTTTGGAGGGCGGGGCGGAAGATGGCAGCGTGAGTAGAGCAGCAGAAATCTCCTCCCAAAACCACATATATCTATGAAAATATAACAAAGACAACCTTTCCTAGAATAAAGACCAGAGGACACAGGACAATATCCAGACCACATCCACACCTGTGAGAACCCAGCGCCTCATGAAGGGGGTAAGATACAAGCCCCGGCCGGGTGGGAGCTGAACGCCCATCCCCCCAGCTCCCGGCAGGAGAAGAATAGACAGAGTGGGAGGGAGACGGAGCACAGGGCTGCCGAACACCCAGCCCCAGCCATTCGGGCCAGAGTGCAGGGCCCTCAATACTAGGAAAACAGGGCAGCAAGAACAGTGAGCGGGCACTGGAGGCCGGGTGCCGGAGGACATAAGAAAAGCACGCGACCATTATTATTTTTTTTGCTTTTTTGCTGTTTTGTTTTGGCGAGTGCTTTTTGGAAGTCTTAAAGGGATAGGGACGACAATACTAGGGAAACAGGGCAGCAAGACCGGTGAGCAGAGGCCTGAGGCTGGCACCAGAGAATAAAGAAAAACGAGCGACCAACTTTTTTTTTTAATTAAAAAAAATTTTTTTTTTTTCTTGGTGGTCGTTGTTTTGTTTTGGCGGGTGCTTTTTGGAAGTCTTAAAGGGGCAGGGCAGGACACTTAATCCAGAGGTAGGGAATCCGGGGATCTCTGGGCACCCTAACCCCTGGGATGCAGGGAGCAGGGAGGCCCCTTACAGAGATAAATAGCCTCCCAGACGCTCCTGCTCCAACACGACTCCACCAGTTTGGAGTAGCTGCCCGAGCCAGGCCAGGCCCACAGCAACAGCGAAGATTAACTCCATAGCAGCCGGGCAGGAAGCAGAAACCCTGTCTGTGCAAAGCTGCGCAGCACAAGCCACTAGAGGTCGCTGTTCTCCAAGGAGAGGAGGGCCACAAACCAACAAGAAAGGAAGTCCTTCCAGCCATCCCTCGTCCCAGCTCTGCAAACTATTCCTATCACCATGAAAAGGCAAAGCTACAGGCAAAGATCACAGAGACAACACCAGAGAAGGAGACAGACCTAACCAGTCTTCCTGAAAAAGAATTCAAAATAAGAATCATAAACATGCTGACAGAGATGCAGAGAAATACGCAAGAGAAATGGGATGAAGTCCG
Source organism: Manis pentadactyla (assembly GCF_030020395.1). NCBI lineage: Eukaryota > Metazoa > Chordata > Mammalia > Pholidota > Manidae > Manis > Manis pentadactyla. The sequence continues at coordinate 45,990,049 of NC_080026.1, read as the reverse complement.
GAGGGAGATCACAGATGCCAGAAAGGAGATCGCAGAAATGAAACAAACTCTGGAAGGGTTTATAAGCAGAATGGATAGAATGCAAGAGGCCATTGATGGAATTGAAATCAGAGAACAGGAACGCATAGAAGCTGACATAGAGAGAGACAAAAGGATCTCCAGGAATAAAACAATATTAAGAGAACTGTGTGACCAATCCAAAAGGAACAATATCTGTATTATAGGGGTCCCAGAAGAAGAAGAGAGAGGAAAAGAGATGGAAAGTATCTTAGAAGAAATAATTGCTGAAAACTTCCCCAAACTGGGGGAGGAAATAATCGAACAGACCACAGAAATACACAGAACCCCCAACAGAAAGGATCCAAGAAGGACAATACCAAGACACATAATAATTAAAATGGCAAAGATCAAGGACAAGGAAAGAGTGTTAAAGGCAGCTAGAGAGAAAAAGGTCACCTATAAAGGGAAACCCATCAGGCTAACATCAGATTTCTCAACAGAAACCCTACAGGCTAGAAGAGAATGGCATGATATATTTAATACGATGAAACAGAAGGGCCTTGAACCAAGGATACTGTATCCAGCACGACTATCATTCAAATATGACGGTGGGATTAAACAATTCCCAGACAAACAAAAGCTGAGGGAATTTGCTTTACACAAACCACCACTACAGAATATCTTACAGGAACTGCTCTAGATGGGAGCACTCCTAGAAAGAGCACAGCACAAAACACCCAACATATGAAGAATCGAGGAGGAGGAACAAGAAGGGAGAGAAGAAAAGAATCTCCAGACAGTGTATATAACAGCTCAATAAGAGAGCTAAGTTAGACAGTAAGATACTAAAGAGGCTAACCTTGAACCTTTGGTAACCACGAATTTAAAGCCTCCAATGGCAATAAGTACATATCTTTCAATAGTCACCCTAAATGTTAATGGACTGAATGCACCAATAAAAAGACACAGAGTAACAGAATGGATAAAAAAGCAAGACCCATCTATATGCTGCTTACAAGAAACTCACCTCAAACCCAAAGACATGTACAGACTAAAAGTCAAGGAATGGAAAAACATATTTCAGGCAAACAACAGCGAGAAGAAAGCAGGGGTTACAGTACTAGTATCAGACAAAATAGACTTCAAAACAAAGAAAGTAACAAGAGATAAAGAAGGACACTACATAATGATAAAGGGCTCAGTCCAACAAGAGGATATAACCATTCTAAATATATATGCACCCAACACAGGAGCACCAGCATATGTGAAACAAATACTAACAGACCTAAAGGGGGAAATAGACTACAATGCATTCATTCTAGGAGATTTCAACACACCACTCACCCCAAAGGATAGATCCACCGGACAGAAAATAAGTAAGGACACGGAAGCACTGAACAACACAGTAGAGCAGACGGACCTAACAGACATCTATAGAACTCTACATCCAAAAGCAACAGGATATACATTCTTCTCAAGTGCACATGGAACATTCTCCAGAATAGACCACATACTAGGCCACAAAAAGAGCCTCAGAAAATTCCAAAAGATTGAAATCCTACCAACCAAGTTTTCAGAACACAAAGGCATAAAACTAGAAATAAACTGTACAAAGAAAGCAAAAAGGCTCACAAACACATGGAGGCTAAACAACACGCTCCTAAATAATCAATGGATCAATGAACAAATCAAAATGGAGATCCAGCAATATATGGAAACAAATGACAACAACAACACTATGACCCAACTTCTGTGGGACACAGCAAAAGCAGTCTTAAGAGGGAAGTATATAGCAATCCAAGCATATTTAAAAAAGGAAGAGCAATCCCAAATGAATGGTCTAATGTCACAATTATTGAAATTGGAAAAAGAAGAACAGATGAGACCTAAGGTTAGCAGAAGGAGGGACATAATAAAGATCAGAGAAGAAATAAATAAAATTGAGAAGAATAAAACAATAGCAAAAATCAATGAAACCAAGAGCTGGTTCTTCGAGAAAATAAACAAAATAGATAAACCTCTAGACAGACTTATTAAGAAGAAAAGACAGTCATCACAAATCAACAGTATCAGAAACGAGAAAGGAAAAATCACGACGGACCACACGGAAATGCAAAGAATTATTAGAGAATACTATGAAAACCTATATGCTAACAAGCTGGGAAACCTAGGAGAAATGCACAACTTCCTAGAAAAATACAACCTTCCAAGATTGACCCAGGAAGAAACAGAAAATCTAAACAGACCAATTACCAGCAACGAAATTGAAGCGGTAATCAAAAAACTACCAAAGAACAAAACCCCCGGGCCAGATGGATTTACCTCGGAATTTTATCAGACATACAGGGAAGACATAATACCCATTCTCCTTAAAGTTTTCCAAAAAATAGAGGAGGAGGGGATACTCCCAAACTCATTCTATGAAGCTAACATCACCCTAATACCAAAACCAGGCAAAGACCCCACCAAAAAAGAAAACTACAGACTAATATCCCTGATGAACGTAGATGCAAAAATACTCAACAAAATATTAGCAAACCGAATTCAAAAATACATCAAAAGGATCATACACCATGACCAAGTGAGATTCATCCCAGGGAAGCAAGGATGGTACAACATTCGAAAGTCCGTCAACATCATCCACCACATCAACAAAAAGATAGACAAAAACCACATGATCATCTCCATAGATGCTGAAAAAGCATTTGACAAAGTTCAACATCCATTAATGATAAAAACTCTCAGCAAAATGGGAATAGAGGGCAAGTACCTCAACATAATAAAGGCCATCTATGATAAACCCACAGCCAACATTATATTGAACAGCGAGAAGCTGAAAGCATTTCCGCTGAGATCGGGAACTAGACAGGGATGCCCACTCTCCCCACTGTTATTTAACATAGTACTGGAGGTCCTAGCCACGGCAATCAGACAAAATAAAAACATACAAGGAATCCAGATTGGTAAAGAAGAAGTTAAACTGTCACTATTTGCAGATGACATGATACTGTACATAAAAAACCCTAAAGACTCCACCCCAAAACTACTAGAACTGATATCGGAATACAGCAAAGTTGCAGGATACAAAGTCAACACACAGAAATCTGTGGCTTTCCTATATACTAACAATGAACCAACAGAAAGAGAAATCAGGAAAACAACTCCTTTCACAATTGCATCAAAAAAAAAAAATACCAAGGAATAAACCTAACCAAAGAAGTGAAAGACTTATACTCTGAAAACTACAAGTCACTCTTAAGAGAAATTAAAGGGGACACTAACAGATGGAAACTCATCCCATGGTCGTGGCTAGGAAGAATTAATATCGTCAAAATGGCCATCCTGCCCAAAGCAATATGCAGATTTGAAGCAATCCCTATGAAACTACCAGCAACATTCTTCAATGAACTGGAACAAATAATTCAAAAATTCATATGGAAACACCAAAGACACCGAATAGCCAAAGCAATCCTTAGAAAGAAGAATAAAGGAGGGGGAATCTCATTCCCCAATTTCAAGCTCTACTATAAAGCCATAGTAATCAAGACAATTTGGTACTGGCACAAGAGCAGAGCCACAGACCAATGGAACAGACTAGAGAATCCAGAAATTAACCCAGACATATATGGTCAATTAATATTTGATAAAGGAGCCATGGACATACAATGGCGAAATGACAGTCTCTTCAACAGGTGTTGCTGGCAAAACTGGACAGCTACATGTAGGAGAATGAAACTGGACCATTGTCTAATACAAAAGTAAACTCAAAATGGATCAAAGACCTGAATGTAAGTCATGAAACCATTTAACTCTTGGAAGAAAACTTAGGCAAAAACCTCTTAGACATAAACATGAGTGACCTCTTCTGGAACATATCTCCCCGGGCAAGGAAAACAACAGCAAAAATGAGTAAGTGGGACTATATTAAGCTGAAAAGCTTCTGTACAGCAAAAGACACCATCAATAGAACAAAAAGGATCCCTACAATATGGGAGAATATATTTGAAAATGACACATCCGATAAAGGCTTGACGTCCAGAATATATAAAGAGCTCACACGCCTCAACAAACAAAAATCAAATAACCCAATTAAAAAATGGGCAGAGGAACTGAACAGACAGTTCTCCAAAAAAGAAATACAGATGGCCAACAGACACATGAAAAGATGCTCCACATCGCTAATTATCAGAGAAATGCAAATTAAAACTACAATGAGGTATCACCTCACACCAGTAAGGATGGCTGCCATCCAAAAGACAAACAACAACAAATGTTGGCGAGGCTGTGGAGAAAGAGGAACCCTCCTACATTGCTGGTGGGAATGTAAGTTAGTTCAACCATTGTGGAAAGCAGTATGGAGGTACATCAAAATGCTCAAAACAGACTTACCATTTGACCCAGGAATTGCACTCCTAGGAATTTACCCTAAGAATGCAGCAATCAAGTATGAGAAAGATCAGTGCACCCTTATGTTTATCGCAGCACTATTTACAATAGCCAAGAATTGGAAGCAACCTAAATGTCCATCGATAGATGAATGGATAAAGAAGATGTGGTACATATACACACTGGAATACTACTCAGCCATAAGAAAAGGGCAAATCCAATCATTTACAGCAACATGGATGGAGCTGGAGGGTATTATGCTCAATGAAACAAGCCAAGTAGAGAAAGAGAAATACCAAATGATTTCACTTATCTGTGGAATATAAGAACAAATGAAAAACTGAAGGAACAAAACAGCAGCAGAATCACAGAACTCAAGAATGGACTAACAGTTACCAAAGGGAAAGGGACTGGGGAGGATGGGTGGGTAGGGAGGGATAAGGTGGGGGAGAAGTTGGGGGTATTAAGATTAACATGCATGGGGGGTAGGAGAAAAGGGAGGGCTGTACAACACAGAGAAGGCAAGTAGTGATTCTACATCATTTTGCTATGCTGATGGACAGTGACTGTAAAGGGGTTTATAGGGGAGACCTGGTATAGGGGAGAGCCTAGGAAACATAATATTCGTCATGTAAGTGTAGATTAGTGATACCAAAAACAAAACAAACAAAACAAAACAAAAAGTGCAGTTCCTGTGTGGTAACCTCCAATGAGTTCTACACAAGGGTATAAAGGGCATATAAAAGTGTAGGCAAAGGGTCTGTTTGCGTTTATACAGAAGATCAAAGCCTAATTGGGCTACCCCGTAAATGAACTAAGATACAATATGAAACAGAACTTCCAACATCAGCACTCTCTGGAAGACTCATGCCAGAAGATAATCATCAAAAAACCCCAACAAAGATCCACGCACTGCTACAGCTGAAGATGCACTCATCCCACCAGTTCCTGGACTTGCCATGGGAATGAAGGAGATATCTAAGCTGGCATGTGCATACAGTAAAACAACAAATTTGACTGGATCTATACTGTTGGAACTCAACCAAGAATTAAGAGAAGTGCAAATTGTAGCACTCCAAAATCTTACAACTACAGACTATTTACTGTTAAAAGAACATAAGGGATGTGAACATTCCCCAGGAATGGGTTGTTTTAAGTTGTCTGATTTCTCTCAGACTATTCAAGTTCAGTTGGACAATATCCACCATATCATAGATAAGTTTTCACAAATGCCTAAGGTGCCTAACTGGTTTTCTTGGTTTCACTGGAGATGGCTGGTAATTACAGATATGCTTTGGTTATGTAACTATACTCCTATTATGTTAATGTGTGTTCGCAATTTAAGTAGTAGCTTAAAACCTATACATGCTGAAGTTACTCTACAAGAAGATATGTCAAAGAAATAATAAATCTTCCCATGTTTTCTTCTGCCTGCTACTTCTATAACTTTTCTTCTTCCTTCCTAATTACAACCCTTAAATAGAATTCATGCCTCATATCAAATTTACCGAGTATCAAACTCTTCCAAGTGGTAAAGATACCTCAAGACAAATGCTGGGCATAGAAGCTACAGGGCATATATATGCAAAGAAATAAAAAGCTAACCATTTTCAAACAATAAGGCTTCTCTCTCACTTACCAACTTGACATTTCCCTGTATGGCCCCGGAAGATGACTGGTTAGCCAGAGACGGGTAAGATTCCTCAAGGGAGGAACAACCTAAGACAGGCACAGTCACAGGGGGGTCATCAGGTGAGAAATTGGGGATCAACAGAGGTGAGGCTTAGAACCTCACCCCCCCTGTTCTGGGAGAAATCTTCTGCATACGTGGATGTTTTATTGCCCTTGTCTAGCTTGGATTAACACGTAGTCTACAGGCACACACCTGATCATCTACATTTGCTCTCTTAAAACACTAAACTATGTTTTCTACCTTTACCTTGTATCTACCTACCACTTCAGCATTTTATTAAAAATAATAATAATAAAGAGAGAAATGTGGTATCCACATATAAATCAACTATAAAAACCAAATGAGTATTCATATTTGAACTGACTGTTCATAGTTCATAATGCATGAGCAAAACCAAAAGTTTCTGTGATGACTGCCCTTGTACTGTTCACTATGTATCTTATTCATTATGTAAGAATTTGTTCTCCATGTAAGAACTTGTTTGTTATGCCTCAGGAGATTGGAGACTGATGAAAATTAGGCTTGGGGTGGATTAATGATTGTGCATTGAGCATTGACTCCCCTATACAGAATTTTATTGTCGTTAACAACCATTTGATCAATAAATATGAGAGATGCCCTCACAAAAAAAAAAAAGGACAGACTTCCAATGGTAAAATAAATAAGTAACTGGGATGTAATGTATATCATAAGGAATATAGTCAAGATATTGTAACAGCTTGGTAGGGTGATAGCTGGAACCTAGAATTATGTATATAAATGTTTTATCACTGTGTTGTACACTTGAAACTAATGTAATGTAATACTGTGCATCAACTACTCTTCAATAAAAAATAATTACCTAAAAAAAAAAAAGAAGGCATTTTGGAGAGGAAATTAATGCACCCAATTTTAAAACTTACACATTATAAGAAAGTGTAGTGCAACCTGGTCTCCTCCTAGCCAAGGGCACGGTGTGCCCTCAGAACCCAGATGTTAAGTCCAGGGAGAGGAAATCCCAGGGCAAAATACCTCTAAAGACTGAAATCAGTCAAAGGGAGAAATAAACTTTAAAATCCATTTATTGCTCACAAACTGCAGTCCCAGGCCTTCTCTCTTTCCTGCTCCAGCAGACGCAAAACTGGCCCTCCCCTCACCTCTCAGGTAAAGATAAGCCCTCCTTGCCCAGGTAATTACCCATTGATATGGAGATGAACTTCCCTCCACCCCTGAGGAATGATGCAAATGCATTAAAGCCATACTTCTCTCCACCCTTGAGCGCCTGTTGATACGCAGATATACTAAAGCCAGGAGAGATATTCTGGAAATATTACAATTTTACACACACCAGCCCTCTGATTTCCCTTAGCAGTGACCTTTCAATTCACCTTCCCTTCTGTGCCAGCCCTGGTTTCTGCCCCAATACTTTGCAGTTCTCACTGGTTGCTCCCACCGAGACCTTGCTTCTGGAAGCTGCTCTGCACATGCTGCCTTTGAGGCTGCCCCCGCCAGCTGGTCCCAGCTGGCCATTATCATGTCCCCAACACTGGGGCTGCTTCCTCTCCAAATGCCTGGAGAGGCCTTCTTACTCCCAAGAGTCAGTACAAATGCCTCCCTCACTTCTCAGAAAGGACTCTGAATTTCTCTCCCCCTCCTTTGTACTCCTACATCAGTGACCCTATTCTGACTCTGCCCTATAGTCACTGGGTTACTCTCTTATCTCTCCCAAAGTAAATAAACTCCTAGAAAAAAGAAAAGGAAGCTGGAGCAGGGCTGGCTGTTAAGTGTTAGGGGGTCGTGCGACACCCACCAGGACTAATGGCCCCCGATGGAGTGCTAAGTGTCCCCCTTTCTACACCACAGAGGTAAGGGAGGTAGGTAGATGTGAATGATCATGCAGCAAGGGACAGGGAGGAAGAGGGAGTGCCTCAGTGGTGCTGGGTACTTTCACAGGGGCTTCCATAGAGAAGAATGGCTCCTGTGGAACTGGGTTTAGGGACTAGATTACATGCTGAGGCCTGCACAGAAGGTGTGGTCCACCCAGGCCCACCCTTGCTTCCTCTCCTCTCCCTCTTTCCCAACCATCTCCTCCAACTCTTGCTGTGGTGCCATGAACAAGGGGGAGGCTGTGGCAGCCACCCTCAGGAAGGCATTGCCAGAGGGTGAGGTGTAGTGCATTTAGCCCCTGGGCCCAAATCACCTGGTGCCAAAATGTTCAGTTCACCATGGCCACATCTCCTCCACATGGAAGAGTTCTGGTGCTTTCTTACTTGTCAGGACAACCAGACAGGCCCAAGTTCAAATAGAAAGCTGCTCCTTTATCCACTCACCCACTCACTAACAATAGTTATGAAACACCTATGAAGTGTCAGTCACTGTTCTGGGGGTACAGCCTGTTTTCATACAGACTTGTAACAGTCCCATTGCCAGTCTCATCCAATCTTCCTCCTTTCTTTTGCCTCCTATTCCTTAATCTGACTGCTCAGACTCCCCCAACTGCCAGGATGAGAGTTCAACTTACCCTATGTAATGCTACTTATCTCCCATCTCATGAATTTTTGCTTCCTAAATTTTGTGGACATCTCTGATGTTAAAAAACAAACAGGTCCAAAATAGAGTCACTTACGTGAAGCCCCTCCAAGACTTAATACTTAACTGTAATTGCAGTTTCAGTCCCTCCCAGGAGTGGAATTTTAAAGAAACCAGTCTGGAATTTCCTGATTATTAGTGAGGTCTTCTGCATGAGACCCTCTGCTCTTCCCCCAAAGCGAGGGTGATCTGGCCTAAAACCTTTCTTTTCTTTTGTTAAGGACTTTCTTGCCCCACCCTACTTCCTATAAAAAGTTTCTATTTTGGAAAACTCTTGAGAGCATCTCTTTATTTGCTAAATGGGATCTGTCTGATTCATTAATCACTTAATAAAGCAAATTTGATATTCAAAATTTCTCTGTTGGATTTCTTTTTTCAACAGTGATCTATTATCATCTTTCCCAATTTCTTTGTCTCTTGGATTTATGCCTGTTTTGATCCTTCACTAACTTTTAGTGAGGTTTCCTGTAGGAAACAGAGATAAATTCTGGTGTTACAGCTGCCGTATTTAACTAGAATATTTTTTCCAATTTAACTTTCATTTTACAATGATTGATGGAATTTGGATATTTTTAGTAGTAAAATAGTATCATTTATTTTAGATATTTGGAAAATAAGTTTAAAGAAGAACATAAAGATCACTCATCAGTCTAGTGTGGCGCCAGGAGGAAGGGGGTTCCCCACTCGGAGCAAGTTTGCTATGAATCTACTGACTAGAGGAAAACAAGGGTGTAAGTCTGGGGAGAGGAAATCCCGGGACAAAATAACTCTAAAAACCAAAATCAGTCAAAGAGAGAAATAAAGTTTAAAACCAATTTATTGCTTACAAACTGCAGTCAGCCCATCTCTCTCTCCTGCTACAGCAGCAGCAAAATTGGTGAGCAAGCCAGTCCCCTCCCCTTAACCTCTCAGGTTCAGATACTCCCTCAGTTGCCCAGGTAATTACCCACTGATATGGAGAGGAACTTCTTTGCACCCCTGAGGAATGATGCAAATGCCCTAAAGCCATACTTCTCTCCACCTTTGAATGCCTATTGATATGCAGATGTACTAAAGCCAGGTGAGATATTCTGGAAATATTACAATTTTACCCACAAAGGGTGAGAGGTTAAGGAAAAGTTTTTTATTGCTCATGGTTCAGTCTCTCTGTGCACTCTGCCCCTTCTTGCTCAACTCCTCCATCCCTCCAACTGCAACAAGTACTCTGCTTCCCTTACCCCTTCCTCTGGGAAGAGCTCTGTAAGTGGGTCCCTGGTGACTGATGGGCACCTGAACCGTTACGTACCAGGAATGAAGGGGAGGAAAGAATGGCTGCTATTCTCCACTCTTTACCCCAGACCTGCAATCCCATGACAGACAGGGGTTCCGATGCAGTAAACATCATATTGATGTGCAAACAGGCCCTTATATGCATATCACTCTCAAGGCCAGGCAAGAAATTTCAGTTGAAAACTTCCATTTACCCCACACCAGAAACCCAGAAGTAATTGTTATGGTAAGTGGACAGCCAGACATGAGCAGAGAGGGGATTAGGAACTTTGGCCAGTGTTTACATTCAGTTAGATGCTTGTTCATATTCTAAACATTCCATGTAAACTGTTCTTGCGGATGTGGGGAGACAGGGTATAGATATCAGAACTGCCAAAACTGACTAATTCTAACATGGAGGTAAAGTTGACCCTGACTTCACCTCAAAGTATGTTTTATGCTCATTAACATAGTAAAAGTCACACCTCTTGGCACCATGATAGTTCTGAGGAAGACCATCTAAGGACAAAAAGAGGGTATCACCTTATGTTCCCAGAAATCCCCTCCTTATTCTAAGAAACCCCTACCTTAGTTGTTAAATATCCCACCCCTGGTTAAACTCCAGATATAAGAGCACCCAACCCGAAACCCACTGAACTGCTCACCTCTAGAGCATGCTCACACTCCCTCCCTCACACATTCAGTCTACTTTGCTTTATTAAATTACTACTTGTTTTAATCTGCTTGTGACTTCTTTCTTTATTAGAGTCAAGAACCCTCTCCCAAGTTGAGGTCTCACCTGGTGCGCACAGGAAGATCTCTCCAGATCAGATTGCCCAGCAACATAACCACTCTTAATATTTTACTGAATGCATATGTTAGGCAGAAAGACAGACATGAGAAGGATGGAAGGAGAATAAAGCCAGTAAAGCCCACTAAAAGAGAATCAAAGAGTAAACCAGATAAAAACAGAGAGCCAGAAAGGACTCACAGAGTTAATGAGTTAATTAGTTGAAGTTTCAAAGGCCAGGAGTAACTTACAATGCCCGGATATATTCCCTATATTCCCCATATAAGGCCCTATATTCCCCAGATAAAGAAAAGTATCAGAGTACAGCCCATATCTTCATTGTATCAATTAGACTATGCCATTGTAAAATCTACTTAGCCTGCAAAAAGGCCCAGCTTACTCTTTAACTTAATCTATATGCTGTTTTTCCTCTTCTTTCAGCGCCTTAATCAAGCAACTTTGTAACCAGGACAAGAGAGAGACCTCCAAAGTGTAGATAAGGAATGCTAAGATCCAGACCAACGCAGTCACCTAAATAACCCTATTCTTAAGATAAAACTTCAAAGGATTTATAAATCACCTGTATACATCATGCCTTATGCTGACCTGACCCTTGCCCAAAAGGCTCTATAAAACCCCAAACCCTAAACCCTTGTGTGCCTCCTCTCTGAGGTTGCCCACACTCCCCTTTTTTCAAGTGTGTCACTCTTTCTGTTCTATTTTAGATAAGTAGGGAGGGGCTACTGAGAGCTCTGATCTGGGGCTTGCAAGTTCCTGTCACCTGGGTGACCCAGACTGGACTGTAGTTGTACGATCATGCTCTTTAGAAGCCTGCCTGAAAATCTCCTTTCTTTGCTTTGGGAAATTCCCAGAATATAATCTTACTCCATCTAGTGCTCTGTGGCTCCCCCAAATTCTGGGGTGGTAGGGACTCAGTTCCCACACTGTGCAGATTCCAGAGGACACTGGACACCAGGTGACCCTAGTTTAAGAGTCAGCATGAGATTTGCCCAATGCCAAGCAGGAGTTCAATGAGCTTCCCTTTCTTGCCTTTGTCTACCTTGACTCTGGCCAGCTCCTCCCTTGGAGTGTATGCAAATAAAACTGTCATTCTGCTTTACCACTGTGTCTTTGCCTTTCAATTCTTTGTTGCAGCAGGGACAAGAACTGAGAAGAATGAACTCAACCTGTAATATATACGTATCCTTTAAAGGAAAAAAGTAACCACTTTTCTGCTTTCTTGAATTCATTGCTAACTCTTGGAGGCTGCTGACTCCTTTGAGGACTTTTATTGCTGGGAGGCACTTGCCAAGCCTTGCTGGGATGCACCAAATAGTCCTTGTTAAGGCTGATTGGTGGCTTTCAACTTCCCACATTCCTGCTTCTTCTCTTAATCCTCACCACCACCACTGACACCACATCCCTCAGTCTGTAACCACTTGCACTAGAGGTGTTCATCATAAAGTTATTTACAAATCAGAAAAATGGTTCTCACTTTCAGTGCCCAAAGGAGGGTGATAGGGAACAAGGAGTGTCCCTCCCAACTCTGTCATCCCAGGGAATGTTCTGCCAGGTTGTGAGACACCAAGAGGAAAGCACCTGCGATGACCTCATTGCATCCCACAGTCTCCTGCTAGCACCCCTGGCCCTTGTTGGGCTCTTGGTAATCCCTGATGGGGATTTCTGTATCCTTTGGGAGTCACAATGAGGGGAAGTTGGGTTGTCCTGTAAATCAGCAGCTGTTTAATACACCAAACTGCCTGAGTCTTAGCACAGTGAAGTTCTGGACTCAACTTAGACCAAATGGAGAAAATGTTCAAATCAAAGATAAAAGAATTACAAATAAGAAAAACAATGAGATGCGTCCACCCAGCTGCCCCAGTAAATTGCAGATTTTCCAAAAAGAGAATCATCAGTGAGACAGAGACTCATGTATTGCTGGCAGGTGTATACACTGATGAAAGGCTTTTGGAAAGAAAATTTTCAGTAGTATTAAGAACATTTATTTAAATGTTTATGTTTTTTGATCTAGTAATTTTGCTTCTGGGACTAGAGCTTCAGGAAAGAATTCTCAGTGTAATAGAACATTTCTGCACCAAAATATCAATTGCAGCATTATTAGTTATGTCAAAAGTAGTAACAATCTAAATGCCCAACAACAGGAGAATAGTTGGATGAACTATATGGAAAAGTTTATTACAGTATGACCAAATGATTGCTACTGAAATAAGTGAAAGCAGCTATCCCAATATTTAATATACAGTTTGATGAAGGCTCAAGACAAAAGCAATATGTACACTTAGAAAGGAAGAAGCACACTAACAGTTTAATGCCAGTGGGGGAAGAGCCAGAGAAGTTTTTTTTCCCCCTTATTTTCTGCAACTTGCAAAGTGTTTATTATCCAGTATTACTTTTATAATTGGTAAAACAACAATAAATCTACTTTTTAAGGCAAAAAAACAAGTCAGTTATGCTTTACTTTAGTTGGGGCTAGGGTATGTTTGAATCACAAATCTCTTTTAGAAATCGAATTAACCTGAGCTCATCTTCTGTGATTTTTTATTACTTTACTGATGAGGAAACTGAATTAAAGGGGGCTTTGCCCAGCTCTGCCTCCTGGGCCCTGCCTGCCCTCCTTTCAGCATCAGAGGATGAGGGAGGTATGTGGTCACCTCACAACATCTCTGTGAGTTAAAGAACACTGAGGTCCTGGTGGCTGGGCCTGGGAGCTCTGGGCATTCCACATGCTTGTGGAAGCGGGAGCTAGAACTGGGAAGATGCTCTGCAGCTTCTCGACCAGGAGGCAATGGGAAGGCCCCTATCCTCTCCCCCAGCACTGCTCAGCCCACCTGGTCCCCAGTGACTGCCTGTGCTCTGGTCCTTTTTCCTCTCTCCAGCTGTCATTCGAGTCCTCTGTCCCATCTAGGGCACTTCAGGAACCAAACTCCATACTTAGAATATTTTCCCCTGTTGGGGAGGAAAACTTTTCCTCTACCCTTCAATATTCTGACTAGTCAGAGTTAAATTGACATGAGACAGATTCATAGGGGAAAATCAAATTTAATTATGTACATACAAGGACCCCACATAAACGTGACAGATTCCAAAGACAGGCAAAATGAGGTGTATGTGCAATTTGAGACTAAGGAGAAGGGAAAGGGGCCCTGCAGCTTCAGAGGGAAGGAAGGCAATTCCCAGGAAGAACAGAAAGAGTAAAGGTTTGTGTGGGTAAAATTGTTATATTTCCAGAATATCTCCCCTGGCTTTAGTACATCTGCATATCAATAGGCATTCAAAGGTGGAGAGAAGTATGGCTTTAATTCATTTGCATCATTCCTCAGGGGTGGAGAGATGTTCATCTCCATATCAATGGGTAATTACCTGGGCAACTGAGGGCACATCTGAACCTGAGAGGTTAAGGGGAGGGGGCTGGCTTGCTCACCAGTTTTGCTGCTGCTGGAGCAGGAGAGAGAGATGGGCCGGACTGCAGTTTGTAAGCAATAAACGGGTTTTAAACTTCATTTCTCTCTTTGACTGATTTAGATTTTTAGAGGTATTTTGCCCCAGGATTTCCTCTCCCTGGACTTATAGTTTGGCAAACCAGTGTTTGCTGGGCCATCCAGAAACAAGGGGACAAGAGAGGCTTTGCAAAGCCCCTCCTTGACCACCAAGCCCAGTTATGCTGTAGTTACCTATGGTGAGAAGCTCCCTTCTGAAGCAAGTCCTCTATCTTAATTTTTTTAGGCAGTTAGGGGAAAGCTCAAAGATTATTCCTGAACCTCCTGTTTTTAAAAAATAATCAGCCTAAAATAATCCACATGGCAAAGAGCACATGTTGGGGAGACAAATGTTGTTCCCCTATGGCTCTCGGTCAACACAACTCTGCGCCCAGTTAACCATGCTCAGCTTTAAGTTCTCTTCCTCCAGGAAGTCCTCAACCCCCAGACCAGGTTTCCGTTCTTTGTTCTTTTCCTCCATAGAGCGATCACCACTGCACTTAGATAGCCATTCACCTTTCATGTGTTAATGTCTGTCTCCTCCTCCAGACCACAGGAGCCTACTGGAACTTACCCACCATCTCTGGCAACGAGCTGCTGGCAGATAGCGAGTGCTCAAAGAACATTAGATAAATAAATGAACAAATGAAACTTACTGATTCTGTTACAAACAGTCCCATTGTGCTAGAGAACTAGCAGAGCCTCGCTTGTTTATTTGTACTTTCATTCACTTACTAAATATTGAAGGCCTGCTGCATGCCAAGCACTATTCTAGGCATTTGGGATTCATGTAGGCAGGAATATAGCATCAAAATCCCTGCCCGCACGAGAACACATCCGGTACTGACAGAGACACACTGAGCAAATAAACAGGAAACAGTAAATAAGCCAGGTGGTACTGCAATATTTCCAGAATCTCTTGTCTGGCCTTAGTGCATCTCCATAACAACAGGTGTATCCATGTGGTGGAGAGAAGTAGCCATCTCCATATCAATAGGTGATTATGTGGGTGAGGGGAGTGAGGGTATATCTGGACCAGAGAGGTTTGATGGGGTCCCAATTCATAGCTGGGTCGCAAGAGACAGGGGAGAGCATAAGTGGATGACTGCTTGTAAGTAATAAACAGTTTATCAGGCTTTTTTCTTTGACTGATTTCAGCTTCAAAGGAAATTTACCTCAGGCTGGGAGCTTATTTTCCCCCGGAACTACAGAGGTTCACTTTTAAGTAGGATGGTCATGAAAGACCTTCATGTGCAGGTGACAGTTGACAAAGACTTTCATGAAGTAACAGAGCAACCTGATGGGACAGCAGGCCAGATAGAATACAGGATTCCCAGGTAATTTTTGAATTTGATATGATCACTAAATATTTTTTTAGTGTATGTCCCAAATACTGCATGGGAAACATAATAAAAATTACTCATTGATTATTTGAAATTCAAATATTTCTATTGAATTATTTCACCTGTTATAGTAAGAATGTATTTCTCTCATAATTTGAAAAGCACCAAATAAAAATTTTAAGGTAAATGAACAAATAGTATTCTTCAGGGAATTTTTAAGCCCAAGTATAAAGATAAAGCTAAAAAGCCACACCGACCAAATGCCCTCTGAGGTAACCACTCCTCTGAGGTAACCATTACTAGCTTCCTGCACACAGCCCTCTTCCTTCTCCTCTTTTGTATGCATACACATTTGTATGAGTTTTCTAGCACTATTGTTAAAAAGTTCCACAGACTGGGAGACTTAACCAACAGAAATTTACCATTCCAGCCTTCACAGTTCTGAAAGCTGGGCATGCAAGGTCAAGGTGCCACCAGGGCTGTGCTCGCCTTCTGAAGGATGCCTCTTGTAGTTTTTCTTGGTTTATTGCAGCATAATTCATATCTTTGATTCTGACTTCCTGTCCTGTTGTTTCCTTTCCAAATTCCCTCTTCTAAAAGGGACACTAATCATTGGATTAGGGACCACCTTAATCCAGTATGACTTCATCTTAACTTGATTACATCTGAAAAATCCAATTTCCAAAAAAAGTCACATTCAAAGGTACTAGGGATTAGGATTTCCACATATCTTTTGTAGTGGCACAATTCAGACCATAATGCTTAGCTTAAGGACTCCAATCCATTTTGGGTTCTTAATTTTGTTCTTATGTTTTGGTAATTTAAGAATTGCTTTATAACATACATACTGCAAAGTAACCAACTTCTTACATATGTACATATACATGAAGCCCTTCTCAAGATCAAATTATAGAATATTTCCAGCACTTCAGAAGGCTATACTGTGTTCTATCCCAGTCATTAACTGCACTGTTGGGACTCCCTAGACTGTCCTCAAGTTTGGAGGCTCTAAAACAACCCTCAGTTTTGGTAGTTTCCTACAATAACTTGCAGAAATCACTAGAAGTTGTTATACTCATGGTTATAGTTTATTACAACAAAATGATACAGATTAAAATCACCCAAAGGAAGAGGCACCATATGGCAGAATCCAGATGAGTTTCATGCATGGAGAGTTCCAGTTGTCTTCTCCCCATGGAGTCATGGACAGTGCTATCTTCTCCCAGCAGCAGTGTGTGACAATATTCACTGAGTTTTGCTAACCATTGAAGCTCACCTGAGCCATGGCATCCAGAGAATTTTTACAGGGGGTTAATCATGTAGCTATGGTTGACCTCCAGCCTCTCTGAAGGTCAATCTGATATTGCATAGCCCAAAGACACCAGCATAAATTACATTGTTAGACTGTCTGGGATAGTTTAGCACAAGGTAAACAAAGACACTTTTACTAGGTGGGACGTTCCAAGGGTTCACAGAGCACCTCCTAGGAGCTAAAGGATAAGGCTAGACCTCTCTTTGGGTTAAGATAGTTGTTTACTACACATTAATCTTCCCAAGGTAACAAATATTCTAACCTGTATTATCATAGATTAGTTTTGCCTGTTCTTGGACTCTTGTAAATGGAATCATGCCATACTTATCCTTTTATGTCTGGCCTCTTTTGCTCATCATGATGTCTATGAGATTTGTCCTTTTTGTTTCCATAGAGTCATCTATTACATGAATATACCATGATTTTCTTATCCTGAAAAACATTCTATTGTATAAACATTGGTTTGTTTCCAGTTTGGAGCTATTTTGAAGAAAGCTGTTATGAGCGTTTTCATATATGTTACACAGCAAATATAAATACTAATTTCTGTTGGGTCAGCACCTCAACACCAAGTACTCAATAGACTTGCTGAGTCATAGATAAACTTATATTCAGCTTTAATGGATACCACCAGTTCTCCAAAGTGGTGCATTATCTCCTACCTCCCTGGCTCCCCTTCTCAGTCTCCTTTGCTGATTTCTCCTCATCTCCCAATTTGTAAATGTTATTTGTCCAGAGGTAAGTTCTTGAAACATTTTGTTTCCTATCTATACTCTCTTGGTTATCTCATCCAGGCTTATTGCTTTAAATACTTCTATGGACTGAATTGCGTCTTCCCTGCCCCAAGTCACATGTTGAAGTCCTAACCCCCAGTGTGACTGAATTTGGAGACTGAGCTTTTAAGAGGTCACTGAGGCTCACTCAAGTCATAAGTGTTTGGTCCTAATCTCATGGGACTGATGGACTTATAAAGAAGAGGAAGAAAGAGACCTTTATCCCTCTCTAAGAGCAAGCACCTGAGAAAGGCCATGCAAGCACACAAGGAGAAGGCAGCCATCTTCAAGCCAGTAAGAGGGCTCCCACCAGAATCAGACCCTGGTCACAGACCCCCTACACCCAGAACTGTGAGAAAATAAATGCCTGTTACCTACAGTATGGGAGAATATATTTGTAAATGATCTGTCCAATAAGGGGTTAACATTCAAAATTGATCAAGAGCTCATATTGCCTCAACACCCAAAAAAGAAAACCCAATTAAAAAATGGACAGAGGACCTGAACAGACATTTTTCCAAAGAAGATATACAGATGGCCAACAGGGGCATAAGGAGATGTGCCACATTGCTAAAGATCAGGGAAAAGCAAATCAAAACCACACACCAGTCAGAATGGCCACCATCCAAAGATAAGGAATAACAAGTGTTGGCAAGGATGTAGAGAAAAGGGAACCCTCCTACACTGTTGGTGCGAATGTCAATTGGTGTAGCCACTGTGGAAGGCAATATCGAGGTTCCTCAAAAAACTAAAAATAGAAATACCATATGACCCAGAGATCCCACTTCTAGGAATTTACCTGAAGAAAACAAAATCCATGATCCAAAAAGACACATGCACCCCTATGTTTATTGCAGCACTATTTACAATAGCCAAGATGTGGAAGCAACCTAAGTGTCCATCAGTGGATGGATGGGTAAAGAAGAGGTGGTACATATACACAGTGGAATATTATTCAGCCATAAAAAGAAAAGAAATCCTGCCATTTACAACAACATGGATGGACTTAGAGGGTATTATGGTCAGTGAAATAAATAAGGCAGAGAAAGACAAATGCCATATGATTTCACTTATTTGTAGAATATAAATACAAGGCAAAACAGAAAGAACAAAATAAAAGTACATTCATATACACTGAGAAGGAACTGGTGGTTACTTGGGAGGGGCTGAGGTCGGTGGGTGGGAAGGGTGAGAGGGATAAAGGGGCACAAATGTAAATAATGTAGATTGATCATGAGGATAGTAGTATAGCATGAAGAATACAGCCAATGATTCTGTAACCTCTTCCTATGTTGTCAGACAGTAGTTGTACTAGTGTGGGTGAGGATTTAATAATATGGGTAACTTCTGAACCACTGTGTTGTATACTTGAAACCAAAATAAAACTCTATATTAATTAAAAAAAAAGAAAATAATTGCCTGTTGTTTAAACCACCCAGTCTATGGTATTTTTTATGGTAGCATGAGTGAAGAGAAACATCTGTACATTACCTTCTAAATTCATATCTTGCTCAGAGTTTTCTCTTTGCCTCAGATGCATAAATTTAACTACCTACTTAATATCTTCACTTGGATAACTAATATTGAAAACTAAGCACATGACCTTGTCAAATTTGCTCCTCTCCTCATCTTCTCCTTGAATTATTTCTGTTTTGGAGCTATTTTTGAATACCGTCAACATTCCATATATGTTGTATGGTGGATATAAGATAAGCTAATGCTTAACTCTCTTCTTCCAGTTGTTCAGACAAACTACCAGGACTTGTCCTTGACTTCTGTCTTTCTCTCATAGCCCATATCCAATTTATCAGCAAATCTTATTGGCTCTACCTTTAAAATGTATTTTTAAAATGGACTAGTTCTGTTCAGTTCAGCCAGTCTTACAAAGTCATCTTGAGTCAAACCACTTCATCCATTCTCACAGGGTCACTGAGAAAAGGCGTTCAGTCAGTGTCAGTACGAGTCCATGATCTGTGATCTGACCATATGTGTTATCTACAGGTACTTTTCTCATCTTTGCTCAAACTACCCTAAAAATCCTCACCATTCCACAAACTTGCCAGGTCCACCTTAATGTAAAGCAGACCTTCTGTTTACAGCATGTCTTCCAATAGACTAGGCTTTGTTTCCAAGGGTGAATTTGAGGGTGTAGGTACAGAAGAGGAATTGCCCCAAGTCTTTCTGACTGTGACTTTGCCGACTTAAAAATGTGTAGTTTGATTTCAAAGTGGAATTGCTGGTTTCCTTGAACCATTTTTTCTCCTGTTTTCTTCAGGGATCTTAAAAGACAAGTTAACTGAATTCCAGAAAACATGTAGCATGCTCATAAAACCTTTTGGGACCTAAATTCCTTTCAACTCAAAAAGAAACCTTAAACCATGTATTTTGTGTTTATACATTGTTAAGCCAAGAGAATAATGAACTATTAATAATAAATAATTCATTTATCAAACTAAATAAAAAAGGAGTATTCTCTTCTGGACCTGATAACTACCTCCATCCCTCCAATGGCATGGCATTCAGAGTGGAAGGCAAGAACCTGACTATGGTCTAGGCCACAGGTGGTCTGACCCCTGCCTACCTCTCTGCTGCCATCTTCTGCTATTTTTTTTCTCTTATTCACTCCACTCCAGCCACACTATCTCTGTGGTTATATCTCCTTCCTCATTACTATTCTTGTATATTTTTACATGTGCTCTTTTTTTTCCTAATTGGGCTTATAAGAAATTAATCTATTTTACTAGTCTTTTCAAAGTACTAGCTTGGATTTATTGATGGCTGCTCTCTTCCTCCTTTGGTTTGTTTTCTGCTCTACTAGTTTCAATTTAATATTTATTAATCCTTTCCTTCTTATTTCTTTTGGTTTATTTAGTTTTTTTTTTGTTTGGATGTTTGTTTCTTAATATGATAATAAAATTATTTTATCTGTGGTCTTTCTTCTTTGTTGTCTTCTTAGATCTTAATAACTTTACTCATATATCTTACTCTGCTCTGCTTTTAATGCATTCTAAAGGTTTTGATATAAGTATTCTCCTTTTTTATTACTTACATGATAACTTACAATTTCAGAGTTGATACTTTGTAGAGGAGGGAAAACTCTTCCTCTGTCCTCCTAGGATCAGTGGCTGGGGCTGGCAAATCACATTGATAAAAGACAGATTAACAGGAAAAAATAAAAATAGACTTAATTATGTACCTATGCACGGGAGTTCACAAGAAAATGTTAATTAGGGAGACAATTAGAATTTGGGGCTTATATACCATCTTAACAAAGGATGATAACATGTGGAGAAGAGGCTGGACAAAGAAAAATGGGGCTGGGGACTTTTAGGGGTAAGTTATGGGGAGGTGAACGCATGGTTAAAAAAAAGCAGTTTAATTTAATAAGGTTGTTTTGCTGATAAGAGTCATCTCAGATGACAAGCCTAGCCTCCTGTCTCAGGAGTGATTCTCTTCCTGCTACAGGAAAGGGAGACCTTTACAAATTTGTTATATTTACAAAAGGAAATTTATACCCTGCTTTTAGAGAGAATAAAGTAGCTCAAAACAGCCTTCAGATCAAAGCAATTTTTATACAAATGTGGCATATTTGAGGCTGACTATTCTGGCTCCATTCACCTTTTTTTATTGTATTGAAGAGTGTATTTCTTAATTTCCAAGCAGGTAAAATTTTCAGTTTATCTTTTATTATTTTCACTATGTTGGATTATGATCAGAAAAATAAGGCTGCCAATTTTTTAAACTTGTTCATTATTGTTATTTTTTGCCAAACACATGATCAGTTTTTGTAAATATTCCATGCACATTAAGAATTTTCTATATGAGGCTTTTGTATACCTTGATTCTGGCCCATTCCTCCTTTGGAGTGTATTTAAATAAAACCTTCACTCTGCTTCACTAAAAAAAATTTTCTATATAAGCTTCATTTCTCTATATGTTTATTAAATTGTCTATAAGTTAGATTATCTACTTTCTCTACATAGTTAATTTTTGTCAGACATACTTTTAGTTTTTTCTTTACATATTCAGCTCCTAAATTGTTTAGAGTATACAGGATTATAATTGTTATATATATATCATCTTCATAAATTATGCCTTTTACTACTATTTAATATCCTTCTGTTTAGGATGATGCTTTGTACCTTAATTTTTACTAATTCCGCATTGTTTGTTTCCTTATCATTGCTTGGTATCTCCTTATTCCTTTAATGTCAATCTTTATCTATCACTTTGTTTTACCTGCCTTTATTATCAGCACAGTGCTAGGTTGAAAAATACCTTGACACTGTGTTAGACTGCAGGACCTTTGTTCTGCAGAAGGGAGTACTGCCAATAACAACTGGGGTTGAATTTCCCATTTGCTAAAGGGATAGGACCTCAGAATAAAGGGTATAAAAAAGAAAAGTTTCTTATACCCTATACACCCTATGTATTGAGTTTGTAGATTGCGATTTTATGTCCAAACTCATTGTGCAACATCAAGTGCTATGAAATGAAAAATAAAATCCTTCTCTTCATCTTCAACCCACAGCAAACTTCCCAGTGAAAAATATAACAGTTTCTCATGCATGGTCTTATGTGTAACATAAATTTTTTAAAATTTTATTTAGGTATCATTAATCTACAATTACATGAAGGACATTATGTTCACTAGGCTCCCCTTCTCACCAAGTCCCCCCCACATACCCGTTCACAGTCACTGTCCATCAATGTAGTAAGATGCTGTAAAATCACTACTTGTCTTCTCTGTGTTGCACAGCCCTCCCCATGCCCCCGCCACACTATACATGTTAATCGTAATGCCCCCTTTCTTTTTTCCCACCCTTATCCCTCCCTTCCCACCCATCCTCCCGAGTCCCTTTCCCTTTGGTAACTGTTAGTCCATTCTTGGGTTCTGTGATTCTGCTGCTGTTTTGTTCCTTCAGTTTTCTTTTGTTCTTATACTCCACATATGAGTGAAATCATTTGGTACTTGTCTTTCTCTGCCTGGCTTGTTTCACTGAGCTTAATACCCTCTAGCACCATCCATGTTGTTGCAAATGGTAGGATCTGTTTTTTTCTTATAGCTGAGTAATATTCCATTGTGTATATGTACCACCTCTTCTTTATCCATTCATCTACTGATGGACATTTAGGTTGCTTCCATTTCTTGGCTATTGTAAATAGTGCAGTGATAAACATAGGGGTGCATCTGTCTTTTTCAAACTGGAGTGCTGCATTCTTAGGGTAAATTCCTAGAAGTGGAATTTCTGGGTCAAATGGTATTTCTATTTTGAGCATTCTGAGGAACCTCCATACTGCTTTCTACAATGGTTGAACTAATTTACATTCCCACCAGCAGTGTAGGAGGGTTCCCCTTTCTCCACAACCTCACCAACATTTGTTGTTGTTTGTCTTTTGGATGGTAGCCATCCTTACTGGTGTGAGATGATATCTCATTGTGGTTTTAATTTACATTACTCTGATGACAAGCGATGTGGAGCATCTTTTCATGTGTCTGTTGGCCATCTGAATTTCTTCTTTAGAGAACTGTCTATTCAGCTCCTCTGCCCATTTTTTAATTGGATTATTTGCTTTTTGTTTGTTGAGGTGTGTGAGCACTTTATATATTTTGAATGTCAACCCTTTGTTGGATCTGTCATTTATGAATATATTCTCCCATACTGTAGGATACCTTTCTGATCTACTGATGGTGTCCTTTGCTGTACAGAAGCTTTTCAGCTTGATATAGTCCCATTTGTTCATTTTTGCTTTTGTGTCCCTTTCCCGGAGAGATATGTTCAAGAAGAGGTTACTCATGTTTATGTCTGAGAGATTTTTGCCTATGTTTTTTCTAAGAGTTTTATGGTTTCATGACTTACATTCAAGTCTTTGATTCATTTCAAATTTACTTTTGTGTATGGGGTTAGACAGTGATCCAGTTTCATTCTCTTACATATAGCTGTCCAGTTTTGCCAGCACCATATGTTGAAGAGACTGTCCTTTCCCCATTGTATGTCCATGGCCCCTTTATCGAATATTAGTTGACCATATATGTTTGGGATAATGTTTGGAGTCTCTATTCTGTTCCATTGGTCTGTGGCTCTGTTCTTGTGCCAGTACCAACTTGTATTGTTTACTGTGGCTTTGTAGTAGAGCTTGAAGTTGGGGAGTGAGATCCCCCACACTTTATTCTTCCTTCTCAGGATTGCTTTGGCTATTCTGGGTCTTTGGTGTTTCCATATGAGTTTTTGAACTATTTGTTCCAGTTCATTGAAGAATGCTGTTGGTAATTTGATAGGGAGTGCATCAAATCTGTATATTGCTTTGGGCAGGATGGCCGTTTTGATGATATTAATTCTTCCCAGCCCAGAGCATGAGATGCGTTTCCATTTGTTAGTGACCTCTTTAATTTCTCTTAAGAGTGTCTTGTAGTTTTCAGGGTATAGGTCTTTCACTTTCTCGGTTATGTTTATTCCTAGGTATTTTATTCTTTTTGATGCTACGGTGAATGGAATTGTTTTCCTGATTTCTCTTACTGCTCGTTCATCATTAGTGTATAGAAAAGCAACAGATTTCTGTGTATTAATTTTGTATCCTGCAAATTTGTTGAATTCAGATATTAGTTCTAGTAGTTTTGGAGTGGAGTCTTTAGGGTTTTTTATGTACAATATCATGCCATCT
This sequence comes from Manis pentadactyla, assembly GCF_030020395.1. Taxonomy (NCBI): domain Eukaryota; kingdom Metazoa; phylum Chordata; class Mammalia; order Pholidota; family Manidae; genus Manis; species Manis pentadactyla. The sequence continues at coordinate 45,965,776 of NC_080026.1, read as the reverse complement.
GCAAATAGTGACAGTTTAACTTCTTCTTTACCAATCTGAATTCCTTGTATTTCTTTGTTTTCTCTAATTGCTGTGGCTAGGACCTCCAGTATTATGTTGAATAACAGTGGGGAGAGTGGGCATCCCTGTCTTGTTTCCAATCGCAGAGGATAAGCTTTCAGCTTCTCGCTGTTCAGTGTGATGTTAGCTGTGGGTTTATCATATATGGCCTTTATTATGTTGAGGTACTTTCCCTCTATACCCATTTTGTTGAGAGTTTTTATCATGAATAGATGTTGAATTTTGTCAAATGCTTTTTCTGCATCTATGGAGATGATCATGTGGTTTTTGTCTATCTTTTTGTTGATGTGGTGGATGATGTTGATGGATTTTCGAATGTTGTACCTTCCTTGCATCCCTGGGATGAATCCCACTTGGTCATTGTGTATGATCCTTTAGATGTATTTTTGAATTCTGTTTGCTAATATTTTGTTGAGTATTTTTGCATCTATGTTCATCAGGGATATTGGTCTGCAGTTTTCATTTTTGGTGGGGTCTTTGCCTGGTTTTGGTATTAGGGTGACGTTGGCTTCATAGAATGAGTTTGGGAGTATTCCCTCCTCTTCTATTTTTTGGGAAACTTTAAGGAGAATGGGTAATATGTCTTCTCTGTATGTCTGATAAAATTCCAAGGTAAATCCATCTGGCCCGGGGGTTTTGTTCTTTGGTAGTTTTTTGATTACTGCTTCAATTTCATTGCTGGTAATTGGTCTGTTTAGATTTTCTGTTTCTTTCTGGGTCAGTCTTGGAAGGTTGTATTTTTTAGGAAGTTGTCCATTTCTCCTAGGTTTCCCAGCTTGTCAGCATATAGATTTTCATAGTACTCTCTAATTATTCTTTGTATTTCTGTGGGGTCCATCGTGATTTTTCCTTTCTTATATCTGATTCTGTTGATGTGTGTTGACTCTCTTTTCCTCTTAATAAGTCTGGCTAGAGGCTTATCTGTTTTGTTTATTTTTTCGAAGAACCAGCTCTTGGTTTCATTGATTTTTGCTATTGTTTTATTCTTCTCAATTTTATTTATTTCTTCTCTGATCTTTATTATGTCCCTCCTTCTGCTGTCCTTAGGCCTCAGTTGTTCTTCTTTTTCCAATTTCGATAATTGGGTCTTTAGACTATTCATTTGGGATTGTTCTTCCTTCTTTAAATATGCCTGGATTGCTATATATTTTCCTCTTAGAACTTCTTTTGCTGTGTCCCAAATAAGTTGGGGCTTTTTGTTGTTGTTTTGATTTGTTTCCATATATTGCTTGATCTCTATTTTAATTTGGTCATTGATCCATTGATTACTTAGGAGCATGTTGTTAAGCCTCCACGTGTTTGTGAGCCTTTTTGCTTTCTTTGTACAAGTTATTTCTAGTTTTATACCTTTGTGGTCTGAGAAGTTGGTGGTAGAATTTCAATCTTTTTGAATTTACTGATGCTCTTTTTGTGGCCTAGTATGTGGTCTATTCTGGAGAATGTTCCATGTGCACTTGAGAAGAATGTGTATCCTGTTGCTTTCGGATGTAGAGTTCTATAGATGTCTATTAGGTTCATCTGTTCTAGTGTGTTGTTCAGTGCCTCTGTGTCCTTACTTATTTTCTGTCTGTTGGATCTGTCCTTTGGAGTGAGTGGTGTGTTGAAGTCTCCCAAAATGAATGCATTGCATTCTATTTCCTCCTTTAATTCTGTTAGTATTTGTTTCACATATGTTGGTGCTCCTGTATTGGGTGCATATATATTTATAATGGTTATATCCTCTTGTTGAACTGAGCCCTTTATCATTATGTAATGTCCTTCTTTATCTTTTGTTACTTTCTTTATTTTAAAGTCTATTTTGTCTGATACTAGTATTGCAACACCTGCTTTCTCCTCTCTGTTGTTTGCATGAAATATCTTTTTCCATACCTTGACTTTTAATCTGTGCTTGTCTTTGGGTTTGAGGTGAGTCTCTTGTAAGCAGCATATGGATGGGTCTTGCTTTTTTATCCATTCTATTACTCTGTGTCTTTTGATTGGTGCATTCATTCCATTTACAGTTAGGGTGATAATTGAAAGGTATGTACTTATTGCCATTGCAGGCTTTAAGTTTGTGGTTACCAAGAGTTCAAGGTTAGCTTCTTTACTATCTTACTGTCCACCTTAACTCACTTATTGAGCTATTATAAACACGGTCTGATGATTCTTTATTTCTCTCCCTTCTTATTCCTCCTCCTCCATTCTTCATATGTTGGGTGTTTTGTTCTGTGCTCTTTTTAGGAGTGCTCCCATCTAGAGCAGTCCCTGTAAGCTGCCCTGTAGAGGTGGTTTGTGGGAGGCAAATTCCCTCAACTTTTGCTTGTCTGGGAATTGTTTAATCCCTCCTTCATATTTAAATGTAATCGTGCTGGATACAGTATTCTTTGTTCGAGGCCCTATTGTTTCATTGCATTAAGTATATCATGCCATTCTCTTCTGGTCTGCAAGATTTCTGTTGAGAAGTCTGATGATAGCCTGATGGGTTTTCCTTTGTAGGTGACCTTTTTTTTCTCTCTGGCTGCCTTTAATACTCTGTCCTTGTCTTTGATCTTTGCCATTTTGATTATTATGTGTCTTGGTGTTGCCCTCCTTGGATCCCTTTTCATGGGAGTTCTGTGTACCTCTGTGGTCTGAGAGGCCATTTCCTCCCCTAGTTTGGGGAAGTTTTCAGCAATTATTTCTTCAAAGACACTTTCTGTCCCTTCTTCTCTCTCTTCTTCTTCTGGTACCCCTATAATGTGGATATTGTTCTGTTTCAATTGGTCACTCAGTTCTCTTAATATTCTTTCATTCTTGGAGATCCTTTTGTCTCTCTCTGCATCAGCTTCTTTGCGTTCCTGTTCTCTGTTTTCTAGTCCATTAATGGTCTCTTGCATCTCGTCCATTCTGCTTTGAAGTCCTTCCAGAGATTATTTTATTTCTGTATTCTCCCTCCTTAGTTCTTGCATATTTCTCTGCAAGTTCATCAGCATGGTTATGACTTTTGTTTTGAATTCTTTTTCAAAAGACTGGTTAAATCTATCTCCCCAGGTTCCTTCTGAGGGGAAGATGTAGAAGATGTCGAAGCTGTCTGGGTTAGTCTTGTCTGGATCAAGTATTTTTGCCTTTTCATGTTGATAGGTGCAGTGGTATGCTATTGACAGGTCTGTCAGCTGGGAGAGCCTAGACTTTTTCCTGTTGCTCCTGGCCTTTCTTTACTGGGACAACTGCTACCTGTAGTGGCTTGAGTTGGGCAATTGAGTGTAGACTGGGTCTCTGTATCTTGCCCGGCCAGCATGGAGGAAGCTCCCTTGCTGTGGGTGTGGCCAGCCTCAGGGTGATCCTCTGCTATGGCATGTCCTTGGAGGGGTAATGGACGGGGGGCTGTTTGGCTGTTTACCTCCATGAGGAGTCTCAGAGCTGTTGCCCAGGGGGTTAGTGCACCCGGAGTTCCCTGGAATTTCCAGCTGCTTGACTGTGACCCAGGATGCTTCCGTCCAGTTGTGGGGTCCCTGTCCCTTTAAGACTTTCAAAAAGCACTCGCTTTTCTTTGTCGCAGATTCGCCGGCTGCAGGGACCCACTCACAGGTCTTACTGTCCTGCTTCCCTAGTTTCCAGCACCCCATGCATGCACTGTGTGTCTGCGCTCTGGTGCAGATGGTAGGGCTGGGTGTTTAGCAGTCCTGGGCTCCCTCTCCCTCCCTGCTCCGACTCCTCTCCTCCCACCAGGAGCTGGGGTGAGGGTCCTCGGGTCCCACCAGGCTGCGGTTTGTATCTTACCCCTTTCACCAGGCGCTGAGTTCTTGCAGGTGTAGATGTAGTCTGGCTGTTGTCCTGTGTCTTCTGGTCTCTCTTTTAGGGATAGTTGTATTTGTTTTATTTTCAAAAATATATATGTTTTTGGGAGGAGATTCCCACTGTCCTACTCACACCACCATCTTGGCTCTGCCTCTCTGTGTAACATGATTTTTTTCATAGATGGGCTCATAATATTCAAAGTATCCTAAACATTGCTTTTTTATTTAATATTATAGCTAGGACATCTTTCAGTGTAAGCTTATGTAACTGACTTTAATCTTTTTGGCTGTATAGATTTCCATTATACAAATATAGAATTTAATTAACCCATTCCCAAATTTGCAGACATTCAGGTTATTTCCTTTTTTGTAGTAAACTATCAGAAACAAAGCTACTTTTTAAAAATTGAGATGACCAAAAACTCAATAGAAAAGTGGATAAATAACACAGTAAAAGAAGCCAATAGCCTTAGACATAGGAAAAGATATTCAACATCACCCATTAGAGAAATTTGAATGAAAACTACAATAATTTACCAATATCACTTTTCACCTGTCAGATTGACAAAAATCTGAATTATAACATACTTTGTTGATGAGGCTATGAAGAAATGCACTCTCATGCCTTGTTAGTTGGCATATAAAATCGTGCAACCATTTGGAGTCAATCTGGCTAACAAAATTACATATGCATTTATCCCTAGATTTAGCAATATCACTTTTAGAAATTCACCCTAAAGGCTTACCTCCACAAGTATATAACAACTGTACACAGGGATATTCATTAACATGCACTTTGCAATAGTGAAAAATCAGTTCAAATAACCATTAATTTGGGCAAAATTGAAAAAATATGGTATATCAACCCAATCACAATAGTTTGTTCATTTTGTTGATTTTTCTTTGTTGATAGTTTGTTTTTCAGAAAATGATTACATCCTGTTACTGCCAATCCTTATATTTCTTATTCCTTTTCATTTTCTATAGCATTGTACAGCATCTCTAGTATAATTATTTTTTATTAAGGTATCATTGATATACACTCTTATGAAGGTTTCACAAGAAAAACAATGTGGTTATTACATTCACCCTTATTAACAAGTCCCCCCCATACCCCATTGTAGTCATGGTCCATCAGTGTATTAAGATGCCACAGAGTCCCTATTTGTATTCTCTGAGATACACTGTCTTCCCCGTGACCCCACACACACCATGTGCACCAATCATGATACCCCACAATTCCTTTCTTCCTCCCTCTCCACCCACTCTCCCCCACCCCTCCCCTTTGGTAGCCACTAGTCCCTTCTTGGAGTCTGTGAATCTGCTCGTATTTTGTTCCTTCAGTTTTGCTTCATTGTTATACCCCACAAGTCATTGGGTATTTGTCTTTCTCTGCCTGACTTATTTCACTGAACATAATACCTTCTAGCTCCATCCAGGTTATTGCAAATGGTAGGATTTGTTTCTTTCTTCTGGCTTAATAGTATTCCATTGTGTATATGTACCGCATCTTCTTTATCTACTGATGGACACAGGTTCCTTCTATAAGTTGGCTATTGTACATAGTGCTGTGATAAACCTGTGTCTTTTTGAATCTGAGAAATTGTTTTCTTTGGGTAAATTCCTAGGAGTGGAATTCCCGGGTCAAATGGTATTTCTATTTTTAGTTTTATGAGGAACCTCCATACTGCTTTCCACAATGGTTTAACTAATTTACATTCCCACCGGCAGTGTAGGAGGGTTCCCCTTTCTCCGCATCTTTGCCAGCATTTGTTGTTCCTAGTCTTTTCTATGTTGGCCATCCTAACTGGTGTGAGGTGTTATCTCATTGTGGTTTTAATTTGCATTTCCCTGAAAATTAGATCTCTAGTATAATTTTAAAGGGTGACCATGGTAGTAGACAGCTCTCTATTTTTCATTAATGATAATGGATATGCTTCTAAAGTTTCTCCATTGAGTTATTTTTCAAAATTTACTGTTGGATTCAGCTAGCTAATATTCTATATAGGGTATTCAAATGTCTGTCCACATGTGACATCAGCTTAATTGACTTTTTAATGTCTTTACTCAGTTTTTGAATTCAGAGTTGCACTAGCCTCATAAAATGAACTTGGCAGCCTTTGCTTGTTTTCTATTTTCTGAAACAAACAATATATCATAAGAGTTACCTAGCCTTTGAAGTTTTGTTTGACTCATCTGTAAAACTCAATATGAGCTTTCTTGGGAAAAGTATTTAGTTGCAATTGAATTTTCTTAAATGTTTATTCATGTCTTCTACTTTTCTCTTCCTTTCATCAACATTAGAACTTTGTATTTTTCCAGAAATTTAATCTTTTTCTGGTTTTGAAAATATTAGTGCATATTTACTATAAAATAATTTGCAACTTAAATCTCATTTTTGTTTTCAGTTATTTCTCCTTTTCCATTTTGTTTTTGTTTTTTTTCTTATTTCTTATTTAAAATTTTTATCTTGCCAGTGTTCTAGGTTTTTTTGAAAAACCAGTTTTGTTTTTATTCATACTCTTTGTGATTTATTTCTCAATTTCACTGGTAACTATACATTCTTAAGACAGAGAAGACAAGGGGCTTATCTTTCTGAATTATCTGAATCTTAAAACTACCTGCATATAATTTTATAAAAATACAATAAATTATGAAATGAAAAAACTGATAAGGGAAATAGAGTAACAGAGCTTCAATGAAATACTAAAAATTTTTAAGTCAATGAAATAAGAATTAATGATGTTTTGCCTTTAACACACATTGTTATATTTCTTAATGTATTTATACAAGCATAGTAATAAAATGTTTAATCAATTAGCATAAAATACTAATGAATGTTTAGATCATAGGAAGATAGCAAACATAAATAGAAGGTTCACTGTTAGCGAAGGACTGGAGAAATAGAAATGAGGCTCTAGGGGAAGGGTTTTGTTTCAGCTCACTATTTTTGTTTCTCTTTTAAAGTTCTCATTATGAAAAATTTCAAGGACATAGAAAAGAATAGTATAATAAACACTCATAAAACTTTTACTTGGATTTAATAATTATTATCATTTGGGCATCTCTGCTTCATTTTTCTGTTGCTGAAGTATTTTAAAGAAAATTGCAACTATTATTTCTTAAATTTAGCAAGAATCTCCAAAAAATTTATTTTCTACATAACCCTAATACCTTGTTCCACTTAATTTAACAGTAACTTTTATAATATACTGTTGCGTCAGTGATTTATCAAGATGGTGGCATGATTAGGATGGTGGAAATCTCCTCCCAAAACCACATATATTTTGAAAAAACAGCAAATATAACTATTCCTAAAGGAGTGACCGGAAGAAACAGTACACAAGGCAGGCTACATCTGCACGAGCCCAACATCTCACGGAAAAGGGTAGGGTACAAAGCTGTGACCCAGTGGGACCTAAGCACTTCCCCCATCCTAGCTCACCAGCGAGAAGAAAGGAATCAGAGTGGGAAGGGAGTGGAAACACAGGACTGCTAAATAACCAGCCCTGGTGGTCTGCCCCAGGAGCACAGACACACATTGCATGGTGCAGTGGATACTGGAGGAGCGGAAAAGCAACGATCGAGACTGAGACTGGGAACAGGTTCTCACAGCTGGCTGCCTTGGGACAAAAACAAAAAGCAGGGACTTTTTAAAATTCTTAAAGGGACAGGGTTAACAGGTGGACAAAATTGTCGGGGCACACTCAGCCCAGCAGGCTGGGAACTTTAAGGAACTTCAGGTGCCCTATGCCCCTGGGTGACAACACAGCTCCAACCCCTTTGTGGTGATAAGCAGCCTGCTGTTCCTCCCCACCGCCCCTCGCCATCACTGCAAGCAAATTGGCTGACCCACCATTGCTACGGAACAGCTGGGGAGCAGCCCTGCCTACAGCCACCACACAGCTTAGTACAGAGACTTCTCCCTGCACGAGGCTAAACAGCCCAGACCCAGAGGCTGCTCCCTGCAACCGGTTAAATGGCACAGACAGCAGAGACAGGCACAGAGACTGGAAGGCACAAAGGGGCTTTGCTCTTGTGGCAGAACACACGCTGCTCACCTGTGACCCCAGCCATTGCCTGAGGTCATCTCGAAGGCCACCTCGTCCATGGCAGCTTAGGGGACTAACCCAGAGGCAGCTCCCTGTGTGCGAATAACCAACACAGACAGTGGATATGAGCAAGCAGAAAGGGAATTTGTTCTCCCAGCTGACACATGTGCTACTCACTGGCGACCTCTCTCATCACCATGAAAAGGCAGAAGAACCTTGTTCAGTCCAGAACCCCTCAAACACCAGAGAGAGGGCCTGGTGAGACTGCAATCACTAATATCCCTGAAAAAAAATTCAAAATAAAAGCTGTAAGCATTCTGATTGAGCTACAGAGAAATATGCAAGAGCTAAGGAATGAATTCAGGAGGGAGATAACAGAAATGAAACAAACAATGGAAGGACTTAAGAGAAGACTGGATGAGGTGGAAGAGACTCTTTTTTTTTCGTAGATAATTATTTTTTATTGAAGGGTAGTTGACACACAGTATTACATTACATTAGTTTCAGGTGTACAACACAGTGATTCAACATTTATATACATGATAATTCTAGGTACCAGCTATCACCATACCAAGTTGTTACAATATTTTGACTATATTCCTTATGCTATACATTACATCCCGGTTACTTATTTATTTTACCATTGGAAGTCTGTACTTTTTTTTTTTATGAGGGCATCTCTCATATTTATTGATCAAATGGTTGTTAACAACAATAAAATTCTGTATAGGGGAGTCAATGCTCAATGTACAATCATTAATCCACCCCAAGCCTAATTTTCATCAGTCTCCAATCTTCTGAAGCATAACGAATAAGTTCTTACATGGAGAACAAATTCTTACATATTGAATAAGTTACATGGTGAGCAGTACAAGGGCAGTCATCATAGAAACTTTTGGTTTTGCTCATGCATTATGAACTATAAACAGTTCAAATATGAATACTCATTTGATTTTTATACTTGATTTATATGTGGATACCACATTTCTCTCTTTATCATTATTATTATTTTTAATAAAATGCTGAAGTGGTAGGTAGATACAAGATAAAGGTAGAAAACATAGTTTAGTGTTATAAGAGAGCAAATGTAGATGATCAGGTGTGTGCCTGTAGACTATGTGTTAATCCAAGCTAGACCAGGGCAATAAAACATCCATGTATGCAGAAGATTGCTCTCAGAACAGGGGGGGTGAGGTTCTAAGCCTCACCTCTGTTGATCCCCAATTTCTCACCTGATGGCCCCCCTGCGACTGTGACTGTCTTAGGTTGTTCCTCCCTTGAGGAATCTTACCCGTCTCTGGCTAACCAGTCATCTGGAAGAGACTCTTAATGGAAGAGAAACAAGAGAACAGGAATACAGAGAAGCTGTGGCAGAGAGAGACAAAAGGATATCTAGGTGAAAGAATATTAAGGGAACTGTGTGAGCAATCTAATAGGAAAAATATTTGCATTATAGGGGTACCAGAAGAAGAAGAGAGAGAAAAAGGGATAGAAAGTGTCATTGAAGAAATAATTGCTGAAAACTTCCCCAATATGGGGAAATAAACAGTCCCTCAGACCATGGAAGTCCACAGACCTTCCAATCCAAGGGACTCAAGGAGGACAACACCAAAACATATAATAATTAAAATGGCAAAGATCAAAGAAAAGGACAGAGTGTTAAAAGCAGCCAGGGAGAGGAAAAACATCAACTACAAAGGAAAACCCATCAGACTATCACCAGATTTCTCAGCAGAAACCTTATAAGCTAGAAGGGAATGGCATGATATATTTGATGCAATGAAACAGAAGGGCCTCGAACCAGGAATACTGTATGTAGCAAGATTATCATTTAAATATTAAAAAGGGATTAAACAATTCCCAGATAAGCAAAAGATGAGGGAATTTACCTCCCACAAACCATCTCTACAGTGTATTTTAAAGGGACTGCTCTAAATGGAAGTGCTCCTAAGGCTAAATAGATGTCACCATAGAAAATGAAACTGCAGCAAAGAAAGTAGACCAACCAAATACCAACTAAGGGCAAAATAAAATCAGCTATCCAAAAAAATCAGTCAAGGGAAAGACAAAAGAGCAGAGAATAAAACACCTAACATATAAAGAGTGGAGGAGGAAGAAAAAGAAGGAAGAGAAATAAAGAATAAGCTGACTGTGTTTATAATATTGTAAATAAGAGAGTTAAGTTAGATGGTTAGATAGGAAAGAAGCTGCCCTTGAACCTTTGTTAACCACGAATCCAAAGTCAGCAAAGGCAATAAGTACATATATTTCAATAATCACCCTAAATGTAAATGGACCAATCCATTTGAATGCACCAATCAAAACACACAGAGTAATAGAATGGATAAAAAAGCAGGAGCCATTGATATGCTGCCTACCAGAGACACATTACAAACCCAAAGACATGCACAGACTAAAAGGGAAGGCATGGAAAAAGATATTTCATGAAAACAATAGGGAGAAAAAAGCAGATGTTGCAGTACATGTATCAGATAAAATAGACTTCAAAACAAAGAAAGTAACAAGAGACAAAGAAGAACATTACATAATGATAAAGGGCTCAGTCCAACAAGAGGATATAACCATTATAAACATCTATGCACCCAACACAGGAGCACCAACATATGTGAAACAAATACTAACAAAATTAAGGGAGGAAATAGAGTGCAATGCATTCATTTTAAGAGACTTCAACACAACACTCACTCCAAAGGACAGATAAACCAGACAAAATAAATAAGGACACAGAGGCACTGAACAAGACATTAGATAAAGGGACCTAACAGAAATATATAGAAGTCTACACCCAAAATCAGCAGGATACACATTCTTCTCAAATGCACATGGAACATTTTCTAGAATAGATCACATACTAGGCCACAAAAAGAGCCTCAGTAAATTTAAAAAGATTGAAATTCTACCAACCAACTTCTCAGATCACAAAGGTATAAAACTACAAATAAATTGTACAAATAAAATAAAAAGGCTCACAAACACATGGAGGCTGAACAACATGCTCCTAAATAATCAATGGATCAATGACCAAGTTCAAGCAGAGATCAAGTAATATATGGAGACAAATGAAAACAACAGCACAATGCTCCAACTTCTGTGGAACACAGTGAAGGCAGTCCTAAGAGGGAAGCATATAGCAATCCAGGCCTATCTAAAGAGGGAAGAACAATCCCAGATGAACAGTCTAAATTCACAATAACTGAAACTGGACAAAGAAGAACAAATGAGGCCCAAAGTTAGTATAAGGATGGATATAATAAAGATCAGAGAAGAAATAAATAAAATTGAGAAGAATAAAACAGAAAAATATAATGAAAGCAAGAGCTGGTTCTGAGAGAAAATAAACAAAATAGATAAACCTCTAGCCAGACTTATTAAGAATAAAAGAGAATATACACACATAAACAGAATTAGGAATGAGAAAGGAAAAATCACAATGGACATCATAGAAATACAATGAATTATTAGAGAATACTATGAAAATCTCTATGCTAAAAAACTGGATAACCAAGAAGAAATGGACAACTTTCTATAAAAATACAACCTTCCAAGACTGATCCAGGAAGGAACAGAAAATCTAAACAAACCAATTATCAGCAATGAAATTGAATTGGTAATCAGAAACCTACCCAAAAACAAAACTCCCAGACAAGATGAACTCACCACTGAATTCTATCATACATTTAGAAAGAAGACATAATAAACAATCTCCTTAAAGTTTTCCAAAAAAAATAGAAGAGGAGGGAACACTTCCAAACTCAGTCTGTGAGTCCAGCATCATTCTAATACCAAAACCAGGCAAAGACCCCACAAAAAAAGAAAATTACAGAGTAATATCCCTGATGAACATAGATGCAAAAATACTCAACAAAATATTAGCAAACCAAATTCAAAAATACATCAAAAGGATCATACACCATGATCAAGTGGGATTTGTCTCAAGGATGCAAGGATGGTACAACATTTGGAAATCCATCAACATCATCCACCACATCAATAAAAAGAAGAACAAAAACCACACGATCATCTCCATAGACGCTGAACAAGCATTCGACAAAATTCATCAGCCATTCATGATAAAAACTCTCAAGAAAATGGGTATAGAGGTGAAGTATCTCAACAAAATAAAGGCCATATGTGACAAACCCACAGCCAACATTATACTTAACAGCAAGAAGCTAAAAGCTTTTCCCCTAAGATAGGAAGAGAAGACAAGGATTGCCCATTCTCCTTTTTCTCAACATAGTACTAGAGTTCCTAGCCATGGCAGTCAGACAACACAAAGAAATAAATGGCAGCCAGATTGGCAAGGTAGAAGTCAAACTGTCACTGTTTGCAGATGACATGATATTGTACATAAAAAACCCTAAAGAATCCACTCCAAAACTACTAGAACTAATATCTGAATTCAGTAAAGTTGCAGGATACAAAATTAATACACAGAAATCTGTTGCATTCCTATACAGTAATGATACACTAGCAGAAAGAGAAATCAGAAAAAGAATTCCATTCACAATTGCATTAAAAAGAATAAAATACCTAGGGATAAACTTACTGAAGGAAGTGAAAGACCTATACCCTGAAAAGAGAAATTAAAGAGGACACAAATAAATGTAAATTCTTCCCATGCTCTTGGGTAGGAAGCATCAATATTGTCAAAATGGCCATCCTGCCTAAGCAATCTACAGATTCAGTGCAATCCCTATCAAAATACCAACAGCATTCTTCAATGAACTGGAACAAATAGTTCTAAAATTCATATGGAACCGCAAAACACCCCAAAAGCCAAAGCAATCCTGAGAAATAAGAATAAATCAGGGGGGATCTTGCTTCCCAACTTCAAGCTCTACTATAAAGCCACAGTAATCAAGGCAGTTTGGTATGGCCAAGAACAGACCCATAGACCAGTGGAACAGAATGGGGAGTCCAGATATTAACCCAAGCATATATGTTCAATAAATATATCATAAAGTAGCCATGGATATACAATGGGGAAGTGACAGACCCTTCAACAGCTGATGCTGACAAAACTGGACAGCTACATGTAAGAGAATGAAACTGGATTAGTGTCTAATGCCATACACAAAAGTAAACTCAAAATGGATCAAAGAGCTGAATGTAAGTCATGAAACCATAAAACCCTTCCAAGAAAACAGATAAAATCTCTTGGATATAAACATGAACAACTTCTTCATGAACTTATCTCCCTGGGCAAGGGAAACAAAAGCAAAAATGAACAAGTGGGACTGTATCAAACTAAGAAGCTTCTGTACAGCAAAGAAAACCATCAGTACAATGAAAAGGCATCCAATAATATGGGAGAATATATTCATAAATGACATATCCAATAAGGGGTTCACATCCAAGATATACAAAGAGCTCATGCACACCAACAACCAAAAAGCAAATAACCCAATTAAAAAATGGGCAGAGGATATAGACATCCAAAGAAGAAATTCAGATGACCAACAGGCACATGAAAAGATGCTCCACATCACTAATCATAAGAGAAATGCAGATTAAAACCACATTAAGATATCACCTCACACCAGTTAGGATGGCCACAATCCAAAAGACAAACAACAACAAATGTTGGTGAGGATGTTGAAAAAGTGGAACCCTTGTACACTGCTAGTGGGAATGTAAATTATTTTAACCTTTGTGGAAAGCAGTATGGAGGTTCCTCAAAAAACTCAGAATAGAAATACCATTTGAGCCAAGAAATGGAGGCAGCCATGTGTCCATCAGTAGATTAATGGATAAAGAAGATGTGGTACATATACACAATGGAATATTATTCAGCCATAAGAAGAAAACAAATCCTACCATTTGCAACAACATGGATGGAGCTAGAGGGTATTATGCTCAGTGAAATAAGCCAGGTGGAGAAACACATGTATCAAATGATTTCACTCATCTGTGGAGCATAAGAACTGAAGGAACAAAACAGCAGCAGACTCACAGAACCCAAGAATGGACTAACACTTACCAAAGGGAAAGGGATTGGGGAGTATATATAGGAAGGAAGGGATAAAGGGGAAAAAGGGCATTATGATTAGTACACAAAATGTAGTGGGAGTGGGGCACGGGGAAGGCAGTATAACAGAGAAGACAAGTAGTGATTCTATAACATCTTACTACGCTGATGGACAGTGACTGTAATGGGATATGTGGTGGACTTGATAGTGGTGGGAATGTAGTATCCACAATGTTGCTCATGTAATTGTATATTAATGATACCAAAAAAATATGTGTGTGTGCACATATACTGTTAAGTCCACATTCATAGTAGTGTAATATTCCCAAAATTTTTTCTACAGTATTTTTAAATCAAGACTTGATCAAGGATAGTATGTTTAATTGTAGGATTCATAAGTCTTTATCAATCTAAAACAGTCTCTCTGCATCTCAAATTTTCCCCAGGACACCGACCTTTTGAAACAGTCAGGACAGTTATCTGATAGAATGTCTTAACTTTTAGATCCATTTGATTATTTCCTTTGATATCACTTATCTTGTTCCTCTCTCCTCTATATTTACCATAAATTGGATTAAGATCTAAGTCTTTATTGGGCTGGCTTTAAATATCTTGACAAGAATTGTTTCATAGGTGATACTATTTACTAGAGATTTGCTAGAGATGCTATCTCATCAGGAATGGTATTGAGAGGTCAGGACTTTGGTGTGGCTTGTTGTTTAATCCTCATTCTTTTGGTGCATTAATTCCATCTTCTCCAAACAAGAAAATTATAATCACACTTTGAGGTACACAATGTGCAGTGTTGCCCCTGTTTGCTGAGTGATCTGTGTGTAAGGGTGGTGACAGTGTACACTGAACAATCATGTTTGACACCATGCAAATATAAAGTTCCCCATCTGCCTTGAAACTATGGCTTTGCTATCTGCTGTTAATTGTCTGAGTTGTTTATTTCATTAGAGTTGACAAAACTTAGACTTCTTGTGCTATCATTTGTTCTTCATTTATATTAGTTGGCTTTCTTTTCTAAAGAATAACTTTCCTTCATCACTTGGGAATGCTTGGTTACTCTGAATACATTTCTTACTGGAAAGGTAGGATAAATGCTTTATTTCCCCTTAACAGTTTTCTACTAATGGTTTAGTGAAAATCATCTCAACTTTGGCTGTTGGGAGCCCCTCCAGCTTGGTCCTGTGACTCCCTTTGATATAACCCTATCTTTGAAAACTTCTTAGCTTTTTTTTTTGCTATCATTACATGAACAACATGATGGTTATTAGACTCCCCCTATTATCAAGTCCCCACCACATACCCCTTTACAGTCACTGTCCATCAGCATAGTAAAATGCTATAGAATCACTACTTGTCTTCTCTGTGTTATACTGCCTCCCCGGTGTCCCCCCACCCCCCCACATTATACATGCTAATCACAACTAACCTTTTTTCCCTTTTGTCCCTCCCTTCCCACCCATCCTCCCCAATCCTTCTCCCTTTGATAACTGTTATTTCATTCTTGGATTCTGTGAGTCTGCTGCTGTTTTGTTCCTTCAGTTTTTTCTTTGTTCTTCTACTCCACAGATGAGTGAAATCATTTGATACTTGTCTTTCTCTGTCTGGCTTATTTCACTGAGCATAATACCCTCCAGCTCCATTCATATTGTTGAAAATGATAGGATTTGTTTTCTTCTTATGGCTGAATAATATTCCATTGTATATGTACCACATCTTCTTTATCCATTCATCTACTGATGGACACTTAGGTTGCTTCCATTTCTTGGCTATTGTAAATAGTGCTGCAATAAACATAGGGATGCATATGTCTTTTTTAAACTGGGCTCCTGCATTCTTAGGGTAAATTCCTAGAAGTGGAATTCCTGGGTCAAATGGCATTTCTATTTTGAATTTTTTGAGGAACCTCCATACTGCTTTCCACAATGGTTGAACTATTTTACATTCCCACCAGCAGTGTAGGAGGGTTCCACTTTTTCCACATCCTCACCAAAATTTGTTGTTGTTTGTCTTTTGGGTGTTGGCCATCCTTACTGGTGTGAGGTGATATCTCACTGTGGTCTTAATTTGCATTTCTCTGATAATTAGGGATGCAAAGCATCTTTTCATGTGCCTGTTTGCCGTCTGAATTTCTTCCTTGGACAAGTGTCTGTTCAACTCCTGTGCCCATTTTTTAATTGGCTCATTTGCTTTTTGTTTGTTGAGGTGTGTGAGTTGTTTATATAATTTGGATGTCAGCCCCTTATCGGATATGCCATTTATGAATATATTCACCCATACTGTAGGAAGTCTTTTTGTTCTACTGATGGTGTCCTTTGATGTACAGAAGCTTTTTAGTTTGATATAGTCCCACTTGTTCATTTTTGCTTTTGTTTCCTTTGCCCAGGGAGATACATTCATGAAGAAGTTGCTCATGTTTATGTCCAAGAGATTTTTGCCTATGTTTTTTCTAAGAGTGTTATGGTTTCATGACTTACATTCAGGTCTTTGATCCATTTTGAGTTTACTTTTGTGTATGGAGTTAGACAATAATCCAGTTTCATTCTCTTACATGTAGCTGTCCAGTTTTGCCAACATCAGGCATTGAAGAGGCTGTCATTTCCCTATTGTATATCCATGGCTCCTTTATCATATATTAATTGACCATATATGCTTGTGTTTATATCTGGGCTCTCTAGTCTGTTCCATTGGTCTATGGGTCTGTTGTTGTGCCAGTACCAAATTGTCTTGATTACTGTGGCTTTGTAGTAGAGCTTGAAGTCCAGGAGTGTAATTCTCCCTGCTTTATTCTTCCTTCTCAGGATTGCTTTGGCTTTGCGGGGTCCTTTTTTAGCTTTTTTAAAACAAGTTTTCCAGTCTTTCCTTGTACCTTCCCAGCTCCACACTTGGAATCAGCCATTTCTCCAAGAGACCCCTGGCTCCTTCTCATCAGGAATGGTATTGAGAGTTCCAGACCTCAGTGTGGCTTGTTGTTTTGATCCTCATTCTTTTGGTGCATTGATTCCATCTTCTCCAAACAAGAAAATTATAACAGCTTTCATTTATTTAATGTCACCTATATACAAGGTATTCTATATATATCATGTTAATGTAACCAGCTTATCGAGAAGTTTCCAGTCAGTAAAACATGAAGTGATTCAGTTTCTTGTACCATCTCACCTTCAACTGTGCTCTCACTGCCCTTCCACTCCCATGCCTAAATGACATTTAAAGCACATATCATTACATTTCCATCACTTTTAGTCAGTAAAATAATCCTATAAAATAAAAAAGTAAAAAGTTTAGTTTAAGTTTTTATTTTTCATACCTAATTCATAGCAATCCCCCTCCCTCTTCACAGGCTGATCTGCAGGGACCTTGTGTGTGACATGGTCTGCTAATGACTCCCTCCCTCTTATCCTATTTCTGGGTTCTATAAAGCTTTTTGGGTATTGGAGAAATGAAAACAGATGGCAAAAAATGAAAATGTCTTGGTTTTTTGAGGTAATTCATTTTTTAATTGAAATACAGTTCACATATCATAAAGCTCTCCATTTTAAAGTATACAATTCACTAATTTTTGGTATATTCACAGAGTTTCACAATTCTTGATGCCAGTTTTGTTTGTGGAGTTGAAGAATGAACTTAGCAAACACTCAAGGTAAAAGAGCCAGGGAGAGGCTTTTATTTAGAAATAAAGTAAGAAGACAGAGCATCTGGCTTGCGCCAGAAAGGGGCAAGAGAGCCCATGATGGTGCATTGTCTAGGGGATTTATAGTCGGTTGAGGATTTTTCAGGAATGCGGGTAATGGCTAGGGGTGCAGACTTGTACCAACTTTCCTGCCCTCAAGATGGGCTAGGTTGTTGTCTCTTTGCTGGGGCTGTTTATACTTGAGACACAGTGAAGTCACGAGTTATGCTGAGATACCCTTCTTTGTTTGTGACACACTCAAACATTCCTGGCCAAGTTGCTCCTGGCCTTTTGAGCTTTAACTGATCTCACTGAAGATGTCTATATTCCTAGTCTGGTATCTTCACCCTAGAGAATTAGGTGACCTTGACTTCGCATAATGCTGAACACAGAGTTTTGATAGGGATTTCTTTGCACATTATTATATTGTAAATATCCTGACTGTAAATATCCTGCCATGCTTTTTTCAGAGGCCCTCACCCTACTCTGACTACACCCACAGTCTGTCTCACCTTCACACTGTCTTATTTCAGGACATTTTTATCACTCCAAAAGTACTCATTAGCAGTTACTCCCCAGTGCCTCCCACTGCCCAACCATACCCTACCCCAGCTCTAGGCAACTATTAACTTTCTGTCTCTTGGATTTGCATATTCTGAATATTACATATAAATAGAATCACATAATATGTGGTCTTTTACTTCTGCATGCTTTCACTTAGCATAATTTTTTCAAGGTTTATTATTCATAGTTGAATAATATTCCATTGTGTGAATACATCACATTTTATTTGTACATTTATTAGGTGATGATGGACTTTTGGGTTATTTCCACTTGGCTATTGTCAATAATGCTGCTATGAACTTAAGCATGCAAGATTTTGTGTAGATGATGCTTTAAATCCTCTTGGGCATGCTGGAGTGGAGTTACTGGATCACATTCTAACTGTATGTTGAACTTTTTGAGAAACTGCCAAACTTTTTTACCAAAGCAACTATACTGTTTTACAACCCAGGAACAGTGTATGAGGGTTCCAAATTCTCTGCATCCTCACAAATATTTGTTATTGCCTGGTGGTGTGTTTTGTTTTGAAATTAGAGCCATTCTAGTGTATGTGTATGGTAGCTCAATGTGGCTTTGATTTGCATTTCCCAAATAACTAATGATGTTGAGCATCTTTTCATGGGCTTATTGGCCATTTGTATATCTTTTGAGAAATGCATATTCAGAACTTTGGCCTATTTTAAAATCAAGTTACCTGGTTTTTTTTATTGTTTTAAGAATTCTTTACATATCCTGGATACTAGACACTTATATATATGATTTGCAAATATTTTCTCGTATTCCTTGGACTGTCTTTCTGCCTTTTTTCTTAGTAGTTTCCTATGAAGTTCAAAAGTTTTAAATTTTGATGTATTTCAATTTATCTGTTTTTCTTTTTTTGTTAGTTTTGGTATATTAAGAAACCATTGCTCAATCCAAGGACAAGGACATGAAAATTTATTCCTATATTTTCTTTGTAGAGTTTTATAGTTAGATCTAACATTTAGGTATTTGATTTATTTTGAGTCCTTTTTCCCCACTTTTAAATAGACTTTATTTTTTTAGAGCAGTTTTAGATTCACATCAGGTTTTTTTTTTGGGGAGGGGAATAATTTTATTTTATTTTATTTTTTTGAAGCATAAAAATAATATAATCACTTCAATAAATGCAGGAAAATCATTAGACAAAATTCAACATCTTTTCATCAAAAAATTTCTCAGTAAATTAGGTAGAGTATATACCTCAATATAACACAAACCATACATGGCAAACTTACTGTCAACATACAAAGATTTTACAGATTCATTCACTATGTTCTCCATGCTATACTACTATCCCCATGAGCAACTTATGATTGAGAATTTTTTTTTTGAGAGGGCATATCTTATATTTATTGATCAAATGGTTGTTAACAACAATAAAATTCTGTATAGGGGACTCAATGCACAATCATTAATCAACCCCAAGCCTAATTCTCAACAGTCTGCAATCTTCTAAAGTATAACGAACAAGTTCTTACATGGTGAACAAATTCTTACATAGTGAATAAATTTTTACATGGTGAACAGTGCAAGGGCAGTCATCACAGAAACTTTCGGTTTTGATCACGCATTATGAACTATAAACAATCAAGTCAAATATGAATATTCATTTGATTTTTATACTTGATTTATATGTGAATCCCACATTTCTCCCTTTATTATTATTATTATTATTATTTTTAATAAAATGCTGAAGTGGTAGGTAGATGTAAGATAAAGGTAGAAAACTTAGTTTAGTGTTGTAAGAGAGCAAATGTAGATGATCAGGTGTGTGCCTGTAGACTATGTATTAATCCAAGATATACAAGGGCAATAAAACATCCACAGATGCAGATTTCTCTCAAAACAGTGGGGGAGAGGTTCTAAGCCTCACCTCTGTTGATCCCCAATTTCTCACCTGATGGCCCACCTGCGACTGTGCCTGTCTTAGGTTGTTCCTCCCTTGAGGAATCTTACCCGTCTCTGGCTAACCAGTCATCTTCCGGGGCCATACAGGGAAATGTAAAGTTGGTAAGTGAGAGAGAAGCCATATTGTTTGAAAAGGTTAGCTTTTTACTTCTTTGCATATTTATGCCCTGTGGCTTCTATGCCCAGCATTTGTCTTGAGGTATCTTTAGCACTTGGAGGAATTATGATACTCGGTAAATTTGATATGAGGCACGAATTCTATTTAAGGGTTGTAATTAGGAAGGAAGAAGAAAAGCTATAGAGGTAGCAGACAGAAGAAAACATGGGAAGATTGATTATTTCTTTGATATATCTTCTTATAGAGTAATTTAAGCATCTTTAGGTTTTAAACTACTAATTAAATTGCACACACACATTAACATAATAGGAATACAGTTACATAACCAAAGCAGATCTATAATTACCAGCCATCTCCAGTGAGGCCAAGAAAACCAGTTAGGCACCCTAGGCATTTGTGAAAATTTGTCTATGATATGATGGATATTGTCCAAATGTACTTGAACAGTCTGAGAGAAATCAGACAAATTAAAACAGCCCATTCCTGGGAACTGTTCACATCCAATATGTTCTTTTAACAGTAGATAGTCTGTAGTTGTAAGATTTTGGAGCGCTAGAACTTGCACTTCTCCTAATTCTTGGTTGACTTCCAACAGTGTAGATCCAGTCAAATTTGTTGTTTTACTGTATGCACAGGCCAGCTTAGATATCTCCTTCTTCATTCCAATGGCAAGTCCAGGAACCAGTGGGATGAATGCAGCTACAACTGCAGCATTGCCTGGATCTTTGTTGAGGTTTTTTGATGATCATCTTCTGGTATGACGCTTCCAGAGAGTGCTGATGTTGGTAGTTCTTCTTCATATAGCATCTTAGTTCATTTTCTGGGTAGCCAAATTAGGCTTTGATCCTCTGTATAAACACAAACAGACCCTTTGCCCACACGTTGATCTGCCCTTTATACCATTGTGTAGAACTCATTGGAGGTCACCACACAGGAACTGCTTTTTTTTTTTTTAAGAGAAAGGAATATTATAAGAAAAGTGTACCTCCATAGCCGATCATCTGACACCCTTTAAGTGATCAAAGTTAAAGATATTTAAAGCATGCATTAATCGTTGATTTACAGTTAGTTTTATCCTATCATGGAGTAATTCCCCTTTTCTCTCTTTTTTAAAAATTATCTTTAATCTACACTTACATGAAGAATATTATGTTTACTAGGCTCTCCCCTATACCAGGTCCCCGCTATAAACCCCTTTAGAGTCGCTGTCCATCAGCATAGCTAAATGTTGTAGAATCACTACTTGTCTTCTCTATGTTGTATAGCCCTCCCCTTTCTCCCACCCCCCATGCATGCTGATCTTAATACCCCCCTTATTCTTCCCTCCCCTTATCCCTCCCTACCCATCCATCCTCCCCAGTCCCTTTCCCTTTGGTACCTGTTAGTCCATTCTTGGGTTCTGTGATTCTGCTGCTGTTCTGTTCCTTCAGTTTTTCCTTTGTTCTTATACTCCACAGATGAGTGAAATCATTTGGTATTTCTCTTTCTCTGCTTGGCTTATTTCACTGAGCATAATACCCTCCAGCTCCATCCATGTTGCTGCAAATGGTAGGATTTGCCCTCTTCTTATGGCTGAGTAGTATTCCAGTGTATATATGTACCACATCTTCTTTATCCATTCATCTACCGATGGACTTTTAGGTTGTTTCCAATTCTTGGCTATTGTAAATAGTGCTGCGATAAACATAGGGGTGCTTTGGTCTTTCTCAAACTTGATTGCTGCATTCTTAGGGTAAATTCCTAGGAGTGCAATTACTGGGTCAAATGGTAAGTCTGTTGTGAGCATTTTGATGAACCTCCATACTGCTTTCCACAATGGTTGAACTAGTTTACATTCCCACCAGCAGTGTAGGAGGGTTCCCCTTTCTCCACAGCCTCGCCAACATTTGTTGTTGTTTGTCTTTTGGATGGCAGCCATCCTTACTGGTGTGAGGTGATACCTCATTGTAGTTTTAATTTGCATTTCTCTGATAATTAGTGATGTGGAGCATCTTTTCATGTGTCTGTTGGCCATCTGTATATCTTTTTTGGAGAACTGTCTGTTCAGCTCCTCTGCCCATTTTTTAATTGGATTATTTTACTTTTGTTTGTTGAGGCGTGTGAGCTCTTTGTATATTTTGGATGTCAAGCCTTTATCGGATCTGTCATTTTCAAATATATTCTCCCATACTGTAGGGTTCCTTTTTGTTCTATTGATGGTGTCTTTTGCTGTACAGAAGTTTTTCAGCTTAATATAGTCCCACTTGTTCATTTATGCTGTTGTTTTCCTTGCCTGGGGAGATATGTTCAAGAAGAGGTCGGTCATGTTTATGTCTAGGAGGTTTTTACCTATGTTTTTTTCCACTAGTTTAATGGTTTCATGGCTTACATTCAGGTCTTTGATCCATTTTGAATTTACTTTCGTATATGGGGTTAGACAATGGTCCAGTTTCATTCTCTTACATGTAGCTGTCCAGTTTTGCCAGCACCATCTGTTGAAGAGACTGTCATTTTGCCATTGTATGTCCATGGCTCCTTTATCAAATATTAATTGACCATTTATGTTTGGGTTAATGTCTGGAGTCTCTAGTCTGTTCCACTGGACTTTTGCTCTGTTTTTGTGCCAGTACCAAACTGTCTTGATTACTATGGCTTTATAGTAGAGCTTGAAATTGGGGATTGAGATCCCCCCTACTTTATTCTTCTTTCTCAGGATTGCTTTGGCTATTCGGGGTCTTTGGTGTTTCCATATGAATTTTTGAATTATTTGTTCCAGTTCATTGAAGAATGTTGCTGGTAATTTGATAGGGATTGCATCAAATCTGTATACTGCTTTGGGCAGAATGGCCATTTTGACGATATTAATTGTTCCTAGCCACGAGCATGGGATGAGTTTTCATTTGTTAGAAACTCCTTTAATTTCTCTTAAGAGTGACTTGTAGTTTTCAGAGTATAGGTCTTTCACTTCTTTGGTTAGATTTATTCCTAGGTATTTTATTCTTTTTGATGCAATTGTGAATGGAATTGTTTTCCTGATTTCTCTTTCTATTGGTTCATTGTTAGTGTATAGGAAAGCCACAGATTTCTGTGTGTTAATTTTGTATCCTGCAACCTTGCTGTATTCCGATATCAGTTCTAGTAGTTTTGGGGTGGAGTTTTTAGGGTTTTATGTACAATATCATGTCATCTGCAAATAGTGACAGTTTGACTTCTTTACCAATCTGGATTCCTTGTATTTCTTTGTTTTGTCTAATTTCTGTGGCTAGGACCTCCAGTACTATGTTAAATAGCAGTGGGGAGAGTGAGCATCACTGCCTAGTTCCCGATCTCAGAGAAAAAGCTTTCAGCTTCTTGCTGTTCAGTATGTTGGCTGAGGGTTTATGATATATGGCCTTTATTATGTTGAGGTACTTGCCCTCTATTTCCCTTTTGCTGAGAGTTTTTATCATGAATGGATGTTGAATTTTGTCAAATGTTTTTTCAGCATCTGTGGAGATGATCATGTGGTTTTTGTCTTTCTTTTTGTTGATGTGGTGGATGATGTTGATGGATTTCGAATGTTGTACCATCTTTGCATCCCTGGGATGAATCCCACTTGGTCATGGTGCATGATCCTTTTGATATACTTTTGTATTTGGTTTGCTAATATTTTATTAAGTATTTTTGAATCTACATTCATCAGGGATATTGGTCTTTAATTTTCTTTTTTGGTGGGGTCTTTGCCTGGTTTTGGTATTAGGGTGAGGTTGGTTCCATAGAATGAGTTTGTGAGTATTCCCTGCTCTTCTATTTTTTGGAAAACTTTAAGGAGAATGGGTATTATGTCTTCTCTCTGTGTCTGATAAAATTCCAAGGTAAATCCGTCCAGCCCGGGTGTTTTGTTCTTGGGTAGTTTTTTGATTACTGTTTCAATTTCTTTGCTCATAATTGGTTTGTTTAACTTTTGTGTTTCTTCCTTGGTCAGTCTTTGAAGGTTGTATTTTTAAAGAAGTTGTCCATTTCTTCTAGGTTTTCCAGCTTGTTGGCATATAGGTTTTCATAGTAGTCTTTAATAATTCTTTGTATTTCTGTGGAGTCTGTCGTGATTTTTCCATTCTCATTTGTGTTTCTGTTAATTTGTGTTCTCTTTTTCTCTTAGTAAGTTTGGCTAGAGGCTTATCTGCTTATCTATTTTGTTTATTTTCTCAAAGAACCAGCTCTTGGTTTCACTGATTTTTGCTATTGTTTTATTTTCAATTTTGTTTATTTCTTCTCTGATCTTTATTATGTCCCTCCTTCTGCTGACTTTAGGCCTCATTTGTACTTCTTTTTCCAAGTTCGATAATTGTGATGTTAGACCATTCATTTGGGATTGTTCTTGCTTCTTCACGTGTGCCTGGATCGCTATATTCTTTCCTCTTAAGACTGCTTTTGTTGTGTCCCACAGAAGTTGGGGCTTTGTGTTATTGTTGTCATTTGTTGCTATATATTCCCTGATCTCTATTTTAATTTGTTCGTTGATCCATTGATTATTTAGGAGCATGTTGTTAAGCCTCCATGTGTTTGTGAGCCTCTTTGCTTTCTTTGTAGAATTTATTTCTAATTTTATTCCTTTGTGGTCTGAAAAGTTGGTTGGTAGAATTTCAATATTTTGGATTTGGCTGAGGCTCTTTTTCTGGGCTAGTATGTGGTCTATTCTGGAGAATGTTCCATGTGCACTTGAGAAGAATGTATATTCTGTTGCTTTTGGATGTAGAGTTCTATAGATGTCTATTAGGTCCGTCTGCTCTACTATGTTGTTCAGTGCTTCCGTGTCCTTACTTATTTTCTGTCCGGTGGATCTATCCTTTGGGGTGAGTGGTGTGTTGAAATCTCCTAGAATGAATGCATTGCAGTCTATTTCCCCCTTTAGGTCTGTTAGTATTTGTTTCACATATGCTTTTGCTCCTGTGTTGGGTGCATATATATTTAGAATGGTTATATCCTCTTGTTGGACTGAGCTCTTTATCATTATGTAGTGTCCTTCTTTATCTCTTGTTACTTTCTTTGTTTTGAAGTCTATTTTGTCTGATACTAGTACTGCAACCCCTGCTTTCTTCTTGCTGTTGTTTGCCTGAAATATGTTTTTCCATCCCTTGACTTTTAGTCTGTACATGTCTTTGGGTTTGAGGTGAGTTTCTTGTAAGCAGCATATAGATGGGTCTTGCTTTTTTATCCATTCTATTACTCTGTGTCTTTTTATTGGTGCATTCAGTCCATTAACATTTAGGGTGACTATTGAAAGATTTGTACTTATTGCCATTGGAGGATTTAAATTCGTGGTTACCAAAGGTTCAAGGTTAGCCTCTTTAGTATCTTACTGCCTAACTTAGCTCGCTTATTGAGCTGTTATATACCCTGTCTGGAGATTCTTTTCTTCTCTCCCTTCTTATTCCTCCTCCTCCATTCTTCATATGTTGGGTGTTTTGTTCTGTGCTCTTTGTAGGAGTGCTCCCATCTAGAGCAGTCCCTGTAAGATGTTCTGTAGAGGTGGTTTGTGGAAAGCAAATTCCCTCAGCTTTTGTTTGTCTGGGAATTGTTTAATCCCACCGTCATATTTGAATGATAGTCGTGCTGGATACAGTATCCTTGGTTCAAGGCCCTTCTGTTTCATCGTATTAAATATATCATGCCATTCTCTTCTGGCCTGTAGGGTTTCTGTCGAGAAGTCTGATGTTAGCCTGATGGGTTTTCCTTTAAAGGTGACCTTTTTCTGTCTAGCTGCCTTTAAAATTCTTTCCTTGTCCTTGATCTTTGCCATTTTAATTATTATGTGTCTTGGTGTTGTCCTCCTTGGATCCTTTCTGTTGGGGTTCTGTGTATTTCTGTGGTCTGTTCAATTATTTCCCCCCCAGTTTGGGGAAGTTTTCAGCACTTATTTCTTCCAAGATACTTTCCATCCCTTTTCCTCTCTCTTCTTCTTCTGGTACCCCTATAATACGGATATTGTTCCTTTTGGATTGGTCACACAGTTCTCTTAATATTGTTTCATTCCTGTAGATCCTTTTATCTCTGTCTATGTCAGCTTCTATGCATTCCTGTTCTCTGGTTTTAATTCCATCAATGGCCTCTTGCATCTTATCCATTCTGCTTATAAACCCTTCCAGAGTTTGTTTCATTTCTGTAATCTCCTTTCTGGCATCTGTGATCTCCCTCCGGACTTCATCCCATATCTCTTGCGTATTTCTCTGCATCTCTGTCAGCATGTTTATGATTTTTATTTTGAATTCTTTGTCAGGAAGACTGGTTAGGTCTGTCTCCTTTTCTGTAGTCTCTGTTATCTTGGTTTGCCAGTAATTTTGTCTTTTCATGGTGAGAGGAATAGTTTGCAGAGCTGGGACAAGTGACGGCTGGAAGAACTTCCCTTCTTGTTGGTTTGTGGCCCTCCTCTCCTGGGAGAACAGCGTCCTCTAGTGGCTTGTGCTCTGTAGGTATTACAGACAGGGCTTCTGCTTTCTGCCCAGCTGCTATGGAGTTTGTGTCCGCTGTTGCTGTGGGCGTGGCCTGGCTCGGGCTGCTGCTCCAAAGTGTTGAAGTCCCGTTGTACGGGTGCGGCCAGGAGGCTATTTATCTCCGTAAGGGGCCTCCGTGCTCCCTGCAGCCCAGGGTATTATGGTGCCCAGAGATCCCTGGATTCCCTACCTCTGGATTAAGTGTCCCGCCCTGCCCCTTTAAGACTTCCAAAAATCACGCACCAAAACAAGACAACGACCACAAAAAAAAAAATTTTAAAGTAAATAAATAAATAAATAAATAAATAATGGCTGCTCATTTTTCTTTATTCTCCGGTGCCAGCCTCAGACATCTGCTCATCAGTCTTGCTGCCCTGTTTCCCTAGTATTGGGGTCCCTATCCCTTTAAAACTTCCAAAAAGTGCTTGCCAAAACAAAACAAC
The DNA here is from genome assembly GCF_030020395.1 of Manis pentadactyla. Taxonomy (NCBI): domain Eukaryota; kingdom Metazoa; phylum Chordata; class Mammalia; order Pholidota; family Manidae; genus Manis; species Manis pentadactyla. The sequence goes on along the minus strand of NC_080026.1, from coordinate 45,938,735 downwards.
AACAACAACAAAGAAAAAAATTGGCCGCTCACTTTTCTTTTGTTCTCCGGCACCGGCCTCCGATACCCGCTCGCCGGTCTTGCAGCCCTGTTTCCCTTGTATTGGGTTCCCTGTCCCTTTAAGACTTCCAAAGAGCACTCACCTGAACAAAACAACAACAACAACAACAACAACAAAATGGCTGCTTGCTTTTCTTATGTGTTCTGGTGCCAGGCCTCCGGTACCCACTCACCGGTCTTGCTGCCCTGTTTCCCTAGTATCCACGCACTGTGTCTGCACTCTGGTCCGGATTGCTGGGGCTGGGTGTTTAGCAGTCCTGGGCTCCCTCTCCCTCCCGCTCTGCCTACTCTTCTTCTGCTGGGAGCTGGGGGGAGGGGCGCTCGAGTCCCATCGGGCCGGAGCTTGTATCTTACCCCCTTCACGAGGTGCTGGGTTCTCGCAGGTGTGGATGTGGTCTGGATGTTGTCCTTTGTCCTCTGGTCTTTATTCTAGGAAGAGTTGTCTTTGTTATATTTTCATAGATATATATGGTTTTGGGAGGAGATTTCCGCTGCTCTACTCACGCTGCCATCTTGGCTCCGCCTCCATATCAGGTTTTTAAAAATTTTTTTATTAAGGTATGATTGATATACACTCTTATGAAGGTTCCACATGAAAAACCAATGTGGTTACTACCTTTACACATATTATCAAATCCCCACCCATACCCCAATGCAGTCACTGTCCATCAGCGCAGCAAGTTGCCAGAGATCCACTATGTCCCTTGTCTGTGACACACTGTTCTCCCTGTGATCCCCCACACCATGTGTACCAAACATAATACCCCTCAATCACCTTCTCCCACCCTCCCCACCCGCCCTCCCACACCCCTCCCCTTTGGTAACCACTAGTTCATTCTTGGAGTCTCTGAGACTACTGCCACTTTGTTCCATCAGTTATGCTTCATTGTTATACTCCACAAATGAGGGAAATCATTTGGCATTTGTCTTTCTCCGCTTGGCTAATTTCACTGAGCATAGTGTCCTCCAGCTCCATCCATGTTGTTGCAAATGGTAAGATTTGTTTCTTTCTTATGGCTGAATAGTATTCCCTTGTATATATGTGCCACATCTTCTTTATTCAATTCATCTACAGATGGACACTTAGGTTGCTTCCATATCTTGACTATCACATTAGTTTTTATATACGGTGTGAAGTAGGGGTCCAATTTCACTTTTGTACATAGCTGTCCCACCATCATTTGTTGGCATTTATTCTTTCTTTCTTCATTAAATTGTCTTGGTACCTTGTCAAAAAACAATTGAGCATAGATGTATGGGTTTTTCCTTAGCTCTTAATTCTATTCCAGTGGTCTCTATGTCTACCTGTAAGCAAGAAACATTGTTTTCATTGCATCTTTGTTAAGTTTTGAAATCAAGAAGTGTGAGTTCTCCAACTTTGTTCTTTCTCTAAGGTTGTTTTGGATTTTTTTGGCCTTTTGAATTTTCACAGGAATTTTAATATCAGTTTGTCAATTTCTACAAAGAAATAAGATTGCATTGAATCCATAGATCAATTTAGAGAGTATATTAACAATACTAAATCTTTTGGCCCATTTATGCAAGGTTTTCCTTAATTTCTTTCAACAACGTTCAGTCTACTTCTTTTGTTAAATCTATTTCTAAGTATTTTATTCTTTCTGATGCTATTATAAATGGAAATGTTTTATTTACTTCATTTTCAGAGTAAATGTCTTCTTCCTTCACAGGGAGTGATTGTAGTCCTCTGCTGGTTAGGGTTGTTTTACTTAGTGACACAAACTGATGACAGGGGCCTTCTGTCAGCTGGCATCCAAGGCCAGGATCTCTCATGGAACACATGTGAGAGTTCTCTTCAGGCTTTGCAGGATTCCACAGAGCACAGTTTCCTTCTACAGCATACTGATCTCCAGCTCCAGGATTCCAACTTTGCCACTCAGCTACTGCCCTAATGGACCACCTATAGCCCCTTTTCTGGGTTTTCCTCCTTGTGGTATGCATCCTCTTGGGTGTGAATCAAGCAAGATAGCTCAAATACAGCTAGCTCCCATTGTGTTCCCTTGACAGGTAGGCGCTTACGTTCCAGACACTGTAACTTACTGTAATGGTACAGTAATTAAGATGGTGCATTAAAGCATGGGGATGGAATAATAATATGATACAACCAGCACAGAATCCAGAATATGTTAAAAGTGGCATTATCCACCTTTGGTAAAATGATGGCATATTCAATAAATGCTTCAAAATAATTTGTTGTCAATTTAGAAAGAAATCAACTTCTTCCTTCACACAACATATAAAAGTGTGTAAAAGATTTAAATGTTGCAAAGAACAAAACTTCAAAAAAAGGAGAGAAATACAGAGAATATCTTTACAACCTTGGAGTGGGGAAAGATTTTTTTTTCAAGAAGAAACAACATAAATCAAAGAAGATCAATAAATCTGATCATGAAAAGACATCATTATAAAAGTGAAAAATTAAACTCCAGATAGGGAGAAGATATTGGCTGCACATAACTAATGAAAGATTTATGTGCTGACTCTAAAAAACATTTCAAAAAATCAATAATAAAAAGACAAGCAGCCCAACTGAAAGTGGCCCAGGCAGAAAAGGAGATCCAAATTGCCACTGAACACATGGAAAGATACCTAGCCCATTGAGGAATCAGGAAAATGCAAATTATGCCATGAGGAAATACCATTTTACACTCTTCAGATTAGCACAAAATTTTAAACTCTGAAAATATACAGTGCTACTGCTGTGCACTCTCATGTTATGCTGGTTATTTTTGGAATCTTTTTGTCAAAATGAAGAAGTGCATACACTAGGACCTCATAAATGTCACTAGAGAGACTCTTGCACACATGCCCCAGAAGAGGGTTTTATAAAAATGTTTATATAGCAACGTTAAAAGAAAACAGCAAACAAAACAAAAATCCTGGAAACTCAGTAGATGTCAATTAGTAGAAGACTGGGTAAATGTTAAACATTCATAGAGTGGGATAGCATAGAGTAGTTAAAATAAATTAACTAGAGTTATCCTACAGAATAAATATCAAAAACATAGTTTTAGGAAAAAAGAGTAAGTTGCAGAAAGGTATATACAATATGAGAACATTTATATAAAATTTGAAATGTGAAAAAAATACTAAATATCACTCATGGATACATTTACATACAGGAAAAACACAACAGGTATGGAAATACATGCACCAAATTCAAGAGGGAAGGAAGGAAATGGGGTACAACAGGAGTTATCAAAGTTCCTATTCTTTTTTGTACACCTGAAATACTTTCATTAAAAGCAAACAAACCAATACAAAGTAACTCTTAGTGTTGTGAGATAGCTCCAAATTCAATTTTCTGTAAACTCTTACTTAGTTGTAATTTCAGCCTACTGTTACCAAAAAAGGTTGTTTGCTCTCAGCCTGGTGACACAACTTCATGACTAAGACTCTTCTTTGTCTTGGGGAAGCCAAACACTTGCTTCTAGTCAGCAAGTCTGTACAGGTATTTCTTCCCAGTTTATAAGCACGGTTTTCTTTCTAGAATATTCCAACCTGTTTGCCCAATTTTCAGAGAAAGGGGCTTTCCTTGGAACAGGTGTTCAAAGTGTGGGTTGTGAAATTTACTCAGCCAGCTTTAAGACTGCTGAAATGGAGTCCAGATTATCCAGGTGTATTTCTGAATCTGTTACTGACCAGGAGTGCAAGACCTTAAGTGAATCTCTTAAAGGCTTTGGCCTTCAGTTTTCTCACAGTCAAATAAGAGTGTGAATTAAATGATCTCTAAGGTAACTTCTTGATCTAACTTTCCATGATTCTAAGGCAGAATTTAAGGCTCTGAAATTTCTTCTATCATTTCCATCAAGCTGGTTGGATAAATACTGGTGATCTTAAGTGTCTGGACTTTAAAAGATGCTGTATTTTTCATATGCCCCGTTGAAAGTGCAGAGTCAAATTTACCTTATCTGCCATTAGGCAAATGTCCTGGCTGCTCATCTAGGTGTAAACTAGCACTCTCTTTGTAACTCATACCAGCAGTTACCTGGTTAGTCCCTTGAAGTGGATGGTAGTCTCCTTGTAGTAAAATTTTCCTCCCCTTTTGTTCTCCCTTCAATCTTGGCGCTAAGAGGAATCTAACTTACCTTCTGAGGTATGGCACAAATACTTTTTGTTTAAATTGAGGTATTGTGATATCAATGGACAAAGAGGGCTGACTGATAAGGTCTGCTCTTGCCTTTTAAATTTATATAAATTTGTAATATTAAGCTCAGTGGGAGTCAGAACTGTCAGTTTCTAGTCAAACCTGTTAGTTTCAAGAGTTAGCAATCACCTGTTGCAGTCAGGAATTACAGGTTGAAAGCAACTAAGGTCAGTTTAATTTATGTGGTGTTTGAATTCAAAAGAAAGGAGATAGGCAAGTGGAGGTGAAATATTACACTGTTAATAGCAGGGACGTGCCTAATCCAAGATGAGCTGGAATGCCGGTGTGGTAGATGATGCAGAGAAATGCAGTGCAGCCAAGTTCATGACAGAGAGAAGTTCATGGGGGAAGGCCTATAACTAAATCATGTGTGAGCAGTGGAAAATTTGGGGATCTAATAAAATCAAAATACATTTGAGGATATTAGTTTAGTAGCTGTGAACAGGTGATTTATTGTTCTATGATTTATTTAGAAATTAGATGAAGCAATAAGGAAAACTAGAGAACATGGCATTCATACATTGTCTGAAAAAGAAGAAAAGGACTTGAGTTACTGCAAATAGCAGAAAGCAAGAGAATTTCATCCAGCAATAGGAAACTCTAAAATTTATATTTTCAGTTATGCATACCCAGGGGCAGGTCAAGTTCTGGCAAAGGAGAGGCTATTAGACAGTGTATAAATGAAAGCCCATCATCTGGTTATGAGTGCCTCTGAATGGTTCTCTGCATTTGGATGGACTGATTGGGCCATGGGCCCAGGAGTCCAATGGTGAATTGGCGTGGATCAATGTTGCTAAAAAGAGCTCACTGATGGCAGTTTAAGAGGAAATCCAAAAATTAAGTCTGTGTCGGGTTACTTACTTTTTGGCATTTGACCTTTATCCTTACTAAGTGTAAGGAACAGTCTTCAAAAAGCCTGAACAGATCCAGATTATGACACACAGGTCAGCAGGTAGTGTTTAAAGGGCCCATTTGTTTTACATCAGAGCTATCCATAGAACCACTTGGACTGATCATGCTTCTCATGGTAAGAACACTGACTTTCACACACTGCTTTTGTTACCGAGAAGTAGGTTTTTGTAATATCAGTTTCACTAGCTGTGACAACACTGGAAACTAGAACTGTCCTCTCCATTAAAGATGAAGTGAGCTTGGTGCTTGTGACTAAGCTGACTTGTCTGGGTCACCCAGTGAGTTGACAGCTATCAGGGAACCCTGATCTACCAGTTTTCCAGTAACTGCCACCATGGTGTTTAAAGAGGAGCATACCAGCAGCATAACACCTAGCAAGGTGAAGAAACCCATGAGAGGAAAGCCAGACATCTGTGCTGTCTCTTTCAGGGGGCGATACTTACAGGCCAGTCAAGTAATGCCAGTAATGGACTCCAGTGAGTGGTTAGGAATGATTTAGCAAACTAGTTTCTAATCTCTTGTTTCTATCACATACAAAAGACACACCCACCTTTGCCCACACATTTCTGTAACACATACATCTTCTCTAGCAAAGAGACTACCTGCTCCTCAAGTAGAGCAAATCCAGATTCCATATGGGTTATGGCATGGATATTGATGGTATGTATTGCCACTGTTCTTCCTGAATTTTACTTTCTGTAGGCATAAAATATTTTTTTCACTGAGATTATTGAAGATTAAATGATGCTATCTAATTAGCTGTAAGTAGCTATTTTCCATGTATTAAGGCTAACCTAAAGGGAAAGATACTGCCTAACTAAATTATAGGAAGAGAAAGAAATCTTTGTATTCATACTTTGGTGATTTCTGTTTGCTAGGATATGCTGAAAAAATCTGATATCAAAATCCTTCAAGAATGCCTTCTTTTCCTTTTTTTTTTTTTGGTATCATTAATATACACTTAGATGAACAACATTGTGGTTACTAGGTTCCCCCCATTATCAAGACCCCACCACATACCCCATTACAGTCACTGTCCATCAGTGTAGTAAGATGTTATAGAATCACTACTTGTCTTCTCTGTTATACTGCCTTCCCCATGCCCTACTCCTGCTACATTTTGTGTACTAATCATAATGTCCCCTTTCCCCCTTATCTCTCCCTTCCTATACATCCTCCCCAATCCCTTTCCCTTTGGTAACTGTTAGTCCATTCTTGGGTTCTGTGAGTCTGCTGCTGTTTTGTTCCTTCAGTTTTTTCTTTGTTCTTATACTCCACAGATGAGTGAAATCATTTGATACTTGTCTTTTTCCCCTTGGCTTATTTCACTGAGCATAATACTCTCTAGCTCCAACCATGTTGTTGCAAATGATAGGATTTGTTTTCTTCTTATGGCTGAATAATATTCCATTGTGTATAGGAACCACATTTTCTTTATCCATTCATCTACTGATGGACACTTAGGTGGCTTCCATTTCTTGGCTATTGTAAACAGTGCTGCGATAAACATAGGGATGCATATGTCTTTTTCAAACAGGGCTCCTGCATTCTTAGGGTAAATTCCTAGAAGTGGAATTCCTGGGTCAAATGGCATTTCTATTTTGAATTTTTTGAGGAACCTCCATACTGCTTTCCACAAAGGTTGAACTGATTTACATTCCCACCAGCAGTGTAGGAGGTTCCCTTTTCTCCACATCCTTGCCAACATTTGTTGTTGTTTGTCTTTTGGATGGTGGCCATCCTAAATGGTGTGAGGTGATGCCTCATTGTGGCTTTAATTTGCATTTCTCTGATGATTAGCAATGTGGAGCATCTTTTCATGTGCCTATTGGCCATCTGAATTTCTTCTTTGGAAAAGTGTCTGTTCACATCCTCTGTCCATTTTTTAATTGGGTTATTTGCTTTTTGGTTGTTGAGGTGCATGAGCTCTTTATATATCTTGGATGTCAACCCCTTATTGCATATGTCATTTATGAATATGTTCTCCCATACTGTAGGATGTCTTTTTGTTCTACTGATGGTGTCCTTTGCTGTACAGAAGCTTTTTAGTTTGATATAATTCCACTTGTTCTTTTTTCGTTTCCCTTGCCCATGGAGATAAGTTCATGAAGAAGTTGCTCATGTTTATATTCAAGAGAGTTTTGCCTGTATTTTCTTGCAAGAGTGTTATGGTTTCATGACTTACATTCAGTTCTTTGATCCATTTTGAGTTTACTTTTGTGTATGGCATTAGACACTAATCCAGTTTCATTCTCTTACATGTAGCTCTTCAGTTTTGCCAACATCAGCTGTTGAAGAGGCTGTCATTTCTGCATTGTATATACATGGCTACTTTATCATGTATTAATTGCCCATATATGCGTGGGTTAATATCTGGACTCTCTGTTCTATTCCACTGATCTACGGGTCTGTTCTTGTGCCAGTACCAAATTGTCTTGATTACTGTGTCTTTGTAGTAGAGCTTGAAGTTGGGAAATGAGATGCCCCCTGCTTTATTCTTCCTTCTCGGGATTTATTTGGCTATTCTGGGTCTTTTGTGGTTCCATATGAATATTAGAACTATTTGTTCCAGTTCAATGAAGAATGCTGTCAGCATTTTGATAAGGATTGCATTGAATCTGTAGATTGCTTTAGGCAGGATGGCCATTTTGACAATATTCTTCCTACCCAAGAGCATGGGATTAATTTCCATTTATTAGTATTCTCTTTAATTTCTCTTATGAGTGTCTTGTAGTTTTCAGGGTATAGGTCTTTCACTTCCTTGGTTAGGTTTTTTATTCTTTTTGATGCAATTGTGAATGAAATTGTTTTCCTGATTTCTCTTTCTGCTAGTTTATCATTAGTACATAGGAATGCAACAGATTTCTGTGTATTATTTCTATGCTGCAACTTTGCTGAATTCAGATATTAGATGTAGTAATTTTGGAGTGGGTTCTTTAGGGTTTATTATGTACAATATTATGTCATCTGCAAACAGGGGCAGTTTGACTTCTTCCTTACTAATCGGGATGCCTTTTATTTCTTTGTGTTGTCTGATTGCCTTGACTAGGACCTCCCATACTATGTTGAATAAAAGCGGGGAGAGTGTGCATCCTTGTCTTGTTCCCGATCTTAGGGGAAAAGTTTTCAGCTTCTCACTGGTTAAGTATAATGTTGGCTATGGGATTGTTATATATGGCATTTATTATGTTGAGGTACTTGCCCTCTATATCCATGTTGCTGAGAGTTTTTATCATGAATGGATGTTGAATTTGTCAAATGATTTTTCAGCATCTGTGGAGATGATCATGTGGTTTTTGTCCTTTTTGTTGATGTGGTGGATGATGTTGATGGATTTCTGAATGATGTACCATCCTTGCATCCCTGGGATGAATCCCACTTGATCATGGTGTATGTCCTCTTCATGTATTTTTTAATTCAGTTTGCTAATATTTTGTTGAATATTTTTGCATGTACATTCATCAGGGATATTGATCTGTAGTTTTCTTTTTTTGTGGTATCTTTGCTTGGTTTTGATATTAGAGTGATGCTGGCTTCATAGAATGAGTTTGGAAGCATCCCCTCCTCTTCTATTTTTTGGAAAACTTTGAGGAGAATGGGTATTATGTTTTTTCTAAATGTCTGATAAAATTCAGTGGTGAATCCATCTGGTATAGGGATTTTCTTAGGTAGTTTTTTGGTTACTGATTTAATTTCATTGCTGGTAATTGGTCTGCTTAGATTTTCTGTTTCTTCCTGGGTCAGTCTTGGAATGTTTTATTTTTATAGAAAGTTGTCCATTTCTTCCAGGTTATCCAGTTTGTTAGCATAGAGATTTTCATAGTATTCTCTAATAATTCTTTGTGTTTCTGTGGTGTCTGTCATGATCTTTCCTTTCTCATTTCTGATTGTTTATGTATGTATATTCTTTTTTCTTAATAAGTCTGGCTGGGGGTTTACCTATTTTGTTTATTTTCTCAAAGAACCAGTTCTCGGTTCATTAATTTTTTCTATTGTTTTATTCTTCTCAATTTTATTTATTTCTTCCCTGATCTTTATAATGTCCCTCCTTCTGCTGACTTTAGGCCTTATTTGTTCTTCTTTTTCCAGTTTCAGTAATTGTGAATTTAGACTATTCATTTGGGACTGTTCTTCCTTCTTTAGATAGGCCTGGATTGCTGTATACTTCCCTTTTAGAACTTCCTTCACTGTGTCCCAAAGAAGTTGGGGTGTTGTGCTGCTGTTTTCATTTGTCTTCATATATTGCTTGATCTCTGTTTTTATTTGGTCATTGATCCATTGATTATTTAGGAGCATGTTGTTAAGCCTCCATGTGTTTGTGAGCCATTTTGTTTTCTTTGTACAATCTATTTCTAGTTTTACACCCTTGTGATCTGAGAAGTTGGTTGGTAGAATTTCAATCTTTTTGAATTTACTGAGGCTCTTTTTGTGGCCTAGTATGTGGTCTATTCTGGGAAATGTTCTGTGTGCATTTGAGAAGAATGTGTATCCTGCTGATTTGGGGTGTAGAGTTCTGTAGATGTCTGTTAGGCACATCTGTTTTAATGTGTTGTTCCATGCCTTTGTCTCCTTGCTTATTTTATGTCTGGTGGTATCTGTCCTTTGCAGTGAGTGGAGTGTTGAAGTCTCCTACAATGAATGCATTACATTTAGTTCCCCTTTTAATTCTATTACTATTTTTTTCATATATGTAGGTGCTCCTGTATTGGGTGCAGAGATATTTAAAATGGTTATATACTCTTCTTGATTGACCCCTTTATCATTATATAACGTCCTTATTTGTCTTTTGTGACTTTATTTTGAATTCTATTTTGTCTGATACAAGTGCTGCAACACCTGCTTTTTATCCTTATGAGTTGCATGATATATCTTTTCCATCTATTTTGTCTGATACAGGTACTGCAACACCTGCTTTTTCTCCTTATGAGTTGCATGATATATCTTTTCCATCTCTTCACTTTTAGTCTGTGTATGTCTTTGGGTTTGAAGTGGTTCTCTTGTAGGCAACATATAGTTGGGTTTTGTTTTTTTATCCATCCAGTGACTCTATGTCTTTTGATTGGTGCATTCAGACCATTTACACTTAGGGTGATTATCGATAGATGTGAACTTATTGCCATTGCAGGCTTTAGATTCATTGTTATTGAAGGTTCAAGGGTAACTTCCTTACTATCTAAGAGTCTAACTTAACTCACTTAGTATGCTATTACAAACACAATCTAAAGTTTCTTTTTTTCCCTCTTTTTTTTTGTCTCCATTCTTTATATATTAAGTATCATATTCTTTACTCTTTGTCTATCCCTTTTTATTACCTCTGGTCACAGCTATTTAATCTTAGGAACACTTCCATCTAAAGCAGTCCTTCCAATATACATTGTAGAGATGATGTGTGGGAGCTAAACTCTCTCAGCTTTTGCTTATCTGAAAATTGTTTAATCCCTCCTTCTAACTTAAATGATAATCTTGCCGGATAAAGCATTTTTGGTTCCAGGCTCTTCTGCTTCATTGCATTAAATATACCAATGCCACTCCCTTCTAGCCTGTAAAGTTTCTGCTGAGAAGTCTGATGATGGCCTGATGGTTTTTTCTTTGTTTGAGATCTTATTTCTCTTTCTGGCTGCTTTTAATAGTCTGTCCTTATCCTTGATCTTTGCCATTTTCATTAGTATATGTCTTGGTGTTGCCGTCCTTGTGTCCCTTGTGTTTGGGGGTATGTGCACCTCCATGGCCTGAGAGATTATCTCTTTCCCCCAATTGGGGAAGTTTTCAGCAATTACTTCCTGAAAGATACTTTCTATCTCTTTTTCTCTCTCTTCTTCTGGTATCCCTATATGAATATTGTTCCATTTGGATTGGTGACACACTTCAGTGTTCTTTCATTCTTAAATATTCTTTTTTCTCTCTGTGCCTCAGCTTCTTTGTATTCTTCCTCCCTAATTTCTGTTTCATTTATTGTCTCCTCCACTATATCTATTCTGCTTTTAGTACCCTTCATTGTGCTCTTCAACGATTGGATCTCCATCCTAAATTCGTTCCTGAGTTCTTTAATATTTTTCTGTACCTCCATGAGCATGTTAATGATTTTTATTTTGAAATCTCTTTCAGGAAGATTCATGAGGTTGGTTTCATTTGAATCTTTCTCATGTGTATTCATAATTTTGCTTTGAATCAGGTTCCTTTGACGTTTCATAATTTGTCTGTGGTGCCCTCTACTGCCCAGAAGCTGTACTCTCTGGAGGTGCTCAGCCCCCGGAGCAATGTTGGAGGTCGCAGGGGAGCGGTGTTGGTGCTTGTGGGGAAGAGCGAGCTGTTTCCTGCTTCCTGGCTGCTATGCCTGTCTCCATTGCCGGAACCAGTGGGTTGAACACTACGTGTAAGCCTCTATGCTTTGTGTTTGTAGCTGCTGTAGGCGGGGCTTCCCTCTGGGTGGCCTGACATCCATGTCAGGGGCTGCCGGTTTGCGAGCCTGAGCCAAGTGCAGACTAGCTGGGTGGATGACACAGCAGGCTGTGTATCATGGTAGAGGGCCTTGGAGCTGGGTAGCCAGGCAGGGTATGGAGTGCCTGAAGATTGTTTAAGCTCCCAACCTGCTGGGCAGAGTACACCCATATAATTTTGTCTGCCTATCCTTTCTCCTGAGCAGTAAGCTCTGTGCAATCCTTGCCCCTTTAGCAGCCCTCTCGTTTTTAGGAAGTCTTTCAGACTGTCCACCCAGATCTGCTGGATATGAATTCCTGTTTTCCACAAGCAGCTGGAATCTCCATCTCTCCTGGTATTCTGCCTGTCTTAGCTTTCCAAGCACACTAAATCACCAGAGTACCATGCAATGTAGGTTCATGCTCCCAGAGAAGATCTTCAGGGCTAGGTGTTCAGCAGTCCCAGGCCTCCACTCCTCCCTGCTCTGTTTCTCTTCCTCCTGCTGGTGACCTGGGGTTGGGGAAGGGTTTGGGCCCCACCGGGTCACAGCTTTGGTACGTTATTGGGTTCCGTGAGGTCTCTCTTTTCTCCAGGTGTTTGCAGTCTGGTGCAGCCTTCTTTCCTATTGCTCTTTCAGGATTAGTTGTATTAAATTATATTTTTGTATTATATGTGGCTTTAGGATGAATTCTGTCTCACCTCTCATGTTGCCATCTTTAATCCAATCCAAGAATAACTTTTTAAAAATTAGAAAAATAATGTTCATAGAATGAAATGAAGAATACAAACATAAGTTTTAAAATGACCAATAATTTTACTACCTAGGGAAGGGATAATCACTTGCTAATATTTTTATGTATTTACTTCCCAGAAAGTTTTCTATGCCCAAGTTGCATTTCTTATATGAACTGATACCTAGGACAGGCATCAATCAGTTGCTCAGTTAAACTTAATCAGATAATCAGAAAGCAGATAAAAACAGGTAAGACTGATGACAGTACAAATATCCTCAAAACTGGGAAAAATCAAGAAAAGGCAAAAAAATCTTAAAGTTTTTTGGCCCTTAGAAACTACTATCATATTTTACTCTGATGAAGGACCCTGAGAAAGAATGTGAGCAGCTGAGAGCAGGCACAGCAAGAACTAGAATCCAGGAAAGAAGGCTTTTGGCATAATCTCCCTGCTCTCTCTTCTTGTTTTTAATTTACCTGTTATATGCATGACTGGATTTGATGATTGATAAAGTTTACTTTGAAATGAACATGCTTGGTATGGAATGGGAAGAATAATATAATGCCAGGAGATCCTTTTTAACCCACCCAAATCATACTTGATAGAGAATAAGTCCACTACTTAAGTGTTTGTTAGAGACTGTTAGAATAGCAAAAAGTCTTAGAGGTCCTATATAGTTTATGCCCCTGTAAGTCCAGGGACAGGAAATCCCATGGCAAAATACCTCTAAAAACTGAAATCAGTCAAAGGGAGAAATAAAGTTTAAAACCTGTTTATTGCTTACAAACTGCAGTCCAGGGCCATCTCTCTCCTCTGTTCCTGAAGAAGCAAGACCGGCCTTCCCCCTCACCTCTCAGGTACAGATATGCCCTCTGTTGCCCAGGTAATTACCCATTGATATGGAGATGAACTTCCCTCCATTCCTGAGGAATGATGCAAATGCACTAAAGCCATACTTCTCTCCACCTTTGAGTGCCTGTTGACATGCAGATGTAAAGCCAGGTGAGATATTCTGGAAATATTACGATTTTACCCACAGCCTCCATTCTATAGATCAGAAAACTGAGGCTGCAAGAGAGAAGATGATTTGCTAAGGATGTTTAGCTTGTTTGTGGCAGAGTTGGGAGTAGATTTCATCTGCTGGCTCCAAGATTCTAAAACAGTTTAGAATGTTGTATTCATGATGGTCAAAAGAGAGCTTTCATGACATCCCACATACTCTGGCTTGATGGGTGCCCACTTACTCTGCCTTCAACTGACTATTCCAATTTTAATAATAAACCTAGGCTATGGTCATCAGTGACTGCCAACTTCATGAAGAGAGGAAATTGGAAATTATGTGCCTCCTAATGGATGTATGATGGAGTTTTGCTAAAAAATTGAAACTAAACTTGAATCATAATAAAATGTATAGCACTATCAAGTATCTAGGGGTTCGAAGGATATGTTAGTGACTCCTGGGATACAATTTAAAAAATTTAGAATGCGGAAGACCTACAGGATAAATGGTTTTCTTCAAATAAATTAAATATCAAGGAAAAATTAGATTGTGGGTGAAATCTACATATTAAAAGAGACCTAAGAGACAAATCAAATGTAATGTATTGGCATTGTTTAAATCCTGATTGAACAAATTGTGAAAGAAAAAAAAAATGAGACAAATACTTTAATAACAACCTTAAAGAAATAGAAAGGATCATAAGAGAACAGTATGAAAAATTGAATGCCAACAAATCACATAAGTTAAGATGAAATGAATGTTTCTTGGAAGGTGCAAAGTGTTGAAACTGAATCAAGAAGAAATAGAAGATTTAAACAGACCTGTAACAAGAAAAGAAATTAATAACATAAGGACAAAACAAAATAAAACAAAACTACACACAAAGAAAAACTAAGTCCTAGATGGTTTCACTGGTGAATTCTACAAAATTTAAGAAAGAATAAATGTTAATACTTTCTAAGCTCTTTCAAAAATAGTGAAGAGTAGGACATATTTTCCAATCTATTCTGTGTGGCTAGTATTATTCTGATAGCAGAAAAAAAAGACATCATAAGAAAATTAGAGACCAATACCCCTATGAGTATGGATGCAAAGGTCTTTATCAATCAATGTAATATATCACATTAATAGAATAAAGCACACAAACCACATGATCATCAAATAGACACAGAAAATGGATTTGACAAAATCAAAACTCTTTAATGATAATGATAAAATATTCAACAAACTAGGAAAAAAAGAGAACATCCTTAATCTGATAAAGACCATATATGAAAAATCCAGTTATATTTAATAGTAAAAGACTGAATGCTTTCTAAGATCAGGAACCAAGGTAAAGACATCCACTCTCCCCATCTCTGTCCAATATTGTACTAGCTGGGAAAAGGAGACAAGAAAATGAAATAAAAGGAATCCAGATGGGAAAGAGAAAAAGCAAAAACAATCTCTATTTACAATAGATATTTTAGGTGAACAATCCCAATCTCTAGATGACATGCTTTTGTATAGAGAAAATACCAAGGAATTCAATAATTAAAAAAAACACCAGCAAGACTGCAGGATGCGAGACTAATATGCAAAAATAAATTGTATTTCCATACACTTGCAATGAGCAATATGGAAAGGAAAGGAATACAATTCCGCATACATTAGTTAGCATCAAAGAGAAAATATGTAGGAATAGATTTAACAGATGAAGTACAGAACTTTTACTAGGAAAAGTATAAAACATAGTTGAAAGCAATCAAGGACGATCTTAATGAATAGAAACACATTTCCTGTTCATGGATCAGATGGCTTATTGTTAAGATGGCAATAGTCTCCAAACTGACTTACAGATCCCACGCAATTCTTATCAAAATGACAACATCTTGTTTTTGCAATGTGGACAAACTGATTGGAAAATTCATGTGGAAAATCAAGGAACCCCAAATAGCCAGAACAATCAGAAAAGTTGAAGAACTCATTTCCTGATTTTAAAAACTTACCACAAAGCTTTAATATTCAAAATAGTATGGTACTTGTATAGGAATACACACACACACACACACACACACACACACACACACACACACACACACACATATATCAATTAAATAGAATTTAGAAGTAAACCCATACATTTATAGTCAGTTGGTTTTGGACAAAGGTGGCAGGACAATTCAATAGAGGAAGAATAGACTTTTCAACAAATGGTGGTAGGACAACTGGATAGCTACATAAAAAAGAATGAAGTTGGATCCCTACTTGATACTACATATAAAAATTGACTAAAAATGGATCAAAGACTTAAGAGTAAAAGCCAAAATATAAGACAGGAAAACACAGGATTGCATGATGGTTTCTTAGGTAAGATACCAAAAACACAGAGACAAAAGAAAAAAACAGATAAATTGAACGTTAAAATAAAAAAAACTTCTGTGCTTTGAAGCACAGCATCAAGAAAGTGAAAACAGAACCTACTGAATAGGAGAAAATATTTGCAAATAATATATCTGAGGAGGGACTTAAATCCAGAATATACAAAGAACTTTTACAATTCAATAAGCACAGGATTGGAATAGACATTTCTCTTGATGTGATATATAAAATGGTGAATAAGCAATGAAAAGATGCTTGACATCATTAGTCATTAGAAAAATGCAAATCAAAACCAAAAGGAAATACCACACTCAGTAGAATAGGTATAATAAAAAAGGCAGATAATAACAAGTGTTGGTGAGGATGTGGAGGAACTGGAATCCTCATATCCTGTTGGTGGGAATATACAATGCTATCTTCCTGAGGGAAAACAGTCTAGCTCTTCCTGAAAAAGGTTAAACATAAAATTACATTATGATCCAGCAGTTCCACTCCTAAATATATGCCCAAGAAAACTGCAAACGTATGTCCACACAAAATCTTGTAATAGAATGTTCATAGCAGCATTATTCACAATAGCCAAAAAGTGGTTTGGAAAAATCCAATGTGCATCCACTATTGAATGGATAAACAAAATGTGGTATATATACATAAAATGGAATTTTGACAAAATAAATGAAGTACTATATAACATGCTACAGTATAGATGTCGGTTATATACTGTATAAATCCATTTATATGGAATGTCCAGAATTGGCAAATACATAGACGCAGAAAAGTAATTTAGTGATTGCCTAGGGCTGGTAGGCTGCAGGGAAATGGGTACTAACTACTAATGGGTATAAGGTTTCTTTTTGGGGTGACGAAAATGTTCTAAAATGGATTGTGGTGATGACTGAACAACCTTTTGAATATACTAAAGACTACGGAATTGTATACTTTTTAAATTTAAAAATTTTATTGAAAAATTCCAAGAATACTCTAGTAATAAAACACAATATTGTAAAAAAATGTTAACTGTAAACTTTAAATTGTTGTTTGGTATATGAATTATACTTCAATAAATCTGGTAGCAAAATATTGGGACAAAAATTTGAAGATTCACAGGGTAGATGATACTAGGAATTATTCTTAATTTTTTAGGTGTGATAGTGGTATTGAGGCTATATTTATAAAAAAGAATCTTTTCTTTTAGAAATACTGAAGTATTTGTGGGTGAAATAATTTAAAAACTATTCTCAACTCTATCCCTTTAAGTGTCACCCCACTTTTCTTTCCCCCCTTACAACCAAGTTTCTCCTCCAAATTATCTATCCTCCCCTCCAATTCTGTTCCTACCATGCTCTTTTGAAAGCAAACTCTTCCAATTCAGATTTTTGTGCTCCCCACCCCAATGTTATGGTGAAAAGTCATCACAGCTCATCAGCAATGACTTGGTTGCTTTTCCTGGTTTTCTCTTATTTCAGTGGCTGCTCTTTTTGTCTCCTTTCTGGTTTCATTATCATATCAATCTCTAAATGCTAATGTTCCAGGTTCAGTTCTTAGATAACTTTTTCAAATTTCTTTCTATGCTCTGTACCTATGTGATGGCTTTATACACTTGAAATAACTCTCTAATGCTGATGTCTCTGAAATTTACATACCCAGCTTGGACCTTTCTTCTGTATTCCAGACTCAAATACCTCATTGCCATCTTGATTTTACCATTAATTGAACAGGTGTTTCAAACTTAACCTCTCCAGAATTGAATTTATATCTTCCCATTCCAAACCTACTCCTCCCAGTCTTCACCATTTCAGTAAATGGTAACTCCATTCTTCAAATTGCTCAGGCCAAACATCTTGGAATCCCCTTAACTCTTTTCACATACCCTATTATTAATTAATCATCAAACTCTGTGTGCCATCCTGTCTGAACGTATGTATCCACACACTGCACTCCTCCATGGCTTGCACTTTCCCCAAGCTACCGTTGTCTTTCACTGGAGTACTGCCATAGCCTACTAAGTCATCCCCCTCTTGCTCTTCTATGATCTATTCTCAAAACTCCCTTACTTCCAATCTAGTCTCAAAACCAAAGCTAAAACTTCCCTGCTCATAACTTTCCGATGGCTTCTCCTTCCACTAACTAAATCTCAAAGATCTTACATGTCCTCAGAGTCCCACAGGTTGGCATCCTGTTACCTCTGACCTCATTTCTTACTTTCCTCTTACATACTTTGCTTCTGTCACTCTGGCTTCTTTTTCTGTTCTTAGAATGTAAAAGAAACCCTCCAGCCCCCAAATGACTTCTGCACCTGCTACTTCTACATGGAATTTTTTCTCCAATGAAAGGGCTTTTCTTGCTCCCTCACCTCCTTCAGATCTCTGCTCAGTTTGCTTCTCAGTGGTGCCCCTCCACCTGCCAGTCCTATTTAAAAGAAATCTTGTTCCATATTCTCAGCATTCGCACTTCTCCCTCATTGCTTCATTTTTTCCCAATACGTACCCTGGTTACATTTTATTACTTTTCATCTTCTCTCTGAGAACAGGGATTTTCTTCCTGCTTTGCTAAGTGTTTGGCACAGCTAGCACACAGGATTTTTTAGTGCATGAGTGCTGTTTATAAGGTACTTATATTCTCTGCCTCATTGTTTAATTGACACTAGCTTCATAGGAATTTGGGCATGCATCTCAGAGGAAGATGTCACTAACTGAATATAAACACTGTCTACTCATTCAGACTATAGAATCTTGTCTTTGTAAGGGAGCCCAAAGCACAGAGTGGGAATTCTAGAGGTTCTGGTTTCAATTGAAGTCTTGGTACCAATCAGTCATATAACATTAGGCAAATCATTTTTCCTTTCTGGCCCTCAATTTCCTTACCAGCCAAAAAGAAATCATTGCTTTAGATGGTCTCACAGGATTTTTGAGAATGTGAAATGCAAGATGAAAGTGTTGAGTAGCAAAAATTGTACTACTGCTTAATTTATTGGTGTGTCATTGAATCTATTAAAATAAGCAGAAGCCAATTGTAATTCACATTTTATCAGTAAGAAAATCAAAGTTCTGGGTTACAGATGGATTGAAGAGAGGCTCACCAACCACTCATACACACAAGTGACTAGGAAGCAAAACTCCCATGGGAGCTGGCACCCACGGGCCCTGACTATTCACTGGTTTGGACAAGGATATTGAAAACAATTCACATGTTAAGAGTGAGTCTTCACAGGAGAAAGGATAGGCTGATACTAAGACCTTTCTGTCAGATTGCTGGTATAATAAGTAAGAGCTTACCTCCGCAAAACTTCACCTTCAAGGTCCCTAAAAGAACTCTGGGGTTTATTCCAGATCTATCCATTGCCTTTAAAAAAATGTAAAATGTCAGGTAAGTACAATGACTGGCATCTTTAAGCCTCCATAAATGCTTTATATAAATGGAGTATGTATTAGGGTTCTCTGTCAGGGTCACTTTCTAGAACAGTTCTTCCGCCGTATTACACCCCTACTCCAGGGTGTGAAACAGAATAGATTTCCCCACTTGGGTTTCAAAATCTTTCACAGACTATTGAAAGCAGGATCTCAAAGAGATACTTGTACATTCATGTCCATAGCATTATTCACAGTAACCAAAAGGTGTAAGCGACCAAAGTGTCCATTGCGCTATATAGGTATAATAAGTATTATCAGCCTTAAAAAGGAAGGAGAGTCTGACACATTCTACAACATGGTTGAACCTTGAGGACATTATGTTGAGTTAAATAAGCCAGTCACAAAAAGACAAATACTGTATAATTCCACTTATATAAGGCACTTTAACAGTCAAATTCATTGAGACAGAAAGTAGAATCGTGGTTGCCAGAAGCTGAGGAAAGGAAAGAATGAAGAATTATTTAATCTGTATAGAATTCTAGTTTTGTAAAGACAAGAGTTCTGGAGGTGGCTGAACAATAACGTAAATGTATTTAATGCTACTGAACCATACACTTAAAAATGGTTAAGATGGTAAGCTTTATGTAATGTGTATTTTACCATAATTAAAAAAAATACTCATCCAATTATCAAACTTTATTTTCCACTCCTGTTCCCCGCCCTCCATTTCAGTTAGACTATTCACTACTCCCAAAATAACACCCACCCACTTTTAAGCCTCTGCCCCAGAGTGTCTGGAATGCTCTTTCGTCACCGCCTATTCGTTCTCAAATGAAAGCCTGTGCTTTCGCCCAAAGGTATGTTACCTTTCTAGATCCAATCAGGATCCACACACTCCAAGTCATCCCTACTAAAGACCACAGTCCTCTCTCCCTTTTCTGCACTACACAGAGGAGCGTAAGGCTTGTTTTAGTTTAGTCTTCCCAACCATTACACATAACACATATCACGGGCACTGCCTCACAGTTCCCCCACACCCTCCTCCCAACACATACACATTCTGCCAGCGGTAGCTCGGAATACAAGAGCTCCCACTGAAAACTCGGTGCACGGATATAGAGACGGATATATAGACCTCACACTCTTAACAACGATTTTCACAAAGCAATGCATAATCTCACACAAAGGCTTTCAATGTCAAATTACCGACCGGCGGAGGAGCTTGACACGGCCAACCGTAGGCCCTTCAGGATCTTTAAAAGGTAGCCTTGTAATTTGCACAGGCTTTCCACCCTCGGAAACCCTTCCCCACGTGCCATCCGGAAGTAATACGAGGACAGGACAGCAGCGTGATTTGCGAAGGTGCTAAGGTAACAGGGATTCCGTCGGGCCGTCTCAGTCTCCCAGGCCTCCACGGGTCCGCCCCGCTCCAAAAAGGGCGAAGAATCGGTAAAAAGTTCTGCTTCCGGCTCAAGTGACACCGCCTCCCGCCCGCGCTAACTCGAGAGAGAACGGACGCGAGTCGAGACGGGAAGTCGCGGGGCACAACTTTATTCATCCTAGTTACCCAAAGTTGGACATTGGTTGGGGAAAGCGAACGCGCGTAACCCAGAAGTGAAAGGTCTTTTCCTTCAGATATTAGACCTCTGGAGGAGGTTCCGGCAGGATGACTTATAACCAGACTTTCCCGGTCCCCTCTTAGTTCTACTCGTCACCCTCTGCTTTCTGGTGCTCTAGTGCCGTGGCCACTTAGATCTGATCCTCTTTTCCTAACCTGGGTTTTGCCGCAATTGGCAGGGGCCCCAACAACGCCCTGATCATCTTTTCCTTAAAGAATCTTTACCCTACGGGTCCCCATGAGGGTCAATTGATGTTCTCCAAGGGGGCAAGAGCTCCCGGGACTCGTAGCTCCCGAAGCCCACCGCGCCCAGCCGGCGCCTGCGCGGGGCGTCGCCATAGCGAGCCAGCCGCCTCTCTGGTCTCGGGTTACACTCTCTATGGTTCAGCAGGGTCGGTGGCGGTAAGGGGAACAGGGAGACCGCACTGCGCAGGCGCCCTGAGCTTTTTTTTTTTTTTTAATCCCTGCACCAAGCGCTTAACCTCATTGGGGTGGAGGAGAAGGCGGCGGCTGTCTGTCCCGCAGCTGCAGCAGTAGCGAATAATGTGGCTGTAAGTAGCCGGGTCGGGCTAGGAGAGTTCGACCCCAGCCCTCGGAGGCCCCTGCCCCTTCCACCGCAGTGGCGGGGGTCGGGTCTAGGTGGGGGCGACGTCCGGCTCTGTCTTCGGCTCTTGGGCGTACTTTGGGGGGAGGGGGCGGCCCTTAGGTGGGAGCCGGACTAGGAGCGGGATGGGAGTGTTGTTTTATCCAGCCAGGAGGTTGCAGATCCCAGGCTGCTTTGCAGAGACAGGAGGGGGGCGGCTGTGGGTCAGCTCGGCTTTGTGTACCCCTCTCTCTTCCTCTTCCAGACCCCACCCGGGCCCCCTTCCAGACCTGAAGACTCCCTGGCCGGGTGATAGAAGCTAGCGAACCTCGAGTCCCTTTTGAGAAGAGCCCGGGATTGCGAGGGGAGGGGGCGAGGAGAGAAACCGACAACTAGTCATCGGCGAGTGATGGGTGTGGAGAAACGACCAGAGGGAACGGGGTGCGGGGGAGGCAGGCAGCCGGGGCTCCCAGCAGGGCCAGACAAAAGCTGAGCGGGCGGTGCGGGATGGGGAGGGTCCTCTTGGTCCCTCGGGCCCGCACAGACCTTCTTTAGGAATCTGGGAAAGCGTACAAGTGCTGAGTTAAGCCTTGTGTAGCCTCCCCAACTTGCCTTTGTTGTGCTTTGGTATTGGCAGAGACGCTCTGACGAAGATGAGTGTGTGATCTTGCACGTTAGCCTGGTTGGGTACAATAGAGCTAATCGAATTTTGCTTTCCATTTTCCCAGCTGCTCGGTGAGTTATAGGGCTTTCCAGGGTCTAACTTACTGCATAATGTTTTTAAAACACATTTTTTTTAAGATAAAAAAAATAGGTGGAGCCCTAAAGCATATTTTACTGCATGTAGGTGAGTTTCTTGTGGAGTTCGTTCATTAAATACCATTTGTAGAGCCCTTGAGCTCTTTAAACATTAATTTGTAGATGTGGCAGCAAGAGCTTAAGATTCTGTGGTCCTTTGGGAGGCAGTGATGCAGAAGAGTTAGAAGCGAGAAATTGTTGCATGCCGCCATGTGCCTTGCACCCTATTTGAGTACCACACTCTGATATGAAATCTGGCTTTAGAAATTGTTGCCTTTATAGCTATTATTTGTGACATTTACGGAGCTCTTGGTACGCGGGATCCTGGGCAGTGGGTTCCTTTTGCTCATCAAGGGGATGGAAGAATGGTAACATTGGTAGAGACCATATAGATAAGAAAAATAACACATGTTCTAGAGCTATGGAGTATTAATTTATATTCTCCCTTTGATTAGAAAGATTTAAAATTTGGTGAACTGTTAGCTTATTCATCTTTGTAAAGTTGTGTATTTACACCTTTGAAGCAACTGTTACTCAAATCTGTTTTGATAATTCATAGTTCATCAGCTAACATGTAGCACTGTTTTAAAGTTTTTATTTTTATGTTAGAGTTTTCAGCCATAGCTTTATATTTTTCCAACCAAAGTTAACCGAAGTCAGAAATCCTTTGAAAAGACCGTTGGTGGAGGTGTCAAATATTGTATCTCCATGTTACAATCTAAGAGGTAAATACAGAAAAGGCCTTTGCTAATCTTCTGCCTTTAATTGGGGTTAGAATTGAAAAACTAGATCTCTTAGTATGTCAGAATTTTGTCCATAGACTGAACTTTATGCAACAGAGGTAACCTTTTTTTGTACTCATAGGAAGCAAAAGTCTGAAGCTTGGCGTTTTATGCTTCAGTAACTACTGTGATACAATCTCCAGTGTGGTTTGGATGATGGGAACCTGCTTTTTATAGAGCAGGATTTCAGATCCTTAAAATAGTTTGACAGGAATGTTGAGAAATGATTGGCCAGAAGAACATTGTTAATTGTTCACATGTGTTGTATTTTGTTTATTAGTTTTGGATTTAGAGTTTTTGTTCCAGTCTTGTTAATTCTATTTTCTTGGCTCAGTCTCACAGCATGTAAGTTGGGTGAGATCGTTTCTTAGGCCTGAGACCTAAATTTATTTTTGAGATTCCATTTGTTCTTAATGATCTTCTACCTCTAAGGTCACAGTTTTTAGATTATTATATAAGACTTTTTATTTTGTAGTACTATTAGTAAATATTATAATCATTTAAGAATTATAAATATTAGGATCAGAGCTGAATTTTAAAACTGCCAGTGTTGATAACTTCAAGTCTGGTTGTCAAATAGTGTAAAGAGTAGACAGTAGCAAAAAACAAATGTTTGAAAACAGAATCATTCCAAAGATTTCCTAGAAAATAAGAGAAGGATCTTGTAGTCTTGGGGAAAAAAAAGCTAAGTGAAGAAATTGATAATTAAGTTTTGGGTTTGTAAAGTGTAATTTAAGAAAGTAAATTAACCTTTCTTTACCCAGTGCAAGCAAGACAACATCCTTAAAATTTGTGTGTTTGACTAAATGATCTCTGAAGGCCTTTTCTTTTTAGCACCAGAATTTATTGAATGTTTCTAGCCTGGCCTGCATGACTGCAGGGCTTTCCTGTATGTTCAGACCATTACTGCTATATCTAATGTTTTTCCTCCCAAGTTTCTTATGGCAGCCCTAATCCACCTCCCTGCTATAGACCCCTCAAGATGTAGCTGCAGTGTGCTTAAATGACTGCATTTCTTCCATAATACCTTTGTTGACTTCCCTCATGTTCCCTGCTTGGAAGTCTGCTCACTCCTTGCTGATTTGTATGGTATCTGTTACCTTTCTCCTTGGAAGGTCTGTTCCTGTGCATTTGCTCTTCTCCAGATCCTTGAGGGCACTGGGAGTTTGTAGAACACTTTGCGGTGCCCACTGTGCTTACTATGGGGATTTACATAACTAGTCACTGTAGAAAGTAGGAAAAAGTAAATGAATGTATCCTCACTTAGAAGTACAGAATTTGAGCCTTGGAACAGCTCTTAGAGGCCCTATAGTCCAAAATCCTACTGTATTTCTCTTTTGTATTCTCGTTATAAGCTGTAATCTGCAGACACGCTTCTCTGTTACTGGGCATGTCTTGGTTGCTTAGAAAGTTATTTTAGACTGTAGCAAATCTTCCCCCTCCTCTTTTACCTGTTGATCTTAATTATACCCCCTGAAGCAACATGAAGTAAGTCTATTTTTTCTCCACATAATAGCCTTTTATTTCTTAGTATGGTCATCAGGCCTTCTCTAGATTTATTGATTAATTAATTTATTAAGCTCTTTCTTTACCAGGTAGACACCAGGTACCATGAGGGGACAGTTGAAAAGACGTGTGTGGTCTCCACACTTCAAGGGCTTTTGGTCTAACAGGGGAGACAGACAAAATGTTATAAATTGATGCAGTTATGCTGGAAGTACATAAACAGCCCTAGATCCTTTGTCCTTCATGGTTTAATAGGATTTCACCATGCTTTCTTTAAGCAATTCTGTTTTGTCAGTGTCCTTTAAATGCACTGTCTGAAATAAAACTATTTGATATGACCTGACCAGATTATACAGCTGCTGTTTTAGGTTAGGAAACTGTATCAAGGATTTTCAAACTGTGTTGTGCTTTCTGGCCCTGCTAGTTACTAGCCCTGTGACTTTGGGCTGTGGGCTAATTAAGTCATCTTTTTGTATTTTAATGATTTCATGTATAAAACATGGGTGAAGGGAGGGCAGTGTTACAGTAGTACCTAAAGGATTGTTGGAAGGATTAAATGAGATGATACATGTAAAGGGCTGAGAATAGTGCCTGGCATATAGTAAGTGGGTATACATGGTATTCCTACTATGTATTCATAGTAAGAGTAATCTTAATAATGTAGTAGTAGTAACAGCAGTAATCAAGACACCAGACTCACTTGCAGGGCTTATTAAAATACAAATGGCCTCGCAGTATTTATTTCTGTCCCCCCAGAGATTTTGGTCAGTTAAGTTGATGTGGGGCCTGGGCAGCAACAGCTTTAACAGTACCCCTGGTGATTCTTAAAACCCCAAAGTTTGAGAACACTAAACTCTGTATGACTTTTGTCAGTGATTGCATTTGCTTTACAAATTAAAAAAGTTACCAAGCAATAGATAATAGATTCCCCTTAAAGATTGTATCAGTGCAGATAAAGGGAAGAGTATGGCCCCAGATCCCAGGCCCCTTGGGAGGCACACCTGTTAATTATCAGTTTGGAGTGTATTTTTCTGAAACTGTAACCCTTTTTTGTAGTTACATATATATGACCAGCTTCATAATAATAGCTGGATTTAAGGGAACAAACCCTAGATTTTCAAGGTACTTCTGTGTTCATGATCTTATTTGCTCCTTTCAAAGCCCTGTGAAGTAAGTGTTGGTGGGGGGATTATCCTGTCAATTTACAGATGAGAAACCAAGACTTGTAAGTTAAATCCCAGGTGGGATAGAACTAGAACTGGGCCTTCTCTTTCTCAGTGTGATGTTTTTTCCATGTGAACTGTCTCTTAGCTATATGATTTTGTTGGCTTGTATTGAAGTTGTGGTTCATAAAGTCTCCTGATCTTTTTGCCATGTGAATAGCTGCCAAACCAGATTTCCTCCTATCTTAAAACAATTTTTTTAAATTGAAGAATATTGACATTAATTTCAGGTATACAATATAGTGATTTGATATTTATATACATTATGAAATGGTCACCACAAGAAGCCTATCTTCCTATCTTTTAGCATGTTTATACTTCTTAAAAAACGTAAATTCAGGGTTTGATAGTTAATGTATCTGTTAAGATTTATCTTGTGAAAAAAAAAATCTAGAACTGGCCTTGTAGCTATCTGCTACCATGGCACTTTTGGGTGAGTTTATCTTCATTTAGGATAGCTTAGGTCATTGACACCACTTTCCACTTGTCTCTATAACTGTTGTCCAGTTGACTTCCCAAGCAGAATCAGTTAAATTTATTTATAGTTTTATTACAATTATGTAGCACTAATATGGAAAGTTGAGAGCCCGGGGATGGGGGAGCCCCCATCAGAGCATCCTAATACAAGTTATTACTTCTTAATGTATCACGCATTGAAGTTGTTCACATGTCCATACTTTTTAGTAAGTAATTTTAGGTCTTGCATGTTTTAGGAATAGTTTCCATGTAATGACATAGTATGCGTCACTTTAATTTTTAATAGCTTTGTCATATTTAAGATGATATGGCACATTTTGGTACACTGGGGTTCCTGATACACAGGAATTTTTTTTTTTGAGATAACATACACTACAACAGTGACTGCCTTTTTGCTTATAGTTTGCTTCTTCTGTGTTGTTTCCTTAGGATAAATTCAAAGAAGTGAGATTATTGGGTGACTTTTGATATAATTGCCTGCCTGCTGACCAGAAGGTTGTACCAGTTAATAATTTTCCCAGCAATCTAAGGATGTACCAGTTTCACAAAACTTTTGCCAACTTCTGGTAATATACTTTACATATACTTTTGTTATTATGACAGGTATAGAGTAGTACATTATTTTTATTTTTTGTTTCTTATATTGTATTTTGAAAAGGAAAAAGCAACAGTGATGGACTTTTAAAAAAATTTTTTATTAAGGTATGATTGATACTCTTAAGAAGGTTTCACATGAAAAAACAATGTGGTTACTACATTACCCATATAATCAAGTCCCCACCCATACCCCAATGCAGTCACTGTCCATCAGTGCAGCAAGTTGCCAGAGATCCACTATGTCCCTTCTCTGTAATACACTGTTCTCCCAGTGATCCCCCACACCATGTGTACTAAACATAATACCCCTTAGTCCCCTTCTCCTTCCCTCCCCACCCGCCCTCCCACACCCCTCCCCTTTGGTAACCAGTAGTTCATTCTTGGAGTCTCTGAGTCTGCTGCCATTTTGTTCCTTCAGTTATTTCTTTGTTCTTATACTCCACAAATGAGGGAAATCATTTGGCATTTGTCTTTCTCCGCTTCACTTATTTCACTGAGCATAATATCCTCCAGCTCCATCCATGCTGTTGCAAATGGTAGGATTTGTTTCTTTCTTATGGCTGAATAGTATTCCCTTGTATATATGTACCACATCTTTATCCATTCATCTACTGATGGACGCTTAGGTTGCTTCCATATCTTGGCTATTGTAAAAAGTGCTGCAATGAACATAGGGGTGCATATGTCTTTTTGAATGTGAGAAGTTGTATTCTTTGGGTATATTCCAAGAAGTGGGAGTTCTGGGTCAAATCGTATTTCTATTTTTAGTTTTTTGAGGAACCTCCATATTGGTTTCCACAATGGTTGAACTAGCTTACATTCCTACCAGCAGTGTAGGAGGGTTCCCCTTTCTGCACATCCTCGCCAACATTTGTTGTTCTTAGTCTTTTCGACACTGGCCATCCTTACTGGTGTGAGGTGATATCTCATTGTGGTTTTAATTTGCATTTCCCCTTATGATTAGTGATGTGGAGCATCTTTTCATGTGTCTGTTGGCCATCTGAATTTCTTCTTTGGAGAATTTTCTCTTCATATCCTCTGCCCATTTGTTAATTGGGTTATTTGCTTTTTGGGTGTTGAGGTGTGTAAGTTCTTTATATATTTTGGATGTTAACCCCTTGTCAGATATGTCATTTACAAATATAGTCTCCCATACTGTAGGATGCCTTTTTGTTTTATTGATGATGTCCTTTGCCGTACAAAAACTTTTTAGTTTGATGTAGTCCCATGAGTTCATTTTTGCTTTTGTTTCCCTTTCTTGAGGAGATGGGTTCAGGAAGAAGTTGCTCATGCTTATATTCAGGAGATGTTTGCCTATGTTGTCTTCTAAGAGCTTTATGGTTTCATAACTTACATTCAAGTCTTTAATCCATTTCGCATCTACTTTTGTGTATGGGGTTAAACAATAATCCAGTTTCATTCTCTTGCATATAGCTGTCCAGTTTTGCCAACACCAGCTGTTGAAGAGGCTGTCATTTCCCCATTGTATGTCCATGGCTCCTTTATCATATATTAATTGACCATATATGGTTGTGTTTATATCAGGGCTCTCTAGTCTCTTCCATTGGTCTATGGGTCTGTTCTTGTGCCAGTACCAAATTGTCTTGATTACTGTGGCTTTGTACTAGAGCTTGAAGTTGGGGAGTGTAATTCCCCCTGCTTTATTCTTCCTTCTCGGGATTGCTTTCGCCATTCGAGGTCTTTTGTCATTCCATATGAATTTGAGGATGATTTTCTCTAGTTTGTTGAAGAATGCTGTTGGTATTTTGATAGAGATTGCATTGAATCTATAGATTGCTTTAGGCAGGATGGCCATTTTGACGATATTAATTCTTCCTATCCATGAGCCTGGGATGTGTTTCCATTTAACAATGATGGACTTTTATATGAACCAACTGTATGTGATTTTTGTTAGATACTACGTGCAGGTGGTCTCTCTCACTTACTTGGTTTCTGCTTTTGTCTTGCATTGCCAAAGCTTTTGCATTTATAGATGGGTATGGAGGAAAATGTACCCTTTGCTTTGTGGGACCATTTGGTCTATTTGTCAACATCAGAATGTAATCTCAAAACACTTTTATGGTCTACTTTCAAGTGTTTCTTTAAACAGTTATGCTCAGGGGCTCTGCCTGAAATATTTAGTAATCAGAATGTCTGGTGGTGGGGGTGAGGTATCTGCCTTTTTAACAGATTTCCCAAATGATTCTGAGGCCACCAGAGTTTGAGAGTTCCCTCAGAACTACCTTCTAGCTACTTTTCTGCTCAGTTTCCTCACAGAGTGTGTCTTTCCTGTGGGTAGAGGCTGACTGTTTTGAGCGGCTGCTCACACATGCTAACAGAGGCCCATTGTATAGAGAGAATGAATTGTGTAGCAGTGCTCTTCCTAATGTAGAGGAGCCGAGTTCATTCTAGGAACAATAAACCAGCCTGTCTAAGAGTCGTTGAAATGCATAAAAATGGCTCCTTCTCTTAAGTATTCTTGTGGTATTGGTGGCTGTATTTTATTTTAGTTCTGATAGGTCCTAGAGGTGATCAGATCCAAGCCATGTCCTGTTCAGCCTTTGGTTGGCCAGCAGGTGGCACATAGACTTACTGTCACAATGGCAATGGCCATCATGGATTGAGCACCCAGCATTGCCCGGGTACTAGCCTGGGTGCTATAGGTAGACTTTTGCTAATTCTTGCAGCAATATTTAAAGGCAGATGCTATTTTCATTTTGTAATGACAGGAAGTTGAGACTTAGAGAAATGGAATAGCTTGCCCATGGTCACACAGCAGCACAGTAACAGACTGGCTCTCAGATGCTTCAGCTTCCTTTCCATTTATCTCTGTTTCTCATCACAGTTTATTCCTCCTTCATGGAAGGTCAGTGGGCTGCCTTGGGAGAAAGCCTGCTCCTGGCATCCACAGCATCTGGAGATGCCTCCTCACTGGTCAGGAAGGATGTAGAGCTGCAGGCTTCCCACTAGAGTTTCCATGAAGGTTAGATCAGGTGAACTATGTAGTCCTTTTTGGATTTGAGTCGCTGATTTGAAACCTACTTCCAGACAATTCAGATTATTAATGATTTGATAGAAACTTTTTTCCTCTTAATTTAGTTTTTTATTGTGGTAAAAATATATGTAACATAAAATATGACATTTTAACCATTTTTAAGTATACAGTTGAGTGGCATTAAGCACATTCACACTGTTGTGCAAGCATCATCACAGTCTGCTTTGGAATCTTTTCCGTCACTCCAAACAGAAACTCTGTAACTGTTAAGTAATAAATCCCATTCTTTCCTTTCACTCAGTTCCTGGTTAACTCTTAGTCTACTTGTGGACTCTATGAATTTGACTATTTTAGTTTTCATATAAATTGAATCATACAATATTTGTCCTTTTGTGACTGGTTTATTTCACTTAGCTTAATATTTTCAAGAGTCATTCACATTGTAACTTTATCAGACTGTTATTCCTTTTTAATTGCTGAATTAAATACCCATTGTATGGATATACTACATTTTGTTTATCCATCTGTTAACGGAACTTGGGTTGTTTATACTTTTTGACTATTGTAAATAATGCTGCAGTGTACATTGGTTTACAAATTTCAGTTTGCAACTCTGTTTTTAATTCTTTTGGCTATATACTTAAGAGTAGAATTACTGGATCATGTGGTAATTCTGTGTTTAGCTTTTTGAGGAACTGCCAAACTTTTCCATAATGGCTGCACCATTTTAACACTTCCCCACCTTTATTTCTTTCCTTCAGATGGGATACATGGATGTTTGTGTGTGTTACAGCTTTGCTGCTTGACATATGAGAGATACTTAGTAAATGTGAGTTCCTTCATTTCTTTTAATTTTGTATAGTTACTTTTAAGTGATTTGTGTTTCAAAACAGATGGTAAGGACCTTCAGAGTAGGGTATGTATTATATTTTTTTGTTTCCCAATTTATAGTCCTCTTTTGTCCCCTCCTCATTCTAGTGCCCAGTCTAGTACCATGCAAGTGATGTGCTTGGCTTTTATTGACTGAACTGTAAAGCTAAATGTAGACCTTTGTGAATATATTTGAGTGATTGCAGAAAATTCTCCTTTAAAGAGAGTTGATCAGTATATTATAAAGTTCTCCAAGATTTTTAATTCAGGTCCTTTTAAGCCATTTTCCCAAATGTGAGGATTGATAGTAGTATCTAGGTCTTTCAAATACATAACTAATGTTTTTGTATGTGATGTAAGATATTTGGACAAACCTCCAGTTGCATAAGATGGGGTTCATTTCATGGATAACTAAAAAGTTTTTTACTTGTTATTTAAGGTTATGAGTTTTAAATTGGGGTGATTTATTTTAGGAGTGATTTTGTATGTTTAGACACCTTACCTTTTCATTTTTGACAAAAATTGTGACTTTGTCATAAAAGTGTATTTTCTAACAAAAAATCAAGTATCATTAGAAAATTCTTTTTTGCCTAGAAATCCCAAAAGTTAACTAGTGAAGATCTTTCTCTCTGGGTCCATATTAGCAGATTTCCCTCCATCCCTCTCTTCAGTGTTGAGTAGAATCTAGTGTTACTTGCCCGAAGTGATCAGATTGCCTTTGGGAGTCCACTTTGTAATCTACCGTCCAGATGTCCATGAAGGGAAGGCTCAGTCTCTGGTGTTTTGTTTTCCAGTAGGTTTTGATTCCTAAGTAGGTATTTCTTAGTATCTTGTTTTATAAACACTTTATCATAGGAGATGATACTGGTTATTAATCTATTGTTTGTTTTAACATATCCTTATTATTAATAGTGAAAACAAAGAAAGGAATTATTTTATTCCTATATTTTCCAGTTCCAAGCAATGTAAATCAGAGAAGCCAGAGCAAATTCAGTATTTCATATGCTTTCAAGATAATTGTAAGCCACCAAAGTGATTCAGCAAGAGCTTGAACTATCCTAGGAGGAAAAATGGTTTATGCTGGGGAAAGTAAGAAGGAAAGATGCTCTTTTCTTCTACTATGTCTGGCCCTATTTATGGGGAAGTTACGCATAACTTCCCCATAAATAAGTATATTTATTTATGAGGGGTAGTATATAGCTATGTCTATATACACAAAGTTTGACTCAAGAAGTGTTTTTATCACTTACTGTATCACTCTCCAGACATGGGACCCTATTCTCAGGAGGATGGTCCTTTAAAAAGAGCGCTGTCAATGCCACATTACCCTTTGTGGAGCTGATTGGGGCTAATAGGTGTGGCATTTTAGCCTAATGCTGATTGATTTTACTTATTGGTAGTGATTGGCATGCCTCGTAGATTACCTGTGGCCTGTGACTGCATTTTTAAAGTGAAGATAATGGGAAAAGCTTCCCTTTCTCTCATTATTTTCAGAACTTGGAGTCGATTTCTGAAATTGCCCAAGAAGCATGTATTCGGAAAAAGAAACAGAAACAATACATAGCTGAATTATACAGCAATAATTTTCTGGAGTCAGGAAATAATGATTAAGCTCTGGAAGATATGGAACATTTCATAATCATTTGAGTACTTGACCTCTTTTGGATCTAGCAGAGGGCATGCAGAAAGGCTGTGTATAAGCATTAATGGGAAGTGGACCTAAAAACACAGAGCCTTTGATGAGAACTGTGGCCGTTAGAGTAGAGTTATTCTAGGGTGTATCGTGGGTGACTAGTGGGGAATGAACACACAAAGTACCTACGTCAGAATCTTCATTCAACAGCCTCACTACTGTGCCTGAGGACAGAGAGGCTCTCAGCCCTGTTCCCAAAGAGCTCCACCCTAAGAAGGCAACTAGACAAGGGAGGAGGTGGCTGTGATTCCTGCTTAGGTGTGCTGCTGTGCGGAGGTGAAGGGGAGGGTTGCCCTGTATGGTCTGGGTGGGGAAGCCATGCGCCCTCTTCCTGTTCTGACCTGAAGGATATGAGGTCCTGAACTAGGGACCTCCTTGTTGCCTTCCACTTAACAAGAGAGCTGTGTTGGCTGGGGACCTTGCATGTGACTATGGGACATGGAGCC
Source organism: Manis pentadactyla (assembly GCF_030020395.1). Lineage (NCBI taxonomy): Eukaryota > Metazoa > Chordata > Mammalia > Pholidota > Manidae > Manis > Manis pentadactyla. Next base: position 45,906,151 of record NC_080026.1, on the reverse strand, counting down.
TCCGTCTTGGCCATATTAATGCCATGGTCTAATTTTGTGAAGTGGCCACAGACAAGAGCTAAGAAATCACCCTTGCTGAGAGAAGGCTGTTTAATATCTTGCAGGGAGCTGTAGGTCTATATAAAATCAGGACCTCTTCTGTTTTCAGAACTTCACTTGAATCATCAACTGATCAGTGATTCAATTTTGGGATTTTGAGGTGGGGTGGTTAGACATTGTGCTTTTGGGAGACTGGTTGCTATTGCGATTGCTTCTTGATAGTGATGGCGTTATTGAAATTGTATAATTCTTACTGTAGTCACAAGCTTATTACATGCATATTGGCTGTAAGATGTTTTTGAAAAGATACCTAGGGGATATTCTTGTGTTTCCTTTTTATTATGAGTGAATTTAAATCTGTTGTAGTTATATATGAAGATTCTTCTGATCTTGTTTAATTTATCTGTAAGAGAGAAATAGAACTGCTAGTTAAATGCATTACTTTTTTTATTATAAAAATTTATTTTTTGAACATACATCTACATGATTTAAAATTAAAATTTTCCTTCTATCCTGTTTACTATTGACCCTGCATTTGCTTTTTTTTTCTTTTTTAACTTGATGTATCTTGGAGATCATTCTTTCAGTACATGAAAAGCCTTCCTCATTTTTTAAATGAAGAGTATGGTTGACTAGCATGCCTTTGTGTGACATACCATAATTTACCTTCTATTATTGAGGAACAGTTTTTTCTAGTCTTTTGCATTTATAAACAATGTTACAAAGGATAATCCTGTAACAATGTATTTTGCATGTATGTAAATAAAATTCTGGTAAGTTAATGTTTTGTGTTGAAAGTTGTTTGTCTTTCTTTTGAGAGATATTGCCATATTACCCACCTTTGAAGTTTTTAACAAAACCCAGCCTGCAATATATGAGAATGTTATGGTTAATACAATCAAACATATAATTTTGTAAAAGCATAGGACCCTGTCTTATCCCATGCCATTTTTGAACTAAAATATGGCTATAGTACAGTGTTCAAACATGAGTTGGGTTCTTGTCTTTGCTTTCCTGTTTTTAACTTTGCAAGAATTCCATGGCCAGGTGAGGTTCAGAAATAAGCTCTGTTTCCTTATAGGTGTTACCAGTGCTGCCTTCTAGAGATGAGTACCAGAGATGGACACTTTGCTGAATAACCAGCTCTTTGTACAGTTTTCAATTCTTGTTGTAGTAACTGATGATGCCTGTGGTTTCAGGATTACAGTTTTATTTGACTTTACAAACAACTTTCTGGTATTTACTCGATACAGTATGGTTTAACTAGAAAGACTGTTAACATTTTTTTCAATGTTTTCAAATGTGTACTTCCTTTGAATAGATAATATGTACATGGTTAAAAAGTTTAAAACGTACACCTCTATTGGGTGAAATAGAAGTTTTCCTCCACCCTTTTCTCATTCTTCCACATCTCATTTTCAGAGGCAACCAGCAATTATAGTTTCTTAAATGATTTCCCAGATACTCTGCATTTACAAGGCAGTGTGTGTGTGTGTGGATATCCTGCAGCATTGCTCTGTTAGTACCACTGTTGTTTTTAAAATGTTTTAAAAAAGTGTGTATACACACACACACATACATACATACATACATACATACATAGTGCATTTTCATTGTAGAAAATATAGTGTTGTTTTGGTGTATTTCCTTCATGTGTTTCCTATGCATTTAAAATAAAAGTGACTACCTTTTGTTTTATAAACAAAAATGACATCATAAGCATGATGTTTCCTAGTTTGCTTTTTTAAACTAAACTGATTGTAGATTCTTTGGAGGCCAATAAGAACATACTTTTACTATTCTTTTCAGTGACTGCATAGTATGTTCTTGTTTGGATTGTACTATGATTTCTTCCCCAATTCCATGTTTTTTAAACATTTAGAGTTATGATCCTTAAAATTATTTTCATGAACAGCTGCAGTGAAGAACTTTATGTATGCATTTTAATATACTTGATGAATTATTTCCTTAGATGAATTCTTATGTTGGATTTGTTGGATCAAAACATATATTTAAAGGTTACTGATAGATGTTTAAAGATTGTCTAAGGTAGTTATGAATTTTATTTCCATCGGCAGTGTATTTAAGTGTATTTTATTATGCACAGTTACATTCTTAAGTGATCTTTTTGTTTAAACGTGTGACTAGAATGAGGGCTAGGCCTTTGGTATTAAAAAAAACCATGTTAGTGATGAATAGGAAAGAATAAGTCAGTGTTTGAAAAATTTTGAAGCAGTCAAAACTCGTTTTGGAAACAGCATTTGTATGTGCAGTTTAGTATATACTAGCATAGATAAGGTACAGATCTTTTTGAACTTTTTTCCTGAATCCATCAACTATGACTGTAAAAATGTCATTTTAGATAGCAGTGTTTTGTTATAGTTGATCTGAGAAGTACAGCAAAATTTCCCCAACTTTATATGTAAGCTTAGTGAAGTACAGATTTATAGTCAGTGTACTTGAAATATGGTTTCAGTGGGGTGGGTAGGAAACAATATATGAAGTTTTTTTTTTCAGTGGTTGGTCTTTGTTCAGCTGATGTTCCAAATTCTTTTCCTCTGCCAGCTCACTTAATGTTGCATTGAAAGATTTGAAGTTAAACCTAGGAAGATCAGATTCATCTGTTCAATGAATAAATGAGTCTCTGAAGCCCTCAGTTCAGTTCTCTTTCTTCAGCAAGCACAGGTTTCCATTCATATCACTGAAGGCTCTGTGACTAGGTTTTCCCAGTCCATCAGCTTCTGTATTTTCAGTATGAATCATGCTGGAGCAAGGAATGGAAGCAGCAAAGGGGACGGTTTGGGCAGTAGGGGACGGTGAGCAAAGCCTGTGCTTCTGTGCCTATGCATGCCCAGGACAGAGCTTTGCCAAGGGTGCCCTAAGGTTCGTTTCCCTGTCCCTGTTCACTAAGGAGTCACCAGAGAAGCAGATAGCCTTAAAGAAAAGCACCTTACTGGCAGTGTTGAAATAGATTGTTCACTTGTCTTTCTCACCTGAGCAAGTGTAGAACTTGAAGGCAATGCCTGGCAGATTAGGCAGGCTTAGGTATTCAGTGAACTCGGGAGACTGGGACCAAGACCCTGTCCACATCATTTGCATCCTTTCACTTTTTTCTTCTTTTCATTTTGGAATAATTATAGTTCCACATGCAGTTGCAAAAATAGTGCAGAGAATTTCTGTTTACTTTTCAGTTAGTTTCCCCTGAAGGTTTATGCATTAACCCTTTTTTCTCTCTCTTTTTCCTATTTTGATCATTCCTTTGGCTTGCTGTTGGTGTCTGTGGAAGGAACTGAGCCCTCTGATTGCCAGTCACTCTCCTCGGGTTTGTTATGGGAATGCCTGTGGTTCTTCCCCTGCATTTGCTCTTTATGGAGCGCTTGCTCAGTGTGTAGTGTGGTGCCGGGTACACGTCGCCTCTCTGTTGAGGATCTTCTGCTCATATTTTGGGAACATTCAGTATGGTGGATATATCCTCTCTTGTATATCTTTTTTCCAAGTCATATATACATGTCTAAAGTACTCAGAGACCTGTGTGTATTGGTGAGAAGCAGCCCCTGTGACTTGGTGGAAATAGCCCTGGATTTGTCATTAATAGCACAGGTTCAAATCTTGGTTCTGTTTCATAGTTGATGTGTGACCCTGGAAGTCACTCTGCTTCTGAATCTGTTTCCTCTCCTGAAAATAGGCATGGTAATAACAATCTTATAGAGGTTTAGCTGGGGGATAAAGGAAGTTGTATTTGAATAATCACTTAGTGAATTGGAAAGTGCTGTTTCAAATGTGAAGTAGCCATGCTTATTGTACATTGAAATGAAGGCCAAACTTTAAAGTGCTGCTGTATCACTTTACAGTTTTATTCAGGAACAGACTACTCTCCTGCTTTTATATCCCAAGCCTTCTTACTCCTTTCTTCACATTGAATAACCAGAACTTAATAGGATTTTTTTTTCAACTGGGTGTAACCCAATTCCCTTGAGAAATTTGGGATGGCCATGTCAGCTGTCATGCTATCAAATGACATATCAGATGCTGTACTCTCCCCTTATTCACCTATGTCTGGGGATTTCATGTTTCAGAACCTCCTAGAACATCTCATGAGGGTATGTATGAAGTTTTCTGCTTACTTTTTTAGCAGGCCTCACTCTTAGAAACCATCTCTTAATATGGTGCTAGAAACTGGGATTTTTAATTTTGAAGGGGAGACTTGATATATAACATGGAGTAAATGGTATGAAAACTGGGGATAACATGAAAAATTTAAGTTTAGATCATTGACAATTTTTTTTCTTAAACATGGTCTAGATGCAGACAGAGTCCTTAATCATTAAGGGACAGACATGTACAGAACACTGCACCTAATAATAATAGAATACATGTTGTTCTCAAGTGCATGTGGAACATTCTCCAGTAGAGATCATATGTTATGCCATTAAACAAGACTCAGTAAACTTAAAAGTATGTTCTCTTTTATCTCACCAAAGTGAAATGCTATTAGACATCAGTAACAGAGGGAAATTGGGAAAATTGACACACTCCTGAATCACCAATGGGTAAAAGAGGAAGTCACAAAGAAAATTAGAAAATATTCTGATGTTTGAAAACAAAAACATAATGCACCATGGTAGTTATGGTTGCACAGTATGTAAAGGTATTTCATGCTGCTGAACTGTATACTTAAAAGTGGTTAAAATCATAAATCTTACGTATGTTTTACCACAATTAAAAAAAAACTCTGCTGTTCACTCATAGTTCAACAGTAAATGTTTATTGAGTGCCTGCTGTGCTTCATGCAAAAAATAAAACAACATAACGTAACTTAGGGTGTACAGCAAAGGCAGTGTTCAGAGGAAAAGTTACAGTTTTAAATGTTAAAAAAGAAGATCTTAAATCAGTAACCTGAAGTTCTATCTTTAGAAATTAGTAAGAGAAAAACAAACTAAGCCAGAATGCAAGCAGAAGAAAGGTTAAAAATATAAAGACTAGATAAGAAAGAAATGAAGTAGAGAAAAAAAGTAGAGGAAGTCAATAGACCAAAAATTGAAAAGATAAACAAAATTGACAAACCTTAAGCTAGACTGCTCAAGAAAAACAGGAACAAGACTCAAATAATAGAATCAGGAGTGAAAGAGAGGATGTTACTATTGATTTTATCAGAATAAGAAGCATTATAAAGAAATACAAGGAACAGTTCTATTCCAACAAATTAAACAACCTAGATGAAATGTAGGCATACCTAGAAAGACACTACTGAGATTGACTCAAGAAAAAACAGAAAATCTAGACCAACAAGTAAAGAGATAGAATTAAAGCCAAAAAACATGCCATAAAAAGAGTCCAGGCTCAGATGACTTCACATTAGGTGATTCTGTCAAATCCACCAAACTGTGAATTTTTCACAAATTCAAAATAAAGAGGAGGATGGAATGCTTTGCAGTTCATCCTTTGATGGTGTTATTACTCTATTAACAAAATCATACAAAGGTAACACAAGAAAAGAAAATTACAGGCCAGTATACTTTATGAATATAGATGCTGAAAGTTTTCAACAAATACCAGCAAACTGAGTCTAGCACTGTATCAGAAGGATTATACAGTTGACCATTGAACAAGAAGGGTTTGAACTGCATGGGCCCATTTCTACACAGATGTTTTTCAATAAATCTATTGAAAATTTGGAGAGATTGATTCAAGATGGCGGCATGAGAGGTGAGAAAGAGAACTCCTCTCAAAACCACATACTATAAGAAAATATAGTTAATACAACTAATCCTAAAACAGCAACAGGAAAGAAGGCTGCACCAGACTGCATACACCTGGAGAATAGAGCAGACCTCACAAAACGGTAATGAACCAAAGCCTTGATCCCACGGGACCCAAGCCCTTCCCCTGCCCCAGATCGCCAGCAGGAGGAAGAGAAACAGAGCAGGGAGGGGGTGGAAGCCTAAGACTGCTGAACACTCAGCACTGGAGATATGCTTTGGAGCACAAACCTACATTATGTGGTGCTCTGGAGGTTGGTGGGGTTGGGGAGTTGGGACATGTGGAGTGCTTCAGAGACTGAGATTCCAGCTGTTTGTGGAGGGCGGGGATCCACATCTGGCTACTCTGGGACAAAGGAAAGGTGGGCAGTCTGAGAGGCTTCCTAGGAGTGAGAGGGTTGGTGATGGGGTGGGCATTGCACAGACTTTGCTGCTGGGGAGAACGCATAGGTGGACAAGGTTGTCTGGGCATGCTCTACCCAGCAGGTTGAGAACTTAGAGGAGCTTCAGGCTCTCCATCCCCGTGGCTGGCTACTCAGCTCTGAGGCTCCCCAATGTGACACACAGCCTGCTGCTCCTTCCTCTTGGGCTGCTTGCACTGGTTTGCAAACCTGAAGTCACTGTGCTGGCATGAGGCCAGCCAGAGGGAGGCCCCCCTACAACAGCTAAAGACGTAAAGCACAGAGGGTTACACCTGTGTGCTCGGCCCACTGGCTCTGACACTGGAGACAGGCACTGAAGCCAGGAATCAGGAAACAGATCTTTCCTCCCATCAGGCACCAGTGCCACTCCCCTGTGACCCCCAACCTCACTCCAGGGGCTGAGTAGCTCCAGAGACTAGAGTTTCTGGGCACTAGAGGGCGCCACATAGAAATATGAAACATCAGAGAAACCTGGTTCAGACCAATATCAAACCCGAGAAAAAGTGCCAAATGAAACTGAACTCATCAATCTGCCTGAAAGAGAGTACAAAATAAAAATCATAAACATGCTCATGGAGGTACAGAAAAAAATTCAAGAACTCAGGGATGAATTTAGGACAGAGATTCAATCATTAAGAAATTCCATATCTGAAATGAAACATACAATGGAGGGATTTAAAAGCAGATTAGATGTAGTAGAAGAGATGGTAAACGGAATGGAAATTAGAGAAGAGCAATACAAAGAAGGTGAGGCCCTGAGAGAAAAAAGGATCTCTTAAGAATGAAAGGATATTGAGAGAACTGTGTGACCAATCCATATGGACCAATATTCACATTATAGGGGAACCAGAAGAAGAACAGAGAGAAACAGGGATAGAAAGTGTCATTGAGGAGGTAATTGCTGAAAACATCCCCAATCTGGGGAAGGAGATAGTCTCTCAGGCCATGGAGGTGCACAGATCTCCCAACACAAGAGACCCAATCAAGACATATAAAAATTAAAATGGCAAAGATCAAGGATAAAGACAGACTTGTAAAAACCAGCTAGAGAGAAAAATGATCACCTATAAAGGAAAACCCATTAGGCTATCATCAGACTTCTCAACAGAAACCTTACAGGCCAGAAGGGAGTGGCCTCATATATCTAATGCAATGAAACAGAAGGGCCTTGAGCCAAGAATGCTCTACCTGGCAAGGTTATTTAAATTTGAAGGAGGGATTAAACAGTTTTCAGATAAGCAAAAGCTCAGAGAATTTATATCCCACGAACCACCTCTACAGTGCATTTTGGAGGGACTGCTACAGATGGAAGTATTCCTAAGGCTAAATAGCTGTCACCAGGGGAAATAAAATGACAGCAAAGTAGAACAATTAATTATTAAGCAGATGAAAAATCAAATGAACTACCACCAAAGTCAATCAAGGCATAGACAAAGAGTACAGAATATGATACCAAATATATAAAAAATGGAGAAGGAAGAAAAAGGAGGGGAAAAAATAACCTTTAGTTTGTGTTTGTAATAGCATACAAAGTGAGTTAAATTAGACTGTGAAATAGCAAGGGAATTACCATAGAACCTTTGGTAACCACGAATCTAAAGCCTGCAATGGCAATAAGTACATACCTATCGGTCGATAATCACCCTTAAGATAAATGGTCTGAATGCACCAATCAAAAGACATAGAGTACTAGGATGGATAAAAAAACAAGACACGTCTGTATGCTGCCTACAAGAGACTCACTTCAAACCCAAAGACATACACAGACTGAAAGTAAAGGGATGGAAAAGGATATTTCATGCAATTAGTAGGGAGAAAAAAGCAGGAGTTGTAGTACTTGTATCTGACAAAATAGACTTCAAAACAAAGAAAGTAACGAGACAACGAAGGACATTACATAATGATAAAGAGGTCAGTCCAACAAGAGGATATAACTATTATAAATATCTGTGCACCCAACACAGGAGCACCTACATATGTGAAACAAATACTAACAGAATTAAAGGAGGAAATAGAATTGCATTGCATTCATTTTAGGAGACTTGAACACAACACTCACTCCAAAGGACAGATCAACCAAACAGAAAATAAGTAAAGAGATAGAGGCACTGAACAATGAATTAGAACAGATGGACTTAATGGACATCTACAAACACTCCATCCAAAAGCAATAGGATACACATTCTTCTCAAGTGCATATGGAACATTTTCAAGAATAGCTCATATACTAGGCCACAAAAAGAGCCTCAGTAAATTAAAAAAGATTCAGATTGTACCAACCAGCTTCTCAGATCACAAAGGTATGAAACTAGAAATAAATTACACAAAGAAAATGAAAAAGGCCACAAACACATGGAGGCTTAATAACATGCTCCTAAATAATCAATGGATCAATGACCAAATAAAAACAGAGATCAAGCAATATATGGAGACAAATGACAACAGTAATTCAACACCGCAAAATCTGTGGGACACAGCGAAGGCCAAGCTAAGAGGGAAGTATGTTGCAATACACGCCTACCTGAGGAAAAAACAATCCCAAATGAACAGTCTCAACTCAAAATTAACAAAAATGGAAAAGGAAGAACAAATGAGGCCCAAAGTCAGTATAAACAGGGACATAATTAAGATTAAAGCATAAATAAATAAAATCGAGAAGAATAAAGCAGTAGAGAGAATCAATGAAAACAGGAGCTGATTCTTTGAGAAAATAAACAAAATAGATAAACCCCCAGCCAGACTTATTAAGAAAAAAGAAGTCTATACACATAAACAGAATCAAAAGTGAGAAAGGAAAAATCACTATGGACACCACAGACAGACAAAGAATTATGAGAGAATACTATGAAAAATTATATAGAAACAAACTGGATAACCTAGAAGAAATGGACGACTTTCTATAAAAATACAACCTTCCAAGACTAACCCAGGAAGAAACAGAACTTCTAAACAGACCAGTTACCAGCAGTGAAATTGAATCGGTAATCAAAAAACTACCCAAGAACAAAGTCCCCGGACCAGATGGATTCACCGCTGAATTTTCTCAGACAGTTAGATAAGACATAATACCCACTCTCCTTAAAGTTTTCAAGAAAATAGAAGAGGAAGGAACACTTCCAAACACATCCTATGAAGCCAGCATCACTCTAATACCAAAACCAAGCAAAGACATCACAAAGAAAGAAAACTACAGACCAATATCCCTGATGAACATAGATGCAAAAATACTCAAGAAAATATTTGCAAACCGAATTCAAAAATGCACCAAGAGGATCATACACCATAATCAAGTGTGATTCATCCCAGGGATGCAAGGATGGTACAACATTCGAAAATCCATCAATATCATCCACCACATCAAGAAAAAGAAGGACTAAAACCACATGATTATCTCCATAGATGCTGAAAAAGCATTCGACAAAATTCAACATCCATTCATGATAAAATCTCTCAACAAAATGGGTATCGATGCCAAGTACCTCAACATAATAAAGGCCATATATGACAAACCTGCAGCCAACATTATGCTTAACAGTGTGAAGTTGAAAGCTTTTCCTCTAAGATTGGGAACAAGAAAAGGATGCCCACTCTCCCCACTTTTATTCAACAGAGTTCTAAAAGGCATCCAGATTGGCAAGGAAGAAGTCAGACTGTCCCTGTTCGCATATGACATGATATTGTACATAGAAAACCCTAAAGAATCCACTCCAAAACTACTAGATCTAATATCTGAATTCAGCAAATTTGTGGGACAAAATTAATACACAGAAATCTGTTGTATTGCTATATACTAACAATGAACTAGCAGAAAGAGAAATCAGGAAAAACAGTTCCATTCACAGTTGCATCAAAAAGAATAAAATATCTAGGAATAAACCTAACCAAGGAAGTGAAAGACTTATACTCAGAAAACTACAACACACTCACGAGAGAAATTAAAGAAGAAACCAATAAATGGAAACACATCTCGTGCTCATGTATCGGAAGAATCAGTATTGTCAAAATGGCCATCCTGCCTAAAGTGATGTATAGATTCAATTCAATCCCTATCAAAATGCCAACAGCATTCTTCAAGGAACTAGAGTAAATAGTTCTAAAATTCATATGAAACCACAAAAGACCCCGAAGAGCCAAAGCAATCCTGAGAAGGAAATATAAAGTGGGGGAGTTACATTCCCTGACTTCAGCGTCCTCTACAAAGCCACAGCAATCAAGACAATTTGGTACTGGCACAAGAACAGGCCCATAGACCAAAGGAACAGACTAGAGAGCCTGCATATAAACCCAACCATATGTGGTTAATTAATATATGATAAAGGAGCCATGGATATACAATGGGGAAATGACAGCCTCTTCAACAGCTGGTGTTGGTAAAACTGGACAACTATATGCAAGAGAATGAAAGTGGATTATTGTCTAACCACATACACAAGAGTAAACTGAAAATGGATGAAAGATCTGAGTGTAAGTCATGAAACCATAAAACTCTTAGAAGAAAACATAGGCAAAAATCTCTTGAATATAAACATGAGCAACTTTTTCCTGAACGGTACTCCTCGGGCAAGGGAAACAAAATAAAAAATGAACAAATGGGATGACAGGATGCTAAAAAGCTTCTGCACAGCAAAGAACACTATCTGCAGAACAGAAAGACATCCTACAGTATGGGAGAATACATTTGTAAAAGACATATCTGACAAGGGTTTAACATCCAAAATATCTAAAGAACTCATACACCTCAACACCCAAAAAGTAAATAACCCTATTAAAACATGGGAGAAGGAAATAGGCATTTCTCCAAAGAAGAAATTCGTATGGTGAACAGACGCTCCACATTACTAATTCTCAGGGAAATGCAAATTAAAACCACAATGATATATCACTTCACGCCACTTACGGTGGCCAACATAGAAAAGAATAGGAACAAAAAATGCTGGCGAATATGTGGAGAAAGGGGAACCCTCCTACACTGCTGGTGGGAATGTAAAGTAGTTCAACCATTGTGGAAAGCACTATGGAGGTTTCTCAAAATACTAAAAATAGAAATATCATATGACCCAGGAATTCCACTCCTAGGAATTTATCCCAAGGATGCAATTTCCCAGTCTCAAAAAGACATATGCCCCCTATGTTTATTGCAGCACTATTTACAATAGCCAAGAAATGGAAGCAACCTAAGTGTCCATCAGCAGATGGATGGATAAAGAAGATGTGGTACATATGCACAATGGAGTATTAGTCAGCCATAAGAAGAAAACAAATCCTACCATTTGCAACAACATGAATGGAGTCAGAGGATATTATGCTAAGTGAAATAAGCCAGGTGGAGAAAGACAAGTACCAAATGATTTCACTCATCTGTGGAATAGCAAGAAAACAGCAGCAGACTCACAGAACCCAAGAATGGACTAACAGTTGCCACAGGGAAAGGGACTGGGGATGGGGGTGGGTGGGATGGGTGGGAGAGGGGGAATAAGGGGCATTACGATTCGTACACATAATATAGCGGGGGTGCATGGGGAAGGCAGTATAGCACAGAGAAGACAAGTAGTGATTCTTACTATGCTGATGGACAGTGACTGTAATGGGGTATCTGGTGGGAACTTGATAATGGGCAGAATCTAGTAACCATAATGTTGCTTATGTAATTGTATATTAATGATAAAATAAAAAATACATATATACTGAAAATTTATCGGCGATTTGTGAGAATTTGAAAAAACATTTTCTTTTCTCTAGCTTACTTTATTATGAGAATAGAGTATATACCATACACAAAATAGTTGTTAATTGATTGTTTATGTTGATTCCAGTCAAGAGTAGGCTATTAGTAATTAAGTTTTTGGGGCATCAGAAGTTAAGGTTTTCCACTGTGTGGGGTAGGGAGTTGATACCCCTACCCTTTGTGTTGTTCAAGGGTCGGCTGTACAATGTGATGAATAGAATTTACCGCAGGAATGAAAGACTGGTTTAATGTCTGGAAGTCAATGTACTATGCCATATTAATAGAATAAAGGGCACAACTTATTATTGTCTTAATTGCTGTGGGAAAAGCATTTGACAAGTCCAACATCTTTTCATGATAAAAACACTTAACAAACTAGGAATAGAAGGGAATTTCTTCAGTGTGATGAAGGCCATTTATGAAAACCTGCAGCTAATGTCATATTTGTGACAAAAGATTGAATGCATTCTTTCCAAGATTAAGAACAAGACAAGGATATCCTTTTATGACACTTCTATTCAACATTATACTGGCATTTCTAACCAGGGCAGTGAGGCAGAAAAGTAAATAAAAGGCATCCAGATAAGAAGTAAAACAATCTGTTTGCAGATGACATGAGATTGTATATAGAATATCCTAAGGAATCCAAAATAAAACTATTAGCAATAATAAACGAGTTCAGCAAAGTTATAGGATGTAATATCAATATATAAAAATCAGTTGCATTCTATACACTTATATTGAATAGTCCAAAAGTGAAAGTAAGAAAAAATTTCCACTTACAATAGCATTAAAAACAACCTTGGAGTAAAAAAATGTAAAAATTATATTCTAGAAACTATAAAACATCTTTGGAAGAAATTGAATATCTAAATTAATGGGAAGACATCCTGTGTTTATGGATTGGATGACCAGTATTGTTTAGATATCAATACTCCCCAACCTTTCCTGCAGATTCAACATAGTTCCTGTTAAAATCTCAGCTGCCTATTTAGCAGAAATTGACAAACTGATTTTAAAATTCACATGGAAATATAAGGGACCAAGAATAGGCAAAATAGTCTTGAAAAAGAGGAACAAAGTTAGAGGTCTTTCATAATGTAGGTCTTTCCTAACTTATTATAAAGCAATAGTAATCCCAGCTGTCTAGTACTGGCATAAGTATAGACATATAGATCAGAGGAATAAAATGTAAGTCCAGAAATAAGCTCTTCCATATATAGTCAGTTGATTTTCAACAGGAGTGTGAAGACAACTCCAGGGAGAATATAGTCTTTTCAACAAATGGTGCTGGGACACATGCAAAAGAATGAATTTGGACCCTTTCCTCACTCTGTATATAAATGAACTCAAATTAGTCATAGACCTAAGTGTAAGATCTGAAACTATAGAACTCTTAGAAGAAAACATAGGTGTAAATCTTCATGACCTTGGATTGGGCAGTGGTTTCTTTTTCTTTTATATTGCAGTTAAAACAGACAGTGATTTTTCTTTAGGTACGGCATTTAAAATAAGCAACAAAAGAAAAAAGTCACTAAATCAAACTTCATCAAAATTTAGAACTTTGTTTCAAATAACACCATCAGGAAAATGAAGCACACCCCATAGAAAACAAAAATATTTGCAAATTGTGTATCTGATAAAGGACTTTTATCCAGAATGTATAGAACTCCTAACAGTCAACAATAAAAAGACAACTCAATTGAAAATAAGCAAAGGATTTGATGAGACATTTCTCCAAAGAAGTCCAAATGGCCAACATAAGACCCTGAAAAGAAGCTCGACATTCTTAGTCACTGAGGGAATGCAAATCAAAACCACAGTGGATGCCATTCCTCGCTCACTAGGATGGCTGTAATAAAAGAGATGGGCAGTGTGGCTGTAGATATAGAGAAAATGAAACTGTTGTATGATGTTTGTAGGACTTGTACAGTGGTGTAGTCACTTTGGGAAAAGGTTTTGCAGTTCTTCAGAATTAAAAGACAGTTATCATACACTTTATTCTAGTTAACACTCCTATTTGTATATCAAAGAAAATGGAAAACATGTCCATACAAAACCTGTTCAGGAATGTTCATACCAGCATTACTTATAAAAGCCAAAGAGAAGATACAACCCAAATACCCATCAATGGATAAATGTATGAATGAAATGTGGTATATTTATATGATAGAATATTATTTAGTCATAAAAAGGAGTGAAGTTCTGATAAGTGCTATGACATGGATAAACCTTGAAAATAGTGTGGGGAGTGAAAGGAGCCAGACGCGAAAGGCCACATATTTTATGACTCCATATATGTGAAATGTCCAGAATAGGCAAATCTATTCAGTCAGAAAGTAGATTTTTTGTTTTCATGGGTTTAGGCAACAGGCTTGGAGAGTGAGTGCTAAAGGAGATGGGATTTCATTTTGAGTTGATAACAATGTTATGAAATTAAATAGTGGTGATGGTTGCACAACTTTGTGAATATAATAAAAAACTGCTGAGTTACATACACTTTAAAAGAGTGAATTTAATGTTATGTGAATTACATCTCAATATAGCTGTTACTTAAAAATCATGGAAGGAGTTGTTTAGGTTTAGTGGTCTGTTTTTCATTAATATAGTAAACAAATGGAAAAAATGTTGTTTGGCCAGGACAGTGAAACTATAAATGAAGGTCTGTGAAAATTCAATAGAAGTGATGCTAAATTGAGTGAAAATTTAAATCCCCTCCTAGATGAGCCAGCATATTGGTCTCATGTTAGCTGTGATGAGGCTTCTCTCCCTAATCTGGTATTCTGCTGGGATTTCTCATCTTTGTGTAAGACCCTTCCTTGGGTAGGTATAATTTATTCTCTTCTATGTGGGGTAACTGCCTTGATAATGTAACAGTTTGGTATGATGATGTTGACTTTAGACTTGTGTATATGTTAAACATTTTGTGTTGGGAAAAGAAAAGTCCGCAGCAGATATAGGAAATGTCTTTGATTTCTGTTAGTTTTGGTCTTACACTTCTTGAATGAATAAAATTGACATTTCTAAATAACTGCTTTTCTATTAAAAATTTTTTTATTAAGGTATTATTGATATACACTCTTATGAAGGTTTCACATGAAAAAACAATGTGGTTACTGCATTTACTCATATTATCAAGTCCCCACACATACCCCACTGTAGTCACTGTGCATTAGTGTAGTAAAATGCCACTGATTCACTATTTGCTTTCTCTGTGCTACACTGTCTTCCCTGTGACCCATCATACCATGTATACTAAACATAATACACCTAAATCTCCTCCCAACTTCTCCACCCGCCCTCCCACACCCCTCCACTTTGGTAAGCACTAGTGTCTTCTTGGAGTCTGTGAGTCTGCTGCTGTTTAGTTACTTCAGTTTTGCTTCGTTGTTATAATCCACAAATGAGGGAAATCATTTGGCACTTCTCTTTCCCCACCTGGTTTATTTCACTGAGCATAATATCCTCCAGCTCCAACCATGTTGTTGCAAATGGTAGGATTTGTTTCTTTCTTATGGCTGAATAGTATTCCATTGTATATATGTACCACAGCTTCTTTATCCACTAATCTACTGATGGACACTTAGGTTGCTTCCATATCTTGGCTATTGTAAATAGTGCTGTGATAAACATAGGGGTGCATATATCTTTTTGAATCTGAGAACTTGTATTCGTTGGGTAAATTCTAAGGAGTGGGATTCCCAGGTCAAATAGTATTTCTATTTTCTTTTTTCTTGGAGTATCATTAATACACAATTACATGAGCAACACTGTGATTACTAGATTCCCCCCATTATCAAGTCCCCACCACATACCCCATTGCAATCACTGTCCATCAGCATAGTAAGATGCTATAGAATCACTACTTGTCTTCTCTGTGCTATACTGCCTTCCCTTTGCCCCACCTCTTACTTTATGGTGCTAATCATAATGCCCCTTTTCCCCCTTCTCCCTCCCTTCCCTCCCCTGCCCCAGTCCCTTTCCCTTTAGCAATTGTTAGTCCACTCTTGGGTTCTGTGAGTCTGCTGCTGTTTTGTTCCTTCAGTTTTTGCTTTGTTCTTACACTCCACATATGAGTGAAATCATTTGGTACTTGTCTTTCTCCGCCTGGCTGATTTCACTGAGCATAATACCCTCTGGCTCCATCCATGTTGTTGCAAATGTTAGGATTTGTTTTCTTCCTATGGCTGAATAATACTCCATCATGTGTGTGTATACATCTTCTTTATCCATTCAACTACTGATGGACACTTAGGTTGCTTCCATTTCTTGGCTATTATAAATAGTGCTGCGATAAACATAGGAGTGCATATGTCTTTTTCAAACTGGGCTCCTGCATTCTTACGGTAAATTCCTAGGAGTAGAATTCCTGGGTCAAATGGTATTTCTATTTTTAGTTTTTTGAGGAACCCCCATACTGCTTTCCACAGTGGTTGAACTAGTTTACATTCCCACCAGCGGTGTAGAAGGGTTCCCTTTTCTCCACATCCTCGCCAGCATTTGTTCCCATTCTTTTCTATGTTGGCCATCTTAACTGGTGTAAGGTGATATCTCATTATGGTTTTAATTTGCATTTCACTGATAATTAGTGATGTGGAGCATCTTTACATGTGTCTGTTGGCCATCTGAATTTCTTCTTTATTTTTAGCTTTTTGAGGAACCTCCATATTGCTTTCCACAATGGTTGAACTAGCTTACATTCCCACCAGCACTGTAGGAGGGTTCCCTTTCTCTGCATCCTAAGCATTTGTAGTTCTTAGACTTTTCGATCCTGGCCATCCTAACTGGTGTGAGGTGATACCTCATCGTGGTTTTTATTTGCATTTCCCTGCTAATTAGTGATGTGGAGCATCTTTTCATGTGTCTGTTGGCCATCTGAATTTTTCTTTGGAGAACTGTCTGTTCATATCCTCCACCCACTTTTTAATTGTGTTATTTGCTTTTTGGGTGTTGAGGTGTGTGAGTTCTTCATATAGTTTGTATGTTTACTCCTTGTCAGAAATGTCATTTACAAATATGTTCTTCCATACTGTAGGATGCCTTTTTGTACTGCTGATGGTATCCCTTTGCCATACAGAAGCTTTTTAGTTTGATGTAGTCCCATGTGTTCATTTTTGCTCTTGTTTCCCTTGCTCCAGTAGATGCATTCAGGAAGAAGTTGCTCATGTTTATATTCAAGAGATTTTTGCCTATGTTTTCTTCTAAGAGTTTTATGGTTTCATGACTTACATTCATGTCTTTGAGCCATTTCTAGTTTACTTTTTGTGTATGGGGTTAAAAAATAATTCAGTTTCATTCTCTTGCATGTAGCTGTCCAGTTTTGCCAACACCAGTCGTTGAAAAGGCTGTCATTTCCCCATTGTATGTCCATAGCTCCTTTATAATATATTGACCATATATGGTTGGGTTTATATCTGGGCTCTCTAGTCTGTTCCATTGGTCTATGGGTGTGTTCTTGTGCCAGTACCAAATTGTCTTGATTACCGTGGCTTTGTAGTAGAGCTTGAAGTTGGGGAGCATAATCCCCCCAGCTTTATTCTTCCTTCTCAGGATTGCTTTGTCTATTCAGGGTCTTTTGTGGTTCCATATGAATTTTAGAACTATTTGCTCTAGCTCATTGAAGAATGCTGTTGGTATTTTGATAGAAATTGCATTGAATCTGTAGATTGCTTTAGGCAAGATGGCCATTTTAACAATGTTAATTCTTCCTATCCATGAGCACAGAATGTGTTTCCACTTATGGTATCTTCTTTAATTTCTCTCATGAGTGTCTTGTAGTTTTTAAAGTATAGATCTTTCACTTCCTAGTTATTTTATTCTTTTTGATGCAATTGTGAATTGAGTCATTTTTATGATTTTTCTTTCTTCTAGCTTATCGTTAGTGTATAGGAATGCCACAGATTTCTGTGTATTAATTTTGTATCCTGTAATTTTGCTGAATTCAGATATTAGATTTAGTAGTTTTGGAGTGGATTCTTTAGGGTTTTTTATGTACAATATCATGTCATCTGGAGACAGTGACAGTTTAACTTCCTCCTTACCAATATGGATGCCTTTTATTTCTTTGTGTTGTCTAATTGCTGTGGTGAGGACCTCCAGGACTATGTTTAATAAAAGTGGGGAGAGTGGGCATCCTTGTCTCGTTCCCAATCTTTAAAGGAAAGGTTTTCAGCTTTTTGCTGTTAAGTATGGTGTTGACAGTGGGTTTGTCATATATGGCCTTTATTATGTTGAGGTACTTGCTGTCTGTACCCATTTTGTTGGGAGTTTTTATCATGAATGGATGTTGAATTTTGTCAAATGCTTTTCCGTCACCTATGGAGATGATCATGTGGCTTTTCTCCTTTTTGTTGATGTGGTGGGTGTGAAGTTGATGGATTTTCTAATATTGTACTATTCTTGCATCCCTGGAATAAATCCTACTTGATCATGGTAGATGATGTTTTTGATATATTTTTGAATTCAGTTTGCTAATATTTTGTTAAGTATTTTTGTGTCTATGTATCATCAGGGTTATTGGTCTGTAATTTTCTTTTTTTGTGGTATCTTTGCCTGGTTTTGGTATTAGAGTGATGCTGGCCTCATAGAATGAGTTTTGAAGTATTCCCTCCCTCTTCTACTTTTTGGAAAACTTAAGGACGATGATATTAGATGTTCACTAAATGTTTGATAAAATTTAGCGGTAAAGCCATCTTGTTCAGGACTTTTGTTCTTGGGTAGTTTTTTGATTACTAAATCAATTTCATAGCTAGTAATTGGTCTGTTTAGATTTTCTGTTTCTTTCTTGGTCAGCCTTGGAAGGTTGTATTTTTGTAGAAAGTTGTCCATTTCTTGTAGTTTATCCAGTTTGTTAGCATATTGTTTTTCATAGTATTCTCTGATAATTCTTTGTATTTCTGTGGTATCTGTAGTGATTTTTTGTTTCTCATTTCTGATTCTGTTTATGTGTATAGACTCTCTTTTTTTCTTGTAAGTCTGGCTAGGGGTTTATCTATTTTGTTTATTTTCTTGAAGAAGCAGCTCCTGCTTTCATTGATTCTTTTTATTTTATTATTCTTGATTTTTTTTATTTCTTCTCTAATCTTTATTATGTCCCTGCTTCTACTGACTTTGGGCCTCATTTGTTCTTCTTTTTCTAGTTTCTTCCATTGTGAGTTTAGACTGTTCATATGGGATTGTTCGTCTTTCCTGAGGTAGGCCTGTATTACAGTATACTTCCCTCCTAGCACCGCCTTCTCTGCATTCCACAGATTTTGCTTTTTGAATTCTTGTTCTTATTTGTCTCCATATATTGCTTGATCTCTGTTTTTATTTGGTCATTGATCCATTGAGTATTTAGGAGCATGTTATTAAGCTTCCATGTGTTTGTGGCCTTTTTCATTTTCTTTGTGTAATTTATTTCTAGTTTCATACCTTTGTGATCTGAGAAGCTGGTTGGTACAGGTTCAGTCTTTTTTTAAATAAATCATCATCCCTGGTATTATTTACTTAGTATGTCTTTTTTTTTAATCATTAATCTACTGTTACATGATGAACATTATGTTTACTAGGCTCTCCCCTACCCAAGTCCCCCCAAGAAACCCCATTACAGTCACTGTCCATCAGCATAGTAAGATGTTGTAGAATCAATACTTGTCTTCTCTGTGTTGCACAGCCCTCCCCTTTCCCCCACCCCCACATTATACATGCTAATCATAATACCCCCTTTTTTCCCCCCACCCTTATCCCTCCCTACCCTCCCATTCTCCCCAGTCTCTTTCCCTTTGGTAACTGTTAGTCCATTCTTGGGTTCTGTGTTTCTGCTGCTGTTTTGTTCCTTCAGTTTTTCCTTTGTTCTTATTCTTCACAGATGAGTGAAATCATTTGGTACTTGTCTTTCTCTGCTTGGTTATTTCACTGAGTATAATACCCTCTAGCTCCATCCATGTTGTTGCAAATTTTAGGATTTGTTTTCTTCTTATGGCTGAATAATATTCCATTGTGTATATGTACCACATCTTCTTTATCCATTCATCTACTGATGGACACTTAGGTGGCTTCCATTTCTTGGCTATTGTAAATAGTGCTGCGATAAACATAGGGGTGCATCTGTCTTTTTCAAAGTGGGCTGCTGCATTCTTAGGGTAAATTCCTAGAAGGGGAATTCCAGGGTCAAATGGTAAGTCTATTTTGAGAATTTTGAGGAACCTCCATACTGGTTTCCACAATGGTTGAACTAATTTACATTCCCACCAGCAGTGTAGGAGGGTTCCCCTTTCTCCACAACCTCACCAACATTTGTTGTTTGTTTTTTGGATGGTAGCCATCCTTACTGGTGTGAGGTGATATCTCATTGTGGAGCATCTTTTCATGTGTCTCTTGGCCGTCGGAATTTCTTCTTTGGAGAACTGTCTGTTCAGCTCCACTGCCCATTTTTTAATTGGATTATTTCTTTTTGTTTGTTGAGGTGCGTGAGCTCTTTATATATTTTGGATGTCAAGCCTTTATCGGATCTGTCATTTACGAATATATTCTCCCATACTGTGGGGTACCTTTTTGTTCTATTGATGGTGTCGTATGCTGTACAGAAGTTTTTAAGCTTGATATAGTCCCACTTGTTCATTTTTGCTTTTGTGTCCCTTGCCTGGGGAGATATGTTCATGAAGAAGTCACTCATGTTTATGTCCAAGAGATTTTTGCTGATGTTTTTTTCTAAGAGTTTTATGGTTTCATGACTTACATTCAGGTCTTTGATCCATTTTGAGTTTACTTTTGTGTATGGGGTTAGACAGTGATCCCGTTTCATTCTCTTACATGTAGCTGTCCAGTTTTGCCAGCACCATCTGTTGAAGAGACTGTCCTTTCCCTATTGTATGTCCATGGCTCCTTTATCGAATATTAATTGACCATATATGTTTGGGTTAATGTCTGGAGTCTCTTATCTGTTCCACTGGTATGTGGCTCTGTTCTTGTGGCAGTACCAGACTGTCTTGATTACTATGGCTTTGTAGTAGAGCTTGAATTTGGGGAGTGAGATCCTCCCCACTTTTTTCTTCTTTCTCAGGATTGCTTTGGCTATTCGGGGTCTTTGGTGTTTCCATATGAATTTTTGAACTATTTGTTCCAGTTTGTTGAAGAATGTTGTTGGTAATTAGATAGGGATTGCATCAAATCTGTATATTGCTTTGGGCAGGATGGCCATTTTGACTGTATTAATTCTTCCTAGCCAAGAGCATGGGATGAGTTTCCATTTGTTAGTGTCATCTTTAATTTCTCTTAAGAGTGTCTTATAGTTTTCAGGGTATAGGTCTTTCACTTCTTTGGTTAGGTTTATTCGTAGGTATTTTCTTCTTTTTGATGCAATTGTGAATGGAGTTGTTTTCCTGATTTCTCTTTCTATTGGTTCATTGTTAGTGTATAGGAAATCCACAGATTTCTGTGTGTTAGTTTTGAATCCTGCAACTTTGCTGTATTCCGATATCAGTTCTAGTAGTTTTGGAGTGGAGTCTTTAGAGTTTTTTATGTACAATATCATGTCATCTGCAAATAGTGACAGTTTAAGTTCTTCTTTACCAATCTGTGTTCCTTGTATTTTGTTTGTTTTGTCTAATTGCCGTGGCTAGGACCTCCAGTACTATGTTAAATAACAGTGGGGAGAGTGGGCATCCATGTCTTGTTCCCGATCTCAGAGGAAACGCTTTCAGCTTCTCGCTGTTCAGTATGATGTTGGCTGTGGTTTTATCATATATGGCCTTTATTATGTTGAGGTACTTGCCCTCTATACCCATTTTGCTGAGAGTTTTTATCATGAATGTATGTTGAATTTTTTCAAATGCTTTTTCAGAGTCTATTGAGATGATCATGTGGTTTTTGTCTTTCTTTTTGTTCATGTGGTGGATGATGTTGATAATTTTTGAATGTTGTAACATCCTTGCATCCCTGGGATGAATCCCACTTGGTCATGGTCTATGATCCTTTTGATATATTTTTGAATTCGGTTTGCTAATATTTTATTGAGTATTTTTACATCTATGTTCATCAGGGATATTGGTGTTTAATTTTCTTTTTTGGTGGGGTCTTTGGCTGGTTTTGGTATTACCGTGATACTGGCTTCATAGAATGAGTTAGGGAGTATTCCCTCCTCTTCTACTTTTGGAAAACTTTAAGGAGAATGGGTATTATATCTTCTCTGTATGTCTGATAAAATTCTGAGGTAGATCCATCTGGCCCGGGTTTTTTTTTCTTGGGTAGTTTTTTGTTTACCATTTCAATTTCTTTGCTGGTAATTGGTTTGGTTAGATTTTGTGTTTCTTCCTTGGTCATTCTTGGAAGATTGTATTTTTCTAGGAAGTTGTCCATTTCTTCTAGGTTTTCCAGCTCCTTACCATATAGGTTTTCATTGTAGTCTCTAATAATTCTTTGTATTTCTGTGCAGTCCATTTTGATGTTTCCTTTCTCATTTCTGATTCTGTTGATGTGTGTTTATTCTCTTTTTCTAATAATAAGTCTGACTGGAGGCTTATCTATTTTGTTTATTTTCTCAAAGAACCAGCTCTTGGTTGCATTTATTTTTTCTATTGTTTTATTCTTCTCAATTTTGTTTATTTCTTGTCTGATCTTTATTATGTCCCTCCATCTGCTGACTTTAGGCCTCATTTGTTCTTCTTTTTCCAATTTTGATAATTGTGATGTTAGACTATTCATTTGGGTTTTTTCTTCTTTCTTTAAATATGCCTGGATTGCTATATACTTTCCTCTTAAGGCTGCTTTTGCTGTGTCCCACAGAAGTTGGGGCTTTGTGTTGTTGTCATTTATTTCCATATATTGCTGGATCTCCATTTTAATTTGGTCATTGATCCATTGAGTATTCAGAAGCGTGTTGTTAAGCCTCCATGTGTTTATAAGCCTTTTTGCTTTCTTTGTACAATTTATTTCTAGTTTTATATCTTTGTGGTCTGAGAAGTTGGTTGGTAGAATTTCAATCTTCTGGAATTTACTGAGGCTCTTTTTGTGGCCTAGTATGTGGTCTATTCTGGAGAATGTTCCATGTGCACTTGAGAAGAATGTGTATCCTGTTGCTTTTGGATGTAGAGTTCTATGGATGTCTGTTAGGTCCATCTGTTTTGTTCTAGTGTGTTGTTCAGTGTCCTTACTTATTTTCTGTCTGGTGGATCTGTCCTTTGCAGTGAGTGGTGTGTTGAACTCTCCCAAAATGAATGCATTGCATTCTATTTCCTCCTTTAATTCTGTTAGTATTTGTTTCACATATGCTGGTGCTCCTGTGTTGGGTGCATATATATTCATAATGGTTATATCCTCTTGTTGGACTGAGCCCTTTATCATTATGTAATGTCCTACTTTATCTCTTGTTACTTTCTTTGTTTTGAAGTCTATTTATCTGATACTAGTACTGCAAACCTGTTTTTTTCTCCCTATTGTTTTCATGAAATATCTTTTTCCATCCCTTGTCTTTTAATCTGTACATGTCTTTGGGTTTGAGGTGAGTTTCTTGTAAGCTGCATATAGATGTGTCTTCTTTTTTTATCCATTCAGTGACTCTATGTCTTTTGATTGGTGCATTCAGTCCATTTACATTTAGAGTGATTATTGATAGTTATGTTCTTATTGCCATTTCAGGCTTTGGATTCGTGGTTACCAAAGGTTCCAGGTTACTTTCCTTACTATCTAAGAGTCTGACTTAACTCACTTAGTATGCCGTTACAAACACAATCTAAAGGTTCTTTTCTATTTCTCCTTTTTCTTCCTCCTTTATTCTTTATATATTAGGTGTCAAATTCTGTACTTTTCGTCTATCCCTTGATTGACTTTGGGGATAGTCCATTTAATTTTGCATTTGCCTCACAGTCAGCTCCTCCACCCTCTCTACCGTATTTTTACTACCTCTGGTGACAGCTATCCAACCCTAGGAACACTTCCATCTATAGCAGTCCCTCCAAAATGGACTACAGAGATGGTTTTTGGGAGGTAAACTCTCTCAGCTTTTGCTTCATGGCATTAAATACATCATGCCACTCCCTCCTGGCCTGTAAGGTTTCTGCTGAGAAGTCTGATGTTAGCCTGATGGGTTTCCTTTGTATGTGATCTTATTTCTCCCTCTGGCTGCTTTTAACAGTTTGTCTTTATCCTTGAACTTTCCCATTTTAAATACTGTGTGTCTTGGTGTTGTCTTCCTTGGGTCCCTTGTGTTGGCAGATCTGTGGATCTCCATGGCCTGAGAGACTATCTCCTTCCCCAGATTGGGGAAATTTTCAGCTACTACCTCCTCAAAGACACTTTCTATCCCTTTCTCTCTTCTTCTTCTGGTATCCCTATAATGTGAATATTGTTCCACTTGGATTGGTCACACAGTTCTCTCAATATTCTTTCATTTTTAGAGATCCTTTTTTCCCTCTGTGCCTCAGCTTCTTTGTATTCCTCTTCTCTAGTTTCTATTTCATTTATTGTCTCCTCCACCATATCCAACCTGCTTTTAATACCCTCCATCATGCTCTTCAATGAGTGGATCTCCGAACTGAATTCATTCCTGAGTTCTTGGATGTCTTTCCATACCTCCATTAGAATGTTGATGATTTTTATTTTGAACTACCTTTCAGGAAGAGTCACGAGGTTCATGTCATTTAAATCTTTCTCAGGAGTTGTATTAATAATTTTACTCTGGACAAGGTTCCTTTGGCATTTCATGTCTGTATATGGTGCTATCTAGTGTCTAGAAGCTCTATTCTGGAGCTGCTTAGCCCTGAAGCAATGTTGGGGGTCACAGGGGAGCGGTACTGGTGCCTGGGGGGAGGAAAGAGCTGTACCCCGCCTCCCGGCTGCTGTGCCTGTCTCCACTGCCTGAGCCAGTGGGCCGGTCACACAGGTATGTTTTTGTCCCAGAGCAGCCGGATATGGATCCCTGCTTTTCACAAGCAGCCGGAATCCCAGTCTCCCCAGGAACTCTGCCTGTATTAACTTTCCAACCCGGTAGTCATGCGAGTCTCATGAAAGCACCATGAAATGTAGGTTTGTGCTCCCAGAGCAGATCTCCGGAGCTAGATATTCAGGAGTCCCAAGCCTTCCACTCCCTCCCTGCTCCGTTTCTCTTCCTCCCGCCAGTGAGCTGGGGTGGGGGAATGGCTCGGGTCCCGCGGAGCCACAGCTCTGGTACGTTATCCCGTTCGATGAGGTCTTCTCTTTTCTCCAGGTGTGTGCAGTCTGATGCCGTCCTCTTTTCCTGTTGCTCTCTCAGGATTAGTTGTGCCAATTAAATTTTCTAATTGTATCCAGTTTTAGGAGGAAGCCTCTGTCTCTCCTCTCACGCCACCATCTTTAATCCCCGGCTCCAGTTTCAATCTTTTTTAATTTACTGAAGCTCTTTTTTTGGCCTAGTATATGATCTATTCTTGAAAATGTTCCATATGCACTTGAGAAGTCTGTGTATCCTATTGCTTTTGGATGGAGTGTTCTGTAGATGTCCGTTAGGTCCATCTGTTCTAACTCATTGTTCAGTGCCTCTGTCTCTTTACTTATTTTCTGTTTGGTTGATCTGTCCTTTGTAGTGAGTGTTGTGTTCAAGTCTCCTAAAATGAATGCAATGCATTCTATTTCCTCCTTTAGTTCTGTTAGTATTTGTTTCACATGTGTAGGTGCTCCTGTGTTGGGTGCACAGATATTTATAATAGTTATATCCTCTTTTTGGACTGACTTTTTATCATTATGTAATGTCCTTCATTGTCTCTTGTTACTTTTTTTGTTTTGGAGTCTGTTTTGTCAGATACAAGTTCTACAACTCCTGGTTTTTTCTTCCTACTAGTTGCATGAAATATCTTTTTCCATCCCTTTACTTCAGTCTGTGTATTTCTTTGGGTTTGAAGTGAGTCTCTTGTAGGCAGCATACAGACGTGTCTTGTTTTTTTATCCATTCTAGTACTCTATGTCTTTTGATTGGTGCATTCAGACCATTTACCTTAAGGGTGATTATTGATAGGTGTGTACTTATTGCCTTTGCAAGCTTTAGATTCATGGTTACCAAAGGTTCAACAGTAAGTTCCTTACTTTCTAAGAGTGTAACTTAACTCACTTTGTATGCTATTACAAGCACAATCTAAAGGTTCTTTTTTACCTCCTCCATTCCTTATATAGTTGGTATTATATTCTGTACTCTTTGTGTATCCCTTTTTATTACCTCTGGTGACAGCTATTTAACCTTAGGAATACTTCAGTCTATAGCAGTCCCTCCAATATACACTGTAGAGATGGTTTGTGGGAGCTAAATTCTCTCAGTTTTTGCTTATCTGAATATTGTTTTATCCCTCCTTCAAATTTAAATGATAATCTGGCTGGATAAAGTATTCTTGGTTCGAGGCACTTCTACTTCATTGCATTAAATATATCATGCCACTCCCTTGTAGCCTGTAAGGTTTCTGCTGAGGAGTCTGATGATAGCCTGATGGGTTTTCCGTTATATGTGACCTTATTTCTTTCTCTGGCTGCTTTTAATAGTCCATCCTTATCCTTGATCTTTGCCATTTTAATTAATATATGTCTTGGTGTTGTTGTCCTTGGGCCTCTTGTATTGGGAGATCTGTGTACCTCCATGGCCTGAAAGACTATCTCCTTCCCCAGACTGGGGAAATTTTCAACAATTACTTCCTCAAAGACAGTTTCTATCCCTTTTTCTCTTTCTCCTTCTGGTACCCCTATAATACTAATATTATTCCGTTTGAATTGGTCACAGAGTTCAGTCAGTATTCTTTCATTCCTAGAGTTCCTTTTCTCTCTCTGTGCCTCAGCTTCTTTGTATTCCTCTTCCTAATTTCTATTTCATTTATCGTCTCCTCCACTGTATCTAATCTGCTTTTCATACTCTCCATGGTGTTCTTCAACGATTGCATCTCTGTCCTAAATTTGTTCCTTACTTCTTGAATATATTTGTATATCTCCATGAGTATGTTCTTGATTTTTATTTTGAAAATTTATTAATTCAGTCTTGCTCAGTCTTTTCTCTGGTTTTGAGATTTTGCTTTGACATATTATATTTGTATGTGGTGATCTCTAGTGCCCAGAAGCTCTTCTCTGTGGAGCTGCTCAGCTCTTGGAGTGAAGTCAAGAGTCACAGGGGAGTGGAGCTGGTGCCTGGGGGATGGAAAGAGCTGTTTCCTGTTTCCTGGCTGTTATGCCTGTCTCCACTACCAGAACCCATGGGCTGAACACACATGTGTAAACCACTGCTTTGTGTTTGTAGCTGCCATATGCAGGGCTTCCCTCTGGATGGAAGGAGTTCAGGGGTTGCTGGTTTGCAAGCCAGGTGAAGGCTAGCAGTGAGGAAGACACAGCAGGCTGTATATCACGGTGGGGGTCTTGGAGCTGTGTGGGCATCCAAGGGTATGGAGCACTCTAAGATCGTTTTAAGTTCCCAATGTGCTGGGCAGAGTTCACCCGGAAAATTTTGTTCACCTGTCCTTTCTCCTTAGCAGTATGCTCTGTGCCATCCTTGCCCCTTTAGCAGCTCTCTTGCTGTTAGAAAGTGTGTCAGACTGCCCGCCCAGCTCAGCCGGATATGAATTCCTGTTTTCCACTTGCAGCTGGAATCTCTGTCTCTCCAGGTATTCCACCTGTCTTAGCTATCCCACCCCACCAATCACCAAAGTACCATGCAATGTAGGTTCATGCTCACAGAGCAGATCTCCAGGGCTAGGTGTTCAGCAGTTTTAGGCCTCCACTTCCTCCCCACTCTGTTTTTCTACCTCCCGCCGGTGAGCTGGGGTGGTGGAATGGCTTGGGTCCTGCCAAGTCACAGCTTTGGTACATTATCCTGTTCTGTGAGGTCCACTCTTTTCTCCAGGTGTATGCAGTCTGGTGTAGCCCTCTTTCCTGTTGGTATTTCAGGACTAGTTGTATTAATTATATTTTCATATTATATGTGGTTTTAGGATGAGGTCTCTGTCTCACCTCTCACACTACCATCTTTAATCCAGAAGCAGTTCTTATCATTATAAACCACCCACAGGAAAAGCAAAAATGAAACTATGTTCTCCTTTTACAGTTCACAGAGAAAGAAATATTTAAAATATCTGAAAGATTAAAAAGATTACTTCATTAAAATTCTAGTGAAGGCATGTGTTAACTATTATAACTTATCTGGCACCTGGGCAGTATTTCCTGTTATTTTCTTATGGTATATGTACAATAATGTGGTGTTGCTTTTTTTTTTATTTCCACTTACTTGTCTTTACCAGTGTGTAGTTTTTCGGCACATATTTTTTGTAAGTAACTGATCCACTAATTTAATTTAGGAACTTAAGATTTTCATTCTTAAACTTCATTGACAGTTCTACATTTTGTTCCACAGTACTGGAAGGGAGATTTTCCTCCAGTATGAAAGGGTAGTGCTTGATTTTTGAATGCTACTTTCGTAAATAACATATATTCATTATAAGGAAAAATTAGAAAATACAGAGTTGTAAGTAACTTCACTGTAAGTTACTGTTCACACTGGGTTGAGTGATTTAAAGGAGAGGAGAGTTTAACTCTGATGTTTTCCCCCTATCAGCAAATATTCTTCAGATCATTTGAATAATTCCAGGTTTCATTGTTCTTTCCAAAATGACTGTATACCCTCCTAAAGTTTCCTGTTTCTGCAGTTCATAATGACTTGTAGAGAGCTCCCTGAGCACCACAGTGCTGTTGACTTTTGGGGCTAGACATGGACTGTTGGGTGTTGTCTCTGCCGGTCTTTCTGCTCTCTGCCTGTTTGGTTATTTGTAGACTTTTGAGAATAAGAACTTTTTTTTTAGTGTCCAGCATCACAGAACTCTACATAAATGGAATTTTCAGTACCTGTTAATCGAGAAAAATGATCAAACTAAAAACAATTTTAAAATTCTTTCTGCATTATCTTTGCATTTAAAAATTCTTAAATGCATAACATAAGTTTGAAAAATAAGAATATGAATACTTCACTTCATGGATAATGAATGCTTGGTGTGTATATGGAATAGTTCTCAGACATCCTTTTAATAACTACTCCATCACTTCAGTGGGGGGGGTTAGTGTTTACAGATTGGGAACAAGTGTTCTGGGCTTTCCAAATTGCTTGTTTTCTTCTGAACAGGCCACGGTCTTGCGTGGTTTTTCTTTGTCCATATGTATTTGCACATTCCTTTAACTTGGAATGTTTTTTGCATTTCCCCCCATGCTCTCCTAGCCCTCCCTAGCCCTCCAACTCCTCAAGAAGAAATTGAACTCAGTGACTGTTCATCTTTTGATTTTCAGCTCAAACCCACTTCATTCAATAAATATTTCTGAAATGCCTTGTGTGTAACAGGCATGGTTATATATGAACAAAATAAACAAGGTCCCCACCTTCATAAGACTGACAGTTCTATAGGTAGATCAGACAGCAAATAAATAAACAGACACATGAGTGAATTACAACTTATAATAAGGGCTTTGAAATAAGTGACAGGGTGCAATGACAAAGGATCTCCTACCCCCAGGATAGCCTTTGAAGGGCTCGCTGAGGAGGTGGTGCTTAAGTGGAAGGCCAGTGTAGGCAAAGGAGAGTGTTTCAGGTAGAAGGAACAGCATGAGCGAGGCCAGTGGATATGACCATATTTCAGAGGTGGTTGGCCTGGAGATATAGATTTGGGAGTCATGAGTTACAGGCAGTTTTTAGATTTATGGGAATGGATGCTGATTATTTTGGAGTGAGCAAGATGAGAAGAGGTATTGGACTGAAGCCATCAGCAGCTCCAGAAGGGGAGCAGAGGTGGTTAAAGAAACTTGGGTAGGTGCAGCCAGAGAAGTAGCAAGAAGGTGCCATCATTTATTTTCACAGAAATGGTAAAAATTTTAAGAAAGAGTGGTCTGTTTTACAGTGCTGCTGAGGGGTGCAGTTAGGGAATACAGAAGAGAATTCCTTGGATCAGCCACCTTGGAGCCCTTTGTGACCCCAGCGGGAGCAGCTCTAGGGGTGCCCATGTTGGAAGGGCTGTGGGCAAACAGGAAGTCACCAGGGCAGCTAGCTGGTTTGGGTGGGGGTTCAAGGAAGCTTGTTAGTGTTGTCACTGATGAAAGGCATATGAGATCAAGAGAAGGCCTTTTAAAGGTGGGTGATTTAGAGGAAGTTGGTAAGCTGCTGGGGATGAGCCACTGAGGAGAGCTTCCTGGGGCTGAAAGCAGACAACTGAAAGCCAGGGGTCCTGGAGACAGAAGCAAGAGTGCTTCCTCATAGTCCTGGGAGGGGGAGAGGTACAGGTGGCTGTTGTGATTTGGTGCTGGAAGATCTGAGTAGTCTGACACTGCCTACTCTGTGAACCCAGGAGGAGGTAAGACTCAAGAGAGAGCTGCCAGGGAGGGCAGATGGGTGGTCGAGGAGAAGATGGCAAAGTCATTTAGGATAGATGGGCAAGCACACGTACTAGAGGACATGGGTTGGAATGCTGGGGTGTGTGGAAAGCCTTTTTTAAGTTTGAAATGATCGATTTAAGATGAAATTGGTTGTGAGCATGTATATGTGTGTGTGCGCACTCAAGTCTGTGCTCACGCTTGTCAGCATGGTCAGCCGCTGCAGAAACGAAAAGGCAGCTGATTGTGCTGAGTTCACCTAAGGTTCAAATCTATTAGGCAACTATTACAGTGGCTGAGAAGGGTGAGGGTAGTTTCAAGCTGTTTACTCCCTCATGGAACTTAATGGAGGTTGTTAAGGGGAAAGTGGAATGGTGACAAGAGTTTCGGGAATTGAGGTTGGGGCAGTGTGCTTGAATGCAAGAACTAAAAGGCGGGCAGGTGTGGTTGGACAGTGGGGATTGCAGAACGTGTTCCAGGAACTGAGAGGTCAGCAAGGAGAGCTGAGAGCAGACAATTGGAAGGTGAAGGGTCTGAGGGGGCAGAAAGGAGAGTGTGCTGCCAGCCACTGGGATGGGAAGTCACTAAGGGAAAGGAGAAGAGCAAGGGAAGGAGATGGAAGTTGCAGGGAGGGAGGGGTGCCCTCGGGGTTGCTGGGGTAACTGCTGGGAGCTGCAGAGCCCATCCTAGGCAGGCATTCCCAGTGATTCCTCATGCAGTGTTTCGCCTTTCTCTCTCTGCCACCTACAGCACCCTCTACCAACCTCGGGTTTAGGACTTGTCCCGATACCATTGTAGCTGTTTGCCTTTCTGTCTCTTCTGACCTCCTTGATGTCAGAGCAACCAGGTCTTATATTCTGTGATTTCTAGTAGTTGGCATCATATAGCACTTGTCAGGTTAGGCACAGAGTAAAGGATTGTTACTGAGTGCTTAACAGTGGAGCTGTGGGAGGGAGAAGGAGAAGGAAAAAACAGGTGTAACAAGTAGAATGTAACAGAGAATTATTGCTGGTGGGGCATAGTGGAGTGTCTTAAAAACTTTCAGACCATGTTATAATGATAAAAATAGTTATAAGGCAAAAAAAAGTCTGATAGAAACACACTTCTTTTGACTTAGTGGGAATAAATTCTCCTGATTTCTGGCTTCCACAGTTGGCTTTGAAAATATTATGCCTGCTTTCTGCCTATTTCCCAGGGAGATTTTTGATGTGGTCATTGATGAACTGGTGCTGGGAAATTAAATTGCACCTTTTGATATTGTCATACAGAGTATTATTTTATTAAGGCTTTCTGAGTGCTTTATTTGTGGTTTGATTTCTTGTTTCTTAATCTTATACTTCTTATTCCCCATGTGCTATAGCTATTTAACGTTCTTGTTTCAATTATTAAGTGCCTGGTTTGTGGACTTTTCAGTGAGGCTGTAGTACACTGTGTAGTATAGTGGAGAGAATACACATGTTGGGCCAGACAGATGTGGTTTCTAATTAGTGCCTGACATTGACTTTCCAAGCCTGAGGAGCATATTTTTTTTTGTATCATTAATCTACAATTACATGAGTAAAATTATGTTTACTAGACTCCCCCCTTCACCAAGTCCCCCCCACATACACCATTAGTCACTGTCCACCAGCATAGTAAGGTGCTGTAAAATCACTACTTGTCTTCTCTGTGTTGCACAGCCCTCCCCCTGCCCCCCCCGCCACCACATTATACATGCTAATCGTAAGGTCCCCTTTCTTCTTCCCCTCCTTCTCCCTCCCTTCCCACCCATCCTGCCCAGTCCCTTTCTGTTTGGTAACTGTTAGTCCATTCTTGGGTTCTGTGATTCTGCTGCTGTTTTGTTCCTTCAGTTTTTCTTTGTTCTTGTACTCCACATATGAGTGAAATCATCTGATACTTGTCTTTCTCTGCCTGGCTTATTTCACTGAGCATAATACTCTCTAGCTCCATCCATGTTGTTGCAAATGGTAAGATTTGTTTTCTTCTTATGGCTGAATAATATTCCATTGTGTATATGTACCACCTCTTCTTTATCCATTCACCTTCTGATGGACACTTAGGTTGCTTCCATTTCTTGGCTATTGCAAATAGTGCTGCGATAAACATAGGGGTGCATCGGTCTTTTTCTAACTGGGCTGCTGCATTCTTAGGGTAAATTCCTAGAAGTGGAATTCCTGGGTCAAATGGTATTTCTATTTTGAGCTTTTTTGAGGAACCTCCATACTGCTTTCCACAATGGTTGAAATAATTTACATTCGCACCAGCTTTATAGGAGGGTTCCCCTTTCTCCACACCCTCGCCAGCATTTGTTGTTGTTTGTCTTTTGGATGGTGGTGATCTTTACTGGTGTGAGGTGATATCTCATTGTGGTTTTAATTTGCATTTCTCTGATGATTAGTGATGTGGAGCATCTTTTCATGTGTCTGTTGGCCATCTGAATTTCTTCTTTGGAGAACTGTTCAGCTCCTCTGACCATTTTTTTAATTGGATTGTTTGCTTTTTGTTTGTTGAGGTGAATGAGCTCTTTATATATTTTGGATGTGAACCCTTTATCTGATCTGTCTTTAATGAATATATTCTCCCATACTGTAGGATGCCTTTTTGTTCTATTGGTGGTGTCCTTTGCTGTACAGAAGCTTTTCAGCTTGATAGAGTCCCACTTGTTCATTTTAGCTTTTGTTTTCTTTGCCCACAGAGATACGTTCATGAAGAAGTTGCTCATGTTTATGTCCAAGAGATTTTTGCCTATGATTTTGTCTAAGAGTTTTATGGTTTCATGACTTACATTCAGGTCTTTGATCCATTTCAAATTTACTTTTGTGTGTGGGATTAGACAGTGATCCCGTTTCATTCTCTTACATGTAGCTGTCCAGTTTTGCCAACACCAGCTGTTGAGGAGGGTGTCATTTTCCCATTGTATGTCCATGGCTCCTTTATCGTATATTAATTGACCATATATGTTTGGGTTAATGTCTGGAGACTCTGTTCTGTTCCAGTGGTCTGTCGGTCCATTCTTGTGTCAATACCACATTGTCTTGATTACTGTGGCTTTGTAGTAGAGCTTGAAGTGGGGGAGCGAGATCCCCCCCCACTTTATTCTTCCTTCTCAGGATTGCTTTGGCTATTCGGGGTCTTTTGTGGTTCCATATGAATTTGAGAATTATTTGTTCCAGTTCATTGAAGAATGCTGTCGGTATTTTGATAGGGATTGCATTGAATCTGTAGATTGCTTTAGGCAGGATGGCCATTTTGACCATATTAATTCTTCCTAGCCAAGAGCATGGGATGAGTTTCTACTTGTTAGTGTCCTCTTTAATTTCTCTTAAGAGTGTCCTGTAGTTTTCAGGGTATAGGTCTTTCACTTCCCTGGTTAGGTTTATTCCTAGGTATTTTATTCTTATTGATGCAATTGTGAATGGAATTGTTTTCCTGATTTCTCTTACTGCTAGTTCATCATTAGCATATAGGAAAGCAACAGATTTCTGTGTATTAATTTTGTATCCTGCAACTTTGCTGAATTCAGATATTAGTTCCAGTAGTTTTGGAGTGGAGACTTTAGGTTTTTTTATGTACAATATTATGTCATCTGCATGTAGTGACAGTTTGACTTCTTCTTTCCTAATCTGGATTCCTTGTATTTCTTTGTTTTGTCTGATTGCTGTGGCTAGGTCCTCCAGTACTATGTTGAATAACAGTGGGGAGAGTGTTCAGCTTGTTCCTGAGCTTACGTGAAAAGCTTTCAGCTTCTCGGTATTCAGTATGATGTTGGCTGTGGGTTTATCATATATAGCCTTTATTATGTTGAGGTACTTGCCTTTTATTCCCATTTTACTGAGAGTTTTTATCATGAATGGATGTTGAATTTTCTCAAATGCTTCTTCAGCGTCTATGGAGATGATCATGTGATTTTTGTCCTTCTTTTTGTTGATGTGGTGGATGATGTTGATGGATTTTCCAATGTTGTACCATCTTTGCATCCCTGAGATGAATCCCACTTGATCATGGTGTATGATCCTCTTGATGTGCTTTTGAATTCCGTTTGATAGTATTTTGTTGAGTATTTTTGCATCTATGTTCATCAGGAATATTGGTCTGTAATTTTCATTTTTGGTGGGGTCTTTGCCTGGTTTTGGTATTAGGGTGATTCTTGTTTCATACAATGAGTCTGAAAGTATTTCCTCTTCTTTTATTTTCTGGAAAACTTTAAGAAAAATGGGTATTATGTTTTCTCTGTATGTCTGATAAAACTTCGCAGTAAATCCTTCTGGCCTGGGAGTTTTGTTTTTGGATAGTTTTTTGATTACCATTTCAATTTCTTTGCTGATAATTGGTCTGTTTAGATTTTCTGTTTCTTTCTTGGTCAGTCTTTGAAGGTTGTGTTTTACTAGGCAGTTGTCCAGTTCTTCTAGGTTTTCCAGCTTGTTAGCATATAGATTTTTGTAGTATTCTCTAATAATTTGTATTTCTGTGGGGTCCATCGCGATTTTTTCCTTTCTCGTTTCTGATTCTGTTGATGTGGGTAGATTCTCTTTTTCTCTTGATAAGTCTGGGTAGGGGTTTATCTATTTTGTTTATTTTCTCAAAGAACCAGCTCTTGGTTTCATTGATTTTTTTCTATTGTTTTATTCTTCTCAATTTTATTTATTTCTTCTCTGATCTTTATTATGTCCCTCCTTCTGCTGACTTTGGGCCTCATTTGTTCTTCTTTTTCCAATTTCAACAATTG
Source organism: Manis pentadactyla (assembly GCF_030020395.1). NCBI lineage: Eukaryota > Metazoa > Chordata > Mammalia > Pholidota > Manidae > Manis > Manis pentadactyla. The sequence goes on along the minus strand of NC_080026.1, from coordinate 45,871,153 downwards.
TGACATCAGACTATTCATTTCGGATTGTTCTTCCTTCTTTAAATAGGCCTGGATTGCTATATACTTTCCTCTTAGAACTGCTTTAGCTGCATCCCACAGAAGTTGGGGCTTTGTACTGTTGTTGTCATTTGTCTCCATATATTGCTTGATCTCTGTTTGAATTTGGTCATAGATCCATTGATCATTTAGGAGCATATTCTTAAGCCTCCATGTGTTTGTGACCCTTTTTGCTTTCTTTGTACAATTTATTTCTAGTTTTACACCTTTGTGGTCTGAGAAGTTTGTTGATAGAATTTCAGTCTTTTTGAATTTACTGAGGGGTTGGCCTTGTTTGTGGTCTCTTCTGGAGAATGTTCCATGTGCACTTGAGAAGAATGTGTATCCTGCTGCTTTTGGGTGTAGAGTTCTGTAGATGTCTATTAGGTCCATCTGTTCTAGTGGGTTGTTCAGTGCCTCTGTGTCCTTACTTATTTTCTGTCTGGTGGATCTGTCCTTTGGAGTAAGTGGTGTGTTGAAGTCTCCTAAAATGAGTGCATTGCATTCCATTTCCTCCTTTAATTCTGTTAGTATTTGTTTCACATATGTTGGTGCTCCTGTATTGGGTGCATATATATTTATAATGGCTATATCCTCTTGTTGGACTGAGCCCTTTATCATTATGTAATGTCCTTTTTTGTCTCTTGTTACTTTGTTTTGAAGTCTATTTTATCTGATTCTAGTACTGCAGTACCTGCTTTTTTCTCCCTATTGTTTGCATGAAATATCTTTTTCCATCCCTAGTCTGTGTATGTCTTTGGTTTTGAGGTGAGTCTCTTGTAAGCAGCAAATAGATGGGTCTTGCTTTTTTATCCATTCTATTACTGTGTGTGTTTTGATTGGTGCATTCAGTCCATTTACATTTAGGGTTATTATTGAAAAATATGTACTTATTGCCGTTGCAGGCTTTAGATTTGTGGTTGCCGAAAGTTCAAGGGTAGCTTCTTTACTATCTAACCGTCTTAACTTAACTTGCTTATTAAACTGTTATAAACACCGTCTGATGATTGTTTCTTTCCCTTCTTATGCTTTCTCCTCCATTCTTTATATGTTGGTTGTTTTCTTCTGTACTCTTTTGTGTTTCCTTTGACTGCTTTTGTGAGTAGTTGATCTTATTTTTTGCCTTTAGTTAGTATTTGGTTGGTCTGCTTTCTTTGTTTTGATTTTAGTTTCTCTGGTGACATCTGTTTAGCCTTAGGAGTGCTTCCATCTAGAGCAGTCTCTTTAAAATATCCTGTGTAGGCAAATTCCCTGAACTTTTGCTTGTCTGGGAATTGTTTAATCCCTCCTTCATATTTAAATGATAATCGTGCTGGATACAGCATCCTTGGCTCAAGGTCCTTCTGTTTCATTGCATTAAATATATCATACCATTCTCTTCTGGCCTGTAAGGTTTTTGTTGAGAAGTCTGATGATAACCTGATGGGTTTTCCTTTGTAGGTGACTTTTTTTCGCTCTCTGGCTGCCTTTAATACTCTGTCCTTGTCCTTGATCTTTGCCATTTTAATTATTATGTGTCTTGGGTCCCTTGTGTTGGGATTTCTGTGTGCTTCCGTGGTCTGAGAGGCTATTTCCTCCCCCAGTTTGGGGAAGTTTTCAGCAATTATTTCTTCAAAGACACTTTCTATCCCCTTTTCTCTGTCTTCTTCTTCTGGTACCCGTATAGTACGGATATCATTCCGTTTTGATTGATCACACAGTTCTCTTAATATTCTTTCATTCCTGGAGATCCTTTTATGTCTGTGTGTGTCAGCCTCTCTGCATTCCTCTTCTCTGATTTCTATTCCATTAATGGCCTTTTGCATCTCGTCCTTTCTGCTTTTAAGTCTTTCCAGAGATTGTTTTATTTCTGTATTCTCCCTCCTTAGCTAGTGCATACTTCTCCGCAAGTCCATCATCATGGTTATGACCTTTATTCTGAATTCTTTTTCAGGAAGATTGGTTAAATCTCTCTCCCCAGATTTCCTCTCCAGGGAGGATGTCTGATTTCGTCTGGTGTGTATCAAATTCTTCTGCCTTTTCATGGTGATAAAGGTATTCGTAGGCAGTTGGCTCATGTGTCAGCTGGGAGAACCAAGTCCCTTTCCATTTGCTTCTGGCCTTCTTTTCCTGGGAGAACGCTGACCCTTAGTGGCTTGTGCTGGGCAGTTGCATGCAGACAGGGTCTCTGATTCTTTCCCAGCCGTTGTGGAGTAAGCTCCACATGGTTGCTGTGGGCATGGTCGCTTTCAGGCAGCTGTTCTGCTATGGCGGGGCGGCGCTGGAGGGGGAACGGGCGGGATACTGTTTATCACCATGAGGGGCTTCAGAGCTGCCCTGCCGCCCCAGCAGTTAGTGCGCCTGGAGTTCCCCAGGATTCCCAGCTGGTGGGCTGCTTGTGCCAGGACCGTTCTGTCCAGCTGTGAGGCCCCTGTCCCTTTAATACTTTCAAAAAGCACTCACTTTTCTTTTGTCCCAGGGGCGCCGGCTGTGGGTACCCGCTCACAGGTCTTACTGTTCCGTTTCCCTAGTATCCAGCACACCATGCACTGTATGTCTGTGTTCCCGGTGTGGATGACTAGGGCTGGGTATTTGGCAGTCTTGGGCTCCCTCTCCCTCCCCACTCTGACTCCTCTCCTCCCTTTGGGAGCTGGAGTGAGGGGTGCTCGGATCCCGCCAGGCCGCAGCTTGTATCTTACCCCCTTTGTGAGGTGCTGGGTTTTCGCAGGTGTAGATGTAGCCTGGCTGTTGTCCTGTATCTTCTGGTCTTTCTTTTAGGAATAGTTGTATTTGTTGTATTTTGAAAAATATATATGTTTTTGGGAGGGAATTTCCGCTGTTCTACTCTCACCGCCATCTTTGCTCCTCAGCATTTTTTTTGAAACCTTTCTGTGCTTCATTTCCTTATGTTGAAAATGAGAATACTAGTTCATAACTATCTCACAGATATTTCACTTTCTCTGCCTTACCATGCTTCTTCCCTCAACCATTCACAAGCTCCTTCCCTCCCTCAGATATTTATGCTTTCCCTCTCCTATTAAGTACCATAACTAATGGGTGCACGTCTTACCTACATTTCAAGACAAAGCTCAAACTGAGTCTTGTTCATGTAGTTTTGACTTGATCATTCCAGGCCTTCTTTTAATTAACCACAGTACTTAGTCACAGCCCTCATTTGGCAGGTGCCACATTCCACCTGTTAAATCTACAGATTGTGCATCCTGTGTTTGTGTTTAATTTTTACTTGACAGGCTTTTTGTGAGCATGTGTATCTTCTCTCCAAGTAAGTTGTCAAGTCAAGTCATACACTATAGTTACTTCTTTTGTATCTTCTGTAGTGAGATGTTATGATAAGTTGATGAGTAAATAAAGTAATTAAGCATAGACTGGTAATGGGTAAACAGAGACTACAGGTGCATTCACCACATCCATTTATTCATTCTACAAGTACCCGTTGAATACATATGTGTTTGATTGGAAAACATGGTCACAAGGTTTTGCAGCTCCTGTTAATTGGTAGAATCTATTTCTTCACACTTTTAATCTGTGCTGGCCTTGTGACTTGCTGTGACCAGTAGAGTGTGGCAGAAGTGACTTGCAGATTCTGGATCCTAGGCCCTAAGAAGCCTAGCAGCTTTCCCCTTTGCCATCTCAGAACCCTCCAACAACTACATAATGAACTGCAGGCTCTACTACTGAATTCTTAGAGGTTATGTGTGGCCAGAGGTCCAGCCAACAGCCAGCATCAATGTTCGGACATGTGAGTGATGCCACTGTGGACTCTTTGGCCCAAGTCAAGCTGACAGAGCACAGCCGAGCCACATGGATGATTCCAGATGAGACTGGGAGCAGAACCTCTGGCTGAGGCCAACTGACCCATAGACTTACGAGGACTGTCACTCATTTACAGCCTTTAAGTAAAAGTGGTCCTGCTTTGGACTTCTCTTTGGAGAAGGTTACAGTAGACTTTAGCCGCAGAGCTCATCATTGCTTCTGTCCCTCCTTCCATCCTCCACTATTAATCCTTCTCTGTGGTAGTGTATGTCAGTGTTGCAGAATGTCTTTAAAAGGGAAGTGCATAGAGATAGGAGCTGTTTTTTAAAAAAATGCCCTGCACAGCCCTTCCCATCCTCAGTCTTGTTTAATGTTTAATATATGGAGGCAATATTCTCCCCAGGGTGCCTCAGCAAGTGGCAGTGTGAAGATGGGAGAATTCTCGACTTTGTTGCTCTTTTCATTACACCAGGGTGTCTTGTTGTGTGTTTTTTCATTCTTGTTGAAGCTGGTATTTTTTTAACTTCTTCCTGTTGGTTTGGAGCAGGGTTGGGCTATTGTTTTGGTGAAGTTTGCTCTGTTAATTTCTACTTTCCAGGGTGCTGTAAAGAAGAATGACTATAGGACCACTGTCTTGACCTTTTGTTGTTTTATTCCCGTAGACGATGATGGGGCAAGAAAAGGTTGAGTTGCTTGGAACCTACTTACCATAGATGGGGCAGAGGATGGTGATGTTGGGGAGTGGAGGGGCCTGTTGCAGTTGGGGTTGAGTTTGAGAGGAATTGGGGCCTTTTTCAGAAATACCTGAAATGGGTCTCTCTTCCCTGTGACTGCTCCAGTAACATTTACTATGCTCCATAGCTTAGAGTGAGATCTTGCTAAAGGAAGAAACTTAGTCTGATGAATTAAGAAGAGGAAAGGAGCTTGGCTATTCTAACTTTGCCTACCTTTTCTTCTACATTGTATATTTTTTATTTTGGAAAATGTGTTGAACTTTTTTTAAAACTTAGAATTAGTATTACATTCTGAGTAATTTCTAGTGCCAGCACTACTTTGAGGTGTTCCTATCTGTGCTGCCACTCTTATTTTTTATTAAGGTATCATTGATATACATTCTTATGAAGGTTTCACATGAAAAAAAAACATTGTGGTCACTACATTCACCCATATTATCAAGTCCCCCCCACACACCCCGTTGCAGTCACTGTCCATCTGTGCTGCTGCTCTCTTGAGTGGTGAGTGCAGAGCAGATGCCTGGGATGTGAGCAGGTGCTGTGGTCGTCTGTAAGCTCACTGTGGGCAAGGCTGAGTCCTGTTGATTCTTGTGTTCCAGCCCCTTCCAGTAATGCTCCACACAGAGCAGACCTGGCTCTTCTTCAGCTTGACCGCAAGGAGCCTCTGTGAACACAGGAGCCAGTTTGGCTTCAGGCCCTGGACTCCTCAGTGTGCTTGTTCCTAGCAGAGAGCCGGGCAGGCCATGGCAGCAAGGTGGGGGCTTTTACCTCTCCCTCCTCTGTCTGCTTCCAAGTCCTCCTCTTCCTCTTTCTCCAGTTCCTCCAAATCCTCCTCCTCCTGTTTAGTTATTTTCTGTTTTCTACACTTTTTAAAAATATTACAACCAATTTTTATTACCTATCTCAGGAAGGGAACAAACACTTAGTTCAGATTTTATCTGTTAGAAAAATTTGAGATAACAATAAAGACATATTTTAAGCAGAGAGGAGATAATTCTGTGCTAAGAATTTCTTTTGTTTTTCATTTCTTATTTTTTATTTTTTTTTATTTTGGTATCATTAATATACAATTACATGAGCAACATTGTCGTTACTAGACTCCCCGCATCATCATCCCCACCACATACCCCATTACAATCACTGTCCATCAGCATAGTAAGATGCTATAGAATCACTACTTGTCTTCTCTGTGCTATACTGCCTTCCCCGTGCCCCCCCTACATTATGTGTGCTAATCGTAATGCCCCTTATTCCCCTTCTCCCTCCCTTCCCACCCGCCCCTCCCCAAGTCCCTTTCCCTTTGGCAACTGTTAGTCCATGTTTTCTGCATTTTTATATAAGGTTTTGATATATTCTTTTGCCAAGTGAAATTTTGCCTGTATTTTTGTTGGTTTGCTTTTGACTTCTCTTTTTATGATTTATTTGTAAATGCTTTCAAAATTCTTCCTTAGGGTGCAGGGAGAAGAACTTATTTGCTTGGGTAGCTAAAAATACCTCTGAAAGAATGCAAAAGAAGCTAGTGACATTTGTTTTAGGCAGGGAAACTGGGTGCCTGGGGGGCAGGAGTGGGAAGGAGGCCTTGTACTTCTTTAAGCTGTGAATCTGGAACTGTGTGATTGTTATGAAAGCAGAGATGGAAGAAATGCTCAAAAGCATGGAAAAAGGTACAGAAACATCCAGTTTAGTTAGAAGAAGTATGAGAGAACATCATTTACCTTGTCTTTTTTTAAATTAGGGAAAAAGAAAAGAGAGACTCAGTCTACTTAATGCCTAGGAGCTTCCAGTGTCTCATTTTGAGGGTGTCATACATAGGAAATTGTGACCTACTTTTGAGTGAGCTAATAAGCCTTTTTTGCATAATTACCTTCCAGAAGTATACACTTATTTATTGGAAATCTTATGCTATTCCAACTGAATGGGAGGTTTTATATAATACGTGTTTTAAAAATCACAGTAGAGAAACTTGAATGAATGGCATCATTCCTCTCCTAGGCATGGAGACTTTGCTGTCTTCCCTGTTGCTTTCTAGCTAAGCATGAAGTCTGACCCCTTTCACCAGAGTCAGAACAGAAAGAGGCCAGATGTGTAATAGCAAGGGTTTGAAGATAGGAAAGGAAATGCAGCTTGGAAAATTACTTATCTCAGGTTCTTCATCTGTAAAATGGGAATGTTATACCTACTTTATAGTGTTGGTTGGAGAATCAGAATAGTATTTATAAATTATCTAGAATAGAACCTGACACCTTGTGTAGATGCCTAAAGATATGTTGTATTATCATCATTACTGGTTAGTGTCTGTCTGTTTTAGGTCTGAAGGAGTGAAGGATATGAAAATCTTTTCACTGAGAATGAAGGATAGATGTTTAGGGGAAGAAGGAGTGTATTGGTTAGCTGTGTTGTGTAACAAAAGTTCTGTGGTTTGGCTGGGTGGTTTTTCTGCTTGTCTCCTTCGAGTTATTTTGTGTAGGTGCAGTTAAGTGATGGCTGGGACAGCTGAATGATCCCCATGGACTCACTCATGTGGCTGGCGGTCACTGCTGGATGGCAGTTGGGGCACGTTGGTTCTCCTCCATGTGGCCTCTCGTGTTCTAGGAGGCTGGTTCAGCTTCCTTACAGCATGGTGGTCCCAGGGCAGTGTGCTAAGAGGGTGGGCTCCAGGCTTGCCTGTCAGGTACGTGCTTGCTTTTGCAGTTGCTGATTTCCACTGGCTAGAGCAAGTCCCAGGGCCAGTCCCAGTGTAACTGTGAGAGGGAACTGGAACTCTACCTTAGTTGGGGAGGAGTAGCAAAGAATGTGGCCATTTTTCACCCACCACTAGCCCAAACACCAGGTACCTGACAGGCAAGCCTGGCCCCTACCCTCTTAGCACACTGCCCTTGGACCACCATGCTGTAAGGAAGCCCAGAAAGAAAGTTTCTGTTGGTTTCTTCCGTTTTTCTGAAGAATGTATCACTGATCACCTTCTTCAGTCCGACATATGAGCTGATTAAGAAACCGGGGATATTTTGTTTGGACTAAGATTCCTAATGAAGGGTATTAGCTGCTTTTATGTATTTGAAGTTCTTTCTTGTGAAGGGGGGACTAGTCTTAGGTTGTGAAAATGCCTGGAAAGCAGCTATCTCCTCCACATAGGGGAGGATTGCCATATGAGACAGTCTTACTGAATGCTGGCGTGCCTGCAGTCCCCTGTGTTGTTAGAAGTAAAGTAGAAGATGGGTAATAATGTGCCAGGGGCTTTGAAGGAGGGTTTTCTTCTTTGAGTGACTCGACTTACATGTTTCCTCTTCCTTGGTTCTAGAGGAAATGAGCCTGGAAAGAGTATTGTGCTCTTAATGCTGTGAGCAGGGCTGGGGTGCTTGAGCCTAGAAAGGGAAAGAGTCACTGTGCTCAGATCGGAGGACTTACCTGTGTGGAATTTAAATTTTACTTGGTTTGTAAGTTCCGATTTGCCTGCTAGAGCCCCTGAGAGTGAGCATTTACTTCGGTGTGAAGCACATTTCTACTTAGAGCTGCAGTGTCAGGGAGGGCTGCTTCTTGAAGATAGGCTTTCCATGGGTCTTCTCAGGTTAGAATGCAAGAAATTAAGAGAAGAAATTGAAGAAATAAAGGTGTGTTCCAACAGTTACAGAGTAAACTGGTCAGCTTGTTCCATTTGCCTAATGAAAATGGTTTTAGTACTTTTCCCATAGCATGTATTTTGCCATGCCCTAACATGATTTTTGAGATCTTCCGATTTTATAACAAGACACCATACCCAAATGGTTTCAGGAACTGATGAGAATGTGGGCCCACTTCCTTTTCTCCCTCCATCACTCTCCTGTGCTAGAGGGAGGAGGACGTGGGGACTGCAGCGCTCCCCCTGTGGTAAAGCTGAGAGAGAAGGCTGCTGTAGCGGTTGCCTTTGACTTTGGGCAGTGGCATTTCTCTGGAGCCACCCATTTCTAACACTTGTCCTTATAGAAAGGCAATAAGCTACCTTCAGTGGTTTAGACACAGGTACTAGGTTTTTTGTGGTAAGCACATTTAAGCAACAAATAAATATATTAGCTAAAGCAGAGATGGCTTTCCTGACTGGTGCATTTGCAAGCTGAAAATTTGTGAAAAGCACAACCCACCAACTGTTGTTGCACAACCCATTGGCTCTTTGCTTTTGCTTTGATGTTCTTCCTGATAAAAATAATAACTGTTTATTCTGATATGGTTGCCAAGCATTTATGTTTCTCACTCCACTTGTGCTTATGAGCGATTCTGCAGTGTGAGCTGCTGTCTTTGATTAAATGTTTCATAACATTTGAGTATTGTGTTACCTGTGCTGATTGTCATTTTCTTCTCTTGCTTTTCAGAATGGATTGTTAAGTTATGAAGTATTTTGGACCAATAGTAGAACATCATTCTGCCACTCACTGCTTTATCTCCTACTAGTTATTTAAATTGGACTTTTAATATCCTACCAGCTGCTCTTCAGACACACATGGTGCATTGTTGCCATTCCCTGGATTGCATCTTTGAAGCACAGGCTTTCAGTAACCTTCAGCAAACAAAGAGGCAACCTCCTGGGCACGTTAACTGGGAGGGTGTCACCCTGACTGCCCTCTAGCTTTTGCTGGATCTGGATTTGAATTCTACCATGGAGCCTCGCATGGAGTCCTGCCTGGCACAGGTGTTGCAGAAGGATGTGGGGAAACGACTGCAGGTTGGCCAAGAACTTATAGACTATTTCTCAGACAAACAGAAGTCTGCTGACCTTGAACATGACCAGACCATGCTAGATAAACTTGTGGATGGACTTGCTACGTCTTGGGTGAACTCTAGCAATTACAAGGTAAGCTGTGTTGTTGAAGGCACTCTTCTACATGGTTGGGCTGCCTTGGTGGGTCAAAATTGATCCTTAGGGAAAAAAGTCCTGTGTGAGCCATCAGCATGATTCCTCAGCTTCCAGTAAGTCACTCTGTCAGGTTGAGACGTTTAGACATTTCATGCTAGAGCAAGTAGAGTTTTCTTTGAATCTTGTTGGAGGTCAAAAAATTCTTACCCTTTGGTATGTTGAGAGAAGGCCAAGTGAACAGATAAAGAGAGGCTTTTATGTTGGAAAGTTTGCAAGCATTTGCAACCTTGAAGTCAAAGGGAATATTGTGTCTTGCAGCAAATGGGCCATGAGAAGTCAGTGAGAGGCTCTTCATGAATGACAAGTATCTTCACTGAGTTTCTTGGGGGTGGGATTGGCAATAGCATGTGAAGCGTCTTACCTGTAGGTCACTGTTTTGAAGTTGGCCCAGATACCTGGCCATAAGTAGTGTGGGTTTACCAAGGACTCTTTTGTGGCAGGTGTGTAATTGCCTTGAGAACAGCTTTCAGGTTCTGAATACCTGGCTCTTCATGTGGCTTTGGAGGGTGGGAGGGGCAGGGGGATCCCATGACCAAATGGGTTGTGAAGATCAACTGTTTTAACCTTTGAACAACTGAGCTTTCATGAATAAAAACTGAACTGGCCTTGATGTGCTAGCTGTGCCATTCTTTCCCTGTCTGCTCTCCCACCTCCAGAAACTCTTAATCTGTTAAGAGGGTGGCACTTGGACCAAGGTGGAGATGGGAGAGTGGGGTGCATGCATGATGGCTAATAGGCACTGTAGACACTGAAGGGGGCTACAGAGACAGTCTTTTGGGCTTTGTTCACTGGCCCAGTTCCTGAGATTGGGTCGGATTTGGAGACTGGTGCTTATAGGACTCTTTTGTGCTGGTATAGACTTTGTTTTCTAAACACATTAAACCTTGGTCTCGTCTCAGAGTCAATGACTTTATGTTTGCTAAGGATCCTGATGTTTCACTTAACAACTGGATATAAAATTTAGCCTATCTTTGAAAGCAAGAGTGTGAATTCTAATTCATTCATATGTTTATTCATTTAGTGGAACTCCACAAGTGCTCCTTCTGTGCTTGGCAGTAGTGCTGGATGTGGGGTGTATTGCAGAGATGAGTACCTGGTCATTATATATATATTTTTTCCATGCCAGTGGTAATAATACTTTATTTTCTTTTTTTCTTTTTTTTTCTTTTAGTATCATTAATCTACAATTACCTGAGGAACATTATGTTTACTAGACTCCCCCATCACCAAAGACCACCCCACAAACCCCATTACAGTTACTGTCCATCAGCATAGCAAGATGCTGTAGAATCACTACTTGTCTTCTCTGTGTTGCACAGCCCTCCCCGTGCCCCCCCCGACATTAAACATTCTAATCGTTATACCCCCTTTCTTTTTCCCACCCCTTATCCCTACCTTCGCAGTCATCCTCCCCAGTCCCTTTCCCTTTGGTAACTGTTAGTCCATTCTTGGGTTCTGTGTTTCTGCTGCTGTTTTGTTCCTTCAGTTCTTTCTTTGTTCTTATACTCCACATATGATTGAAATCATTTGGTACTTGTCTTTCTCTGCCTGGCTTATTTCACTGAGCATAATACCCTCTAGCTCCATCCATGTTGTTGCAAATGGTCGGATCTGTTTTTTTCTTATGCCTCAGTAATATTCCATTGTGTATATGTTCCACATCTTCTTTATCCATTCATCTACTGATGGGCACTTAGGTTGCTTCCATTTCTTGGCTATTGTAAATAGTGCTGCGATAAACATAGGGGTGCATCGGTCTTTTTCAAACTGGAGTGCTGCATTCTTAGGGTAAATTTCTAGAAGTGGAATTCCTGGGTCTAACTGTATTTCTATTTTGAGCATTTTGAGGAACCTCCATACTGCTTTCCACAGTGGTTGAACTAATTCACATTCCCACCAGCAGTGGAGGAGGGTTCCCCTTTCTCCAGAACCTCGCCAACATTTGTTTTGTTGTTTGTCTTTTGGATGGTGGTGATCCTTACTGGTGTGAGGTGATATCTCATTGTGGTTTTAATTTGCATTTCTCTGATGATTAGTGATGTGGAGCATCTTTTCATGTGCCTGTTGGCCATCTAAATTTCTTCTTTGGAGAAGTGTCTGTTCAGCTCCTATGCCCATTTTTTAATTGGATTATTTGCTTTTTGTTTGTTGAGGTACGTGAGCTCTTTATATATTTTGGTTGCCAACCCTTTATTGGATCTGTCATTTATGAATATATTCTCCCATGCTGAAGGCTGCCCTTTTGTTCTGTTGGTGGTGTCCTTTGGTGTACAGAAGCTTTTCAGCTTGATATAGTCCCACTTGTTCATTTTAGCTTTTGTTTCCCTTGCCCAGGGAGATATGTTCATGAAGTTGCTCATGTTAATGTTCAAGAAATTTTTGCCTGTTTTTTTTCTAAGAGTGTTATGGTTTCATGACTTACATTGAGGTCTTTGATCCATTTCAAGTTTGCTTTTGTGTATGGTGATAGACAGTAATCCACTTGTATTCTCATGCATGTAGCTGTCCAGTTTTGCCAACACCATCTGTTGAAGAGACTGTCATTTTCCCATTGTATGTCCATGGCTCCTTTATCGTATATTAATTGACCATATATGTTTGGGTTAATGTCTGGAGACTCTATTCTGTTCCACTGGTCTGTGGCTCTGTTCTTGTGCCAGTACCAAATTGTCTTGATTACTGTGGCTTTGTAGTAGAGCTTGAAGTTGGGAAGCAAGGTCCTTCCTGCTTTATTCTTCCTTCTCAGGATTGCTTTGGCTATTCGGGGTCTTTTGTTGTTCTAAATGAATTTTAGAACTATTTGTTCCAGTTCGTTGAAGAATGCTGTCGGTATTTTGATAGGGATTGCATTGAATCCATAGATTGCTTTAGGCAGGATGGCCATTTTGACAATATTAATTCTTCCTAGCCAAGAGCATGGGATGAGTTTCCATTTGTTAGTGTCCTCTTTAATTTCTCTTAAGAGTGTCTTGTAGTTTTCAGGGTATAGGTCTTTCACTTCCTTGGTTAGATTTATTCCTAGGTATTTTATTTTTTTTGATGTAATTGTGAATGGAATTGTTTTCCTGATTTCTCTTACTGCTAGTTCATCATTAGTGTATAGAAAAGCAATAGATTTCTGTGTATTAATTTTGTATCCTGCAACTTTGCTGAATTCAGATATTTGTTCTAGTGGTTTTGGAGTGGAGTCTTTAGGGTGTTTTATGTACAATATCATGTCACCTGTAAATAGTGACAGTTTGACTTCTTCTTTCCCAGGCTGGATTCCTTGTATTTCTTTGTTTTGTCTGATTGCCGTGGCTAGGACCTCCAGTACTATGTTGAATAACAGTGGGAGAGTGGGCATCCCTGTCTTGTTTCCGATCTTAGAGGAAAAGCTTTCAGCTTCTCGCTGTTCAGTATGATGTTGGCTGTGGGTTTATCATATATGGCCTTTATTATGTTGAGGTACTTGCCATCTATATCCATTCTGTTGATAGTTTTTATCATGAATGGATGTTGAATTTTGTCCGATGCTTTTTCCGTGTCTATGGAGATGATCATGTGATTTTTGTCCTTTTTGATGTGGCGGATGATGTTGATGGATTTTTGAATGTTGTACCATTCTTGCATCCCTGAGATGAATCCCACTTGATCATGGTGTATGATCCTCTTGATGTGCTTTTGAATTCCGTTTGCTAGTATTTTGTTGAGTATTTTTGCATCAATGTCCATCAGGGATATTGGTCTGTAATTTTCTTTTTTTGTGGGGGCTTTGCCTGGTTTTGTATTAGAGTGGTGCTGGCTTCATAGAATGAGTCTGGAAGTATTCTCTCCTCTTCTATTTTTTGTAATACTTTAAGGAGAATGGGTATTATGTCTTCTCTGTATGTCTGATAAAATTCAGCAGTAAATCCATCTGGCCTGGGAGTTTTGCTCTTGGTTAGTTTTTTTATTTCTGCTTCAATTTCGTTGCTGGTAATTGGTCTGTTTAGAGTTTCTGTTTCGTCTTTGGTCAGTCTTGGAAGGTTGTATTTTTCTAGGAAGTTGTCCATTTCTTCTAGGTTTTCCAGCTTGTTAGCTTATAGTTTTTTGTAGTATTCTCTAATAATTCTTTGTATTTCTGTGGGGTCCATCATGGTTTTTCCTTTCTCATTTCTGTTTCTGTTGATGTGGGTATTCTTTTTTTCTCTTGATAAGTCTTGCTAGGGGCTTATCTATTTTGTTTATTTTCTCAAAGAACCAGCTCTTCGTTTCATTTATTTTTTTCTATTGTCTCAATTTTATTTATTTCTTCTCTGATCTTTATTTATGTCCCTCCTTCTGCTGACTTTGGGCCTCATTTGTTCTTCTTTTTCTGATTTCAGTAATTGTGACTTTAGGCTATTCATTTGGGATTGTTCTTCCTTCTTTAAATAGGCCTGGATTGCTATATACTTTCCTCTTAGAACTGCTTTTGCTGTGTCTCACAGAAGTTGGGGCTTTGTACTGTTGTTGTCATTTGGTTCCATATATTGCTTGATCTCTACTTTAATTTGGTCATTGACCCATTGATTATTTAGGAGTATGTTGTTAAGCTTTCATTATTTGTGAGCCTTTTTGCTTTCTTTGTACAATTTATTTCTAGTTTTATACCTTTGTGGTCTGAAAAGTTGGTTGGTAGAATTTCAATCTTTTTGAATTTACTGAGGCTCGTTTTGTGGCCTAGTATGTGGTCTATTCTGGAAAATGTTCCATGTGCACTTGAGACGAATGTGTATCCTGCTGCTTTTGGGTGTAGAGTTCTGTAGATGTCTATTAGGTCCATCTGTTCTTGTGGGTTGTTCAGTGCCTCTGTGTCCTTACTTATTTTCTGTCTGGTGGATCTGTCCTTTGGAGTGAGTGGTGTGTTTAAGTCTCCTAAAATGAGTGCATTGCATTCTGTTTCCTCCTTTAATTCTGTTAGTATTTGTTTCACATATGTTGGTGCTTCTGTATTGGGTGCATATATATTTATAATGGTTATATCCTCTTGTTGGACTGAGCCCTTTATCATTATTGAATGTCCTTTTTTATCTCTTGTTACTTTCTTTGTTTTGAAGTCTATTTTGTCTGATACTAGTACTGTAACACCTGCTTTTTTCTCCCTATTGTTTGCATGAAATATATTTTTCCATCCCTTGACTTTTAGTCTGTGTATGTCTTTGGGTTTGAGGTGAGTCTCTTGTAAGCAGCATATAGATGGGTCTTGCTTTTTTATCTATTCTATTACTCTGTGTGTTTTGATTGGTGCATTCAGTCCATTTTCATTTAGGATGATTATTGAAAGATATGTACTTATTGCCATTGCACACTTTAGATTTGTGGGTGTCAAAGGTTCAAGGGTAACTTCTTTATTATCTAACAGTCTACCTTACCTTGCTTATTAAGCTATTATAAACACCGTCTGATGATTCTTTATTTCTCTCCCTTCTTATTCTTTCTCCTCCATTCTTTATATGTTAGGTGTTCTCTTCTGTACTCTTTTGTGTTTCCTTTGACTGCTTTTGTGAGTAGTTGATTTTATTTTTTGCCTTCAGTTAGTATTTGGTTGGTCTGCTTTCTTTGTTGTGATTTTATTTTCTCTGGTGACATCTGTTTTGCCTTAGGAGTGCTTCCATCTAGAGGAGTCCCTTTAAAATATCCTGTAGAGGTGGTTTGTGGGAGGCAAATTCCCTGAACTTTTGCTTGTCTGGGAATTGTTTAATCCCTCCTTCATATTTAAATGATAATCGTGCTGGATACAATATTCTTGGTTCAAGGCCCTTCTGTTTCATTGTATTAAAAAAATAATGCCATTCTCTTCTGGCCTTTAAGGTTTCTGTTGAGAAGTCTGATGATAGCCTGATGGGTTTTCCTTTGTTGGTGACCTTTTTTCTCTCTCGGGCTGCCTTTAATACTCTGTCCTTGTACTTGATCTTTGCCATTTTAATTATTATGTGTATTGATGTTGTCCGCCTTGGGTCCCTTGTGTTGGGAGTTCTGTGGGCTTCCATGGTCTGAGAGACTTTTTCCTCCCCCAGTTTGGGGAAGTCTTCAGGAATTATTTCTTCAAAGACACTTTCTATCCCTTTTTCTCTCTCTTCTTCTTCTGGTACCCCATAATGTGAATATTTTTCTGTTTGGATTGGTCACACAATTCTTAGTATTCTTTCATTCCTGGAGATCCTTTTATCTCTCTCTGCCTCAGCTTCTCTGTGTTCGTGTTCTCTGATTTCTATTCCATTAACAGCTTCTTGCACCTCATCCAGTCTGCTCTTAAGTCCCTCCAGAGATTGTTTTATTTCTGTATTCTCCATCCTAATTTGATCCTTTAGCTCTTGAATATTTCTCTGAAGGCCCATCAGCATGGTTATGACGTTTATTTTGCATTCTTTTTTAGGAAGATTGGTTAAATCTGTCTCCTCAGGCTTCCCCTCATGGGTTGTCTGTGTTATTCTGGACTGGATCAATTTATTCTCCCTTTTCATGGCAATAGAGCTAGTCGTGGGCAGTTGGCGCATGTGTTAGCTGGGAGGACAAAGTCCCTTCCTGCTTGCTGGTCGCCTTGCAGGTCCTTGGAGCAGCTTCCAGTTTTATTTCCTGAGCCACCACGGGGAGGGCAGGCGCGCCGTGTGTGCTCTCCTGTGAGAATGGTGGCTCTTGGAGCCCTGTCCTGGCTTCCTTTGTCTTTAGGCATCTGCGGGGCCTGTGAGTCTGTCCCTGGCAGCTGTGAAGGAGGCTTTGGGCGGCTGCTGTGGGCACCGCCACTCCCAGGCTGCTCTCCTTCCATGGCGGGGTCGCGCCAGAGGGGGAATGGACGGGAGGCTGTTTATCGCCATGATGGGCTTCAGAATTGCACTGCCTCCCAGAGGGCTGGAGTGCCTGAGTTTCCCTAGGATTCCCAGCTGCTGTGCTGAGTGTGCCGGGACGCTTTGGTGCAGCTGTAAGGCCCCTGTCCCTTTAAGACTTTCAAAAAGCGCTCGCTTTTCTTTTGTCCTGGGGGCGCTGGTTGTGGGGACCCTCTCCCAGGTTTTACTGTTCCGTTTCCATAATATTCAGCACATCACACAATGTGTGTCTGCGGTCCGGTGTGGATGACTAGAGCTGGGTATTTAGTAGTCCTTGGCTTCCACTCCCTCCCCGCTCCAACTCCTCTCCTCCCGCCGTGGAGCTGGAGTGGGGGGCGTGCTCACGTCCTGTCAGGCCGCGGCGTATATCTTACCCCCTTTGTGAGGTGCTGAGTTCTCACAGATGTAGATGTAGCCTGGCTGTTGTACTGTATCTTCTGGTCTCTCTTTTAGGAATAGTTGTATTTGTTGTATTTTCAAAAATATATATGGTTTTGGGAGGAGATTTTCACTGCCCTACTCATGCCACCATCTTGGCTCCTCTGATCATAATATTTTTGATCCCTGTGAGGTCCCTTTGTCTGTTGGAGTCTTGGCTCCCCCACTCATCTTCAGTGTGCACATTAGGATGCTTTCAGCAGAGAGTAATCTATAACCCACTCAACTGATTTAAGTTACTGTAAGGAGATTGAATAATTTCCTTTAAGAATTAAGGAGGTCTGCTGTAGTTAAGGAAATCTCCAGTGAAGAAGAATGTCTGCTTGGGGCTTTTACTTGGGAGGAAACCTTTCTCAGAAGCTCCCAGCAGTCTTTTTTACATCACATTGGCTAGAATGGCTTTGCGTGCCCTGCCAGCATCAATGGATGGGTGTCCATGACTGCTGTTAACCTCCTGGTCTTCAGAAGGTTCCCGCCTCCCCTGAATGAAGCATGTGGTCATGTGAAGGAGAGGGCATATATGAGCAATATCTGACTACCATAGGAAGGAGGAGGTTAGGGATGGGACTGAGATAATGTGGGTGTTAAGTAAGTAACCACAGAGTTTGTTACACTGTGGGAGCTTTCTTAACCTCACCAAGCCTCAGTTTCTTCATCTGCACTGTTGGGGTAATCAAGCTATTTTAAGCACCAAGTGAGAGTGTGTGTATAAAGCTGTCATATGCCTCCCACACATAATAAGCACTCAGACATCAGCAGTCGTTATCAACACTTGGTTCCTGTCTTCAAGGAGCTCATAGTCTGGGGCCTGGGTAGAGCACTGATAAATCATCAAATGGTCACAACAGTATAGTGTGTACATAAGTAGAGATCTGCAGATGCACTGGTAAGACAGAAGAAGAAAATAGTAACACTTTCTAGAGGATCCAAGGCTTGAAGATTGGGTAGTTTTCAGAATAGCTTTTGCAGGGTCACAAAGGTGTGAAAATTAAGACTTGACCCTTTGTGAAGTAACTTTTAAGATAATTTGGTGTGAATGAAAGTCAGGGTTTGCTGCTGATTTACACACAATCGTAGACCAAGTCACTTTACCTGTCTGTGCAGTTGTATGGCTAAATGTGTTGGGAGGCCTCAAGCTCTAATATCTTCTGTGACTTCAGACTGGTCAGGGCCATGCCTTATGGTCTGTCTACTCATACTCAGTACAGAGCACCCTTGTTCCTAAGTTAAGTGTGGAGACACATGCCCTGTTCGCACCTGGAGCCCAGCACCTGGACCAGATTAGATGCTCCACAGATACTGGTTAATGTGAGTGAACTCAGGAGAGCGCTCAGCAAGCATTCTTGATAAGTCTTCCCAAAATCTGGAAACTGATCTTTTGGGTCCCCCTTCACTTTTTTTTTTCTTTAATGATAGATCAAACTTTCTCATTCAGGGCCTGAGGTACATTTTTGGTTTTACTTGACATGTGTTATGTATCATGGATCCAAGGGCTTTGTGTTACAAACTCTGCAGCCTGACTTCTTGAGTTCTTTTTTTGCTTTTTAAATTAAGAACTAGAAAGATAAGAGAATAGGGAAGTAATTTTGGCCGTCCAAAACAATAGCACTTACTTGGGTATTATTCCTTTTCTTAACAGGGAATGTAGATGACATCACAATGTCTGTTTTAAAAAATAGTTGGCTGGAGTTGAATCACTTTATGTTTGATTATTTCTTAAGGTAGACAGATTTGTACTTCATGCTAATTGAAGTTTAATAGCTACTGCTTCTCAGTTACTTACTAGATGTGTTAGGGATTTTATCTGTCCTGCCACATTTAATCTTTATAACACCCCTACAAGGTAGATGGTGGTGTTCTATTTTTATACATCAGGTAACTGAAATTACCCAGAATTACAAGGTAATTTCTACTAGTGATTATGAAACTGTTATTTAAATATAGGTGTCTCTGATTTCCTAGCTGGTGTTCTTTCCCTGGGAACAGTGGTCTGTAAACTTTCTTAAAGGCTGTATATTTAAGGCTTGGTGGGCTATCACAAATATTCCACTAGTTTGGGCCACTGTAATGCAGCAGCAGCCATAGATGGTACATCAGTGAATGGATATGACTGTGTTCTAGTAACAGTTAATTTACAGAAGCAGGTGGAGGGCCAGTTGGGCCATGCACTGTTGTTTGCCAACCCCCAGACTAGAATTGAACACCTACTCTGTGTAGATACTTTCCTTCAGTGGCAGAACCGTTCATGATTCGTCTGGGAGAAGACTAAGGCTTATAATTTGTGTGTAATTCTGGAATGATGGGAGCATTCATGTAGGTTAAATAGAGTGCAATCTATTTTTGGAGCACTTTATATGAACTTCTGGAAAATTTACCTTTTTAGCTCTCTTTCTCAGACTCATTAGGGTCAGTTTGCATTCTGTTAGCCTGTCACTGATGATCTGTGTACTGAGAGCTGGCTTTGGACTTTCTTGGGTAATAAAAGTCATCTTGGGGATTGAGTAATTGGTGATTTGAATAATGTCCTTGTCCATCCAGGATACCACAGGGCTACACCGTGGGGGTGCTGTTCAACCCAAAAGGACTTAATAAGTGTTCCACCTGGTCACAGTGACTGGGAGTTGTGGAGGAGACTGGGGACTCTTCTTGTTCATGAGGTTTTTTTTCTAGATTACTCAGACATTAAAAATAAAGGTAATAACCAGAAATTTGAATATGATGCTCCTATTGATCTGGTCTCCTCTTCCTGTTCCCTTGATTAAACTGGAAGAAAGAGAAAGATGGTGGAGTAGATTTCTGCACATTCCTGCAGCCACTTTTGTTTTCCCCCTACCCCCACTTCCTTCAGTGAGAAGAACTGAAAGTGAGCTGACCTGGAGAGGCTGCTTGGGCACAGGGCAGCTGGAGGGAATGGAGGGAAACTCAGGCTGTGAGCTTTTCCACTTAACTCTGGACAACTTCCATTCAGCCGCACACTGTAACCAGGCAGCCACATACATCCACATGGTACAAGTACTTGCAGCTTTAGTGGGCTTGGGAGTAGCATCCTAGTGGGGGCCAGCTGCTTCTTGTGAACACAGTCCCACAGTCCTTTCCCCACAGTTTTAAAACCCCAGAAGCTCTAAAAACCTAGTGGTTTTCATTGTCATTTCACCTGAACTGAACTGATATGAGGCTACTTACAGTCTTTATTTTCCTGCTTAGGTCATGTTTTGCTGCAAAAATAGTACTATGTTTGATTGTGGGTTGCTACCCTAGATTCTGTTTAAAGGAGTGTGTGTGTGTGTGTGTGTGTGTGTGTGTGTGTGTGTGTGTGTATGTATCATAACGACTATGTGTACTGTTTGACCTTTCTAAAACCTGGAAAATTGCATATTGCAGAACATGTTTGGCCTACAGAGGTTTGGATAAATGGTTGTAGACCTGTATTAGTGTTTCAGAGTAATAATGATAGCCCATGATTATAAGACATTTACTGTGTACCAGAAACTGTGCTCAACACATACGTGTCCATTTTTAACTTATCATTACCTTATGAGGTAGATATTATTACCCTCCTTTTACAGATGGGGAGACTGATGCTCAAATAAATCAGGTAACTTGTTCAAGGTGACAGAGCTAGTGATTAAGGTTTTGGGGACTTGAACCCAGGTATGTATGCAACAACCGAAGTGAATTAAATCCTTAGGATGTGCCAGGTTCTGCTGTGGGGCTAGATATCCAGTGGGGAAAAGACAGGCCCAGTTGCTGCCCTAACAGTGGAAGGCCAGTGCCTAGGCAGTCTAGCTCTGTCTGAATCTAGCATGTGTGGACTTCCTGGCTATGCACTGTTGGCTCAAGGCCCAGGCCATGGCCACCTTGTGTTTGAAATTTATAGGCTCCCTATTAACCCAGGGCTTCTTTGTCTCTCCCTCAGCAGTCTTTATGATTTTACTGGGGGGACAGGTAAGGCAGATCAGAAGACAATGCCCAGTGTAGGATAGGATATAATTGACTGTTAAATGGCATCATAGGAGTGTCTATAAATGCTGTAGTGTGAAGAAGAAAAAAAAATGTTAGGTCTGCTTAGAGATGGAATTAAATAGAGCCATGAAGAATCAACAGGAGTGAGTTGCAAAGGGTTCAGAGAAGCCTCTCTTACTTTCTTGTTCCTCCCTTTCAGGACAGCACTATCTCTGGAGTGTGCATATAGTCCTCAAGCCTCTTTACAGAACATAATGTTACCTCTGCCCTGGGTTAAGTACTGTTGATGGGCGGGATGGAAAGGTTCTGACAGATAAAGGAGGTTCCTCTCATTTCGCTTGCCTATCTCCAGAACCTTGGCTTCCATTGAGGCTTTTATTTTCCCTCTGTGTCCTTGAGAGGAGAGCCAGAAAAGATTATTGGATTCAGATTAAGTGACTTCTGTTTCTTTTTCTGGCAGTCTGCTCTTTGCTGCCGTCAAGTGATGAATCCTTTCAGGGCTGTGCATTCCTCCCAGGTTTCCCCTGCAGTGTTAGCTGTCCTGTTGTTTGCAAGAGGTGAATTTCTCTGGGTAAATGGTAATTGGAAAAAACAGGTCCCTCTGTTGTAAGTAGAAAAGGCAAAGTGAGCAGTACTAAGCAAAAGCAAACAAAACACCTCGGGACAAGTTATTCCAAGAAAATTTGTATGGATTGTTGAGTAAAAATGGTGTATGTAATTAATGGCATTTCTTTCTAAATATGTATTTAAGTATATGCAGTGACTGCAAAGTGTATTGGAAATAATTCAGGTATAAGTATGAGCATTCTGGATTCCTGTCCTGGCTCTGCCACTTAGACTTTTTTTAGCAGGTAACTCTCTGTATCTGTGAAATGGGTCTGATGATCCTACTACATTGCATTTTTATGAAGATTGAGTGAGCTTGTGTACATAAGGTGCCATAGTGTTTAGTATGTAGTGTGTGGTCAGTAAAAGGAAGATGATGAACATATTATGTAGTTACTGGACCGATGGTAGATATGTAGAATGTTAACTTTGATGTGGGACTGAGTCCCTGCAAGTCCTTGTCAGCTGGTGCCCTCGGAGAGAGGCCTCAGACCCTTTAACATGAGATTAGAGTCTTTGAGCTGTACACTGTTGGTAATAAAGAGCAGAGCAGCCCCTGCCGGGAATTCTAAGGGTGAGTCTAAAACCCATTGGTAAACGCCAGTCCATCAGCTGAGGGCCCTTGTTCAGGCGGGTGTCACTTGTTCTTCTTACTCTCAGTACTTATTTACACTTTGCCTTGTTTCAGAAGACCAAAATTTAAGCCAGGACACACATCACAGAAGAAATCTTAAATTGAACATCAGAGCAAAAAGAAAAAGAACCAGAGTGGGAACAAGGAGCCGACGAGTCCTATGAGCACAGAATAGTTAGTGTTGACTGATAGCGACACTTAGGAAGCACTGATTATGTGCCAGAAACCATTATGTGCTTTGCATTCACTGTCTCATTTAGTCATGACATAGGCACTGTATGATAAGCCCTGTGATTAGTCCCATTCTGCAGTGGGGAAGCCACCTCAGAGAAGCAAGAAACTTGCCCGAGGTTATATAAATGGAGTGTAAGAGGCATGATTTTAATCTGGACACTCTGACTTTAGAGCCCATCTGATCAATATGCAATACTACTTTCTCTATAACTTCGCAAAATATTTGTAATTTCTTCATTGGAGCTTAAAGAAATCTATAAAAAAGCATAAAAAGAGTGTAAGAATATACCCCACAGTTAGCAATGATTGCTTTAGGAGCCTGGGTCCTGGGGGAGAGATAAGCAACTCATTTTGTACTTTAATAAAAAAACAAAAATATTTAAGATGAATGAAAAATATTAAGGTCGATTTAAAACAGTTCTTTGGTCCCAGTAATGATCATGACTACATATACTTCTTAATCTTTTTATTTTGCAAAATAATTCAGACCTACAGGACAGTTTCAAAAAACAGTGCAAAGAATTGTCACATATGTTAATACTCTGCCACATATGTTTTATGCTTCTCTGTGCATACATATTATTGGCTGCTAACAGAGGGAGTTGTAAATGCAGTGCTCCATTGCTCGTTGACATTTGTGTTATTGCCTAAGAACAAGGACATGCATGCACTTAGGTAATTCTAGTATGTTACCTAAATCAGTATTAGGATTGTTAGAGTACTAATATCTAATCTACAAACCTCATTCAGATTTCACCTATTGATCTAATGGCTTTTATAACAAAAGAAAAGAAGTCTTCTGGTCTACTCTCAAGTCCAGGACTGTCTTGTGCTCCCTTCTCACCTGTACAGTGCTTCTCTCCTTTAATCTTGAGCAGTTTGTCATCAGCCTTCCCTTGTCTTTCTTCACTTAATACTATGAAGAGTGCCTTGTGCCATTCATTTTGTATAGTCCTTCAACTGGGGCTTGCTTGATGTTCCTCATGACTAAGGTGGAGGTCGTGCATTTTTGGCAGCAACTCTGTACAGCTGATGTGTCCTCATTGCTTCATGTCATGAGGCACATGGTCTCTTTTTGTCCTACCTGGTAAAAGAAGTGTTGACCAAGTTGCCTCAAAAAGTTGCTAATTACAAAATGCCTTTTGTAATTAATCAGTATCTTATGGGGAGATACTTTGAGACTATATAAATGTCCTGTTTCTCATACTTTAACCTACTAGTTTTAGAATCCATTGATGATTTTTGCTTAACACAGTGTTGGCTGTCAAAAGGTAATTTTCTGATTTTACCCTTTCTTCATTATTTATTAGTTGGCTCCATAGATTTTTAAAATGTATATCCTGTGTCTATTTGTATAGTAGAAATTAAGTGTATATTTTGCTGGTTGTCCTCAAAAGGAACTATTATGAAGAAGAAAAAAAATGTTTAAATAGTCTTATTAAAGTAGATTTATATTCATAAATAATTTAAGGCAACCTCATAATTTGTGAACATAAAATAAAATAATGTGATGAAGTTCGGTTGGGCTCTGGACTTTGTAGCAGCCAAAAGTAGAAATGGAAAGATGGTGTGCTCTGAGTTTTTATAACAACTGTGAAAGGAATATAGAAAGGTGAATAATAGCAAAATGCCTTCCTGGATCAAGATATTAAAGGATACTTTGCAGGGGGGTAAAAAAATCAGAGTATGGAAAACAGATGGAACAGAAGACAGTACTGAGTGGCCTCCAGGTTATTCTGTTACGTTATTCTTGTAGATAGAATCCACCAGCTCGAACTTTGGACTCAAGAGGGAAATTGTTAGACAGCATCCAGGGTGAAAAGGAAACCAAGATTTGGCAGATCCCATTGAGTTATCTTTTAAACATGTTAGAGGGAGCGAGTCTGTGACAAGCACCATGGCAAAGAATCCAGAGAAATTTGGTAAAAGTGGTATGAAATATGGAATTGGAGGTCAGCCTGAAGGAATTACCTGGCTACCACTGCTTTTTACATGGGATTTTGAGTAGGGGCAAAGATGCTATCCATTGTGGACTAAATAGAGGGGGGGAGACTGCTTTGTGCCAGGTTTGGTGACTGGCAGGACTGGCTCTATGTTTAATCATCCTTGAAGGCTTTGAGGAGAGCTGGCTTTTAGGGCTCTGGGTGAGGGAAGAAGAAAGACAGCTTCATAGGCTCCACAAAGGAACATGCTGCAGATGCGAGTAACAGGTATACTGTGAAATATGCAGACTGTACCATAGTGAAGCCAAGCAAGATTCCCAGGTGGAAGGAGCCTTGAGGAGTAGTGAGACCTTGGAACTGACTTAGAGCAATGGATACCACTGAAGGATTCCGGGGGAGCACAGCAGGCCTGGATGCTGAGGAGCTGGGGACCTGCGGGTGGTGTGGACTAGGACCAACAGGAGTGGGTGAGAAGCACATAGGAGCAGTGGCCTCATGGAGGAGAGCAGTGTGGATTTCGGTGTCAGTTTGGGTGTATGAAGGGCTAGGGTCAATCTTAGAGTTCTGGCTTGAGGATGCAGATGCGTCTGTAGATGGCCTTAAAAGGGCAGTTAGGTTCTTTTCCTGCTTGATGCTTTTTTTTTTTAATTTGGAAAAGACATTTTAAGAAAAATTACCAAGTAATTTTGAAGACCATTTAGAAAAATAATCATGGGGATGTTTTGTCTTTATTTCTTACTTTGAGGGTTCCATGTACTTTGTAATTTATATACTTATCTTAGGAACAACCTTTTTCAAACACATTTTTTCAGGCTGCCTAACTGAAGTATTTACAAATGTGGATTTTAAAAATTTTGTTTTTATTACAGTAAAAGTTACATGTGCCTGTTGTACAAACAACAAACTAATAAAACTTCTGGTAATAGAGTTGTAATGAAAAAAATTGAAAATCGCTCATGGTCTTTTGCTCTGAGATAACCATTTTATTATTTATATCTGTAGAAAAAAAAAGACTGATAATACTGCACGTACTGTTTTATCAGCTATTTTTTTTAGGTTAAATGTATGTCATAATCATTTTTCTAAATCAATCAATAAAAACCCCTTATAAGATTTAATGTACTTTTAATGTATTATTCTCTTTTATGAATGGCAAGCAGTCATTTCTTTATCCATTCTTGGTTGCTAGCATCTAATCAGTTTTTTTTTTTTTGTCATAAACCTCACTGCACTGAACATTCTTGACCATACCTATGTTCCCACCCTCTTGTATGTCACCATGCCGACAGTTTTGAAATATTGAATTGCTGGATCAGAGTGGGCCAGATGCCCACCCATCAGAGTTGCACAAAAGCGTTCGTACCATTCCTAGGTGTTGTTATTTCTCTGAATACTTTTCTGTTTAGATGGACAAATGATATCTGTGTTGCTAGAAGCAGCACTGAAGAATATTTATTTTTCTTCTAACCTTTTGGGTAAGAGCAAATCTTAAGAGGGTATAAAATAAATAATTTTATTTTTGTTAGTCCTATTTCCTGCCTTAAAAGATTGATGAAAACAGGTTCTGTCTAGGGTATCTTAAATATTAGCAGAAAGGATATTCTGAAGATGGTGGCGTGAGTTGTGTGGCTGAAATCTCCTCCCAAAACCATATATATTTTGAAAATACAGAAAATATACTATTCCTAAAAGAGTGACCAGAAGATACAGTACATCAGCCAGGCTACATCTACATCTGTGAGAACTCTATCTCACGGGAAAGGGTAAGATACAAAGCCGTGACCTGGTGGGACCCAAGCACTCCCCTCACCCCAGCTCACTGGTGGGAAGAAAAGAATCAGAGTGGGGAGGGAGTGGAAGGACAGGACTGCTAAATAACCAGCCCTAGTAATCTGCACTGGGAGCACAGACACATTGCATAGTGTACTGGATATTAGAGGAAGGGAAAAGCAAAACCCGAGACTAAGACTGCAAACAGGTTCTCACAGCCGCTGCCCTGGGACAAAAGAAAAAAGTGGGTGCTTTAAAAGTCTTAAAGGGCAAGGATTTAACAGGTGGACAAAATCGTCCTGGCACACTCAGCCCAGCAGGCTGGGAACTTTAAGGAACCTCAGGCACCCTAACCCCCTGGGTGGCAACACAGCTCTGAAGCCCTTCACAACGATAAGCAGCCTGCCGTTCATTTCCCACCACTGGCACTGCAAGCAAACTGACTGACCCGCCATTGCTGTGAAACAGCTGGGGAGCAGCCCCACCCACAGCAACCACACAGAAGCTTCTCCCTGCGCACGGCTAATGGGCCCAGACCCAGAAGCTGCCTCCTGCCCGCAGTTGACTGGCACAGGCAGCAGAGACTGGCGCAAAGTCCTGAAGGCTCAAAGGGGCTTTGTTCTTGTGGTGAAGACGTGCTGCTCACCTGCAATCCCTGCCAGTGCCTTAGACCATACCGAGGGCCACCCCACCCACAGTGGCTCAGAGGACGAATGCAGAGGCTGCCCCCTGAGCCTGGTTGACCAGCACAGACAGAGGAAACTGGGGCACAGCCTGGGAAGCACAAAGGGGCTCTGTTCTCGCAGCAAACATATGTTGCTCCTGTGTAACCACTGGCAATGGCGTAGGCCATCCCGAGGGGCATCCTAACATAGGCAGCTCATGGGATTAACCCAGATGGTACTCCCTGCGCATGGTTGACTGGCACAGGCAGCGGAGACTGGCACGGAATTCAGGAAGCACAAAGGTGCACTGTTCTCATGACAGAACACATGCTGCTCTCCTGTAACCCCGGCCAGTGCGCTAGGCCATCCTGAAGGCTGCCCCACCTACGGCAGCTCGGGATTAATCCAAAGGCAGCTCCAGGTGTGCGGTTGACTGGAGTAGGCAGCGGAGATGGGCAAGGTAACCAGCAAGCAGAAGGGACTTTGTTCTCCCAGCTGACATATTAGCCACTCACCAGTGACCACTTCCGTCACCATGAAAAGGCAGAAGAACCTTGTTCAGTCCAAAATCCCTCAAACACCAGAGAGAGGGCCTGGTGAGATCGAAATCACCAATCTTCTTGGAAAAGAATTCAAAATAAAAGTCATAAGCATGCTGACTGAACTACAGAGAAATATGCAAGAGCTAAGGAATGAATTCCGGAGGGAGATAACAAAAATGAAACAAATAGTGGAAGGATTTAAGAGTAGACTGGATGAGGTGAAAGAGACTGTTAATGGAACAGAAATCAGAACAGGAATACAGAGAAGGTGAGGCAGAGAGAGATAAAAGGATCTCTAGGAATGAAAGAATATTAAGAGAACTGTGACCAAACCAAATGGAATAATATTCGCATCATAGGGGTACCAGAATGAAAAGAGAGAAAAAGGGATAGAAAGTGTCATTGAAGAAATAATTTCTGAAAACTTCCCCAATCTGGGGAAGGAAATAGTCTCTCAGACCGTGCAAGTCCACAGATCTCCCAACACAAGGGACCCAAGGAGGACAAAACCAAGACATACAATAATTAAAATGGCAAAGATCAAAGACAAGGACAGGGTATTAAAAGAAGCCAGAGAGAGAAAAAAGATCACCTACAAATGAAAACCCATCAGGCTATCATCAGACTTCTCAGCAGAAACCTTACATGCCAGAAGAGAATGGCATGATATATTCAGTGCAATGAAACAGAAGGGCCTCGAACAAAGAATATTGTATGCAGCATGATTATCATTTAAATGTGAAGGAGGGATTAAACAATTCCCAGCTAAGCAAAAGTTGAGGGAATTTGCCTCCCACAACCACCTCTACAGTGTATTTTAAAGAGACTGCTCTAGATGGAAGTGCTCCAAAGGCTAAATAGACGTCACCATAGAAAATAAAACCACAGCAAAGAAAGTGCAAAATAAAATCAGGTATCCACAAAATCAGTAAAGGGAAACACAAAGAGTACAGAATAAAACACCTAACAAATAAAGAGTGGAGGACGAAGAGAAAGAAGGGAGAGAAATAAAGAATCATCTGACTGTGTTTATAATATCGTAATAAGAGAGTTAAATTAGATGGTTAGATAGTAAAGAAGCTACCCTTGAACCTTTGATAACCACAAATCTAAAGCCTGCAATGGAAATAAGTACATATCTTTCAATAATCACCCTAAATGTAAATGCACTGAATACACCAATCAAAAGACACAGAGTAATAGAATGGATAAAAAAGCAATACCCACCTATATGCTGCCTACAAGAGACTCACCTCAACCCCAAAGACATACACAGACTAAAAGTCAAGGGATGGAAAAATATATTTCATGCAAACAATAGGGAGAAAAAAACAGGTGTTGCAGTACTTGTATCAGACAAAATAGACTTCAAAACAAAGAAAGTAACAAGAGATAAAAAAGGACATTACATAATGATAAAGGGGTCAGTTCAACAAGAGGATATAACCATTATAAATATATATGCACCCAACACAGGAGCACCAACATATGTGAAACAAATACTAACAGAATTAAAGGAGGAAATAGAATGCAATGCATTCATTTTAGGAGACTTCAACACACCACTCACTGCAAAGGACAGATCCACCAGACAGAAAATAAGTAAGGACACAGAGGCACTGAACAACACACTAGAACAAATGGACCTAACAAACACCTACAGAACTCTACACCCAAAAGCAGCAGGAAACACATTCTTCTACAGTGCACATGGAACATTTTGCAGAATAGACCACATACTAGGCCACAAAAAGAGCCTCAGTATATTCAAAAAGACTGAAATTCTACCAACCAACTTCTCAGATCACAAAGGTATAAAACTAGAAATAAATTGTACAAAGAAAACAAAAAGCCTCACAAACACATCGAAGCTTAACAACATGCTCCTAAATAATCAATGGATCAATGACCAAATTCAAACAGAGATCAAGCAATATATGGAGACAAATGAAAATAACATCACAATGCCCAACTTCCGTGGGACACAGCAAAGGCAGTTATAAGAGGGAGGTAAATAGCAATCAAGGCCTATTTAAAGAAGGAAGAACAATCCCAAATGAATACTCTAAATTCACAATTACTGAAACTGGAAAAAGAAGAAAAAAATGAAGCCCAAAGTCAGCAGAAGGAGGGACATAATAAATATCAGAGAAGAAATAAATAACATTGAGAAGAATAAAACAATAGAAAAAATTAATGAAACCAAGTGTTGGTTCTTTGAAAAAATAAACAGAATGGATAAACCTGTAGCCAGACTTATTCAGAGAAAAAGAGAATCTACCCACATCAACAGAATCAGAACTGAGAAAGGAAAAACCACAATGCACCCCACAGAAGTACAAAGAATTATTAGGGAATACTATGAAAATCTATATGCTAACAAGCTAGAAAACCTAGAAGAAATGGACAACTTCCTAGAAAAATACAATGTTCCAAGACTAACCCAGGAAGAAACAGAAAATCTAAACAGACCAATTATCAGCAACGAAATTGAAGCGGTAATAAAAAAACTAACCAAGAGCAAGACTCCCGGGCCAGATGGATTCACTGCTGAATTTTATCAGACATTTAGAGAAGACATAATACCCATACTCCTTAAAGTTTTCCAAAAAATAGAAGAGGAGGGAATACTTCCAAACTCATCCTTTGAAGCCAGCATCACTCTAATACCAAAACCAGGCAAAGACACCACCAAAAAAGAAAATTATACACCAATATCCCTGATGAACATACATGCAAAAATACTCCACAAAATATTAGCAAACAGAATTCAAAAATACATCAAGAGGATCAATCATACACCATAATCAAGTGTGATTCATCCTAGGGATGCAAGGATGGTACAACATTCGAATATCCATCAACATCATCCACCACATCAACAAAAAGAAGGACAAAAACAACATGATCATCTCCGTAGACACTGAAAAAGCATTCGAAAAAATTCGACATCCATTCGTGATAAAAACTCTCAACAAAATGGGTATAGATGGCAAGTACCTCAACATAATAAAGGCCATATATGATAAACCCACATCCAACATCATTCTTAACAGCGAGAAGCTGAAAGCTTTTCACCTAAGATCGGGAACAAGACAGGGATGTCCACTTTCCCCACTGTTACTCAACATAGTACTGGAGGTCCTAGCCACGGCAATCAAACAAAACAAAGAATCAAAAGGTATCCATATTGGTAAAGAAGAAGTCATACTGTGACTATTTACAGATGACATGATATTGTACATAAAAAACCATAAAGACTCCACTCCAAAACTACTAGAACTAGTATCTGAATTCAGCAAAGTTGCAGGATACAAAATTAATACACAGAAATCTGTTGCTTTCCTATACACTAACAATGAACTAGCAGAAAGAGAAATCAGGAAAACAATTCCATTCACAATTGCATCAATAAGAATAAAATACCTAGGAATAAACCTAACCAAGGAAGTGAAAGACCTATACCCTGAAAACTACAAGACACTCTTAAGAGAAATTAAAGAGGACACTAACAAATGGAAACTCATCCCATGCTCTTGGGTAGGAAGAATGAATATTGTCAAAATGGCCATCCTGTCTAAAGCTATCTACAGATACAATGCCATCCCTATCAAAATACCGACAGCATTCTTCAACGAACTGGAACAAATAGTTCTAAAATTCATATGGAACCACAAAAGACCCCGAATAGCCAAAGCAATCCCTGAGAAGGAAGAATAAAGCAGGAAGGACCTTGCTTCCCAACTTCAAGCTCTACTACAAAGCCACAATAATCAAGACAATTTGGTACTGGCACAAGGACAGACCAACAGATCATTGGAACAGAATAGAGAGTCCAGATATTAACCCAAACATATATGGTCAATTAATATACGATACAGAAGCCATGGATATACAGTGGGGAAATGACAGCCTCTTCAACACCTGTTGTTGGCAAAACTGGACAGGTACATGTAAGAAAATGAAACTGGATCATTGTCTAACACCATAAACAATAGTAAATTCATAGTGGATCAAAGACCTGAATGTAAGTTATGAAACCATAAAACTTTAGGAAAAAATCTCTTGGACATATACATGAGCAACCTTTTCATGAACGTATCTCCCCAGGTAAAGGAAACAAAAGCAAAAATGAACAAGTGGGACTATATCAAGCTGAAAAGCTTCTGTACAGCAACGGGCACCATTAATAGAACAGAAAGGCATCCTACAGTATGGGAGTATATATTCATAAATGTCATATCTAATAAAGGGTTTACATCCAAAATATATAAAGACCTCAAACACCTCAACAAACAAAAAGCAAATAATCCAATT
The DNA here is from genome assembly GCF_030020395.1 of Manis pentadactyla. Lineage (NCBI taxonomy): Eukaryota > Metazoa > Chordata > Mammalia > Pholidota > Manidae > Manis > Manis pentadactyla. The sequence goes on along the minus strand of NC_080026.1, from coordinate 45,839,806 downwards.
AAAAAATGGGCATGAGATCTGAATAGGCACTTCTCCAAAGAGGAAATTCAGATGGCCAACAGACACATGAAAAGATGCTCCACATCACTAATCATCAGAGAAATGCAAATTAAAACCACAGTGAGATATCACCTCACACAAGTTAGGATGGCCACCATCTAAAAGACAAAGAACAACAAATGTTGGTGAGGGTGTGGAGAAAGGGGAACCCTCCTCCACTGCTGGTGGGAATGTGAATTAGTACAACCATTGTGAAAAGCAGTATGGAGGTTTCTCAAAAAACTGAAAATAGAAATACCATTTGACCCAGGAATTCCACTTCTAGGAATTTACCCTAAGAATGCAGCAGCCCAGTTTGAAAAAGACAGATGCACTCCTATGTTTATTGCAGCACTATTTACAATAGCCAAGAAATGGAAGCAACCTTAATGTCCATCAGTAGATGAATCGATAAAGAAGAGATGGTACATATACACAATGGAATATTATTCAGCCATAAGAAGAAAACAAATCCTACCATTTGCAACAACATGGATGGAGCAAGAGGGTATTATGCTCAGTGAAATAATTAAGATGGAGAAAGACAAGTTCAAATGATTTCACTCATTTGTGGAGTATAAGAATAAAGAAAAAAAATGAAGGAATAAAACAGCAGCAGGCTCAGAGAACCCAAGAATGGACTAACAGTTACCAATGGGAAAGGGACTAGGGAGGATGTGTGGGAAGGGATGGATAAGGGGGAAATAGGGGCATATGATTAGCACACATAATATACGGGGGGGGTGGGGCATGGGGAAGGCACTGTGACACAGAGAATAAGTAGTGATTCTATAGCATCTTACACTGATGGACAGTGACTGTAGTGGGTATGTGGTGGGGACTTGATAATGGGAGGAGTCTGGTAAGTGTAATGTTGTTCATGTAACTGTATATTAATGATACCAAAAATACATATATTAGCAGAGAAGGGGATGTCAGTATTTAGAGGATGTCCTGATTTTTCAACCATATCCACTTGAAATGTATCAAATGAGTTGTGTCTTTCTGTCTGTTGTTATTCATTCCCATTAGCTTACTTTTTTTCTACAGAGGTTGACGATAGTATTGATTTATCTCCCAATGGACTTCTGAGGAAAAAAACATCATAATCCAATTCTTTGGAAAGTTTCTTTCCTTTTTCCAAGTGCTTTCAGACCTACTATAATCTACATGTCAGCTCATTTTAACTGGGCTTAGGTGAAATATGTAAATAATGCTATGCACATAGTAATTTTTTTTCTGTTGGACAGTGAGGGATAGGTACATGATCTCATTTGATTTTTCATAGGATTCTAGCCCAACTTAAGGAACGTTAAAAAATAAAGCTTCATAAAGGAAAGGACCGATACTAACCTTTTTGATCATGGTAAGGAAGCTGGACAGACTTTGTTTTGAATGGGGTCATGGTTGAGATGACTGTGGAGGTAACATTGGGGGCTTGGGGACTGTGAGGGGCTCTGCTTCTCTCTGGCCAGTGATTTCTTGGACACAGTGTGGCACTCGTGTCCACTCTGGCTCTAGCTCACATCTTACAGCTTCACCACCAAAGGAAAAAGAGTCTCTTCCCAGCTTGTAGTAAAACCACTGCAAACCCCCATACTAATCCCCAAACTCTTGACCCACTGCACTTGTTGTGTCCAGAGAGGTGTGGTGGTGCAAGAAAATGGTGACCTCCACTCAGAAAACCTCATGTCAAGGGGCAAAGTAAGGAGGACAGGTTCCCCTAAAACAAAGATGGCTTTGTTGGGGGCAAGTGGCCTAGGTGTTCCCATTGGGGGATTTCTGAATGTCATTAGAACTTCATATTGAGATTATTTGAGAGGCTGCAGGACTGTGGTACAAAGCTCAGACCATGGCATCAGAAGCACAGGGTTGCATCACAGCTCTTCCTCGCATGGGTTTAGGCACACCTTTGAGCCTCCCAGGCTTGCCTTTTTCAGTAGTGGGTACCCTGAGTGTGCTTGCATGTCCCCAGAGCTCGGCACGACACTGTTTCTGTGTGGCCTCATCGTGCTTTTGTCCTCTGATGTTTCTGTATCATTTGGGCTTGGGCTGTGTCATCAACTGAGAAATTTCTTTCCCAACCCCTTTCAACTGAGAACTTACCCGTAGTGATTATTATACTAGTTTTTTGGAATTTTAATACAAAATGCCAGGGTTTTTATGGGTATAAGGCAATTCTTTTTGTATTTTAAAAACCTGAGTCTGGATTGGTTATGTTTTGATGTGCATAGAGATTTGTATGCTGCTTAACATTTCAAAGGTGGCCTACCACCTGCCTATCCTGTTTAAAACCTTGCTGGGTATATAGTAACTAAGGAAATGGGAATTGAAACTATCAGAGTTGAGCATCTTTGTTTTATTCATCACTTATATTCTGAGAGCCTGTTTGGACCCTTTACTTCTGCTAGAGCTCCCAAGTGAAGTGGTTTTAAAATGAGGAAAGAAGAGCAGATGGTAAGGAATTTAAGAGGATAATATTGTAAGGGGATAGGAAATGAGAAGCTCCAGGCCTAATTTCCAGCCCTTCCCTGCATCTGGGCCACTTCCCTGTTCTCAGGGACTAGTTTCCCTGCTCTCTTCCTTTGCCTTCAGATCCAGGTCTGTTCTCTTAGGGCCTCCCCTTATTTTAGCCAGAATCGGCCTTCTTGCCCACATGCTACTTTGAGAGAAGTCTGTTCTGAGCAGGGACTAACTTGCATGCCACCCACCCAGTCTTGGGGCTGCCTGTGTTTGCTTTGATGTGCAGCTCTTCATATAAAATAATTGAGGATTTAGACTCGCAGGGCCCCAGTGGAATCATGCACTCATACTGAGGACTGCTGACAGTAGATGGACTTTTTTTTTTAATGCTTATTAAGCAGAGTTTAGATTAAGAAAAGCTTATGTATTTGCATCATTTATATATTGATGTACATAGGGGGTTACATGCTGCTTTAACATTTATGCTTTAATTCTCTACACATATTAATACATAAATGATTCACATTTCACATTTTTAAAATACAGAAACAATGTCATTATACCATAAAAACATTGGCATTTTGGTATGAGAATTCCAAGGAGAAATCTGGTATGGCATGTGCCAAACTATTATTAAAGTATTTTTAGTGTAGAGGGTAGCAGGGTAGCATTATAGGGGAATGTTTAATTACTACTTTATTACGCTTTTCATTGTTAGAAATTTTTTTTATAATACAACTGGCATTTAAAATCTTTTTTCTTTTTAAAGAATGCTCCAGGGCCCTGAAAAGTGTTAGTTTTCTACACAAGTCAGCTTTATTTGTATTATTAGGTAGGTGTTTGCTTCCTGCCCAGGACTGTTACCCTGGCAAAGGAGAAAGTGGAGTGGCCGGGGTGAAAGTGGCCACAGGGAGCCATCTAGAAGAGCTCATCGTTTTCCCTCTGCTCTGTGCCTAATAGGATTTATACTGATATGTTGATCCCTTTCTTCAGAGAATATTGATCTGTTTCTTTTGTCATCTCCAAAACTAGGTATACTGTGCTTAGGGCAGGGGATGCACTTTTAGAAATGGGAACACTGGCAAAGGAAAACTGACATGCTTTTAGTCTCTGTGGGGCTGTGCTCCAGAACCGTGCTCCTGGCAGTTGCTTTCCTATCTGCTGAAATTGTGGCCCCACTTTGGCTCTTCCAGCTATTGTCTTTGTAACTTGCTGTCAGATGCTCCAAAGTGCAGAGCTGCTTAGGAAGCCATTTGTCATGTTGGGGCTTACACTCATTGATTCCTAGCGTATACTCTTCTTTCCTCTTTTCTTTTCTTCAGAGGCAACTCCAGCTCTGTAAAATAGACAGTTTCTAGTGGAAAAGCTAAGAGTTTGGAATCTGGGGCCAGACGGCTTAGTTTAGAATCCATGCCCCTTTTCTCCTTCTCTCACTGGCTGTGTGATGCTGGGGAATTTATTTAGCCTCAGGTTTTCATCTCTAAACAGGGACAGTGTCGATCTGAGGTTGCTGGGAAGATGAAGGAGTTCGGACATGGATGGTGGGGGCTGGACACACCGTACTCAGACTGGTTAGCTTTACGGTTACTTTGTATGTAGCATCAGGTGTGATAACCTCTCTTCATTTCTTTGTGGTTCGTCCAGCACTATTGCTGCTTGCCTTTGGTTACCTTTATGGATTTAAATTGTTCCAGAACAACCAAAGAGTGGCAGGAAGAGAAGCCACAGAGGAATAAACAGTCCAGCTGCAGAGGAGCCTCATTTCAGAAGAGTCCAGTTGAGAGATTTTGGCTGGCTGTCTTTGCAGGGTAGTGGGTGAAAGTATACTGGCTCAGTTCTCTCAGTGCAATAAAACCTTTAATGTGGGGATTGTGAAGCATATACCCTACCTTTTGTATATTTCTTTCTTTTTTTTTAGCTGTTTCAGTAACAAGCAATCATTTCTGGTGGGACTATTAGAACCATGTGCATGCATTTCACTTCCTCCTCCCAATTTAATCCACCAGTTAGAGTGTGTCTTCAGGTAGTTCTCAACCAGGCTGCGGTGAAGAAGTTTCAAGTCATTGTCCGTGCCATTTGGCTGGCTGTCAGAGTGAGCTGAGGAGCACTATGAAAGGTTCTCAGTGTTGGAAGAAATTGCACTCAAATGAGCAAGAGTATAGTGAAGGACAAATGAAAATACATATGAGCAAGACTAGGAAAGGACTTGGGTGGGAAATTCTAGCCTGAAAATGGTTTTGTTTAGGTGAAGCCAGAAATGAATTAGAAGTGTTTGTATATTTTTCTAAAATGAATAGAAGTTGCTATCTGGACATTATAAAGATGGTCACTAGATAGTGGGTCTCCTGCTGTGTGTCAGAAATAATAGTATGTGTTTATATGCATTATTTTAAAATCTTACCTGACTTTTCAGAGATTAGCTCTGAGGTTGCTCAGGTTGAGTAATATCCCTATCATTTGACTGGAATTGAATGGAAGTATGCAGAGCATCAAGGCCTTTAGGCCCTCATTCTGCCTCTGGCTGGTAGGCATAACTTTGCTATGAAATCGTCTTGTTTAGAGAAGTTTGTTTTATGTTAATTTAAAAAATAGTATGTTCTTAGACTGAGACGGAGAATTAGAAGTTTATTATATATTTATTTAAGAAAAATAAAACATCTGGATTTCCTGCTGGGCTCGTAGTAGTGGGTAGTGAGTTTAAATTTTCAGTGGAAGGAATAAAAAAGTTCAGCAGATGCTGGAAGAGTGACCATCTTGCAGTGGCTAGGAACTGGCTTGATGTTCACAGGTGAATAAGAAAAACAACATGGTAAAGATTTCACATGGATTAGCATTCTGTTCTAACAGACAGAAGACTGGTGTCCATTAAGATAGTTGATGAAGTTTAGGAAGAAAACATTTATTTATTTGTTACTAAAACAAAAGGGCCTTTTGGGAGGGACAGAAATGATTGACTCTAAGTACTACTTAATAGTACCTGAGATCAGAAGGAAATAGCTTGACACAGTAGAGCAGCAGATAAAGTAAATAAGCAATCTTATTTTTTAAAATAAGGGATATGCCAGGATCAAACTCATGTTCTTTTTTTGGGCTGGTTTTGTTATAATATTTGATTTGGACCCTCTGAAAGTTTTCAGCAGAGAAGTTTGTTCTATGTTAATTTTAAAAATAGTATGTTCTTGGACTGAGACGGAGAATTAGAAGTTTATGCTTATATTTATTTGGCTGGGTAATTCAGTTTAATCGAAAATGGGCCCTGACAGTCTTTGGTTCTGCTTTACATCCAATCTGCTATCCTAAAAGGCTTGGCTACCCTGCACTCTTTGGCTTGGAGCTGTGGCAACCTTCTTTCTGAAGTAGATCCTTTACTCTGAAGTCACCTTCATGAGATGCTGGTCTGCCTCAGAAGAGAGTCTAAAGTAGAAATTCAAGGTCAGCTGCATAAGACAGCCATTGCCAAAGTGACACACAGGCAAACAAATCAAATCTTCCCCCCATACATTCTTGGTATTGGAGGTCAGATGGCAAATTTAGGAAGGAGAGATTGCTTTTTAACTGATTGAGGGCATGGCCTTTCTTTTCTAAGTGGTTTAGAGAATTTATGGTCCCATGTTCATTCCAAAGTCCTAATGATATGGATGATATTTTTTTTTCTCAGACAGGAATTGTGGCTTTAACAGTCTCTGCATCACAGTTGATTAGACCAAGTCCTTTGGAACTAAAATGTGTGACCTCTGTGCGTATGATGTGTGTCCATGAAAAGAAGTATGTGTGTGATGATTAGAAAAGTGTTTTAAATTAGAAATAGTGGCTTCAGATTGTGAAATCTCAAATGCCCAGCATTAGGAGAATGAATATAAGATATATGTGTGTATTTCCATATGTTTTAACCAGAAGATGGTGTACTCTGCAGCAAATATAGTTTATAGGTTTCAGTGACATGGGGAAATGCTAATGGAATAATGTAAAATAGAAAAGGCAGGTGCAAAATTTATATACAGCAAGATCTCAACTATATGCAAATGCATAGAAAAAAGTAATCTGGAAAGAGATGTGAAAGTGTTAATGGTATTAATTTGTATGATGAAATTATAGATGATTGGTTTTTTTTCTATGCTCATGCATTTTCTAAATTGCCCACAGTAGGCGGTTTTTGTAAACAAAAAATTTTCTTCTATAACTGCTTTTTAAGAAGAGATTAGTCAGGGTATTAGAGTGATAATATGTTACCTATATTGTTTAGTACATGAAGAAATGACCAAAACTTGGATTTGTTGCAAAAAGCATGTCTTTGGTGGGTGCACAGTTGCTTATCTACAATTAAGGAGGATCACTAGTAACATACAGTGATTCCTTAGTTTTCTCTTGGAAATATGGTAACAATAAAATAATTTTTCATATTTAAAATATGGGTGATACTCAAGCAATACTGCAGTTAGAATGCTGACTTCTCCCAGGCATTTGATGTGAAATGCCTTTGAGAAATTTTGTAGTGAAAACCCCATATGATTTAATGATCAGTCACATCTAAATTGTTATGAAAAGACAGCTGAATACATGGATAATACTGTATTTACAAAATATCTTTTTCAAAAGGAACATTATAGGGATGTATTAATGAGTACTGAATTCTCTTATAAATTTTAAATGAAACAAATGGCTATTGGATGTCAACGAATAACTAAATGAAAGAAGAGAAGGGGAGTACGTGGATTTTAGACTCACAAGAATGATTTTTTTTTTGAAAGAAGCAATTGCTTCATCATGGTTTTTAAATGTAAAATAAATAAAAAGAGCTCTAACACTTTTGAATGTCTAGTTGTATGCCATATCTTGTGATAAATACTTTCAATATTTTATGCCACTTAATCACTGTAAGAACCGTATTTTCAATCCTAATTTAAATTTGAGAAACTAGAAATAGAACAAACATATACCACCACCGCCCCTAAAAAATTATATGACTGAATGCCTTTATAAGAAGTTCCCAGAAAACAGTGAGGACAGTAACTTGGCCGGTACATCACCACCCAGAGATGCCCACAGCTTGTGAGAAGTCTTCTGGCAGTTTCCCTGTGCACATATGCATTGGAATTACACTGTATGTGCTGTTCTACAACCTGTCGGTCTTTGTTTTACTCACTGTAAAAAGTTAGTAGACTTTTTAAAAATTAAAATAGTCATTTCTATGGCCTCATATGATATTCCCTTTAATGTGTTATGATTGACCTAGCTTGCTCCTATTGATAGAGATTTAGGCTGTTTGCAGATTTTTACCCTTTAAACAATATTTTGATGATTATCCATACATAAGGGTTGTATCTTTTTCCAACTTTTGTTGTGGATTTTTTTCAAGTATACATAAAATGAAAGAGAAAATAGTTCCCATTTACCCATCAGCAATACCCACAGTACCATTATCACACCAGCAAAGTTACCAAATATTCTTTAGTATCATCTAATAACTACCTCCATGTTCAGTTACCTTCCGTTTCAAAATTACCTTTTACAGTTAATGTGTTTGAATACATATCCATATGATGCCACCTTTAAGGTTTTGTCACACCTGATGTTTCACCCCACCCACTTTTTTGCTTTTTTCATATAATCTATTTGTAGAAGAAACTGTTTCATTTGTCCTATAGAATCTCCCTCCTTCTGGATTTAATACATTGCAGTTTTTTGTATCATTGTGTCTGCCATCTAGCATGTTGTTCTATTTCTGGAAAGCTGGTCTGATTCTAGAGTCTTGCTTGGCTTCAGATTTTCTCTTTTTGATTAAAGTTTCTTAGGTGCTAGTATGTCCATGCGTCTGCATCATGTTAGCAGGCCCCCGTCTTGTCTGGTTTCCCACTTTTAGTGATGCCTGAATTGATCACTGTGTTCAGGTGCCTGCACTGATCCCTGTTTTTTTTTTCTTTTTTAGTATCATTAATCTACAATTACGTGAGGAACGTATGATTACTAGACTCCCCCCATCACCAAGTCCCCCCCACAAACCCCATTACAGTCACTGTCCATCAGTGTAGTAAGATGCTGTAGAATCACTACTTGTCTTCTCTATGTTGCACAGCCGTCCCCGCAGCCCCACCACACATTATACATGCTAAACGTTATGCCCCCTTTCTTTTTACCCCCCCTTATCCCTCCCTTCCCAGCCATCCTGCCCAGTCCCTTTCCCTTTGGTAAATGTTAGTCCATTCTTGGGTTCTGTGTTTCTGCTGCTGTTTTGTTCCTTCAGTTTTTTCTTTGTTCTTATACTCCACATATGAGTGAACTCATTTAGTACTTGTCTTTCTCTGCCTGGCTTATTTCACTGAGCATAATACCCTCTGACTCCATCCATGCTGTTGCAAATGGTAAGATTTGTTTTCCTCTTATGGCTGAATAATATTACATTGTGTATATGTACCACATCTTCTTTATCCATTCACCTTCTGATGGGCACTTAGGTTGCTTCCATTTCTTGGCTATTGTAAATAGTGCTGCGATTAAACATAGGGGTGCATCGGTCTTTTTCTAACTGGGCTGCTGCATTCTTAGGGCAAATTCCTAGAAGTGGAATTCCTGGGTCAAATGGTATTTCTATTTTGAGCTTTTTTGAGGAACCTCCATAGTGCTTTCCACAATGGTTGAAATAATTCACATTCACACCAGCATTATAGGAGGGTTCCCCTTTCTCCACACCCTCGCCAGCATTTGTTGTTGTTTGTCTTTTGGATGGTGGTGATCCTTACTGGTGTGAGGTGATATCTCATTGTGGTTTTAATTTGCATTTCTCTGATGAATAGCGATGTGGAGCATCTTTTCATGTGTCTTCTTTGAATTTCTTCTTTGGAGAACTGTCTGTTCAGCTCCTCTGACCATTTTTTAAATTGGATTATTTGCTTTTTGTTTGTTGAGGTGTGTGAGCTATTTATATATTTTGGATGTGAACCCTTTATCGGATCTGTCATTTATGAATATATTCTCCCATACTATAGGATGCTTTTTTGTTCTATTGGTGGTGTCCTTTGGTGTACAGAAGCTTTTCAGCTTGATATAGTACCACTTGTTCATTTTAGCTTTTGTTTCCCTTGCCCACAGAGATACGTTCATGAAGAAGTTGCTCATGTTTATGTCCAAGAGATTTTTGCCTATGATTTAATCTAAGAGTTTTATGGTTTCATGACTTACATTCAGGTCTTTGATCCATTTCAAATTTACTTTTGTGTATGGGGTTAGACAGTGATCCCGTTTCATTCTCTTACATGTAGCTGTCCAGTTTTGCCAGCACCATCTGTTGAAGAGACTGTCCTTTCCCCATTGTATGTCCATGGCTCCTTTATCGTATATTAATTGACCATATATGTTTGGGTTAATGTCTGGAGACTCTATTCTGTTCCAGTGGTCTGTCGGTCCGTTCTTGTGTCAGTACCAAATTGTCTTGATTACTGTGGCTTTGTAGTAGAGCTTGAAGTGGGGGAGTGAGATCCCCCCCCACTTTATTCTTCCTTCTCAGGATTGCTTTGGCTATTCGGGGTCTTTTGTGGTTCCATATGAATTTGAGAATTATTTGTTCCAGTTCATTGAAGAATGCTGTCGGTATTTTGATAGGGATTGCATTGAATCTGTAGATTGCTTTAGGCAGGATGGCCATTTTGACCATATTAATTCTTCCTAGCCAAGAGCATGGGATGAGTTTCTACTTGTTAGTGTCCTCTTTAATTTCTCGTAAGAGTGTCCTGTAGTTTTCAGGGTATAGGTCTTTGACTTCCCTGGTTAGATTTATTCCTAGGTATTTTATTCTTATTGATGCAATTGTGAATGGAATTGTTTTCCTGATTTCTCTTACTGCTAGTTCATCATTAGTGTATAGGAAAGCAACGTATTTCTGTGTATTAATTTTGTATCCTGCAACTTTGCTGAATTCAGATATTAGTTCCAGTAGTTTTGGAGTGGAGACTTTAGGTTTTTTTATGTACAATATCATGTCATCTGCATATAGTGACAGTTTGACTTCTTCTTTATTAATCTGGATTCCTTGTATTTCTTTGTTTTGTTTAATTGCTGTGGCTAGGACCTCCAGTACTATGTTGAATAACAGTGGGGATAGTGGGCATCCCTGTCTTGTTCCTGAGCTTACGTGAAAAGCTTTCAGCTTCTCGGTATTCAGTATGATGTTGGCTGTGCGTTTATCATATATGGCCTTTATTATGTTGAGGTACTTGCCATCTATACCCATTTTGTTGAGAGTTTTTATCATGAATTGATGTTGAATTTTTTTCTAATGCTTTTTTAGCATCTATGGAGGTGATCATGTGGTTTTTGTCCTTTTTGTTGATGTGGTGGATGATGTTGATGGATTTTTTTCTTTTTTTTTTTTTTTGGTAGATAATTATTTTTTATTGAGGGGTAGTTGACACACCGTATTACATTACATTAGTTTCAGGTGTACAATGCAGTAATTCAACATTTATATACATGATAATTCTAGGTACCAGCTATCACCATACCAAGTTGTTACAATATTTTGACTATATTCCTTATGCTATACATTACATCCCGGTTACTTATTTATTTTACAATTGGAAGTGTGTACTTTTTTTTTTTTTGTGAGGGCCTCTCACATATTTATTGATCAAATGGTTGTTAACAACAATAAAGTTCTGTATAGGGGAGTCAGTGCTCAATGCACAATCATCACTCCACCCCAAGCCTAATTTTTGTCAGTCTCCAATCTTCTGAGGCATAACGAACAAGTTCTTACATGGAGAACAAATTCTTACATATTGAATAAGTTACATGGTGAGGAGTACAAGGGCAGTCATCACAGAAACTTTTGGTTTTGCTCATGCATTATGAACTATAAACAGTTCAAATATGAATACTCATTTGATTTTTATACTTGATTTATATGTGGATACCACATTTCTCTCTCTATTATTATTATTATTTTTAATAAAATGCTGAAGTGGTAGGTAGATACAAGATAAAGGTAGAAAACATAGTTTAGTGTTGTAAGAGAGCAAATGTAGATGATCAGGTGTGTGCCTGTAGACTATGTGTTAATCCAAGCTAGACAAGGGCAATAAAACATCCACGTATGCAGAAGATTTCTCTCAGAACAGGGGGGGTGAGGTTCTAAGCCTCACCTCTGTTGATCCCCAATTTCTCACCTGATGGCCCCCCTGCGACTGTGCCTGTCTTAGGTTGTTCCTCCCTTGAGGAATCTTACCCGTCTCTGGCTAACCAGTCATCTTCCGGGGCCATACAGGGAAATGTCAAGTTGGTAAGTGAGAGGGAAGCCTTATTGTTTGAAATCGTTAGCTTTTTACTTCTTTGCATATTTATGCCCTGTAGCTTCTATGCCCAGCATTTGTCTTGAGGTATCTTTACCACTTGGAAGAATTATGATACTCGGTAAATTTGATATGAGGCACGAATTCTATTTAAGGGTTGTATTTAGGAAGGAAGAAGAAAAGCTATAGAAGTAGCAGGCGGCAGAAAACATGGGAAGATTGATTATTTCTTTGACATATCTTCTTATAGAGTAACTTCAGCATGTATAGGTTTTAAACTACTACTTAAATTGCACACACACGTTAACATAATAGGAGTATAGTTACATAACCAAAGCATATCTGTAATTACCAGCCATCTCCAGTGAAACCAAGAAAACCAGTTAGGCACCTTAGGCATTTGTGAAAACTTATCTATGATATGGTGGATATTGTCCAACTGAACTTGAACAGTCTGAGAGAAATCAGACAAATTAAAACAACCCATTCCTGGGGAATGTTCACATCCCATATGTTCTTTTAACAGTAAATAGTCTGTAGTTGTAAGATTTTGGAGCACTACAATTTGCACTTCTCCTAATTCTTGGTTGAGTTCCAACAGTATAGATCCAGTCAAATTTGTTGTTTTACCGTATGCACAGGCCAGCTTAGATATCTCCTTCTTCATTCCCATGGCAAGTCCAGGAACTGGTGGGATGAGTGCATCTACAGCTGTAGCAACGCGTGGATCTTTGTTGGGGTTTTTTCATGATCATCTTCTGGCATGAGTCTTCCAGAGAGTGCTGATGTTGGAAGTTCGTTTTCATATCGTATCTTAGTTCATTTTCTGGGTAGCCCAATTAGGCTTTGATCCTCTGTATAAACACAAACAGACCCTTTGCCTACACTTTTATATGCCCTTTATACTCTTGTGTAGAACTCATTGGAGGTTACCACACAGGAACTGCCTTTTTTTTTTTTTTTTTGGTATCACTAATCTACACTTACATGATGAATATTATGTTTACTAGGCTCTCCCCTATACCAGGTCTCCCCTATAAACCCCTTTACAGTCACTGTCCATCAGCATAGCAAAATGTTGTAGAATCACTACTTGCCTTCTCTGTGTTGTACAGCCCTCCCCTTTCTCCTGCACCCCCATGCATGCTAATCTTAATACCCCCTACTTCTCCCCCCCCACCCCTTATCCCTCCCTACCCACCCATCCTCCCCAGTCCCTTTCCCTTTGGTACCTGTTAGTCCATTCTTGAGTTCTGTGATTCTGCTGCTGTTTTGTTCCTTCAGTTTTTCCTTTGTTCTTATATTCCACAGATGAGTGAAATCATTTGGTATTTTTCTTTCTCCACTTGACTTGTTTCACTGAGCATAATACCCTCCAGCTCCATCCATGTTGCTGCAAATGGTAGGATTTGCCCTTTTCTTATGGCTGAGTAGTACTCCATTGTGTATATGTACCACATCTTCTTTATCCATTCATCTATCGATGGATATTTAGGTTACTTCCAATTCTTGGCTATTGTAAATAGTGCTGCGATAAACATAGGGGCGCATCTGTCTTTCTCAAACTTGATTGCTGCAATCTTAGGGTAAATTCCTAGGTGCAATTCCTGGGTCAAATGGTAAGTCTGTTTTGAGCATTTTGATGTACCTCCATACTGCTTTCCACAATGGTTGAACTAATTTACATTCCCACCAGCAGTGTAGGAGGGTTCCCCTTTCTCCACAGCCTCGCCAACATTTGTTGTTGTTTGTCTTTTGGATGGCAGCCATCCTTACTGGTGTGAGGTGATACCTCATTGTAGTTTTAATTTGCATTTCTCTGATAATTAGCGATGTGGAGCATCTTTTCATGTGTCTGTTGGCCATCTGTATTTCTTTTTTGGAGAACTGTCTGTTCAGTTCCTCTGCCCATTTTTTAATTGGGTTATTTGTTTTTTGTTTGTTGAGGCATGTGAGCTCTTTATATATTCTGGAGGTCAAGCCTTTATCGGATCTGTCATTTTCAAATATATTCTCCCATACTGTAGGGTTCCTTTTTGTTCTATTGATGGTGTCTTTTGCTGTACAGAAGCTTTTCAGCTTAATATAGTCCCACTTGTTCATTTGTGCTGTTGTTTTCCTTGCTCGGGGAGATAGGTTCAAGAAGAGGTCACTCATGTTCATGTCAAAGAGGTTTTTGCCTATGTTTTCTTCCAAGAGTTTAATGGTTTCATGACTTACATGCAGGTCTTTGATCCATTTTGAGTTTACTTTTGTATATGGGGTTAGACAGTGGTCCAGTTTCATTCTCCTACATGTACCTGTCCAGTTTTGCCAGCACCATCTGTTGAAGAGACTGTCATTTTGCCATTGTATGTCCATGGCTCCTTTATCAAATATTAATTGACCATATATGTCTGGGTTAATGTCTGGATTCTCTAGTCTGTTCCATTGGTCTGTGGCTCTGTTCTTGTGCCAGTACCAAATTGTCTTGATTACTATGGCTTTATAGTAGAGCTTGAAGTTGGGGAGTGAGATCCCCCCTATTTTATTCTTCTTTCCCAGGATTGCTTTGGCTATTCGGGGTCTTTGGTGTTTCCATATGAATTTTTGAATTATTTGTTCCAGTTCATTGAAGAATGTTGCTGGTAGTTTCATAGGGATTGCTTCAAATCTGCATATTGCTTTGGGCAGGATGGCCATTTTGACAATATTAATTCTTCCTAGCTACGAGCATGGGATGAGTTTCCATCTGTTTGTGTCCCCTTTAATTTCTCTTAAGAGTGACTTGTAGTTTTCAGAGTATAAGTCTTTCACTTCTTTGGTTTATTCCTAGGTATTTTATTTTTTTTGATGCAATTGTGAAAGGAGTTGTTTTCCTGATTTTTCTTTCTATTGGTTCATTGTTAGTTTATAGGAAAGTCACAGATTTCTGTGTAATGATTTTGTATCCTGCAACTTTGCTGTATTCCGATATCAGTTCTAGTAGTTTTGGGGTGGAGTCTTTAGGGTTTTTTATGTACAGTATCATGTCATCTGCAAATAGTGACAGTTTAACTTCTTCTATACCAATCTGGATTCCTTGTATTTTTTTGTTTTGTCTGATTGCCGTGGCTAGGACCTCCAGTACTCTGTTAAATAACAGTGGGGAGAGTGGACATCCCTGTCTAGTTCTCGATCTCAGAGGAAATGCTTTTAGCTTCTCGCTGTTCAATATAATGTTGCCTGTGGGTTTATCATAGATGGCCTTTATTATGTTGAGGTACTTGCCCTCTATTCCCATTTTGCTGAGAGTTTTTATCATGAATGGATGTTGAACTTTGTTAAATGCTTTTTCAGCATCTATGGAGATAATCATGTGGTTTTTGTCTTTCTTTTTGTTGATGTGGTGGATGATGTTGATGGACTTTCGAATGTTGTACCATCCTTGCATCCCTGGGATGAATCCCACTTGGTCATGGTGTATGATCCTTTTGATGTATTTTTGAATTCGGTTTGCTAATAGTTTGTTGAGTATTTTTACATCTACGTTCATCAGGGATATTGGTCTGTAGTTTTCTTTTTTGGTGGGGTCTTTGCCTGGTTTTGGTATTAGGGTGATGTTAGCTTCATAGAATGAGTTTGGGTGTATCCCCTCCTCCTCTATTTTTTGGAAAACTTTAAGGAGAATGGGTATTATGTCTTCCCTGTATGTCTGATAAAATTCCGAGGTAAATCCATCTGGCCCGGGGGTTTTGTTCTTTGGTAGTTTTTTGATTACTACTTCAATTTCGTTGCTGGTAATTGGTCTGTTTAGATTTTCTGTTTCTTCCTGGGTCAGTCTTGGAAGGTTGTATTTTTCTAGGAAGTTGTCCATTTCTCCTAGGTTTCCCAGCTTGTTAGCATATAGGTTTTCATAGTATTCTCTAATAATTCTTTGTATTTCTGTGGGGTTCGTCGTGATTTTCCTTTCTTGTTTCTGATACTGTTGATTTGTGTTGACTCTCTTTTGTTCTTAATAAGTCTGGCTAGAGGCTTATCTATTTTGTTTATTTTCTCGAAGAACCAGCTCTTGGTTTCATTGATTTTTGCTATTGTTTTATTCTTCTCAATTTTATTTATTTCTTCTCTGATCTTTATTATGTCCCTCCTTCTGCTGACCTTAGGCCTCATTTGTTCTTCTTTTTCCAATTTCAATAATTGTGACATTAGACCACTCATTTGGGATTGTTCTTCCTTTTTTAAATATGCTTGGATTGCTATATACTTTCCTCTTAAGACTGTTGTTGCTGTTTTCCACAGAAGTTGGGGCTTAGTGTTGTTGTTGTCATTTGTTTCCATATATTGCTGGATCTTCATTTTGATTTGTTCATTGATCCGTTGATTATTTAGGAGCGTGTTGTTAAGCCTCCATGTGTTTGTGAGCCTCTTTGCTTTCTTTGTACAGTTTATTTCTAGTTTTATTCCTTTGTGGTCTGAAAAGTTGGTTGGTAGGATTTCAATCTTTTGGAATTTTCTGAGGCTCTTTTTGTGGCCTAGTATGTGGTCTATTCTGGAGAATGTTCCATGTGCACTTGAGAAGAATGTATATCCCGCTGCTTTTGGATGTAGAGTTCTATAGATGTCTGTTAGGTCCATCTGCTCTACTGTGTTGTTCAGTGCTTCCGTGTCCTTACTTGTTTTCTGCCTGGTGGATCTATCCTTTGGGGTGAGTGGTGTGTTGAAGTCTCCTAGAATGAATGCATTGCAGTCTATATCCCCCTTTAGTTCTGTTAGTATTTGTTTCACATATGCTGTTGCTCCTGTGTTGGGTGCATATATATTTAGAATGGTTATATCCTCTTGTTTGACTGAGTGAGCCCTTTATCATTATGTAGTGTCCTTCTTTATCTCTTGTTACTTTGTTTGTTTTGAAGTCTATTTTGTCTGATATTAGTACTGCAACCCCTGCTTTCTTCTCACTGTTGTTTGCTTGAAATATGTTTTTCCATCCCTTGACTTTTAGTCTGTACATGTCTTTGGGTTTGAGGTGAGTTTCTTGTAAGCAGCATATAGATGGGTCTGGCTTTTTTATCCATTCTGTTACTCTGTGTCTTTTGATTGGTGCATTCAACCCATTAACATTTAGGGTGACTATTGAAAGATATGTACTTATTGCCATTGCAGGCTTTAACTTCGTGGTTACCAAAGGTTCAAGGTTAGCCTCTTTAGTATCTTACTGCCTAACTTATCTCGCTTATTGAGCTGTTATATACACTGTCTGGAGATTCTTTTCTTCTCTCCCTTCTTATTCCTCCTCCTCGATTCTTCGTATGTTGGGTGTTTTGTGCTGTGCTCTTTCTAGGAGTGCTCCCATCTAGAGCAGTCCCTGTAAGATGTCCTGTAGAGGTAGTTTGCGGGAAGCAAATTCCCTCAGCTTTTGTTTGTCTGGGAATTGTTTAATCCCACCATCATATTTGAATGATAGTCGTGCTGGATACAGTATCCTTGGTTCAAGGCCCTTCTGTTTCATTGTATTAAATATATCATGCCATTCTCTCTGGCCTGTAGGGTTTCTGTTGAGAAGTCTGATTTTAGCCTGATTGGTTTTCGTTTATAGGTGAACTTTTTCTCTCTAGCTGCCTTTAAAACTCTTTCCTTGTCCTTGATCTTTGCCATTTTAATTATTATGTGTCTTGGTGTTGTCCTCCTTGGATCCTTTCTGTTGGGGGTTCTGTGTATTTCCGTGGTCTGTTTGATTATTTCCTCCCCCAGTTTGGGGAAGTTTTCAGCAATTATTTCTTCCAAGATACTTTCCCTCCCTTTTCCTCTGTCTTCTTCTTCTGGTACCCCTATAATACGGATATTGTTCCTTTTGGATTGGTCACACAGTTCTCTTAGTATTGTTTCATTCCTGTAGATCCTTTTGTCTCTCTCTATGTCAGCTTCTGTGCGTTCCTGTTGTCTGGTTTCAATTCCATCAATGGCCTCTTGCATCTTGTCCCTTCTGCTTATAAATCCTTCCAGAGTTTGTTTCATTTCTGTAATCTCCTTTCTGGCATCTGTGATCTCCCTCCGGACTTCATCCCATATCTCTTGCGTATTTCTCTGTATCTCTGTCAGCATGTTTATGATTTTTATTTTGAATTCTTTGTCAGGAAGACTGGTTAGGTCTGTCTCCTTCTCTGTTGTTGTCTCTGTGATCTTTGTCTGCCTGTAGCTTTGCCTTTTCATGGTGATAGGAATAGTTTGCAGAGCTGGGACGAGTGACAGCTGGAAGAACTTCCCTTCTTGTTGGTTTGTGGCCCTCCTCTCCTTGGACAAGAGCGACCTCTAGTGGCTTGTGCTGGGAAGCTTCACGCAGACAGGGCTTCTGCTTCCTGCCCGGCTACTATGGAGTTTATCTCCGCTGTTGCTTTGGGCGTGGCCTGGTTCGGTAAACTGCTCCAATGTAGTGGAGTTGCGTTGGAGGGGGAGCGGCTGGGAGGCTATTTATCTCCGTAAGGGGCCTCCCTGCTCTGTGCAGTCCAGGGGTTAGGGTTCCCAGAGATCCCCGGATTCCCTAACTCTGGATTAAGTGTCCCGCCCTGCCCCTTTAAGACTTCCAAAAAGCACCCGCCAAAACATAACAATGACCACAAAAAAAAAAATTTTTTTTTTAATTAAAAAAAAAAAAAGTGGCCACTCGTTTTTCTTTATTCTCCGTCGCCAGCCTCAGGCATCTGCTCACTGGTCTTGCTGCCCTGTTTCCCTAGTATTGGGGTCCCTATCTCTTTAAGATTTCCAGAAAGCGCTCGCCAAAACAAAACAGAAAAAAAAAATGGTCGCTCCCTTTTCTGGTGTCCTCCGGCGCCAGGCCTCCGGTGTCCGCTCACTGTTCTTGCTGCCCTGTTTCCCTAGTACCCAGGGCCCCCCCTGTGCACCCACTGTGTCTGCATTCTGGGCCGGATGGCTGGGGCTGGGTGTTCGGCAGTCCTGGGCTCCGTCTCCCTCCCGCTCTGCCTATTCTTTTCCCACTGGGAGCTGGGGGGAGGGGTGCTCGGCTCCCGCCGGGCCGGGGTTTGTATCTTACCCCCTTCGCTCGGTGCTGTGTTCTCTCAGGTGTGGATGTGGTCTGGATATTGTCCTGTGTCCTCTGGTCTTTATTCTAGGAAGAGTTGTCTTTGTTATGTTTTCATAGATATATATGGTTTTGGGAGGAGATTTCCACTGCTCTACTCACGCCGCCATCTTGGCTCCCTCCCTGTTGATGGATTTTTGAATGTTGTATTATCTTTGCTTCCCTGGGATGAATCACACTTGGTCATGCTGTGTGATCCTCTTGATGTATTTTTGAATTCGGTTTGCTAATATTTTGTTGAATGTTTTTGCACCTCTGTCCATCAGGGATATTGGTCTGTAATTTTCTTTTTTTTTGTGGGGTCTTTTTCTGGTTTTGGTATTAGAGTGATGTTGGCTTCATAGAATGAGTTTGGAAGTATTTCGTCTTCTTCTATTTTTTGGAAAACTTTAAGGAGAATTGGTATTTTGTCCTCTCTGTATATCTGATAAAATTCTATGGTAAATCTATCTGGCCTGGGAGTTTTGCTCTTGGTTAGTTTTTTGACTACCGCTTCATTTTCGTTGCTAGTATTTGGCCTGTTTAGATTTTCTGTTTTTTCCTTGGTCAGTCTTGGAAGGTTGTATTTTTCTCGGAATTTGTCCATTTCTTCTAGGTTTTCCAGCTTGTTAGCATATGGATTCTCATAGTATTCTCTAATGATTCTTTGTATTTCTGTGGAGTCCGTTGTGGTTTTTTCTTTCTCGTTTCTGATTCTGTTGATGTGTGTATATTCTCTTTTGCTCTTGATAAGTCTGGCTAAGGGCTTATCTATTTTGTTTATTTTCTCAGCAAACCAGCTCTTGGTTTCATTGATTCTTTCTAGTATTTTATTCTTCTCAATTTTATTTATTTCTTCTCTGATCTTTCTTATGTCCCTCCTTCTGCTGACTTTGGACCTCATTTGTTCTTTTTCTAATTTCAGTCGTTGTGACTTTAGACGATTCATTTGGGATTGTTCTTCCTTATTTAAATATGCCTGGATTGCTATATACTTTCCTCTTAGAACTGCTTTTTCTATGTCCTACAGAAGTTGGGGCTTTGTACTGTTGTTGTCATTTGTCTCCATATATTGCTTGATCTCTATTTTAATTTGGTCATTGATCCATTGATTATTTAGGAGGATGTTGTTAAGCCTCCATGTATTTGTGATCCTTTTTGTTTTCTTTGTACAATTTATTTCTAGTTTTATACCTTTGTGGTCTGAAAAGTTGGTTGGTAGAATTTCAATCTTTTTGAATTTACTGAGGCTCGTTTTGTGGCCTAGTATGTGGTCTATTCTGGAAAATGTTCCGTGTACACTTGAGAAGAATGTGTTATCCTGCTACTTTTGGGTGTAGAGTTATGTAGATGTCTTTTAGGTCCATCTGTTCTAGTGGGTTGTTCAGTGCCTCTGTGTCCTTACTTATTTTCTGTCTGGTGGATCTGTGCTTTGTAGTGAGTGGTGTGTTTAAGTATCCTAAAATGAATGCATTGCATTCTATTTCCTCCTTTAATTACGTTAATATTTGTTTCACATATTTTGGTGCTCCTGTATTGGGTGCATATATATTTATAATGGTTATATCCTCCTGTTGGACTGACCCCTTTTATCATTATGTAATGTCCTTCTTTATCTCTTGTTACTTTCTTTGTTTTGAAGTCTATTTTGTCTGATTCTAGTACTGCAGCACCTGCTTTTTTCTCCCTATTGTTTGCATGAAATATCTTTTTCCATCCCTTGACTTTTAGTCTGTGTATGTCTTTGGGTTTGAGGTGAGTCTCTTGGAAACAGCATATAGATGGGTCTTGCTTTTTTATCCATTCTATTACTGTGTGTGTTTTGATTGGTGCATTCAGTCCATTTTCATTTAGGGTGATTATTGAAAGATATGTACTTATTGCCATTGCAGGCTTTAGATTTGTGGTTGCCAAAGGTTCAAGCGTAGCTTCTTTACTATCTAACTGTCAAACTTAACTCGCTTATTAAGCTGTTATAAACACTGTGTGATGATTCTTTATTTCTCTCCCTTCTTATTCTTCCTCCTAGTTAGGTGTTTTCCTCTGTAGTCTTTTGTGTTTCCTTTGACTGCTTTTGTGAGTAGTTGATTTTATTTTTTGCCTTCAGTTAGTATTTGGTTGGTCTGCTTTCTTTGTTGTGATTTTATTTTCTCTGGTGACATCTATTTTGCCTTAGGATTGCTTCCATCTAGAGGAGTCCCTTTAAAATATCCTGTAGAGGTGGTTTGTGGGAGGCAAATTCCCTGAACTTTTGCTTGTCTAGGAATTGTTTAATCCCTTCTTCATATTAAATGATAATTGTGCTGGATACAGTATCGTTGGTTCAAGGCCCTTCTGTTTCGTTGCATTAAAAAAATAATGCCATTCTCTTCTGGCCTTTAAGGTTTCTGTTGAGAAGTCTGATGATAGCCTGATGGGTTTCCTTTGTTGGTGACCTTTTTTCTCTCTCTGGCTGCCTTTACTACTCTGTCCTTGTACTTGATCTTTGCCATTTTAATTATTATGTGTATTGGTGTTGTCCTCCTGTGGTCCCTTGTGTTGGGAGTTCTGTGTGCTTCCATGGTCTCAGAGACTTTCCTCCCCCAGTTTGGGGAAGTTTGCAGTAATTATTTCTTCAAGGACACTTTCTATCCCTTTTTCTCTCTCTTCTTCTTCTGGTACCCCTTTGCGAATATTGTTCTGTTTGTATTGGTCACACAATTCTTAGTATTCTTTCATTCCTGTAGATCCTTTTATCTCTCTCTGCCTCAGCTTCTCTGTGTTCCTGTTC
The DNA here is from genome assembly GCF_030020395.1 of Manis pentadactyla. Classification (NCBI taxonomy): domain Eukaryota; kingdom Metazoa; phylum Chordata; class Mammalia; order Pholidota; family Manidae; genus Manis; species Manis pentadactyla. Next base: position 45,818,217 of record NC_080026.1, on the reverse strand, counting down.
TCCGATTTCTATTCCATTAACGTCCTCTTGCACCTCATCCAGTCTGCTCTTAAGTCCTTCCAGAGATTGTTTTATTTCTGTATTCTCCCTCCTAACTTGATCCTTTAGCTCTTGCGTATTTCTCTGAAGGCCCATCAGCATGGTTATGACATTTATTTTGCATTCTTTTTCAGGAAGATTGGTTAAATCTATCTCCCCAGGCTCCCTCTCAGGGGTTGTCTGTGTTATTCTGGACTGGATCAAATTCTTCTCCCTTTTCGTGGTGATAGAGGTAGTCGTGGCCGTTGGCGCATGTGTTCGCTGGGAGAACAAAGTCCCTTCCTGCTTGCCGGTCGCCTTGCAGGTCCTTAGAGCAGCTTCCGGTTTTATTTACTGAGGTGCTGTGGGTGGGGCAGCTGTCGGGGTAGCCTAGAGCCCTGTGGGGAGGGGCAGGTGTGCCTTGTGACCTCTCCTGTGAGAACGGCGACCCTTGTAGCCCTGTCCCAACTTCCTCTGTCTGTGCGCTCTGGCGGGGTCTGTGAGTTTGTCCCAGGCGGCTGTGGAGGAGGCTCTGGGTGGCTGCTATGGGTGCGGCCGCTCCAGGCTGCTCCCCTTCTCTGGCAGGGTTGTGCTGGAGGGGGAATGGATGGGAGGCTGTTTATTGCCGTGAGGGGCTTCAGAGCTGTGCTGCCTCCCAGGGGGCTGGATCACCTGACTTTCCCCAGGATTCCCAGCTGCTGTGCTGAGTGTGCCGGGACGCTTTGGTGCAGCTGTAAGGCCCCTGTCCCTTTAAGACTTTCAAAAAGCACTCGCTTTTCTTTTGTCCTGGGGGCGCTGGCTGTGGGGACCCACTCACCGGTTTTACTGTTCTGTTTCCCTAATATCCAACACACCATGCAATGTGTGTCTGTGCTCCCAGTGCAGATGACTAGGGCTGGGTATGTAGCAGTCCTGGGCTCCCACTCCCTCCCCGCTCCAACTCCTCTCCTCCCTTTGGGATCTGGGGTTGGGGGAGCTCTCGGGTCCCGCCAGGCCACGGCTTGTATCTTACCCCCTACATGAAGTGCTGATTTCTCGCAGATGTAAATGTAGCCTGGCTGTTGTAGTGTATCTTCTGGTCTCTCTTTTAGGAATAGTTGTATTTGTTGTATTTTGAAAAATATATGGTTTTGGGAGGTGATTTCCGCTGCCCTACTCACGCCACCATGTTAGCTCCTCCCTCTGATCCTTGTTTTATATGATCTTTTACTGAATGGTTTTAGTAGCAATTGATGGTTGTTGCCTAGATAATTTCATTAGATAGGGCAGTTTCCTAAATCTGTCTTTCCTTTAATTCTGTTATTTACTAGCTGTGATTCTTCTGTGAAGTACTTAGCCTCATAACTAGTTGGTTACTCTGAAATACATTCTATATAGGAAAAGTAATTTGACTAATATAACCTTTCCTTAGATTTATTGATTTTAAGAACAGAGTTGGTGCCTAACAGCCTCCAAAGATGGCCAAACAATTTCTTTTTAATATTAATGTAACTAAAGAATTTAAACATATTTGTTGTGTTCAACCTGTTACATTACAGCATGTTCTTGATGCCCCATACTTGTCAGTAGGAGCCCTTTTGAGTCCTGTCAGAGAGCACAAAGCCAATTTGAAAAGACTGTTTTCCAGGAAAAGGAATTTGGGTGCCTTAGGGCAATGGCTCTTTCCAGGTTTAGGTGGGAATTGTCCAAGATAAGCCCATGACATTTTGTCAGTCTGGAAAGCAAGAAAGCACTTTATCTGGTTTTACACTGTAGTGAAGTTACTCTGTACAGTGGGAAATGTGCAAATAACTTTGACTCCCCAGAAACTTAACTAACAGCCTTCTGTTGACTGGAAGCCTGATCAATAACAAACAGTTGATAAGTACTTATTTTGTTGTTATATGTATTATATACTGTATTCTTAGAATCAGCTAAGCTAGAGAAAACGTTTTTTCAAATTACCACAAATCCCCAAATAATTTTTCAATATATTCATTGAAAAAAATCCATGTATTAGTGGACCTGCACAGTTCAAACCTGTGGTGTTCAAAGGTCAACTACATTGAGTTGTGAACACTTGATTTTGCTCAGTTCCACCATAGTACCCAGATGGGAGCAGGTGGTTTTGCCTCTGAGTTCTTGCTCCCGTTTGTCAAATGAAGAGCAGTAATGGTACCAGCCTTGCCTAACAGAACTGCATGTAAAGTTGTAGACAGAGAAATCCTTATTCACTGTTTTTTTCTTATTTTCTCCCTTTTATTTTGTGGTCTCTGAGATTTAGAATCTACTACATTTCCATGCTTTTGTCTATGAGCACTTAGCTCCAAAGCTTCCCTTTTTGTTGTTAGTGTATCTTGCTGCCAAAGCAGATAAAGTATTGCAGGTAGAGAGTTGCCCAAGGTTTTTTTTCTTAAAAGGATTCTTCCATTTAAAAAAGTGATAGAATCATGTAGGAAATAGTGAAAAGAGATCCCTTGTACAAATGCCCAGTTTTCCAAAAAGGGTTACATTTTGCTAAACTGTGGTACAAATACAACCCAACAATCTTACTCTGATTTATCCAGTTGTATTTGTCTATTTCTCTGTGCCCACTGCTTTTGAACTGGAATATTTCCTAATCTAGCATTTCAGATGCAGTGGTAGGGTGACAGGGATAAATATCAACACTTAATACAAGTGAAGTAATTTATAGATTAAGAAGAAATACCTTTCATTTTAATGCTAGTGAATGTAGTAACACAGACTATGATAATTTGGGACCAAATAGTTCAGTAGCATCAACTAACACATGTTTTAAAGAATGGAGAACTAATTTATTGCATATACATTCTTGACATGTCAAGGACACTTTAAAAATGGCTTAACACCCAAGATATGGAAGCAACGTAAGTGTCCATCAGTAGATGAATGGATAAAGAAGATGTGGTACATATACACAACTGAATACTACTCAGCCATAAGAAAGAAACAAATCCTACCATTTGCAACAACATGGATGGAGCTAGAGGGTATTATACTCAGTGAAATAAGCCAGGCAGAGAAAGACAAGTACCAAATGATTTCACTCATTTGTGGAGCTTAACAACAAAGCAAAACTAAACAACAGCAGACTCACAGACTCTAAGAAGGAACTAAGTTACCAAAGGGGAGGGGTGGAGAAGGGTGGGCGGGGAGGGAGGGAGAAGGGAATTGAGGGGCATTATAATTAGCACTCACAATATAGGTGGGTCATGGGGAAGGCAATACAGCACAGAGAAGACAAATAATGACTCTGTAGCATCTTACTACTCTGATGGACAGTGAGTGAAGTGGTGTGGTGGAGGAGGGACTTGATAATATGGGTGAATGGGTGAATGTTGAAACCACAGTGTTACTCATGTGACACTTTCATAAGATTGTATATCAATGATACCTTAATTTTTTAAAAAATGGCTTAACACTTACTTGAAGACTGATAACCAACCATACCCCATTTTCACAGTTTACATGTTCCTTTGTTTGCATTGGTTCTTTGCTTAGAAAAGGAGCCCAGTAGGAGCCAATATATAGTGATTGCTTACTAAGTTTAGTATATTCAATGGTGTAATAAGTAGCTCCTGCTTGCCTGCATTCAAGATGGAGTTTTTTTTCCTTTGTATTTTTTGGTTTAATGTGCCTTGTCATTAAAAAATAAATCGCTGTGACAGCTTCCTCTCTTAAGCTGTACCCTAAAAAGTGGCACCCTATGAGGGACTAGGTCTGGGGTGAATGTGTAGGAATGGTCCCTGTAAGGCAGGAGGATCCTGATGGGCTTCCAGACCTCATGAGGATGAAGGTGGGTAGGGTGATGGGAGGAGACACCTGGAAATCAGCCAGGAATAATCCTTATTTCCTTCCTATCCAGTAAATCTGGAAAATGAGTTTTCGTTGGATGAATGCCTTGGCATCCATTCTAGCCTTTGTTATTAATTTAAGAACTCAATTTTAAATTATGATACATTTCCAGGAATTCCAAATAAAAAATTACCAGTTAGATCAAGTAAGATCCCAGTGAAGGAAATCTGGAAATATAAAGTGGAGTTTTGACAATGTATAAGAAATATTGATACATTCATATCCCACCCCTCTTGCAGGGGGAACCTGGGCTTTCTGCTTATAGTCAAAACTATGTTTGCTCTCTAACAGAGGATGCCTGGCCATCTGGGAGCCCTATGGGTCATTAAGAGTTCATTAGATTCTTGTGTGCTGCTTGTAGAAAATGAACAGTCAGGCATGTGGGACTCTATCACGTTGCTCAAATGCTCAGTATGAATGACCACAGCCACAGAGGTATTTTTCATTTAGACAAGGAAAACCTTTCCTAGCCAAGATATTGCCTTCATCCTTAAGAAAGAATCTTACTGAGTGGTACACTAAATTTGAATTCCCCTTTTGGGCATACTCCTCCCTCTCTCCATAGTAGGGGTTTCCAGTAATACAAAGGAGGGACATTTTTTACTTTGTGAGCAAGGCCATGCCAGCTGTGTATTTCCTCTCAGAGAGTGTGTGTAGACTGACTGACACGTTAGAGGTCCTCTGGGATACATGCTTGCATTTATTAGTGACAGGCACTTGGATACTTTTTTAGGTTTGTTTAGCTTTTGGCCCTAAAACTGAAACTAAAACGACGAATTGGAGATAGGGATATTCATGTTTATCTCCATTTTACAGTGAGGTCTTAGCTCAGATCACCTTTTAAGATGCTTCCCTGACCTTCCTAGCTGAGTAGTTGGTACCCTCAGCTGGTTACTTTATCCCTATCTGAAATCCTCCCTGGAATGTATGTCTCCTGATGGCACAGCCCCTACCTGTCTTGTTTAACTACAGAATCTCCTCCATTGCCTAGAACGGTGTGTGGGTCATGGCCACTCAATAAGTATTTAAAGTAAAGGAAGATAATGAGGGGTTGAGCTGTTATGTCTCTGGAAGGCCCATGGCTTGCCTGACTCCCAACCATTTAGAACCCTCTGGCTTAAAGGATATATGGCACCATCTCAGGACAGCTAAAGCCTACGTTATCAACTCTGTCCCTCCAAACTCTGCCATCTCCCAAACTAAACTTATGGAGAGAATTTATCTCTCCCAGTTCCTCAGCAGCAACTGAAGGTAAGGGAAGATAGCCAGGGACACTTCTGAATATTACAGAAGGCTGCCTCTGATCTGTCACTGGACCTTATAGGATTCTAGGAAAAGGAACTCTTAGACTTTAGCTCAGCTCAATGACTGTTTGTAATGGGACCCTGAGACATCAAGAAAGCTGAATTCCAGAATATTCTCTGTAATAGACATGTCTAATACATTTTAGGAGAGTTCTATGAAATTAATGGACAGTTGAGACATTTGGAATCAGTCCTCGGTTACCTAGGAGAATCTTTCTCCCAATAGACTTTCATTCAGCTGTGGGTCTGTTACTTGTAAGTGCCGGGGAATCTTAGCTAAAGTTGTGTTATGGTTATTAAAGAAATGTTTCTTTCGTTTGTTCTTCTACTTATCTCGAATACAACATGTTCCTTACCTGAAATCAAAGTTACTTAGAGTTTTTTAAGGGTCATTTGTTGTCTGATTGAACTGCCCCACTGTGAGGGCTGAGAGGCTCTGAAGGCTGCCTGCAGCCTGCTCTGGTGCACTGGTCACCATTGCCCTGGGGCTCCAGGAGGGCGGGAGGGTGGGGTGCTGGGCCCTCCTGGGCAGAGACTTTACTTGAACAAATTCAGGCTGGGCTTCCTCAGCCACCCCTCTCCTGTTGCGATTTGGCTGTAAGCCTGAGAGCATGTTCCATATCAGTCTGAAGTCCTCTGGACAAGTGTATAAATCCTTCTGTTCTGTACTGGGCCTTTGTCCCTCTTGGCTTTCAGTGAACATTTAATAATAGGAAAAAGAAGGCTTTACTTTTTCCTTCTTTTTTGTTTCACTGGTGTAAAAACACACAAGTCTTAGAAGTTCATCATATATGGTGTCATATATCCTTTAAGCTAGAGGGTTTTAAATGGTTGGAGTCAGGCAAGCCATGGGCCTTCTAGTCTGCTGAAACTTTCTCAGTTTACCATTCCCATCTGAGAAGACAAAGGTAGTCACATAAAGGAAGAGACGTTAATTTCTTAGCCAAGATCATTGAACTCTTGGTGTTATGTGGGACTCTATAAAGGTATTTTTTTTCTTTCTTAATCCCTTTTTATAATCTATATTTCCCATTGGGTTCCTTGCTTTAAGCATGGGATGGTGGTGGAATAATTAGGTTAGGGGTTTATTTGCTCAGTTCACAAATTTTTTTAATAAGATGTGCCACTTGTTGAGAGAAGAAGGGTGTCCTGCCTTCAAACACATGATTATAGCAGAGTAGATGTGCTTGGCTTACAGGGACCTCATGTTTTATATTGCCGCTGACCACTTAAGAGAGATGCAAACACAGTGCTCAAGTCTAGGCTTCCCTTCTTTGGGAGGTGATTTGCAGAAGCTTCCAGAGTTGGTGGCTAGAGAGCTGGATCTTAAAAGATGGGCAGGATTTTGGCAGGTAGATGTGATCGTTAAAAGTGCCAAGGTGCCTGAGCAAAGCTGCGGTGCTCTTGCTGGCTGGGGAAGGTTCTGCTTTGACTGGGCTATTGAAGCCATGAGGCCCTGCCCTGCCCCATTCATGTAGAAGCACCAGGACGGCAGACTCTGGTTCCCTCTGTAAGCTGGGCACGTAGAGGTACTTGCATAGTACCCACGGATAGTACTTGACTGTTTGTCCGGTGACTAAAGGACGCTGGGATAAAGACAACAGCTAACATTTATTGAGTGGGTCTGTGTACCAGGTGTGTGCAGAGCTCTTTTAGGCCAATTATTTAACTTAATACTCACAACCATCTTGTTTGTTACTATTGTATAGGTAACACAACATGTTACAGTGTGGTAGAATTGTGTTGTTGATAAAACAATTTCAGTATTTATAAAAGTGAGAATTCATATTATACCTCTAGCATGTGATCTGATAATGGGACCCTGTGAGGTCTAGCCAGAGGTTCCACAGCTTTCCTCCCCATTCTGAAACCACTGTCCACCCCCAACCCCCACCCCAGTACCTTGAGACATTGAGACAATTACTTCAGAGGCACCTGAATAGGGCTGATCTCATTAGAATTATTTGGTAGCTTGGATTAAACCTGTGAAATCTAAGAAGGGTGCTGGAGATCCATTAATAGGCCTCACAGCTGTCAATCTCAAAGAAGATAAGACCCGGTGCTGACTCTTCCTGCAGGCAGGTTTCTGACCTTCCTGAAATACCACTGCAGGAAATCTTTGCCTGTGCTTCCTGGGTGTTTTCTCAGAAAAGAAACAGATCCCAGGGCTCTTGCTGAGTACCTCCCCTGTGCATGACTTAAACAAACTGGTGCAAAAGGGAAGGAAGGCACATAGAACAACATGTTTTAGACTCTTCCCCACCTTTTTATGTATTGTGATGGTTGGTATTGCCATAAACATCCACACTACAGCGTGCAGAGCTGCTGGTCAGGACTGATAATCTTTGTTTGTAGTTACTAAGTCAGAGACTAGCCAACGGTGGAGTGGGCCTGGTGCAAAAAAGCTCTCAGCTCCCAGCATGGGGCATCAGCTGTTGCTGCGGCCCTCTGCGCTCTCTGACAGCCATTTCTGGTCAGGGACAAGGTGGATTGTGGAAGGTTCAGTAGGGGAGCGGCTTTAGGGCATACAGAGCTTTGGTTGGTTGTGAATGTGGAGGAGGTTTATTTAAAAGATCCGTAGAGAGGCCTTTGCTTTTTTTTTTTAAAAATGTGTACCTCCTTTTATAGAAAGGCATCTACTGCATGTGGCTGTGACAGGGCCTCCTGAAGTTTGCAACAAGGTGGCCCTAGTGGGAATAATACACAGATTGCTTTTGGCACCTTTAGAACTCCTGAAGGAAGTAGCTCATGTCAATTGCTCAGTGTTGTGGTCCGGGGGTTGCCTTTGAGGTTTTGGGGCAATGCAAAGAGCAAAGAAGGCAGCGGGAGTCATCATGGAGGGTGCTCAAAGAGGCCACTTTATTCTGCACACAGCTGTACTTCTCATACTGCTACAGCGCTAATTCATGGTTACAGACGTATTTGAAGACACACATGCGTGTGGCCTTCATGACCAGGTGCCTGGCCTTCAGGGCCTTTATCTAGCTCCTTTCTCACAGGTACAACACACTGTGTTTTCAGGTTTCTCAAGGCCAGACATATCTGGGGTGAAGTAGCGGGCAGCTGTCCTCATAGAGCAGTAGGGGAAGGTGGAGGTGGGGGATTGCTTCCCTACATGCAGCCAACATTTACTGAGAGGAAATAGCGGAGTAAGACATTAGCTCCTGCCTCCAGGCACTCATGTCTAGGGAGACCCTATGCCCTTTTGCCTGGGACAGTCCCAGTTTATGCCTGTGTTCCTAGTGTAATTATTAATAATTACCCAGTGTGGAAGATAAATTATTTGGCTACCTTACTCATAGTATACTGGTGAGAGGTAAACATGTAAGCAGTCATCTCAGAATATCATAGAATTGAGCCTCAAGTGCAAGGCCTGGCCTGTTCGGGATGCTTCTCCCCCACCCTCCTTGCCTGATGCACAGCTTCTCTCCTCTTCCTCGGCAGCCCCCTTGTCTGCGTGTATTCTCCTGTGCAGCCCAGTGTCCCAGTTCCTTCATGCCTCCTAGCTGCCCACAGAAGCACAGAACTTCCTTAGATCCAGGTGGATCAGCTGTCATTCCCACTGCAACCCCTTGGAGCATATTCTGAGTTGTGGCTTGCCCTCTCTTTTCTTCTTGTAGAAGTGTATTTGGGGAAAAACTTCATTTGCTGATATCCACATGAGTTCCCCTACCCCCCAATTCTCCAGGTTGTTTTTATTAATATACTATTGTTTCAATGGGCTGTCAGGAGTAAAGATTGATAAAAATGTGTGCTTTGTTTCCTGTCTTCAGCCTGGCATGCTTTTGTACCCTGATGCCTGCTTCTCTCCACCCCTGGGAAGAAAACAGTGCCATGGAAAGAGCTAGGCTTTGGAGCCCCTCAGACTTGGTTGTGAGGACAGGTGATAACAGACTTGCTAAGACAGGATAGTGGCTGGGGCCCTTTCCGCCTAAAACTTGTGATAATTCCTCTTCAGTGGTTTGAGTTAGAGATAAGCTCTATCATAGGAACCAAACCTCCTTGAGGTCATGACCACCCAGTGCTAGGGCTAGAGAGATTCCATGACAGCCTCATTTGGGACAGAACATGCAGCGGAACACGTAAATGTCAGGGCTTTGCCTCCTTTTGTTTTTTGTCATTAACTTTGGGCAGTGGATTCCTCATTTGCAGTGATTCCATCATGAACTTTCATTTTCGTCCCTTGCCCTTTCTGTTTTATTTTGCTCAAAATGTCATCCTGCCTACTTTTGAAATTTGAAGTCAGAATTTGATATGAGTAGGAGGTAGTACAGAACAGACCAGCTTCCCCAGAGCTGAGAATTTTTCCCAGTTTCCCAAAACCTTTTTGTTTTCCAAGAGGCTGGAAGTTAGAAGAAATTAGAGTAGCAATTAGTTTTGACTTATCTATCCTGCCTTTAAGCTTTCTATGCTAGAACAAGTTGGCTTATTTTTCAACAGAAAAATAGTGAATGCATTAAGCGTATAGGCATGTGTAATTTTTTTATATTTTGGCAAGGCTGCCGTGCATTGTGTTTGAAAGCATGAATGAGCTTCTGGAATGGAAGCGAAGGGACTCAACCCACAGATGAGATTTCTGAGGGTTCTTCTTCATCCTCTTTGAACTGTTACTCACCTTCTTTGACAAAAATCACATTGCTTTTACCTACCTCTTTTTTCAGTGTGATGTCGGCATTTCCAGTAAGCCATCAGATGGTCATTTTACAGATGAGGGAACTGAGACCTAGAAGGCACTGTGACTCCCTTGCCATATAGTCTAAAAGAGCAAAATGAAACAAAGGCCCAGAGGGGTCCCTGTACCCAAGCCCATCACGGAAAGATAGAACTCCCCAACAAAACCTGAGCAGCAACTCCAGAGGACAAAAGCCCAGCCTCAGTGAGGCCTGCCTGTTGTTTGATCCCTTTGTAAATAATTGAAGGATTTGGGAGAGCTCCAAAGCTGAAAAGTTTCCAAACTGTATTTATCTGAAAGTGTCGGAAGAGCTGTTCAATATTCTACACAGTTGACTTTTCATGGAGGGAGAAAAAGGACTTACATCAGTGTTGGGGCCGCCTCTGTTGGATTCTATCCTGACGTGGCTTTGGAGTTACTGATTCTCTGCTGAATGACTAGATAAATCAGTGTGAAAGGCAGAATACAGGAAAAGGGATGAGAGATGTATTTGGGAGAACCACATACATTTAATGCCTCATTTGAGGCTGTGTGCTAAGTGTAGGTACTTCCTGAAGTTATCTGTGACCCTCAGTCCTGGGAAGGACTCATCCCTTTCAGCAGATGTCTATATAGCACAGGATTATGGTTGGGGCCAGAAGGTAGACTGCCTGCCCTTGTTCCTATTCTATGACCAGCTCTGGGTTTTGCTCTCAGGAGACAGAGAAGGCAGTCAGCTTGGCAGGCTCTTTCACTAGGGTCCATACTATAAAGAAGTCCATTTTATGTTGCAACCTATAGAGACACACCGGGCCACAATCAGAAGAAAAATGTTTCACCCTAAAGAAACCACAGAACACAAGTACCCCTTGTCTGACATTAAATCCTAACAGAAATGAAATCTTGAGCCCCTTTTCCTGTGAGCTGCTGATTCCCTAATGAAAACCACTTTGCCCCTGATTTTAGCATCCTGGTGCTGGCAGACAGGGAATGACCCTGATAGATAATGTCAGTCCTAGGGGGAAACTGATGATTTTCCGTAAGAGGAACGTGAGCATACTAATTACAATTTTTTTTACAAGTTTAAAATAAAATTTATTGAGGTATAAATTATGTACAGTAAAATTCCCACATTTTAAGTGTACGGACTGATGATTTTTTTATGCTAATATCGTTAATGTATGATTACATGAGCAACATTATGGTTACTAGACTCTCCTCATTATTGAGTCCTCACCACATACCCCATTACAGTCACTGTCCATTAGCATAGTAAGATGCTATCAAATCACTACTTGTCTTCTCTGTGTTATACTGCCTTCTCCATGCACCCCCGCACTACATTATGTGTGCTAATCCTAATACCCCCTTTTCCCTCTTATCTCTCCCTTCCCATCCATCCTCCCCAGGCCCTTTCCCTTTGGTATCTGTTAGTCCATTCTTGGGTTCTGTGAGTCTGCTGCTGTTTTGTTCCTTCAGTTTTTTTTTCTTCTTATACTCCACATATGAGTGAAATCATTTGGTACTTGTCTTTTTCCACCTGGCTTCTTTCAGTAAGCATAATACCCTCTAGCTCCATCCATGTTGTTGCAAATGGTGGGATTTGTTTTCTTCTTATGGCTGAATAATATTCCATTTTGTATATGTACCACATCTTCTTTATCCATTCATCTACTGATGGACACTTAGGTTGCTTCCATTTCTTGGCTATTGTAAATAGTGCTGCGATAAACATAGGAGTGCATATGTCCTTTTCAAACTGGGCTTCTGCATTCTTAGGGTAAATTCCTAGGAGTGAAATTCCTGGGTCAAATGGTATTTCAATTTTGAGTGTTTTGAGGAACCTCCATACTGCTTTCCACAATGGTTGAACTAATTCACATTCCCACCAGCAGTGTAGGAGGATTCCCCTTTCTCCACAACCTCACCAACATTGGTTGTTGTTTGTCTTTTGTATGTTGGCCATCCTAACTGGTATGAGGTGATATCTCATTGTGGTTTTAATTTGCATTTCTCTGATGATTAGCTATGTGGAGCATCTTTTCATGTGCCTGTTGGCCATCTTGATTTCTTCTTTAGAGAACTGTCTATTCAGCTCCTCTGCCCATTTTTTAATTGGATTATTTGCTTTTTGTTTGTTGAGGTGAATGAGCTCTTTATATATTTTGGATGTGAACCCTTTATTGGATCTGTCATTTATGAATATATTCCCCCATACTGTAGGATGCCTTTTTGTTCTATTTATGGTGTTCTTTGCTGTACAGAAGCTTTTCAGCTTGATATAGTCCCACTTGTTCATTTTAGCTTTTGTTTCCCTTGCCCGCAGAGATACGTTCATGAAGAAGTCGCTCATGTTTATGTTCAAGAGATTTTTGCCGATGTTTTTTTCTAAGAGTTTTATGGTTTCATGACTTACATTCAGGTCTTTAATCCATTTCGAATTTACTTTTGTGTATGGGGTTAGACAATGATTCAGTTTCATTCTCTTACATGTAGCTTGTCCAGTTTTGCTAACACCAGCTGTTGAAGAGGCTGTCATTTCCCCATTGTATATCCATGGCTCCTTTATCATATATTAATTGACCATATATGTTTGGGTTAATGTCTGGAGACTCTATTCTGTTCCACTGGTCTGTCGGTCTGTTCTTGTGCCAGTACCAAATTGTCTTAATTACTGTGGCTTTGTAGTAGAGCTTAAAGTTGGGAAGCGATATCCCCCCTGCTTTATTCTTCCTTCTCAGGATTGCTTTGGCTATTCGGGGTCATTTGTGGTTCCATATGAATTTTGAAACTATTTGTTCCAGTTTATTGAAGAATGTTGTTGGTATTTTGATAGGGATTGCATTGAATCTGTAGATTGCTTTAGGCAGGATGGCCATTTGACCATATTAATTCTTCCTAGCCAAGAGCATGGGATGAGTTTCCATTTGTTAGTGTCCTCTTTAATTTCTCTTAAGAGTGTCTTGTAGTTTTCAGGGTATAGGTCTTTCACTTCCCTGGTTAGGTTTATTTCTATGTATTTTATTCTTTTTGATGCAATTGTGAATGGAATTGTTTTCCAAATTTCTCTTTCTGCTAGTCCATCGTTAGTGTATAGGAAAGCAACAGATTTCTGTGTGTTAATTTTGTATCCTGCAACTTTGCTGAATTCAGATATTTGTTCTAGTAGTTTTGGAGTGGAGTCTTTAGGGTTTTTTATGTACAGTATTGTGTCATATGCAAATAATGACAGTTTGACTTCTTCTTTACCAGTCTGGATTCCTTGTATTTCTTTGTTTTGTTTGATTGCCGTGGCTAGGACCTCCAGTACTATGTTAAATAGCAGTGGGGAGAATGGGCATCCCTGTCTTGTTCCCGATCTTAGAAGAAAAGCTTTCAGCTTCTCGCTGTTAAGTATGATGTTGGCTTTGGGTTTGTCATATATGGTCTTTATTATGTTGAGGTACTTGCCATCTATACCCATTTTCTTGAGAGTTTTTATCATGAATGGATGTTGAATTTTGTCAAATGCTTTTCCAGCGTCTATGGAGATGATCATGTGGTTTTTGTCCTTCTTTTTGTTGATGTGGTGGATGATGTTGATGTATTTTCAAATGTTGTACCATCCTTGCATCCCTGAGATGAATCCCACTTGATCATAGTGTATGATCCTCTTGATGTATTTTTGAATTAGGTTTGCTAATATTTTGTTGAATATTTTTGCATCTATGTTCATCAGGGATATTGGTCTGTAGTTTTCTTTTTTTTGTGGTGTCTTTGCCTGGTTTTGGTATTGGAGTGATGCTGGCTTCATAGAATGAGTTTGTAAGTATTCTGTCCTCTCCTATTTTTTGGAAAACTTTAAGGAGAATGGGTATTAGGTCTTCACTAAATGTCTGATAAAATTCAGCAGTGAATCCATCTGGTCCGGGAGTTTTATTCATGGGTATTTTTTTGATTACCAAATCAGTTTCCTTGCTGGTAATTGGTCTGTTTAGATTTTCTTGGACATTGTATTTGAAAATTGTTTCAGAGGCAAAATGAGTTCTAGACTCGGATGATGTTCTCTACATCCAGGTACAATTTGTGTTTTTATCTGCTAGGGGCTTTCAGGCAGGAGCCACCTAAATCACTTCCGTCTGATGTCAGAGACTGACATTTTTCTGGGCCTCTGGATTCTTGGAAACTGAACTGCAGTCTATATGAAGACTGCTTTATTTCCAATTCACTCTCCTAAGGTATAGCCATTTCTATTTACAACCCAAGTTGTAGGATGTTATCTGGGCCACCAATTTTTGAGGGATTTGGAATCCAACCTTTGTTCTCATAGACTGAAGTGGTTATTAAAAGTAATTCTCAGTGTCCTGGTTGTCCCTTCCCAGTGAGTAAATGGTCCTAGGGCAAAAGTAGGCCATTTGCTTCAGGCTTGCCTCTCTGGATTTGTTTTCTTATGTTTTGTGACCTGGTAATTCTGTGCCTTCTTATTCCTCTGATGTTTACAAGTACATGTTCTTGTACATCTTATGTAATATTTTTAGTTGTTTTCAGCATGATAGTTGTTCTGAGTTTCCTAGTTAGCCATTTTTACCTCCCTTTAAAAGCATCTTTTTAAAGTTTTAGGATAAAGGAATTGTGTTGAACTTTGAGAACTCATCTGTTGAATTCATTACTAGTCAGTAAAGTAGTATATGATCACCTACCATGTACCATGCTATATATATTTATGATGATTTCAAGGAAACACAAGGCATAGTAGTCCTTATACTCAAGGAGTTTAGCTGGGGAAACAAGCTAAGCCCAGAAAGTTAAATAGAATATTGGAGGAGGTGCTCAGGGGTTATTTTGGATTTAGTGGTTTAGTGGCTTAGTGGAAACTAAAGGCAGTAAGTGTGGAATGTGAGCCTGACCTCCTCCCTGCCTTTGCCTTTTATCTCCCAGGCCATCTTCCCCATGGTTGGTCCCACTGCCCTGTCTGAAAGCTCCAGCTTCCACTGTTTCCTCTTTATCATTAGAGCTTTTCAGTGGCTCCCCACTGTCTTGAAGACATGTCTGAGGCCCTTCAGTAGCTGTAGCCCCTGAAATTTCCCAGCCATCCCATCTCCCGCCTCAGCTCTCCCTCCCTGGCAGCTTGTTTCATTCTCCACACCTTTCCATGTACTCTTTCCTCTGCTTGGAGGTCTTCTCTTCCTTTGGTGTGAGGCTAGTTTTTCAAAATAGCCTTGTGCAATGCAGTTCTTTCTGGTAAGCCTTCTTTGCCAGATTGGTGCCTGTCCTTAGGAATCATAGGCTTCCACTGGACCACTGATCAGTACCCTATTGCCCATGGTGAGTGCAGTTACAGTGAGCTGGTGATAATAGCATGTGTGTTGTCTAGGCCTTACCATGCACCTAGCACTATTAACAGCACTTCACACATGATGACTTATGAGGTATTTAGCTGTTTTTCCCATTTTAAAGGTGAGGAAACTGCAGCACAGAGAGGCATCACAGCTAATAGGTAGAGTGGCCTTCTGGGCAATGACTTTATTCATTTATCCCCTTCCTCACTAGGGAAATGGAAACATGGGAGAAGAGCCCGAGCTGTGAAGGTTATTTGTGGGTGACAATTCCCTTCTTGCCCACTGGGGCTGTGACTAAGGGTGAACTAGACAGTTATGTATGACTCCCTTTGCTTCCTTCTAACACCCAGGGGCTATTCCTCTGTGAAGGTGCCTGGGACTGTGTTCTGTCCTCTCCTGCCTGTACTCTGGGCCTCTCCTGTCCTATTGGGTTTAGCTGCATCCTGGGGAGTCTGTGGATGCCCCAGTCTATCTGGGTGAGACCTTTTGAACCTACCAAGTAAACCTCCACCCTGGAAAAGGTTAAAGTCTGTGTTCCACCAAATTCCATAGGTAGGTTAACTGACATGTGCTGTCATACCTGAAAATACAATTGTCCTCTTAACACCTTGTCCTGAATGAATTATGAAGGGATGTGCCAAGAACTGAAGGTAGGGTATTATTTCTGTAATCAATAACACTCCCACCTCTAACCAGTAGAGCAACTGCACCAGTGCTTAGAATTTCATCAGGGAAAAGCCAATTCCAATGAATCAATAGGAATTTAAATTATATAAAATATAAACTTTAATTTTTAGAACAGTTTTGGATGTATAGGAAAATTGTGAAGATAGTACAGAGTGTCTCCATGTAACCTCACACCCAGTCTCCCCTTTTTTAACATCTAACATTATACATTTATTATAATTAATAAACCAATATTGATAGTTATTTTTATTAATATAAATATGAATACACAAAAATTTATATTATAAATGTGTAATATATATACACACACACACACACAATTATCATTTATTTATTATTAAAGCCCATAGTTTATTCAGGTTCCCTTGGTTTGTATCTTATGTCCTTCATCTGTTCCAGCATCCCATCCAGGATACCACATTACATTTAATTGTTGTCTCTCCTTGGCTGTGGCAATTTCTGACTTGCTTTTGATGGTTTTGAAAAGTACTGGCCTGGCAGTTTGTTCTGAGGAGTACTGGTTAGGATGCCCCTCTATTGGAATTTGATGTTTTTCTCATGATTAGACTGGGCTTATAAGTTTTGAGGATGGTCACAGATTGTAATGTGACATTTTAATCACATATCAGGCATAAACATATTATGAACATGATTTATGACAGTTCTGTTGACCTTGATCAACTGGCGAAGATAATGTTAGTCAGGTTTCTCTGAAGTAGTTACTCCCCTCTACCTCCGTTCTTAAGGAAGTCATAGTGTGTGAAACCTAATCTTCTTTAGTTCATCAGTAAAGTCATTATTATTATTTTTTTATTTTTTATTAAGGTATGATATATATACACTCTTATGAAGGTTTCACATGAAAAAACAATGTGATTACTACATTTACCCATATTATCAAGTCCCCACCCATACCCCAGTGCAGTCACTGTCCATCAGTGCAGCAAGTTGCCAGAGATCCGCTATGTCCCTTCTCTGTGATACAAGTAAAGTCATTATTTTAAAAGTTTTATATATCATTACATGTTTTTAAAAAACTGTCCACAAACCAGGGTTCTCTTTGTAAAATTTTTCACATTATTCCCGTTAATGTCTTCAAGTCACCAATCTTTTGCAAGGACAGTTTTGTGATTGTTGGGCAAATCGGATTCCCTAAATTCAAACTGAATAGAAAAGCCCGCAGATTTTTGCGTTTATTGGCTGCAAAATGCAGGCACAGAGAGATGCAAGGAATCATAATTATCATTGCTTGTCTTTTCACTGGTTGCTTGCAATGTACCAACAACGCTCAACTGCACTTTCCCTCTATTTTTAAATATTTTAAGTTGTGCAATATAAATGTCTTTAGTGAAAAAGTTATCTGTAGGACTTGCGATTTTAATGATGGTAAACACTCACACCGAAATACAATTCTATAGAAACTACTATAAAAACTCTTACCTACTAACATGTCAATTAATACATCCTGAATCATTTTACTTTTATACCCTTAAGGTCGTGGAAAACAAGTTTTTTTTTCCAAAAATTGCACCGTGGTAGAGCAAAGCTCTAGTAGATGCGGGTGTGTTGTTCAGGTGTTAGCAGTACTGTCCTCGCTAGACGCTCATTGGACAGTAGCGCAACCCCAAGAAAAGGATGGTTGGTTGTCTGTTTTTGTATGTGCTAAAAGCCGGGAGCACCAACACCGGGTTGGGTTGTGGTGACTAATTCTCAGGTCCCGGTCTAAGCGCCACGTAGCTAGGGTATCGATGCTGACTACAGTGTACTGAAGCAAACCACCAACTCCGCTTTTTTTTGAGGCTTCTGTAGGTCGCGGAGAGGCCGCTCTGTTTTACCCAGAAGACTACGCGACAGCCCTTTAGAAATTTGCATACGCGCTCTCGCGGGGGGCGGGGCCGCAGCACGCCCGCCCCAACATCGCTCTCTGTGTCTCTGGCGCCCGGGAAGTTGCCGCAGCGTGGCTGCTATTCATTTAGCCTGTTACCCCGTATCTCCTAGTAAGCCTGCGCAGGGCTTTTTGCGCCAGAGCAGCTCTCCTTTTGTCCTCTTGATGGCCAGTTTAATCTTGCCCGCCGGCAGGCGCTCACCGGGAGCTGGGACAGCGTCTAGGCCGGCGATGTGGGGGCGTCCTCGGAGCTGCTGGGGGACAGTGCTGGGCCCCGCGCAGGCCGCTAATGGGTTCCGGGTGTTTGCCGTTGCAGGTGGTCCTCCTGGGCATGGACATCCTGTCCGCGCTGGTCACCCGGCTGCAGGACCGGTTCAAGGCGCAGATCGGCACAGGTGAGCTGCGGGCTTGTGGGGAGCAGGCCCGGCGCCTTCGCCCGGTCTCCTCCACTTTGCTGCACCCAGCCCTCCCCCCTTAACCTCGCCGCCTACTCCTCCCCGCCTACCCCGTCAGTCTCCGCCTGGTGGGGCTGCTGAGAAACATCCCCACCCCGCCCTTCTCTGGATCCACTCGCCTCCCTCGCACCTGCTGTCATGTCCGTCCATTTTGCCTGTACCATTTTACTGGCTTCTTCCAACCTTCGTGTTCTAATACGAAGCATTACTGCTAATTCTTTTTTCTCATTAAGATTAGCTATCACACTTTAGTGCCAACGAAGTCACGTTCGTCCGGGATCCTTCGCTTTTCAGAGGCGTTGTTTTCCCTCTTTGAGAAGCCTTACAAATGGGATGCAGTTGTATTTTTCCCAGGTGGTCATTGTTGGTATTATTGTCACGTTGATTGTACTTGTTATTACTAGTGAGTAGTAAATGATCACTGTCCTATTTTGAAGGGAAAACAAGGTGTTAGCAATATGAAACAAAAGTAACCACAGATTTCATAGATTTAGAGGTGATTTAGTCATCTCTAAATTCCTGACCTCTGGGATTTCATAATTACTGTAAATACTAAGCAGCTCTGTTTGTGTAAGCATTTCTTTGTAGAATTACTCCACTTAATTTGGCACCTGTGTATTTATTATTTTCTGTTAACTTCTTGGTCAGTGTTTCTTTAGATAAGGTTAAGAATTCCCATTTTGGCACTGTCTATCTGCAAATAAAAATTCTCCTTGTAGAAATTTGATACTTTAGTAATCTGTTTTCCTTCTACGTTAGCTCAGTTGTTATGGATATCTCTTGTAAGAGAAATATTTATAGACTCTTAGAAGTAAAGTAAGCTGGCTTTTGGTTTGCAAGTGCCCTTGGAGCACTAGGGGTGGCCCACACCCAGGTGTGTGGAGGAAGGGTGGGTGGAGAGTTGGGCTCTGATTTACATTCACGTAAAATTACAGTCACACAGTGTATAAGAGATGAGCCATAGTGCCTGCTCCTACCACCAAATATGCTGGCGCCTCTCTCTCTTACCTAAATTTCCTTTTGTGTTGAATTTTCTGCCAAGGTTTTACATTGATATCCATTTTAATAATATTTCACTAACTTAAAAATATGTTGGCAGCTGGCTGGAGGAAGGTGGGTTAAGGGAGAAGACAAATAGTCCCTGCAAAAGATTTTGCAGATTCTTATGGTAGCTCCCATGGATTTTAGCAAGGAGAGTGGAACTGTAGGTATTGGAGACTTTAGAATGAAGAGCATCATTGAGGCCAGGATTATATTCCTAGCTAGTTGAAATATCCACAGTTGGTGACTGCAGACCTCCCAGATAGGTTTTCATTTGATTGATTTGCATTTTGATTTCCAGTGCTGCCAAGTTTAATAGACAGACTGGGAGATGCTAAAGACTCTGTGAGAGAGCAAGACCAAACTCTGCTGCTAAAGATCATGGATCAAGCTGCTAACCCCCAGGTAGGGCAGGGGAGGCCTTCTGTGGCTAGTGGGCGTGTGTGTGCTCCATGTATAACATCTGTGGATGACTGCGTATCAAGATATTAATTTCTTTTAAGCTGATATATTTCAGAAGAAATTTTTCATAGTATTTAATCTGCTCCTCCTTCCCCCAGGACAGGATATCTAAATAAATAATAAATAGCAAAGGATATACTTTGAATGAATAAGTGGACTTTACATGGGTAATGAGTGCATGGTTTAATCCATTAAACTCTGAGCTCCTTTATGTAACTGATTCTCAGTTTCTCTGAAAAGAGGCAGTGTATGTGTGGGAGTCAGAAGGCCTGGCTAGAGCACTTGTCCCTGTCTGTCAGTGAGCTGGGTCAGATGGACATAAGGACACAGCCCTGTTTTCCAGAGTCCTGCTCCATTGCTCAGAGGCGGGGTGGTGGTGGAGGTGTCAGAAAACCCTACACTGGCCTTAGAAGTGAAGTGGATGTTTGCCTCGTGGACATGTAAGGGAGGGGACAGTTCCACACCAGGAGAGCAATATGTCTAGTGATCTTTGGCAAGTCACACAGTCTTCTTTGGCCACACTGTCCTCACTCATAAAACGGACAGTTACACCTCCCTTTCAGAGTTGGGAGAATTACATGTGGTTATATAAAGGAATGTATCTTGAAAAGTTTTAACTTAATATATAAACATAAGTCACTGTTTTCAGTATGCTCTTGAGAGGACTAAGTGGGTTGGTGAGGCTGGGACTGATGGTCCCTGTTGAGAGGCCCCTCTTCTGTCCGCCCTGCATTAAATGAAAGGCCACGGAAGTCCCCTCACCTCCTCTGCTCACCTGTGTTTTGCTGTCTGCAGTATGTATGGGACCGAATGCTGGGAGGCTTCAAGCATAAGAACTTCCGGACCCGGGAAGGCACGTGTCTCTGCCTTGTTGCCACACTCAATGCGTAAGTTGGATGGGGCCCGATGGTTTCCTTGGTTGAGCTTTTCTACTCCAACTTTTTACTTAGAAATAGCTACACATTTCAGGAGGTTGCAGAGTAATGTGCTGGGAGGTACTGGGCCCCTTGCTCCCTGAATGTTAAAACCTTGCATATCTCTAGTGCAGTCGCAGTACCAGGAAATTGGTATTAATGTAGGCCACAGAGCTTACTCAGGATTCCTCCAGTCATACAAATACATGGTGTACATTGCACATCTGCACACTTCCGTTGCACAGTACTCCTGTACTATTTCCACGATTAAGGTACATCCCAGCTCCCTCATGCTGTCTTTTCATAGCCAGTCCTTAGCCCCTGGCAACCATGAATCTGTTCTCCATCTCTGTGACTTTCTTATTTCAAGAATGCCCTAGAAACGGAATCATAGAATGTCACCCTTTGAGATTGTTTTTTTTCACTCAGTACAGTTCCTTAAGGTTGCATTTATATTGTTGTCCAAACATAGTTCATTTCTTTTTACTACTGAGTAGAAATCCATGGTAGAGTCATATCACAGTCTGTTTAACCATTCATTTATTGAAGTACATTGGAATAATTTATAGCTTTTGGCCATTGCAAATAAAGCACATAGAGCATGGACAAGTTTCTGCATCAATGTGAGCATTCATTTTTCTTGGGTAGGCACCCAAGAGTGCAATTGCTGGGTCATTTGGCAAGTTTATTTTTAATTTTGAGAGAAACTGCTAAGCTGTTTTCCAGACTTGTGTATACCATTTTACATTTGCACTGGCAATGTGTGGATGATTCAGTTTCTTCATATTCTTGCTATCAATGAATGTTATCACTATTTTTTTATTTTAACCATTTTGATATGTGTATGGTGTTATTTAATTGTGGTTTTAGTTTGTATTTCCCTAATGACTATTGATGTTGAAATTTTTTTCATGTGTTTACTTGTAGGAGATGCTTTTTTAAAATTAAAAATTACAAATCAGTCTTTCTAATTATGAAAGTAATATATATGTCATAGAAAATTTACACGAGGAAGAAAATAATGATTACTTGTAATTCTACCACCTTCAGGTAACCACTGTTAATTTGTGGTGCATTTTTTTCCAGCCTGTAAAGTTAATTATTTTAAAAAATAAAATTGGGATTATAGTGTTCCTACTACTTTGTACAGTTTTTTCTCCCTTAACATGTTAGCTTTTTCAGTGTCATTAAATTTGGACATATGTATCTGAAGCTTTTAAAAAAGCTTTCTAGCCTTCAAATACAGTAGTTTCACGTTTAAGGAAGTAATCAGATTGCCAGAGAGAGTCGTATTCACAAAAGCTATCTGTAACATCATTTGTAAAGGGAAGTTGTGAAGAACTTAGGTGTCCTCCAGCAGGCCAGTGCTAAGCTGGAAGCATCTGCAGCCATGTTCTCAAGCTTCCATTCAGCCATTAGTAGCTGCGTGCCAGCGTAGCAGAGAGCTCTGCACAGATTGAGAACATTAAGTGAGGGCCCTCAGGGGACTTGCAGTTTAGTTGAGTAGACAGAGTTGGCCAGTAGGAGCCATGACAGGACTAAATAGTAATGCAGAGACAAAGTGTGTGAGCACGCAGGTGTCCGGGAGAGGCTGGAGCTTTGGCATGGCCTTAAAGGTTTGGGGCCACGTCAGAGAGAAGCCTGAGTGCCAGGGAGAAGATGTGCAGTGAGATGCACTCACAGTGTTGAGCTCTGCACAGAGGGGCCCTGGTGGTACCTAGTTTTGGAACTATGTGGGAAGAGGGGGAAGGAGCAAGCCTCAGTGTGAGGTGGCAGTAGGGCCCTGGGATGGAGGGAAGAGGTGAGTGGCAGAGCAGCTGCTTTCTTCCTTTGTTCTCACCAGCAATTAATATCCTTTTGTTTTCAGCTCTGGAGCACATACTTTAACATTAAGCAAGATTGTACCACATATATGTAACTTACTTGGAGATCCAAATAGCCAGGTGAGTTTATTTAGTGAGAAAGAAAAATCACGGGTTATAGACAGTTAAGATGCATTTTGTTGTTCTGTGTATACCTGAGAGGTGGGTAGGACTTTATCATTATAGGACCCTGATTATTGTTTAGGATAATTAACATTATTGCCCATCAGCATTTATTAGGTACCATTAGTAAATGTGTAGCCATTTGCTCTCTTCTCTACGTGGGGCTGTGGCCTCACTTGCCTGTAAAGTGACATCATCCAGACCAGCTTCCAAATAATGTCACCTGGCCACCATCTCTGCAGCCAGAAGGGGTGGGTTTGGGAAAGAGTCACCCGTGCTGATTGAAATCAGTAATTGCCTCCTCCTGGGGTTGCTTGGAAGGGCCTGAGGGAACTTTTCTGAGGTGATGGAAAAGTCTGTATTTTGCTTTGGGTGGTCGCCACACTAGCACACAAGACTGGAAATGCTTTAAATCTGTAGGAACCGTGGATGTTATTTTATGTCAATTTTGCGTAAGTCAAAAAACAGAAACACAGCACCCGCCCCTAGTGTCGGAGTCAGAGAAGAGTTAGTAATCTGATAGTTCCCAGGCAGTTGGTCAGCTGGGGAAGCGCCAGTTCCCTCTCAGAGTTTAATTCTCTTTATTACCAAGAGTTGCTTTTATTGTGTTAGCTCATACAAACTGTTAAGTAAGATGCCTCATTAGAGAAAGGGGGCAAAAACAGGAATGATAAATTTACAAAAGAAGCACCCATGGTAAATAGGCATCTCATTTTAAATCCTGACTGATGAGCTCCTGTTATGCTCCCAGGCCCCAGCCCCTCCTGGTCTTCTGTCCTTTCTCTGTTCTTATCTCTGCTTCTCCCCAGGCGCACCTTCTCACCTCTCTGCTGCCCTGTGGCCTTACCTCCTCTTCCTTCCTGGCCCCCCTGCTCCCTGCTGTCTGTTTTCCAGGCCCCTTTGCTTGCTCCTACTTTCCACTCACTCTCTCACCAGCCTTTACTGGAAATACATGGCACTGGGAATACAGTTTTTAGATATTTTTATTTTCTGAATCATACTTTATGTTCAGTATTAATTTCAAAATTAACTGTCTTTTAAAGAAGATTCTAAATTACCAAATGCATTATAGTACTCAGGGACAGGACTATAACTTGCTTCTCTTATTGTCCCAGGCCGGCTTTCCAGCACCTCTAGGATTGAGTGGACACCCTGTAACTATTTGAATCACTTTACCTTCTAAGCTGTTTCCATCTCAGAGCAGAGAGGACAGTTGGGTCCTACCATTGCTGTCACTGCACTGCGGTGCCCGACACTGAGGTCAGGCTCCAGCTCTCATGGCTCTGGTGTGTGTGGAGCTTTCTCTCACGACTCCACAGGCAGCTGTTACCATTGGTTGCACTTAAATTTAAGGTGAACTCTGCCCCCACTTCTGCCTTAGCCGATGCAAATTTCTTTTGGTATTGGTCTGAGTGCAGAGTGACTCAGACCCTCAAAAGCTTCTCAGAGTGACCCACAGATGTACAGAATGTGTGTGCTGGGATGCTTTCAGGTACAAGGAATTGAAAACCCAACACAAAATTGCTAGAGAAATGGGGAAAATATCCCTCATCAAGTGGGTCCAGAAGTATGGGGGCTTCAGTTTTCTCAGCGGTTCAGTGATATCCCCACAGACTTAAGGTCTCATCCATCTTACGCTCAGCTGTCTCAGCCCTGAGCTTTGTCCTCTGTGGTTCTCATCATGGGCACAGCACAGGGGCAGCCCAGCAGTGTGTGTGGACAGCAGGCCTGGTAGGTGGAAGCCTGGTGCTTCCAAGTTTCTCTCCTGTTTTCAACTTCTCCATATTGAAAGATTTAAATTTACATAGAAGTAGTGGAAGTGTGTATCCATCATCAGCTTCAGCACTTAATAAGACAAGCTCAGTTTAGTTTTATCCATTTTCTCTCCCTCATCCCACTATCCTGAAGCAAAATTTAGATTTTGAAACAATTTAGATTGTTTTGAAAGAAATCTTAGACATCATTTCATATAATTCTTGAATATTCCAAAAGATAACCACTCTTTTCCCTAAAAACTTTCCGTTAATAACATTATCATCTATCAAGAATGACTAATCCTCTCATATCATTAACTGCTTACTGTTCACTTTCTCCAAGAGTCTCATATTTTTTCGAGTTCCCTGCATTTCTCTTTCCAAGAGTGGAGAAGCATTTTCCAAATGCTTTCCTGCAGATTTTCCCTCCTGTTTCGTGGAGAATTGCATGCCATGCCCCTGTGTCAGTCACACAGGGGGCTAGGCTTTTGTGAGGGCTACATGCTGTGGAGATTACCTCTGAGCTAAGGACAGGCTTGCCTTCCTCCAGGAGAGCACTGTAGAACAAGGCCTGTGTTTGTCGACAAGGAAGATGGGCAGTGTCTGCAACAGAGGCAGCCTGCAGACAGACATGGTACCCAATAGGACGTCCCTTTGCTAGATGAGGAACACTCCATTTCTGCTTAAAAACCTTTGATTTCATCTTTACAGCTCCTCAGCTAGCCTGGGGCAAACAGTAAGGATTGCACCTGAAGGGCCTTGTCCTGACTGCCCTCTGTCTTGCTAAGGAGTTTGATACACATCTTCAAAGCCTAAAAACATCTTAAAATGTAAAAGGATGTTGATCTCTGGCACTGACCCTGTTGGACAACACCTGATGTTGGGGGAGGTGGGCTGGAGCCGGCAGTGCAGTGCGGACAAGGTCTGTGACACCACTGTCTGCAGCAGGCCACTGTGGGGCTGTGCTGCTGCTCTCAGGGGACTGAGGATCTGACTTCCTGTCAGTTTGTTCATAGGTGCCCTCCCTCTCCCTGGAGGTGAAGCCCTCCTTTGAGTTTTTGGCTCTGTAGGGAGCTGGTGTGTTTTCCTTCCTACACAACAAAAATAGTATTATGCAGTAATAATAGTACAACTCCTTTCAGGTTCCTAGACCTGATTCCAGTGTGTGCATGTGTATGGGGCAGAGTGGGGAAGGGTTTTTCCCACACAACACCAAGCACTTCTCAAACACCAGCAGGTGTCTGAGAACTTGGTTCTGATGCTGTCTGTCCAAAGACAGCACCAGATTGCCCAGGTTAAGGGCTCCATCCCACAAGATTGCCCTCCACCCCCCTACTACATATGCAGGTCTCAAGCCCCAGGCAGTTATCTGTGCTTCTGACCTACACACTACAGATTGAATGTCCCCACAGCCTTCCCCTTAGGTTCCATTAATTTGCTAGAGCAGCTCACAGAACTCAGGAAAAACATGTTCACCAGTTTAATAAAGGATAACAGTTAACAGCCAGATAAGAAGATACATAGGGCAAGGTTCCTTTATTTAAAGGAGGTTGGGGCTGGTAGCGCATGGAAGCATTCTGGTTCCCCAAGCGAGCGAGGAAGCTCTCAACAGAGAAGCCGGTTGCAAAAGAGTGATAAGCTCCTCTCAAGGGCTTTTGTGAGGGCTTCCTTGCATAGTCATGGTTGACTAAATCATTGGCTGTTGACTGATTCACCTTCCAGCCCTGCCCTTAGGGGGTGGGGGTG
Source organism: Manis pentadactyla (assembly GCF_030020395.1). Classification (NCBI taxonomy): domain Eukaryota; kingdom Metazoa; phylum Chordata; class Mammalia; order Pholidota; family Manidae; genus Manis; species Manis pentadactyla. Next base: position 45,792,142 of record NC_080026.1, on the reverse strand, counting down.
GGGGGGTCCAAAAGTCATTAACATGACAAGGCACCAATTTACCTGTAAGACTGCTGTGTCTTCAGGAACTGGCTGAAGACCAAATATACCTGGGAAATACATATTTGGTCATATGAATGGCCAAATACATATGTACATATGTACTCATTATATTGCAGGAGCCCTCATTTTCATACTGCACTGCAGTAAAGTGTACCCAAGTGAGAATAATGTGGGCCAACTCAGAAATGGAAGTTCAGCTCCTCCTCACCCTGCCGTTTACATGCCTTGGGCCCCGCAGGTGCCTGGCCTTCACACCCTCCTCTGTGTGACAGCGCACAGTGGCCCTGTGAGGAGGGTCATAGATTTGAAGACCTCAGGTTTTATAAAACGTTAACCTGGGCCTGGCAGGTAGTGCTTAATATCTGGGGCTCTTGTCTTTTGTAGTCCTAATGGGCTGGAAAGTTGGGGTTCCTTTCTATGTGAGCAGGCAGAAGCAGTGTGGGACCTGTGGTTGTGTGTAGGAACAAATGCTACATTGTGCCTCCAGCCTGAGCTGAGTTTCTTTTAATGAAACTTCCTTTCTTGGAGTGTAGTACTTTCTAGACCAAAAAAGGCCTGTTCCCTGTTATTTCTTTAATTCTTGGTTTACAAACCCTCAAATGCTGTCTGACTCTGTAGCTTTCTAATCCTGAGGAATGATTGTTTTAAAGGCTAAGGATGTTGGTCTAAAAAAAGAGGTAGGTGATAGTTCCCCCTGCTACTTGACAGTTAGAGTTTGGGTGTTTTTACAATTGGGAGATGTGCGTTGCTGACTTGAAAGATGAGAAGTGTGGCAGAGCTATACCTGCGTTCCTCCAAGGCTGAGTGGTGGTGGCCTTTTGCCTGGGCCTCCACATTCCTGCTTCTCTCTGTCAGTGAGGTCCCATGCCAGTGTCATTTGTCATCACACACACACCCTGCTCCATTTGTTTATCCTGCTCTCTGCCTGGGCTGTGCAGGCACTTCAGTTTGGCAGCTAGTAAACACTCAAGTTGAGTGAATCCATTACTTCTTTTGGCTCTCAAGCAACCTCTCACAGAGGAAGAAATTAAGACTAAAACAGTTTAAATATTATGTCCAAGGTTGCACAGCTCCTAAATTCCCAAGAAAGTTCTCAGGTGTACTTTATTGACTCTACGGCTAGTAATTTTTCCCCAAAAACTCTTAATTTCTTTATGGCCCAGACTTTCTCAGTAGCATGCAAGATACTGATTGCTCTTTGGGGTGACCACCCAGTTCTATTAGCTCTGAGAAAATGTCAACATTTGAAAGTAAGCAAAGGTGATGTGCTTTTTACTGATCTTTAAGACACATGACATTACTACGTTTGCAGTATATTCATGTTTCCAGATAAAAATGTTTCCTAACATCAGAAATTATATTTTTTCCAAGGAAACCTGACTGTCTGCATTAGTCCATTTGGGCTACCATAACAAAATGCCATAGACTGGGTGGCTTAAACAACAGGAATGTATTTCTCACAGTTCTGAAGGCTTGTAGATCAGGGTTGGGTTCTGGTGAGGAATCTCTTCCTGGCTTGCAGACACCGCCCTCAGCGTGTGCTCACATGACCTCTTTGCACATGCGTGGAGAATGGAGTGAGCTCTTAAGTGTTTTTCCTAATAAAGACACCAGTCCTGTTGTACCGGGGCCCCACTTGTGTAACTTCATTTAGCTTTATTTACCTTCTTATAGGCCGTGTCTCTAAATACAGCTACAATGGGGCTTAGGGATCCACCATATGAATTTTGAGGGGGACACAATTGAGTCTCTAGCAGAGATTTCGGTGAGAAGACAAGACCTAGGATTTTGTCTTTTTCCACCAAAAGGGGAAAAATTATAAGTAAAATTACCTGTTATTTGACACTAATAATTTAGAATTGTAAATTGTTGTTTGTATACGTACTCTTTTCCTCTCTTCATCACCCTGTTACTTTGATTTCATTTTTGAAACCAAATCTAAGATCACTTTGCTTCTCTCTTTTTGCCTACTGAGTTCAATATGCATCTCACTTCCTCCCCACCCTTCTGTACCCCCCATAGACTGGCCTTGGCCCAGTTGTATATTAAAAAACATTTTCTTCCCACCATTTTATTTGCAAAATTTTAAACCTATAGAAAAATTGGAAGAGTAGCATACTGAACACCCATATTTACCAGTTAACATTTTGCTCCGTTTGTTTTCTCTGTATATGTATATAGATACCCACACACAGAAATACACTTAAAATTTATACTGAGGTATGCACAATAAAATGCACATAATTTAGTGTGTAGAAGAATTTTGACATGTGTATACATTCATGTAACCATTACCCAGATCAAGATAGCAGATATCTCACTAATTTTTTTCCCTTCACCCATTTCACCCCCGCAACTAAACTTTTTTGTTTTGAACCACTTGAAAGTATCTTAGACATATTTTTATACCTAGATATTTCAGTATCTCATCTTCAGATTCTTACCTTCTAATAACAAGGCTATTCTCTTACATAACTGAATGTCATTTTCATATCCAAGAAAGTTAACATTGATGCAGTGATAATATTTAATACACAATAGTCAAATTTAACCAAGTGTTTTTTTTTTTTTTTTAATCCATTCTGTCTCTTAAACTTTATTTATTGCCACTTTCTTAGTGTACATTTGTATTTGGCCAGACTGCTTACTTGCTTTTCTGAAGCTTATGCCATGCATCTCCACTTTCCTGCCTTTGCACAGGCTGCATCTTGGCTGTACCTGGTAAAATGCTGTCCTTCTCAGCACATTTAAGTGGTTCCTTCTTCTGGTGTGCTTGCTCCCTCCCCTAAACTGCAAGCTCTTTGTACTCTTATGTAGCTTTTATTACATCCTTCCCTGTATTAAATGTAGAATTTATGGACTTTTTTCCTATTTCCTTATCCCATCTTAAATAGTCTGTGTATTCAACAGTAGGGCTCTTTGTATCCTATACTGCCCATTTTTGTTGGTATTTTTTAATTGACTTAAATCCAGAATGCTTTTTACTTGGTGTTTTAGTTTCAGTATAATTCATTTGTTTGTAATGTTTGATGTTTTGGAAAGGTGGTCTGAAAATAGTTTTCCTGACATCATCTGAAAGAATGGAAGGAACTAAGGGATGGATGGTAGCATGTTTACATGGATGGGAGCTAAAGTGGCCTACTCTTTGGAATGGTATCCCGAGAGTGAAAACTGTTCAACACGGCCATATCTGTTCACTATCTGTAAGGAATTGTATTCACAGTTGCATTGGTACATTAGTGATAGACTTGGGGTGTTGTGTAGCTTGTTGTGCCCCAGCAGGAAGTGACACAGAGCTGCTGTAAGATCTCTTCTTTTACATCCAGGTTCGAGATGCAGCAATAAACAGCTTAGTGGAAATTTACAGACACGTAGGAGAACGTGTGAGGGCAGATCTCAGTAAAAAAGGATTGCCTCAGTCCCGGTGAGTTCAGACTTTTTCTTTTCTTTTGCTCTTTCCCCTACTCTTTTCCATTAACATGTGGGTTTACACTTTATTTTGTTATTTTGTTGTGATAATTTTACTCAAAAGAATATAGGTTAGGGAATTGGTGGCTGGTGAATGTCCAGATCTCATGTCTGGCTGCCCCTCACCCAAAGGTGGGATTCTCACTCAGACACCCAGCAGGTCCCAATCCACATGCTGATTTGAGAAGCATATTTACAATTGATTGGTGTTGAAACAATGTAGCATTCTTTTGGTTCATGTGGTTCTTTATGTTGTATACACATAATACCTAATAAAGTAGGTCCTTAGAATATATTTGTTTGAATGAATGAAGGCTTTCCAGAATGAGTCTGGGTACAAAGATAGAAGTCATAATTCTGGAAAACATCTTTGAAATGTTAGTTGTCTGATCAGTAATGTCAGTCTCAGCATGTAGAAGCCAGTGCAAGGGGATCAATGTCTTATCAGATCCAAGACAACTTTAGTCCACAGATGTCTCTGTTGCAGTCAGAATTTAATAATGAATAGTTGGGTATCTATAATTTTAACTGTGATGGAGAAACTTAACACCAAATGAATTCTAAACTTTTGTGCCACCCAATTCCCTTAAGGGAGAAAATAATGTGAAATCCTGGGGGGTTAGACCTGGACCAGACTCCCAGGGCAGTTTGGCTGAGCCTGTCATTGTGTCCATGGAAAAAGCAGGGGTCCAGAGGCATGCAGTGACTTGAGAGATCACACAGCTAGGAAGAGTCAGAGGCTAAGGCTGAAGCCCTGTTCTTCTGACTTTATGTTTAGTTTTCTCTAAAGAGTTTATGGAGTTTTGGGTATCTAAATATGGGGTAGAATATGGAAATACATAGGAGTCATCTGTCTTGTTGTCCCTCAGCTGGACATGATGGAAGTGGGCTGCTGCCCTCAAGCAGGGGTTCTACCAGCAGTCGAGTGGGGCTGGGCTTTGTTGTTGAGAGTCATATCTGACCCCAAGGGTTTCTCTTACCATGGCCCCTGAGCTGTGTACAATAGTTACGTGGGAATAAAACTGCTTTCCATGTTTTTTACAAAGGCAATCCATGACAATAGTATCTTTTTTTATTCCTGTGTTTTATTAATCTCAGCCTTGTGGTCTTTGAATATATGGTGAAAATGATTAGAAAGACAGACTTAAGGACAAAAGTACCAAACAGTCTCTTAGGGACAGTTGGAGAGCAGGGACTGGAGGGAGAGGGCTATTTAATGGTGATGTCACCATCACTGTTGGGAAAACAGGCCTTGAACAGTAAAATCCTTTCCTGCTCCAGGGATGGCCTCACCATGCCATGTAACTCACGGTGGCCATAGGTCACCACCTTATATGGTGGGATTCCTGTATAATGGTATAAAGTTGCTACAGCAAGTTAATAGATCTGGGAAAGTGACATGATGAAACTGAGATATAGAGAGGTGAGCACAGAAAAGACTTCACAAAGCAGGTTTGACTGCTGTCCTTAAGACAGCCTGCTTGCAAGGTGGGCCTTGGGCAGCTGTTTGGAAACTCAGATTTTGGGAGGATTCCACCATTTCCTAAGAGCGATATGAGAGACGCTCACTGTGACTGGACTGTGCAGGTGTTAAGCTGATCACCTGCTTGCCTTCTGGGAGTCTGGCATTCTGGTAAGTGCTACACAGAGGGTGTCCACATCGCCAGCCCCAGTAGAAACCGTAGTACTGCATCATGATGGGGCTTCCTTGGTAGGTGGCATTTCACACACATTGTCACACGGTCGCCAGGGAATCAAGCATTTCCAGTGTGACTCCCCAGGAGAAGCTCTGGGAAGCTTGTGCCTGGTCACCTCTGGACTTGACCCCACTTGCCTACTCCCTTGGCTCAGTTTTCTTTGTGTCCTTTTACTGTAAGAAGCACAGCTGTGAGTGTGATTATGTAGTGAGTGTATGAGTCATCTTAGTGAATCATTAAACCTGGGAGTCGTCCTAGGGCCCCCCAAACACAGAGGGTGATGTAGGTAAGGTCCCAGAGGAAAGCTGGAGCTGGGATTAGAACCCTTACCTTCACAAGGTAATGTTTTTCTGCTATTTTTTTTTTTTTAATATTGAAAAGAGGCTAATGGAGCATGAATAGATATGAGAGTTTCCGCTATCTTACGTTACCTAAAATCCTTCCTAAAAATTCTAGACAAATGGAGAGGGTTGTCCTAGGGAGATGGACCCACATCCTTCACTGCCATTGTTTAAAATTCTAGCAGCCACAATGCTTAGAGAACTTGATTGTTAGTTCTTTAAAAACATTACCTTAATGAAAGAAGCAAAAATTTCATGATTCTTTATATTTATTACAAGACAGTTACCTCAGATCTAGCACTGTGAGGGTCAGAGGCTCTTGTTGCCTCCTTTACTTTGTCAGGGGATGTGTCCAAATGGAACGAGATTTAAAGAATGATGCCATTGTTTGGGAAATTCAGTATCTACTATATGTGGGTCAAATGGCTAACTGGAATCATGAATGTTCTAGACTTCTGTTACTTCATTTATAGATTTTTTTGTTATTGTGTGAACATAGTAGATTTATCAGCTTAGTAAGATTCCATAGGACTAATAAAAAACTGTATAATTTGCTTAATGCTTTCTAAAGCTTGGATTTAGTTTGGAATAAAACATCCTCTCTCGAGTTTATTCATTGAGTAAGTGCTCTGTTTGAGAAGAAGGTTAATTATATGTCTAAGAAATGAATGATGAAAAATGCCTTAGTTATATCAGCTGCATGACTTAAGAAGAGTAATAATCTGACTTGAGCAGCAGTGTTTTTTGTCCATTTTATAGTTGAGAAAAGAGACTTGTCATACATGCATCAACTTCACTTGGAGGAGCCAGAATTCTGCTTTTGGGCCATGTGTTTAGTTGTTGTTTAAGTCTTGTTGTCTCATGGCAGAAATCCTTTTGAGCCAGGTACTAAAGTAGAGATATTCAACCAAATCTCCATCTTAGAAGTTCTGTCCATTCACATGGGGCCTTAGCATAGCTGAGCTGTGAACTTCAGTCAGTGTAGTATCTTCAGAGTTCATGCACATGGTTTCAGAAAGTAAGTACCTGACACCTTTTAGCTATCTACTACAATATGCCATATCATTGTGTAATACTTAGGAGGCATGCTTGGGGCAACTAGATAAAATGTAAATAGATCTCCTGTAACTCTCTTTGCTTTACTTTCCTAGACATATGCTTTGACAATCACTATCATTTCTTTGTATATTCCAGGAAACATTTTTATCCAATATAGTATATTTCAGTTTGCGAAGCTTTGGGAAAAAAGACACACTTTGGTGTTAAATTTCTTTGGGGACTGTCATTTGGGAACCAAGGTCCTAAGACAGCAGCTTCTGTAAACCTGAAGACCTTTTAATTTATAGATAGAGCTGATGCATGTCCTCTGACATACTGTAACCTTTTGGTAAACTTACCTTGTGAACCTGCAGTATTGAATAGCTCTGATGATATTTTTTTGCTACCTCAACCCACTTAAACATTTTATAAACATTCACTAAACATTATTATTTAATGATTGTATTGTGAAGGGAAAAATGGAAACTTTCTAATTTTAATTTTTTCCTAAAGCTTTAATGTTACAGACAGAGCCAGGACAAAAGCAGAGATGTGAAATGAGCTCTGTGGTATCTCGTTTTTTTTTTTTTTATTAATGTTTTATTGATACATACTCTTACGAAGGTTTCACATGAAAAACAATGTGGGTACTACATTCACCCATATTCTCGAGCCCCACTCCCCCATTGCAGTCACTGTCCATCAGTGTAGTAAGATGCCACAGAGTCACTATTGCCCTTCTCTGTGCTATACTGTCTTCCCCATGACCCCCCACACACACCATGTCCACCAATCATAATACCCCTCAATCCCCTTCTCCCTCCCTCCCCACCAAGCCTCCCCCACCCTTACCCTTTGGTAACCTCTAGTCCCTTCTTGGAGTCTGTGAGTCTGCTGCTGTTTTGTACCTTCAGTTTTTTTTAGTTATACTCCACAAATGAGGGAAATCATTTGGTACTGGTCTTTCTCCACCTGCCTTACTTCACTGAGCATAAATAATATCCTCCAACTCCATCCATGTTGTTGCAAATTGTAGTGTGTATTTGTTTCTTTTCTTTTTAATTTTGCTATCATTAATGTACAATCACATGAACAACATGGTTACTAGATGCCCCCTATTATCAAGTCCCCACCGCATACCCCATTACAGTCACTGTCCATCAGCGTAGTAAGATACTATAGAATCACTACTTATCTTCTCTGTGTTATACTGCCTTCCCTGTGTTACCCCCCTACATCATATGTGCTAATAATAATGCCCCTTTTTCCCCCATCCCTCCCTTCCCACCCATCCTCCCCAGGCCCTTTCCCTTTGGTAACTTTAGTCCATTCTTGGGTTCTGTTGAGTCTGCTGCTGTTTTGTTCCTTTAGTTTTTTCTTTGTTCTTATACTCCACAGATGAGTGAAATCATTTGATACTTCTCTTTCTCTGCCTCACTTATTTCACAGAACATAATACGCTCTAGCTCCATCCATGTTGTTGCAAATGGTAGGATTTGTTCTCTGCTTATGGCTGAATAATATTCCATTGTGTTATATGTACCACATCTTCTTTATCCATTCATCTGCTGAGGAAACTTAGGTTGTTTCCATTTCTTGGCTATTGTAAATAGTGCTGCGATAAACATAGGGGTGCATGTGTCTTTTTCAAACTGGGGTCTTGAATTCTGAGGGTAAATTCCAAGGAGTCAAATTCCTGGGAAAATGGTATTTCTATTTTGAGTTTTTTGAGGAACCGCTATACTGCTTTTTACAATCGTTGAACTAATTTACATTCCCACCAGCAGTGTAAGAGGGTTCCCCTTTCTCCACATCCTCGCCAACATTTGTGTTGTTTGTCTTTGGATATTGGCTATCCTAAATGGTATGAGGAGATAGGTCATTGTGGCTTTAATTTGCATTTCTCTGATGATTAGTGATGTGGAGCATCTTTTCATGTGCCTGTTGGCCATCTAAATTTATTTTTTGGGAAAGTGTCTGTTCATATCCTCTGCCCATTTTTTAATTGGGTTATTTGCATTTTGGTTGTTGAGGTGAATGAGCTCTTTATATATTTTGGATGTCAACCCCTTATCAGATATGTCATTTATGAATATATTCTCCCATACTGTAGGATGTCTTTTTGTTCTACTGATGCTGTCCTTTGCTGTACAGAAGCTATGTAGTTTGATATGGTCCCACTTGTTCATTTTTGCAATTGTTTTCTTGCCCAGTGAGATATGCTCATGAAGAAGTTGCTCATGTTTATGTCCAAGAGATTTTTGCCTATGTTTTTTTACTAAGAGTGTTATGGTTTCATGACTTACATTCAGGTCTTTGATCCATTTTGAGTTTACTTTTGTGTATGAGGTTAGACAATAATGCAGTTTCATTCTCTTACATAGCTGTCCAGTTTTGCCAAGACCAGCTGTTGATGAGGCTGTCATTTCCCCATTGTATGTCCATTGCTCCTTTATCATATATTAATTGACCATATGCTTGAGTTTATATCTGGGCTGTCTAGTCTGTTCCAATGGTCTATGGGTCTTTTGTGCCAGTACCAAATTGTCTTGAAGTCAGGGAGCGTAATTCCCCCTGCCTTGTTCTTCCTTCTCAGGATTGCTTTGTTTATTCAGGGTCTTTTGTCGTTCTATATGAACTTTAGAACTGTTTGCTCTAGTTCATTGAGGAATGCTGTTGGTTTTGATAGGGATTAAATTGAATCTGTAGGTTGCTTTAGGCAGGATGGCCATTTTAACAATACTAATTCTTCCCATCCATGAGCATGGGATGTGTTTCCATTTATTGGTTTTTTTCTTTAATTTCTCTCAAAGTGTCTTGTAGTTTTCAGAGTATAAGTCTTTCACTTTCTTGGTTAGGTTTATTCCTAGGTATTTTATTCTTTTTGATGGAATTTTGAATGGAATTGTTTTCCTGATTTCTCTTTCTGCTAGTTCATCGTTAGTGTATAGGAATGCAACAGAGTTCTGTGTATTAAATTTATATCCCACAACTTTGCTGAATTCAGATATTTTGTTCTAGTAGTTTTGGAGTGGACTTTTTAGGGTTTTTTATGTACAGTATCATGCCATCTGCAAACAGGAACACTTTGACTTCTTCCTTACCAATCTGGATGCCTTTTATTTCTTTGTATTGTCTCATTGCCATGGTTAGGTCCTCCAGAACTATGTTGAATAAAAGTGGGGAGAGTGGGCATCGTTATCTTGTTCCTGATCTTAAAGGAAAAGCTTTCAGTTTCTCGCTGTTAAGTGTAATGTTGGCTGTGGGTTTGTCATATATGGCCTTTATTATGTTGAGGTACTTGCACTCTATGCCCATTTTGTTGAAAGTTTTTATCATGAATGGATGTTGAATTTTTTAAAATGCTTTTTCAGCATCTATGCAGATGATCATATAGTTTTTGTCCTCCTTTTTGTTGATGTAGTGGATGATGTTGATGGATTGTTGAATGTTGTACCATCCTTGCATCCCTGGGATGAATCCCACTTGATCATAATGGATGATCTTTTTGATATATTTTTGAATTCGGTTTGCTGATATTTTGTTGAGTACTTTTGCATCTGTTCATCAGGGACATTGGTCTGTAATTTTCTTTTTTTGTGGTGTCTTTGCCTGGTTTTTGTATTAGAGTGATGTTGGCCTTGTAGAATGAGTTTGGGAGTATTTCCTCCTTATACAGTATTTTTTGGAAAACTTTAAGGAGGATGGGTATTAGGTCTTCACTAAATGTTTCATAAAATTCAGCAGTGAATCCATCTATTTCAGGGGCTTTGTTCTTTGGTAGTTTTTTGATTACCAATTCAATATCTTTTCTGGTAATTGGTCTATTCAGACTTTCTGTTTCTTTTGGGGTCAGCCTTAGAAGGTTTTATTTTTCTAGAAAGTTGTCCATTTCTTCTAGATTATCCAGTTTGTTTGCATATAATTTTTCATAGAATTCTCTAATAATTCTTTCTATATCTGTGGTATCCGTAGTGATTTTTCCTTTCTCATTTCTGATTCTGTTTATGTGTGGAGACTCTTTTTGTTTCTTGATAATTCTGACTAGGGGTTTATCTGTTGTGTTTATCTTCTCGAAGAACCAGCTCCTGCTTTCATATTCTTTCTATTGTTTTATTCTCCTCAATTTTATTTATTTCTCCTTTAATCTTAGTTATTTCCCTCCTTCTACTGACTTTGGGCCTCATTTGTTCTACTTTTCTAGTTTCATTAATTGTGAGTTTAAACTGTTCATTTGGGATTCTTCTTCTTTCCAGAAAAAACCTGTATTACAATATATTTCCCTCTTAGCATGATCTTCACTACGTCCCACAGATTTTGTGGTGTTAAATTATTCTTGTCATTCGTCCCCATATATTGCCTGATCTCTGTTTTTATTTGGTCATTGATCCATTGGTTATTTAGGCGCATGTTATTAAGCCTCCATGTGTTTGTGGCTTTTTTTGTTTTCTTTGTGTAATTTATTTCTAGTTTCAGACCTTTGTGATATGAGAAGCTGGTTGGTGCAATTTCAGTTTTTTTGAATTTACTAAGGCTCTTTTTGTGGCTTAGTATATGATTTCTTGAAAATGTTCCATGTGCATGTAAGGAGAATGTGTATCCTGTTGCTTTTGGTTGGAGTGTTCTGTAGATGTCTGTTAGGTCTATCTGTTCTAATGCATTGTTCACTGCCTCTGTCTCTTATTTTCTGTCTGGTTGATCTGTCCTTTGGAGTGAGTGGTGTGTTGCAGTCTCTTAAAATGAATGCATTGCATTCTATTTCCCCCTTTAATTCTGTTAGTATTTGTTTCACATATGTAGGTGATCCTGTATTGGGTGCATAGATATTTATAATAGTTATATCCTCTTGTTGGACTGACCCCTTCATCAGTATGTAATGACCTTTGTCTCTTGTTATTTTCTTTGTTTTGAAGTCTAGTTTGTCTGATACTAGTAGTGCAACTCCTGCTTTTTCCTCCTCATTAGTTGCATGAAATATTTTTACATCCATTTACTTTCAGTCTGTATGTCTTTGGGTTTGAAGTTAGTCTCTTGTAAGCAGTGTATAGACGGTCTTGTTTTTTTATCCGTTCAATGACTCTGTGTCTTTTGATTGGTGCATTCAGACCATTTACATTTAGGGTGATTATCGATATGTATGTACTTATTGCCATTGCGTGCTTTAGATTTGTGGTTACCAAAGGTTCAAGGGTAATTCCCTTACTATCTAACAGTATAGTTTAACTCACTTTGCATGGTATTACAAACACAACCTAAAGGTTCTTTTTCTTTTTTTCCTCCTTTTTCTTATTGTACCTCTTCCCTTCTTTGTATGTTATGAATCATATTCTCTACTCTTTATCTATCCCTTGGGTGACATCTCTTTAACCTTAGGAATACTTCCATCTATAGCAGTCCCTCCGAAATGCACTGTAGATATGGTTTGTGGGAGGTAAATCCTCTCCGCTTTTGTTTATCTGAAAATTGTTTAATCCCTCCTTTAAATTTAAATGATAATATTGCCAGATAGAGTATTCTTGATTCAAGGCGCTTCTGCTTCATTGCATTAAATATATCATGCCACTCCCTTCTGGCCTGTAAGGTTTCTGTTGAGAAATCTGATGATAGCTTCATGGGTTTTCTTCTGTATGTGATCTTTTCTCTTTCTCTAGCTGCTTTTAAATGTCTGTCTTTGTCCTTGATCGTTGCCATTTTAATTATTATATGTCTTGATGTTGTCTTTCTTGGGTCCCTTGTGTTGGGAGGTCTGTGCACCTCCATGACTTGAGAGACTATCTCTTTCCCCATATCGGGGATGTTTTCAGCTATTACGTCCTCAGTGACACTTTCTATCTCTTTTTCTCTCTCTTCTTCTTCTGGTACCCCTATAATGCAAATATTGTTCCGTTTGGAGTGATCACACAGTTCTATCAATATTCTTTCATTTTTAAGAGATTCTTTTTTCTCTCTGTGCCTCAACTTCTTTGTATTTCTATTCCATTTACTGTCTCTTCTACTACATCTAATCTGCTTTTAAATCCCTCCATTGTATGTTTCATTTCAGATATGGAATTTCTTTATGATTGAATGTCTGTCTTAAATTCGTTCCTGAGTTCTTGAATATTTTTCTTTACCTCCATAAGCATGTTTATGATTTTTATTTTGAACTCTCTTTCAGGAGGATTTCTGAGTTTAATTTCATTTGGCCCTTTTCCTGGGGTTTGTGAGATTTTGGTTTGAACCAGGTTCTTTCGACGTTTCATATTTCTATGTGGTGCCCTGTAGTGCTCAGAAGCTCCAGGCCCAGGAGCTGCTCAGCTCCAAGTGTGAGGTTGGGGGTGGTTGCAGAGTGGATCTGGTGCCTTGGGGAAGGAAAGATCTGTTTTGTTCCTCCTGTGTGTGGTGCTAGTTTCCAATATCAGAGCCAGTTGGTTGAGCACACAGGTGAAACCTCTGTGCTCGGTGTCTCTAGCTGTTGGAGGCAGAGCCTCCCTCTGGCCTGATGCCAGCGCAGTGACCGCCAGTTGGGAGCTGGTGCTGTCAGGCCCTGGGGGAAGGCTTGGCAGGCTGCGTGTCACAGTGGGGGCCTCGGAGCTCAGCAGCCAGCCAGGGGGATGGAGTGACTGAAGATCCTCAAAGTTCCCAGCCCGGTTTTGTGAATTCTGCTCTGTTTGTGAGAACTGTATGCAGTCTGGTTCACCCTTCTTTCCTGTTGCTGTTTTAGGGTTAGTTGTATTAATTAACTGTATTTTCGTAGTATTTGTGGTTTGGGGAGGAGTTCTCTGTATCACTTCTCATGCTGCCATCTTGAATCAATCACCTTGTTTATTTATTATGGCTGAATAGTATTCCATTGTGTATATGTACCACAGCTTCTATATCCATTCATCTACTGATGGACACTTAAGTTGATTCCATATCTTGGCTATTGTAAATAGTGCTGCAATAAACATAGGTGTGCATATGTCCTCTTGAATCTGAGAACGCTTTTTCTTTGCGTAAATTCCTAGGAGTGGACTTTCCAAATCAAATGACATGTGTATTTTTTAGTTTTTTGAGGAACCTCATTATTACTCTCCACAATGGTTGAACTAGTTTACATTCCCACTAGCAGTGTAGGAGGGTTTCCCTTTCTTCGCATCTTTTCCAACATTTGTTGTTGTTAGACCATTTGATGCTGGGCATCCTAGCTGGTGTGAGGTGATATCTCATTGTGGTTTTTATTTACATCTCCCTGTTAATTAGTCATTTGGAGCATCTGTTCATGTGCTTGTTGGCCATCTGAATTTCTTTGTAGAATTGTCTGTTCATATCCTCCGACTTTTTTAGTAGGGTGATCTGCTTTTTGGGTGTTGAGGCATGTTAAGTTCTTTATTTATTTTTTTCACTAACCCCTTGTAGGGTTTGTCATTTAGAGATATATTCTCCCATACTGCATACTGTAGAATGCCTTTTTGTTCTGTTGATGGTGTTCTCTGCTGTACAGAATGTAGTCCCATTCATTTTTTATTTTGTTTCCTTTGCTCTAGGAGATGCATTCAGGAAAAAGTTGCTCATGTTTATATTCCGGAGATTTTTGCCTATGTTGGTTTCATGACTAACATTAAGTTGTTTGATCCATTTTGAGTTTACTTTTCTGTATGGGGTTAGACAATGATCCAGTTTGATTCTCTTCCATATAGCTATCCAGTTTTGCCAACACCAGTTGTTGAAGAGGCTGTCATTTCCCCATTGTATGTCCATGGCTCCTTTATCGTATATTAATTGACCATATATGTTTGGATTTATATCTGGGCTCTCTAGTCTGTTCCACTGGTCTGTGGGTCTGTTCTTGTGCCACTACCAAATTATCTTGATTAACGTTGCTTTGTACTAGAGCTGAAATTCGGGGAGTGTAATCTCCCAGCTTTATTCTTTCTTCTCAGGATTGCTTTGGCTATTTGGGGTCTTTTGTGGTTCCATTTGAATTTTAGAATGATTTGTTGTAGTTCGTTGAAGAATGCTGTTGGAATTTTGATAGGGATTGCACTGAATCTGTAGATTGCTTTAGGCAGGATGGCCATTTTAACAATATTAATTCTTCCTATCCATGAGCATGTGATGTGTTTCCATTTATTGGTATCTTCTTTAATTTCTCTCATGAGTGTCTTGTATATTTCAGAGTATTGGTCTTTCACTTCATTAGGTTTATTCCTAGGTATTTTATTCTTTTTAATGCAATTGTGAATGGAATTGTTTTCCTGATTTCTCTTTCTACTAGTTCAGCATTTGTGTATAGGAATGTAATAGATTTCTGTGTATTAATTTTGTATCCCGCAACTTTGCTGAATTCAGGTATTAAATGTATTGGTTTTGGAGTGGATTCTTTCTCATTTTTTATGTATAATATTATGTCATCTGCAAACATTGACAGTTTAACTTCTTCTTTACCAGTCTGGATACCTTTTATTTCTTTGTGTTGTCTGATTGCCGTGGCGAGGACGTCCAGTACTAAGTTGAATAAAAGGGGAGAGTGGGCATTCTTGTCCGCGATATGAAAGGGAGAGGCTTTCAGCTTCTCGCTATTAAGAATGTTGTTGGCTGTGTGTTTTTCATATATGGTCTGTATTATGTTGAGGTATTTGACGTCTGTTCCCATTTTCTTGTTTGTTTTTATCACAAATGGATGTTAAATTTTGTTGAATGATTTTTTGGCATCTATGGAGATGATCATGTGGTTTTGTTCTTTTTGTTGATGTGGATGATGATGGATTTTCGAATGTTGTACCATCCTTGCATCCCTGGAATAAATCCTACTTGTTCATGATGGATGGTTTTTTAATGTTATTTTTGAATTCAGTTTGCTAATATTTTGTTGACTGTTTTTGCGTCTGTGTTTATGCAGGATGCTGGTCTGTAATTTTCTTTTTCTGTGATGTGTTTCCCTAGTTTGGGTATTAGAGTAATGCTGGCCTCGTAGAATGAGTTTGGAAGTATTCCCTCCTCTTCTACTTTTTGGAAAACTTTTAGGATGGGTATTAGGTCTTCACTAAATGTTTGATAAAATTCGACAGTGAAGCCATCTCGACCAGGAGTTTTGTTCTTAGGTAGTTCTTTGACTACCAATTTTATTTTGTTGCTGGTAATTGGTCTGTTCAGGTTTTCTGTCTCTTTCTCAGTCAGCCTTGGAAGGTTGTATTTTTCTAGAATGTTGGCCATTTCTTCTAGGTTATCCAGTTTGTTAGTATATAATTTTTCATAATATTCTCTAATATTTCTTTGTATTTCTGTGGTGTCTGTAGAGATTTTTCCTTTCTCATTTCTGATTCTGTTTATGTGTGTATACTCTCTTTTCTTCTTGCTAAGTCTGGCTATAATTTATCTACTTTGTTCATTTTCTTGAAGAACTAGCTCCTGCTTTTACTGATTCTTTGTATTGTTTTGTTGTTCTCAATTTTATTTATTCCCTCTCTTATCTTTATTATGTCCCTCCTTCTGTTTACTTTGGACTTCATTTGTTCTTCTTTTTCCAGTTTCAATAATTGTGAATTTAGACTATTCATTTGGGATTGTTTTCCCTCCTTTAGATTTGCTTAGATTGCTATATACTTCCCTCTTAGAACTGCCTTTGCTGTGTCCCACGAAGTGAGGGCATTGTGCTGTTGTCATTTGTCTCCATGTATTAACTGATACTTGTTTTTATTTGGTCATTGATCCATATATTATTTAGGAGCATGTTTTTTAAGCCTCCATGTGTTTGTAGGCTTTTTCATTTTCTTTGCATAATTTATTTCTAGTTTCATATGTTTGTGGTCTGAGAAGCTGGTTGGTACAATTTCCATCTCTTTGAATTTACTGAGGCTCTTTTTGTGGCCTAGTATATGGTCTGTTCTTGAAAATGTTCCATGTGCACTTGAGAAGAGTGTATGATGCTGCTTTTGGTTGGAGAGTTCTGTAGATGTCTGTTAGGTCCATCTGTTCTAATGTGTTGTTCAGTGCCTCTGTCTCCTTAGTTATTTTCTGTCTGGTTGATCTGTCCTTTGGAGTGAGTGGAGTGTTGAAGTCTCCTAGAATGAATGCATTGCATTCTATTTCCCTTTTTAATTCTTTTAGTATTTGTTTCACATATATAGGTGCTCCTGTGTTGGGTGTATAGATATTTATAATGGTTTTATCCTCTTGTTGTACTGACCCCTTTATCATTATGTAATGTCATTCTTTGTCTCTTGTAACTCTTTGTTTTGAAGTGTCTTTTGTGTGATAAAAGTACTGAACTCCTGCTTTTTTCTCCCAATTAGTTGCATGACATATCTTTTTCCATCCCATCAGTTTTAGTCTGTGTATTTCTTTGGGTTTGAAGCGAGTCTCTTGTAGGCAGCATATACATGGGTCTTGTTTTTTAATCCATTCAGTGACTCTGTCTTTTTTTTTTTTTTTTTAAATAATTATTTTTTATTGAAGGGTAGTTGACACACAGTATTACATTACATGAGTTTCAAGTGTACATCACAGTGGTAGAACATTTATATACATATTCTAGGTTCCAGCTATCACCCTACCAGGCTGTTACAATATCTTGACTATATTCCTTATGCTATACATTACATCCCGGTTACTAATTTATTTTACCATTGGAAGTCTGTCCTTCTTTTTTTTTTTTTTTTTTTTTTTTTGTGAGGGCATCTCTCATATTTATTGATCAAATGGTTGTTAACGACAATAAAATTCTGTATAGGGGAGTCAATGCTCAATGCACAATCATTATTCCACCCCAAGCCTAATTTTTGTCAGTCTCCAATCTTCTGAGGCATAACAAACAAGTTTTTACATGTAGAACAAATTCTTACATAATGAATAAGTT
This sequence comes from Manis pentadactyla, assembly GCF_030020395.1. Lineage (NCBI taxonomy): Eukaryota > Metazoa > Chordata > Mammalia > Pholidota > Manidae > Manis > Manis pentadactyla. Next base: position 45,774,737 of record NC_080026.1, on the reverse strand, counting down.
ACATAGTGAACAGTACAAGGGCAGTCATCACAGAAACTTTCGGTTTTGCTCATGCATTGTGAACTATAAACAGTCAGTTCAAATATGAATACTCATTTGGCTTTTATACTTGATTTATATGTGGATACCACATTTCTCTCTTTATTATTATTATTTTTAATAAAATGCTGAGACTCTGTCTTTTGATTGATGTGTTCATACAATTTACTTTTAAGGTGATTATTTATAGGTATGTATGTATTGGCATTACAGGCTTTGGATTCGTGGTCCAAAGGTTCAAGATTAACTTCCTTACTATTTAAGAGTCTAACTTAACTCACTCAGTATGTTATTACAAACACAATCTAATGGTTCTTTTTTATTTCTCCTCTTTTTTCTTTCTGCTCCATTCTTTATATATTAGGTATCATATTCTGTACTCTTTGCCCCTTGACTGACTTCGGGGGTAGGTGATTTCATTTTGCATCTGCTTAGTAATTAATTGTTCTACTTTCTTTACTGTGGTTTTATTACCTCTGGTGACAGCTATTTATCCATAGGAACACTTCCATCTATAGCAGTCCCTCCAAAATACACCGTAGAGATGGGTTGTGAAGGTACATTCTCTCAGCTTTTGCTTATCTGCAAATTGTTTAATCCCTCCTTCAAATTTAAATGATATTGTTGGCAGATAGAGTATTCTCGCTTTGAGACCCTTCTGTTTCATTGCATTAAATATATCATGCCACTCCCTTCTGCCCTGTAAGGTTTCAGTTGAGAAGTCTGATGCTTGCCTGATGGGTTTTCCTTTTGAACTCACTTTCAGGAAGATTGGTGAGTTCAGTTTCATTTGGGCTTTTTTATGGTGTTTTTGAGATTCTGGTCTGAACCAGGTTCCTTTGACATTTCATATTTGTGTGTTGTGCTCTGTAGTGCCCAGAGGCTCTAGTCTCTGGAGCCACTCAGCCCCTGGAAGTGATGTCAGGGGTTGCAGGGGAGCAGCGCTGGTGCCCCGTTTCGTGAGGTCTGCTGTGTTCTTCAGGTTCATGCAGTCTGGTGCAGCCTTGTTTCCTGTTGCTCTTTCAGGATTAGTTGTATTAACCGGGAGGTTATTTGTTAACCTGGGAGGTCCTGGAGGGAATGGATGTGTTTATATTTGTTGTCAGATGATTCCAGTCCCCTCTCAAATTGCTCTTTGCAGCTTTCTTCTCTCCATAAAATCAATTAGCTCATAATAGGTAAATGTCTAAGTAGGGTATTACCAACAGTCCTACAGCATGATGGTATTTGTCTCTTGAGGCAATTCACCATCTTGTTCACTTTTTATAGTTCACTTTTTAGGCTCCTTTAATGGTGCTTTCCTGAAATATTTCATATACCATAACTTTCATGTTTTCATTATTTACCATACACCTTTTAAAGAGCACAATTCACTGGTTTTATTATGTTCACAAGATTGTGTATCTAGTTTTTGAAGCCTCATCACCCCAAAAAGGAGCCCTGTATTTGTTAGCAGCCACTCTCCATTCTTCTCCCCACCCCCAGCCTCTGGCAACTAATAGCCTTAATTTTTATTTCTATGGATTTCTCTATTTTAGATCTTGTGTGCAAATAAAATCACACAAAATGTAGCCTTTTGTTGACTGCCTTATTTCACTTACCATGTTTTCAAGGTTCAACCATATTGTAGCATGAGTCATCTCTTTAATTACTGAATAAATTCTATTATATGTATTTACATTTTGTTTATCCATTCCTCTGTTGTACACTTCAATTGCCTTTACCATATGGCTATTGTGAATACTGCTGCTCTGAAAATGGGTGTGCAAATATTTGTTCAATTCCCTGTTTGCAGTTCTTCTAGGTGTATAGCCAGGACTGAAATTGTTTAATCTTATGGTGATTGTGTTTAATTTTTTGAGTAACTGTCATACTGTTTCCCATAGTCACCGCACCATTTTGCATTCCTACCAGCCATTCACATCCTTGTTAACAATTGTTATTTTCTGGTTTTGATAATAACCATCCTGTTATCCTATATGTAATGGGAATCTCTTTGGGGCTTTGATCCTCATAGAATTTTTTTGGATCTTTGTTGAAAATTGGTTGACCATTAAGGTAAGGATTTCTTCCTGTAATCTCAGTTCTGTTCCATTGATCTATATACCTGTCTTCTACTTAGCACCATGTTGTTGATTATTGTAGCTTTGTAGTAAATTTTGAAATCCACGTTTTTTGCTCTTTTCAAGATTGTTTTGGCTATTCTGGGTGTCTTAGGTGTTTATATGAATTTTAGGCTGAACTTGTCAATTTCTGCAATAAGGGGCAGCTGGGATTTTTAGGAACTAAATCTGTAAATGAGTTTGGAGAATATTGCCATCTTAACACTGTCTTCCAGAAGTTACCTTGAAGAACTACTTAGTGGTTTTCAGTGTACAAGTCTTGCACTTCTTTTGTTAAATTTATTCCTATGTAGTTGTTCTTTTGATGTTATTGCAAGGAGGTTTCTTTTCTTAATTTCAATTTCAGATGCTTCTTTGCTAATGTATAGAAATGCAGTTGATTTATGTATGTATTTATTTATCTTGACTCCTGCAGCCTTGCTGAACTCCCTAAATCTAATAGTTTTGCTTTGCCCTTCTTGAAATTTGTATATATAGCATATGTCATCTTCCAGTAGAGATAGTTTACTTCTTCCTTCTAATTTAGATGCCTTTAATTCCTCTTTCTTGCCTAAAATTTCTGGCAAGAACTTGTAGTGTAATGTTGAATAGATGTGGTGAGAGGGAACAGTGTTGTTCTTTTGCTGATCTTAGGAGGAAGCTTTCAATTTTTTACTGAATTATACTAGCTGTGGGTTTTTTATGAGGTTGAAAAAATTCCATTCTGTATTCTGATTTGTTGATTGTTTTGATCAGGAAAGGATTTAGAATTTTGTCAAATACTTATTCTGTATCTATTGAGATAATTATGTGAGTTTGTTACTCTACTAATATGTTATATTACATTAACTGATCGTCATATATTCAACAACCTTGTATTACTGGGACAAATCCAGGAATATAACCTGGGACAAACCCAGGTATATAACTATTTTTACATACTGCTGGATTCAGGATTGTTAGCCTGTATTTTCCTTGTATTTTGATGTCCTTTTTTCTGGCTTTGGCGTTACTGTAGTAATACCCTCATAGAATGATTTGGGAAACATTCCTCCTCTTCTGTTTTTCAGGATTATATTTTCTTCTTTAACAGAGTTTATTTTTTAGAGCAGGTTTAGATTTATAGAAAAACTAACTGGAAAGTACAGCAGGTTCTCTTATTCCTCTCCTCTCCCACCCACAGTTTCCCCTATTTTTATCTGTATTTCACAAGAATCTGTGAAGGTTCAATGCTTATTCTTCTTTAAACATGTTAGAATTCACTAAATGTGAAGCCATCTAAGCTTGAGCTTTGCTTTAGGGGGATGTGTTTTGATTACTAATACAGTCTCTTTACTTGTCATAAGTCTTCAGATTTTGTTTCTTCCTGAGTCAGTTTTGGTAGTTAGTGTCTGCCTAGGAATTTGTGTGTTTTTATCTGTTATCTAATATTGTGACACACAGTTGTTTTTAGTTTCTCTTGTAATCCTTCCTATTTTTGTAAGGACAGTAGTAATGTCCCTTCTTCCATCTTTTAATTTCAGCAATTTGAATCTTCTTGCTTTTCTTCTAGTCAGCTTACCTAAAGGTTTGTCAAATGTGTCGATCTTTTCAAAGAGCTAACTTTGTTGATTTTCTCTGTTGCTTTTCTGTTCCTATTTCATATGTTTCTGTTCTACATTATTTGTTTTTCTTTTCCTTGGTTTGGTTTGCTTCTCCCCGCCACCGCCCCTGCCCCCACCTCCGAGTTTTTAAGGTGGAAGATTAGGTGATTGATTTGAGATCTTTCTTCTGTATGCCTGTAAATTTCTCTGTAAGTACTACATTAGCTGCATCCAAAGAGTACTGGTATGTTGTGTTTTCATTTTCACTCATGTCAATGTATTTTCTAATTTCCCCTTTGTTATTAGAAGTGCTTAGTTAAATTCCTACGTTACTTATGACTTTCCCATTTCTCTTTGTTATTGATTTTCTCATCCTGTTTTAGTCATGGGTTATAATTTCTGTGTTCTATGGTTTCTGTCCTCTGAAACTTGTTGAGGTCTAGCATGTAGTCTATCTTAGAGAATGTTCTATGTACATTTGGGAAGAATCTGTGTTCTGTTGTCTGTTGTTAAAATGTGTGATATTGAAGTCTTCAGTTAATACTGCTGATTATTTCTCTCTTCAATTCTGTCACTTCTTGCTTCATATATTTTGGGGCTCTTCTGTTGGGTGCATATAATTGTTATGTCTTCCTGATACTTGACCCTTTTATCATTGTAAAATACCCTTTTCTCCTGGTAGCGATTTTTTTAAAATTTTGGAATCATTAATCTACAATTACATGAATAACATTATGTTTACTAGGCTCCCCCCATCACCAAGTCCCCGCCACAGACCACATTACAGTCACTGTCCATCAGCGTAGTAAGATGCTGTAGAATCATTACTTGTCTTCTCTGTGTTGCACAGCCCTCCCCATGCCCCCACATACATTATACATGTTAATTGTAATGCCCCTTTTCTTCCCCCACCTTATCTCCCCCTTCCCACCCATCCCCCTCAGTCCCTTTCCCTTTGGTAACTGTTCGTCCATTTTTGGGTTCTGTGTTTCTGCTGCTGTTTTGTTCCTTCCGTTTTTTCTTTGTTCTTATACTCCACATATAAGTGAAATCATTTGGTGCTTGTCTTTCTCTGCCACCTGGCTTATTTCACTGAGCATAATACCCTCTAGCTCCAACCATGTTGTTGCAAGTGATAGGATTTGTTTTCTTCTTATGGCTGAATAATATTCCATTGTGTATATGTACCTTATCCATTCATCTACTGATGGACACTTAGGTTGCTTCCATTTCTTGACTATTGTAAGTAGTGCTGCGATAAACATAGGGGTGCATCTGTCTTTTTCAAACTGGGCTGCTGTATCCTTAGGGTAAATTCCTAGAAGTGGAATTGCTGGGTCAAATGCTATTTCTATTTTGAGCTTTCTGAGGAACCTCCATACTGCTTTCCACAATGGTTGAACTAATTCACATTCCCACCAGCAGTGTAGGAGGGTTCCCCTTTTTCCGCATCCTCGCCAACATTTGTTGGATGGTGGCGATCCTTACTGGTGTGAGGTGATATCTCATTGGGGTTTTAATTTGCATTTCTCTGATGATTAGCGATGTGGAGCATCTTTTCATGTGTCTGTTGGCCATCTGAATTTCTTCTTTGGAGAAGTGTCTGTTCAGCTCCTCTGACCATTTTTTAATTGGATTATTTGCTTTTTGTTTGTTGAGGTGTGTGAGCTCTTTATATATTTTGGATGTCAACCCTTTATCAGATCTGTCATTTATGAATATATTCTCCCATACTGTAGGGTGCCTTTTTGTTCTATTGTTGGTGTCCTTTGCTGTACAGAAGCTTTTCAGCTTGATATAGTCCCACTTGTTCATCTTTGCTTTTGTTTCCCTTGCCCTGGGAGATATGTTCATGAAGAAGTTGCTCATGTTTATGTCCAAGAGATTTTTACCTATGTTTTTTTTCTAAGAGTTTTATGATTTCATAACTTACATTCAGATCTTTGATCCATTTCAATTTACTTTTGTGTATGGGGTTAGACAGTGATCCCGTTTCATTCTCTTACATGTAGCTGTCCAGTTTTGCCAACACTAGCTGTTGAGGAGGGTGTCATTTTCCCATTGTATGTCCATGGCTCCTTTATCGTATATTAATTGGCCATATATGTTTGGGTTAATATCTGGACTCTCTATCCTGTTCCACTGGTCTGTGGCTCTGTTCTTGTGCCAGTACCAAATTGTCTTGATTACTGTGGCTCTGGTAGCAATTTTTATCTTAAAGCTATACTGTCTGATGATAGTCTATCTGCTCTAGGTCTCTTCTGAACATTTTTGCGTGAAATAGCCCTTTCTGTCCTTTTACTTTAAGCCTCTGTATCTTTGTATCTTGAGTCTCATAGATAGCGATAGCATATAGTTGGGTTTTGTTTGTTTCTTCAGTCTGACAGTCTGCCTTTTCTTTGGAGTGCTTAATACATTTATATTTAATGTAATACTGATAAGATATTTCTGTTTTTTTGCTATTGTCTTCTATATGACTTCCTTGTTTTTCTGTTCCTCTCCACTGCCTTATTTTGTATTAAATAGATATTTTCTGGTGGACCATTTCAATTTTCTTGCTGTTTCTTTTACTATTCTTTTTTGGAATTATTTTCTTAGTGTTTGCTCTGGGGATTTCAGTTGACATTTTATAGCAGTCTAGTTCAAGTTAGTACTCTTAATTTCAGTATTGAAAACCTTACTCCTATGTAGCTCTGCTTTCTCCCCTCCTCTCTTTGGCTGTTCTTATACAGTTTACATTTTTGTACTTTATAAGCCTGCCAACACACACAGGTTTATAATGATTGCTGTATGTGATTTCTTTTTATGTCATGTAGTACAAGAAGAGTTAAAAAATACCTTTATAGGTTTATATTTACATTTGTAGTTACTTTTATAGGTGTTCTTTATATCTTCACATGGATTCATGCTATTGTGTAATATCCTTTCATTTCAACCTGAAGGACTTTGGGAATTTTGGAATTTTTGTTTATCTAAGAATTTTCCTCCTTTCCTCACCTCCACAGTCTGCACTTTATTATATTTGTTACTATGCCTTCATGTAAAGACTGAAATATCTTTGATCTCGAGAGGATCCAGAGGTCCAGAGAGGATTCTCTACTTCGTTTTTGAAATACGATCTTGTGGGATATAGAACTCTTGGTTACGATTTTTTATTTCAGGACTTCCAGTGCCACCTGATCTCCATTGTTTTATATGAGAAATCAGTTATTACTTAGGATCCCTTGTACATGATGAGTGGCTTTTCTATTGTTGTTTTCAAGATTTTCTCCTTGTCATTTCTTCCAACAGTTTGCTTATCATTTGCTTGGCTTAGGATCTCTTTAAGTTTATCCTATTTGAAGTTTGTTGAGCTTCTGGAATATGTAGACTGTCACATGAAATTTGCATTTTTTTCCCATTATTATTACTTTTTAATTTTCCATTTATTACTATTGATAAAGATCTATATTTCCTTTTCTTTGACATATTTGTACATGTCTTCTGCTTGTTTATCTACTGGGATCTTATCTTAGTGGTGGTCTTTCAGCCCAAGGAATTTTTTTTTTAAGGGTATTGATAATACAGTCCTATGATGGTTTCACATAAACAACACAGTGGTTTCAGCATTAACCCATATTATCAAGTCCTCACCTCCACTATTGCGATCACTGTCTATCAGCATAGTAAGATGCAGTAGAGTCATTACTTGTCTTCTCTGTGCTATAGTACCTTCCCCATGACCTACCTATATTGTGATTGTGAATTATAGTGCCCCTTAATCCCCTTCTCTTTCCCCACCCACCCACTCCATCCCCTCCCATTTAGGAACCACTAGTCCCTTCTTGCTGTCTGAGTCTGCTGCTATTTTGTGCTTCAATTTTACTTTGTTTTTATACTCTACAAATGAGTGAAGTTATTTCATATTTGTCCTTCTCTGCCTGACTTATTTCAGTGAGCATAATAACTTCTCGATCCATCCATGTTTTTGCAAATGGTAAGACTGCTTTTCTTTTTATGGCTGAATAATGTTCCATTGTGTATATGTACCACATCTTTATCCATTCATCTATTAATGGACACTTAGGTTACTTCCATATCTTGGCTATTGCAAAGAGTGCAGTGATAAACATAGGGGTGCATATATTTTTTCGAATCAGCGATCTTGTTTTCTTCAGGTAAATTCCTAGGAGCAGATTTACTGGGTCAAATAATATTTCTATTTTTAGGTTTTTGAGGAACATCTGTATTACTTTCCACAACAGTTGAACCAATTTACATTTCTCATCAACAGTATAGGAGGATTCCTCTTTCTCCACATCCTTGCCAGTATTTCTTGTTCCTTGCCTTTTGGATGTTGGCCATCCTAACTGATGTGAGGTGATATCTCATTGTGGTTTTAATTTACATTTCCCTGATGATTAGTGATGTGGAGCATCTCTTCATGGGCCTTTTGGTCATCTGTGTTCCTTCTTAGGAGAAGTGTCTGTTCAGATCCTCTGCCTGTTTTTTAATCAGGATATTTGTTTTTTGGGTGTTGAGGCTGTGAGTTCTTTATATATTTTGGATGTTAACCCCTTGTCAGATAAGTCATTTACAAATACGTTCTCCCATACTGTAGGATGCCTTTTTGCTCTGCTGATGGTGTCCTTTGCTGTACAGAACCTTTTTAGCCTGATGTAGTCTCATTTATTAATTTTTTATTTTGCTTCCCTTGCCTGAGAAGATGTGTTCAGGAAAAAGGTGCACATGCTTTTATTCAAGAGAGTTTTGCCTGTGTTTTCCTCCAAGAGTTTTATAGTTTCATGACTTACATTCAGGTCTTTGATCCATTTTGAGTTTACTTTTGGAGTTATACAATAATACAGTTTCATTCTCTACATGTAGTTGTCCAGTTTTCCCAGCATTCGTTGAAGAGGCTGTCTTTTCCCCATTGTATATTCATGGCTCCTTTATTGTATATTAATTGACCATAAATGCTTGGGTTTATGTGTGGGCTCTCTATTCTGTTCCATTGAACTATATGAGTCTGTTTTTGTGCCAGTACCAAATTGTTTTGATTACTATGGCTTTGTAATAGAGCTGAAAGTTAGGGTGCATAATCCCCCCAACTTTGTTCTTTCTCAGGATTGCTTTGGCTATTGGGGGTCTTTTCTGATTCTGTATGAATGAAGAATGCTGTTAGTATTTTGATAGGGATTACATTGAATCTGTACATCGCTTTAGGCAGAATGGCCATTTTGACAATATTAATTCTTCCTATTATGAGCATGGGATAGATTTCCATTTATTGGTTTCTTTAATTTCTCTCATGAGTGTTTTGTAGTTTCATAGTATAGGTCTTTCATCTTCTTGGTTAGGTTTATTCCTAGGTATTTTATTCTTTCTGATGCAATTGGAAATGGAGTTGTTTTCCTAATTTCTTTTTCTGCTTAATTCATTGTTAGTATATAGGAATGCAACAGATTTCTGTGTATTAATTTTGTATCCTACAACTTTGTTGAATTCAGTTATTAGATCTGATAGTTTTTTGGTGGATTCTTTAGGATTTTCTATGTTAAATGTCATGTCATCTACAAACAGTGACAGTTTAACTTCTTCCTTTCCAATTTGAATTCATTTTATTTCTTTGTGTTGTCTGATTGCAGTGGCTAAGACCTCCAGTACTATGTTGAACAAAAGTGGGGAGAATGGACATCCTTGTCTTGTTCATCATCTTAGAGGAAAAGCTTTCAGCTCTTTGCTATGCTAAGTGTGATGTTTGCTGTGGGTTTGTTGTATATGACCTTTATTATGTTGAGGTACTTACCCTCTATAACCATTTTGTTGAGAGTTTTTATCAAGACTGGGTGTTGAATTTTGTCAAATGCTTTTTCAGCATCTATGGAGATGATCATGTGATTTTTCTTTTGTTGATGTGGTATATAATATTCGTTAATTTTCAGACATTGTAACTTGGTCATGATGGATGATCTTTGTCATGTATTTTTAAATTTGGTTTGCTAATATTTTGTTGAGTTTTACAGCTGTGTTCGTCAGGAATTTGGTGTGTAATTTTTTTGTGGTGTTTTTATCTGGTTTTGATATTAAAGTCTTGCTGGCCTCATAGAAAGAGTTTTGAAATATTCCTTCCTCTTTTGGAATACTTCAAGAACAATGGGTATTTGCTCTTCTTTAAATGTTTGATAAATTTCAGCCAGAAAGCTAGCTGGGACAGGAGTTTTGTACTTAGGTTGTTTTTTGATTACCAACTCGATTTCATTGGTGGTAATTGCTCTGTTCAGGTTTTCTGTTTCTTCCTGGGCCAGCCTTCGAAGGTTGTAGTTTTCTCCATTATTTCTTCATACGTATTTTCTGGCTACTTTTCTTTCTCTTCATGTTCCTGGATTCCCATTATGTATATGTTTGTACATTGGTATATAAGAAGATCTCTTTGTCTCTGTTCTTTTTGTTTTTTGTTGATCATTATTTATCACAAAGGGTATTGTTAATTGCCTCATTTTCAAATTTGCTGCTGCTTGCTTGCTTCTCTTACCTGAAATCCAGTTTGAAACTATCTAGTGAATTTTTTGTTTCAGTTATTCTACTTTTCATTTCTTAGAATTTCTGTGTGGTTCTTATATTTTCTATCTCTTCATTGATATTCTCTTTGTGGAGACATTGTTCTCATACTTCCTTTAGTTTTTTTTTTTTGTTTGAGGGCTTTCATTTTATTTTATTATTATTATTATTATTTTAAATGTTTCATTACAGAAGGATTGATATACACACTTATAAAGGTTTCACATGAAAAAACTGTGTGGTTACTACATTTAACCATATTATCAAGTCCCTACCCATACCCCAGTGCAGTCACTGTCCGTCAGAGTAGTAAGATGCCACAGATCCACTATGTGTCTTCTCTGTGCTACAGTATTCTCCCCATGATCCCCCACATCATGCGTACTAAACATAATGCCCCTCAATCCGCTTCTCCCTCCCTCCATACCCGCCCACCCACACCCCTCCCCTTTGGTAACCACTAGTTCCTTCTTGGAGTCTCTGAGTCGGCTACTATTTTGTTCCTTCAGTTTTGCTTCATTGTTATACTCCACAAATGAGGGAAATCATTTGGCACTTGTCTTTCTCCATCTGGCTTATTTCACTGAGCATAATGTCCTCTAGCTCCATCCATGTTGTTGCAAATGGTAGGATTTGTTTCTTATGGCTGAATAGTATTCTATTGTGTATATGTACCACATCTTCTTTATCCATTCATCCACTGGTGGATACTTAGGTTGCTTCTGTGTCTTAGCTATTGTAAAAAGTGCTGCAATAGACATAGGGGTGCATATGTCTTTTTGAATCTGAGAGTTGTATTCTTTGGATAAATTCCAAGGAGTGGGACTCCCCAGTCGAATGGTATTTCTATTTTGAGCTTTTTGAGAAACCTCCATATTGCTTTCCACAATGGTTGAACTAGCTTACATTCCCACCAGCAGTGCAGGAGGGTTCCCCTTTCTCCACATCCTCGCCAGCATTTGTTGTTCTTAGTCTTTTCGATGCTGGCCATCCTTACTGGTGTGAGGTGATATCTCATTGTGGTTTTAATTTGGGTTTTCCTGAAGATTAGTGATGTGGAGCATCTTTTCATATATCTGTTGGCCATCTGAATTTCTTCTTTGGAGAACTGTCTCTTCCTGTCCTCTGCCCGTTTGTTAATCGGGTTATTTGCTTTTTGAGTGTTGAGGCATGTAAGCTCTTTATGTATTTTGGATGTTAACTCCTTGTCGGATATGTCATTTACAAATATATATTCTCCAATACTGTAGGGTGCCTTTTTGTTCTGTTGATGGTGTCCTTTGCCGTACAGAAACTTTTTAGTTTGATGTAGTCCCATGAGTTCATTTTAGCTTTTGTTTCCCATGCTCAAGGAGATGCATTCTGGAAGAAGTTGCTCATGCTTATATTCAGGAGATTTTTGCCTATGTTGTCTTCTAAGAGTTTTATGGTTTCATGACTTATTTTGAGGTCTTTGATCCATTTCAAGTTTGCTTTTGTGTATTGTGATAGACAGTAATCCAGTTTCATTCTCTTGCATGTAACTGTCCAGTTTTGCCAACCCCAGCTGTTGAAGAGGCTGTCATTTCTCCATTGTATGTCCATGGCTCCTTTATCATATATTAATTGACCATATATGGTTGGGTTTATATCAGGACTCTCTAGTCTGTTCCATTGGTCTATGGTTCTGATCTTGTGGCAGTACCAAATTGTCTTGATTACTGTGGCTTTGTAGTAGAGCTTGAAGTTGGGGAGCATAATCCCTCCAGCTTTATTCTTCCTCCTCAGGATTGCCTTGGCTATTTGGGTTCTCTGGTCGTTCCGTCTGAATTTTAGAATTATTTTCTCTAGTTGAAGAATGCTGTTGGTATTTTGATAAGGATTGCATTGAATCTGTAGATTGTTTTAGGCAAGATGGTCAATTTGGCAATATTAATTCTTCCTATCCATGAGCACTAGATGTGTTTCCATTTATTAGTATCCTCTTTAATTTCTCTCATGAGTGTCTTGAAGTTCTCAGAGTATAGGTCTTTCACTTCCTTGGTTAGGTTTATTCCTAGGTTTTTTATTCTTTTTGATGCATCTGTGAATAGAATTGTTTTTCTGAGTTCTCTCTCTGCTAGTTCATTGTTAGGTTTCTGTGTATTAATTTTGTATCCTGCAAAACTTCGCTGAATTCAGATATTAGATGTAGTAGTTTTGGAGTGGATTCTTTAGGGTTTTTTATGTACAATATTATGTCATCTGCAAACAGGGACACTTTGACTTTTTCCTCTCCAGTCTGGATGCCTTTTATTTCTTTGTATTGTCTGATTGCCATGGCTAGGAGGACCTCTAGTACTATGTTGAATAAAAGTGAGGAGAGTGGGCATCCTTGTCTTGTTACCGATCTTAAACAAAAAGCTTTCAGCTTCTTGCTGTTAAGTATGATGTTGGCTGTGGGTTTATCATATATGGCCTTTATTATGTTGAGGTACTTGCCATGTATACCCATTTGGTTGAGAGTTTTTATCATGAATGGATGTTGAATTTTGTTGAATGCTTTTTCAGAATCTATGGAGATGATCATGTGGTTTTTGTCCTTTTTGTTGATGTCGTGGATGATGTTGATGGATTTTCGAGTGTTGTACCATCCTTTCATTCCTGGAAAATATTGTACTTGATCATGATGGATGATCTTTTTGATGTATTTTTTAATTCGGTTTACTAATATTTTGTTGAGTATTTTTGCATTTATGTTCATCAGGGATATTGGTCTGTAATTTCTTCTTTTGTGGTGTCTTTGCCTGGTTTTGGTATTGGATTGCTGCTGGCCTCATAGAATGAGTTTGGAAGTATTCCCTCTTCTTCTACTCCTTGGAAAACTTTAAGGAGGATGAGTATTAGGTCTTCACTAAATGCTTGATAAAACTCAGCATTGAAGCCATCTGGTCCAGGGATGTTGTTCTTACTTAGTTTTTTGATTACCAGTTCAATTTTGTTGCTGGTAATTGGTCTATTCAGATTTTCTGTTTGTTTCTGGGTCAGCCTTGGAAGTTTGTGTTTTTCTAGAAAGTTGTCCATTTCTTCCAGGTTATCCAGTTTGTTAGCATGTAATTTTTCAGAGTATTCTCTAATAAATCTTTGTATTTCTGTGGTGTCCGTAGTGATTTTTCCTTTCTCATTTCTCATTGTGTTTATCTGTGGAGACTCTCTTTTTTTCTTGTTAAGTCTGGCTAGGGGTTTGTCTGTTTTGTTTTTTTTCTCTCAGAACTGGCTCTTGCTTTCATTGATTCTTTCCATTGTTTTATTCTTGTCAATTTTATTTCTTTCTGGTGTAATCTTTATTATGCCCCTCCTTCTACTGTCTTTCAACATCTTTTGTTCTTCTTTTACTAGTTTCATTAATTGTGAGTTTAGGCTGTTCATATGGGATTGTTCTTTTCTGAGGTAGGAAAATATTGCAATATACTTTCCTCTTAGCACTGTCTTCGCTGCATCCCTCAGATTTTTGCGGTGTTTAATTATTGTTGTCATTTGTCTCCATGTATTGCTTGATCTCTGTTTTTATTTGGTCATTGATCCATTGGTTATTTAGAAGCATGTTGTGAAGCCTGCATGTGTTTGTGGGATTTTTCAATTTCTTTGAGTAATTTATTTCTAGTTTCATAACCTTTGTGGTCTGAGAAACTGTTTGGTACAATTCAATGTTTTTGAATTTACTGAGGCTCTTTTTGTGGCCTAGTATATGATGTCTTCTTGAAAATGTCCCATGTGCCCTTGAGCAGAATGTGTATCCTGCTGCTTTTGGGTGTAGAGTTCTGTAGATGTCTGTTAGGTCCATCTATTCTAACCTGTTGTTCAGTGCCTCTGTGTCCTTATTTTCTGTCTGGTTGATCTGTCCTTCAGAGTGAGTGGAGTGTTGAAGTCTCTTTGAATGAATGCATTGCGTTCTATTTCTCCTTTTAATTCTGTTAGTATTTGTTTCACATATGTTGGTATTCCTGTGTTGGGCACATAGATACTTGTAAATGGTTATATCTTCTTGTTGGATTGACCCTTTTATCATTATGTAATGTCCTTCTTTGTCTCTTGTGACTTTGTTTTGACATCTATTTTGTCTGATACAAGTACTTCAACTCCTGCTTTTTTCTCCCTATTAGTTGCATGAAATATTTTTTTCCATCCCTTCATTTTCAGTCTGTGTATGCCTTTGGGTTTAAAGTGAGTCTTGTAGGTAGCATATAGATGTGTCTTGTTTTTTATCCATTCTAGTACTCTATGTCTTTTGATTGGTGCATTCAGACCATTTATATTAAGGGTGATTATCAATAGGTATGTACTTACTGCCATTGCAGGCTTTAGATTCATGGTTACCAAAGGTTCAAGATTAACTTCCTTACTGTCTGAGAATCTAACTGAATTCACTCAGTATGCTATTACAAACACAATCTAAAGGCTCTTTTTTTTTCTCCTCCTTGTTCTTCCTCCTCCATTCTTTATATATTAGGTATCATATTCTGTACTCTTTTGTCAATTCCTTGATTGACTTTGGGGATAGTTAATTTAATTTGCATTTGCTTAGTAATTAGCTGTTGTACTTTCTTTACTGTGGTATTATTACCTCTGGTGACAGCTATTAAACATTATGACCTCTTCCATCTATAGTAATCCCTCTATAATACACTGGAGAGATGGTTTGTGGGAGGTAAATTCTCACAGCTTTTGCTTATCTGAAAATTGTTTAATTCCTCCTTCAAATTTAAATGATAATCTTGCTGGATTAAGTAATCTTGATTTGAGGCCTTTCTGCTTCATTGGCTTAAATGCATCATGCCACTCCCTTCTGACCTGTAAGGTTTCTGCTGATAAGTCTGATGATAGCCTGATGGGCTTTCCTTTGTATGTGATCTTATTTCTCTGTCTGGCTGCTTGTAGTAGTCTGTCCTTATCTTTGTTCTTTGCCATTTTAATTACTGTATGTCTTGGTGTTGTCTTTCTTGGGTCCCTTGTGTTGGGAGATCTGTGCACCTCCATGGCCTGAGAGGCTATCTCCTTCCCCAGATTGGAGACGTTTTCAGCAGTTACCTCTTCAAAGACACTTTCTATCCCTTTTTCTCTCTCTTCTTCTTCTGGTATCCCTATAATGCAAATATTGTTCCGTTTGTATTGGTCACACAGTTCTCTCAATATTCTTTCATTCTTAGAGATCCTTTTTTCTCTTTGCCTCAGCTTCTTTGGATTCCTCTTCTCTAGTTTCTATTTCATTTATCAACTCCACCGTATCTAATCTGCTTCTAATACCCTCCATTGTGCTCTTCAGCAATGATATCTCTGACTTGAATTCATTCCTGAGTTCTTGAATATCTTTCCGTACCTCCATGAATATGTCAATGATTTTTATTTTAAAATCCCTTTCAGAAAGATTCATGAGGTCGATGACGTCTTTCTCAGGAGTTGTATTAATCTTACTTTGAACCAAGTTCCTTTGGTGTTTCATATTTGTATATGGCGCCCTGTAGTGTCCAGAAGCTCTACTCTCTGGAGCTGCTCAGCCCCTGAAGCAGTGTCGGGGGTGACAGAGGAGGAGTGTTATTGGTGTCTGGGGGGAGGAAAGAGCTGTTCCCTGTTTCCCGGCTGCTATGCCTGTCTCCACTGCCTGAACCAGTGGGCCTAGGAGACAGGTATAAGCCTCTATGCTTTCCGTTTGTAGTTGCTGTAAACAGATCTTCCCTCTGGCTTGCCTAACGCCAGGGTAGGATTTGCCAGTTTGCGAGCCAGGTGGGGCTGGCTTGGAGAAAGGCACAGTATGCTGCGTATCCTGGAGAGGGTCCTTGGAGCTGTGTAGCCAGCCAGGGAGTTGGTCCACCTGAAGATCGTGAAAGCTCCCAATCTGCTGGGCAGAGTTCACCCGGACTGTTTTGTCTACCTGTTCTTTGTCCTGAGCAGTAAGCTCTATGCAATCCTTGCCCCTTTTACCGCCCTCTTGCTAAGGGTCTCCTTGTGAGGAAGTCTCTCAGACTGCCTGCCTTTCTTTTGTACCAGTGCAGCCAGATACGGATCTCTGCTTTCCACAAGCGGCTGGAATCTCAGTCTCTCCAGGAAGTCTGCCTGTCTTAGCTTTCCAATCCCCTAATCACGAGAGTATAATGAAAGCACCATGAAATGTGGGTTTGTGTTCCCAGAGAGGATCTCTGGAGTTAGGTATTTAGCAGTCCCAGGCCTCCACTCCCTCCCCACTCAGTTTTTCTTCCTCCTGCCCATGAGCTAGGGTGGGGGAAGGGCTTGGGTCCCACCGGGCCACAGCTTTTGTACGTTACCCTGTTCTGTGATGTCTGCTCTTCTCTTCTCTAGGTGTATGCAGTCTGGCACAGTCCTCTTTCCTGTTGCTCTTTCAGAATTAGTTGTATTAATTTTATTTTTGTATTTATACTGTTTTAAGCAGAAGCCTCTGTCTCACCTCTCACACCACCATCTTTCAGGATTTCTCCTTTAGTTCTTTAGAAATAATTTACTTTTGTTCTTTTCAACATAATAGTTGATTTCTAGTATTCATCTAGTAAGTTCAGTGTCTGGGCTTCCTTTAAGGATAGTTTTAGTTGACTGATATTTTTTCCCCACTTTGTATGGGCCATCTTTTCTTGTTTCTTTATGTGTCTCATAGTTTTTTGTTGGAACTTATCATTTTAAATAATGTGGTAACTTTGGAAATTACCTTTCCTGTCCCTTTTTGTGGGTGACGTGTTTGTTGTATTGCTTGTTTTGTGACTTTTCTTAATGAATGTTGTAAAGTTATATTTTTTTGTTTTGTGTGACTATTGAAGTCTCTGTTTGATTAGCTTACTGTTCAGCTAATGATTGGACAGAGATCTCTTTAAATGCCTTCAATCCATAAATCTCCCGGCCTTAGCTGTAGGGCTCTCTATGTATGTTGGGGCATGATTTCAGTGTTGTGGCAGGCAGTTTATACATCTTCAGTTTTTTCCTTTTTTGCATATTTGTGCAGAGCCTCAACATTAGCTAGCTAGGTGAGATTTTAGTGCTTTCTTGGGTCTTGTCTTGGCATGTGCAAAGCCTTGCACATATGTGTTGCTTTCTAGATTCCCAGGAATATGTCTGAGCTATTCAGAGTTCCCTGTGAAAATTCATTCTTCAGTGTTTCCTTGTGAGCTTTTTGGTCAGTTTCTCTTCCCCAGTTGTTATTGCCATCTGAGGCAGCTGCTGTGTTAAAGAGTTGTCACTGATTATTTTTGATGATGGCCTCTAGAGCAGATCTCACACTGAACATGCTCTGAATCACGTCAAATAAAGATAAAACCTGTGAATGGGAATTCCACAATATGCCACACAGATCAAATAATGACAGATCTCTGGGAATTGGGATTTTTTTCTTCAAAATGGGGATTTTTATGGAGCCTCAGACTTGTTCACCTGTTTTCAGTGGCTGTGAAACTGCTGGTTTTCAAACTACCATTGTTTTGAGGCTGTTGGTTTTCAGTTGGTGAGTTGGAGCTGGAAATATGGCACAGCTAAACATTGGAAAGCTTGCTGTTCTCATCAAGATTCAGCCATTTTTCTTAAAGAATATTCCTGGATTGTTGCAAGCCTTTGTTAAATTTCCAGAGTTTTGAAAAACTTGATTTTGATAGATTTTGCCAGTGCTTTCTTTGCTGCTTTGGAGGAGCAGATTTTCAGACGTCCTTATTCTGCCATTTCAGAGTGCTCCTCTGTTTACTTTTATGATTGCAGTACTTCCTCTAATTCTTTGGGAAGTTATTAATTACATATTTTAAGAACTTTTCTCTTCTTAGTTTCCTCCAAACTTGGATTGGGGTATATGTCTGTTCATTTTGGTCTTTTTCATGTTAGAAGCTTTGCTCATGTATCTTAGAATTATCTGCTCATATTTAAGAGTAGTGAACTAAAGAAGCCAGTTAGGAACTCTGAGTGCATGGGTGGTGCTTCTTGACTATAAGATTACTAGTATTTGCCTCTAGGAAATTATTTTAAACTTACTATAAAATATTGTAGGGAGCAATAATTAAGTCTAAGTCTTATTGTAAAACAAACACTAATTAGATTGGAGAGTTGAATATAAAATTTAAATTCAGAAAAACCTGGGGAAAATGGTATTTGTTATTTGTCAAACTAGTAAAGAAATTTATTTTAAATTTGAGACACAAAGTTTTAAAATTAAAAAATGAAAGAAAGTTGCTGGCTTCAGAGAATAATCATTATTTTATTTAGTGTCATTGAATGTACAAAACTCACCCTTATACACATGTGAAAATTGATAGGTTCCAAGATTGTGTTGCTGTGTTCACAAGTGCAGACAAAAACTGTTCCTAAGGGGGTAACCTTCACAGGGGCCATTGTAATGGCATTATTGAACAAAGAATGAGGCAACTAGTGAGACAGGAATGAGAAACTGGAGGGAGAGGCCTGCTTGCCTGATGGATTCTTAATTAAGGTGCCAGTGCCAAAAACAGGAGTCTTTTTAACATTCTCATATCTAGTTGTTTGGGTCTGCCAGTTGTAGGTAATGTGGCCACAGGGAGTAGACATTAACACAGATAGAGACTCTCTCAGCTCTTCCAGAATTTTCATTTTCCCAGGAGTAGAATAAATACTTGCTCCCGCTCAGTAATTTCAGGAAGAAACAGACTAGAGGTATATACCTTGTCCCCAAGTTGCAAAGTTGCAAATGTGGTCACATCAGAGGGTATAGTTGTGACACAATCAAGTGGTAACTTGGTCAGGACGTGTCCCGGTAACCTCTGAATAGTGATATTATTTATGGGCTTTTTCAGCCATTGAAGCTCTTTGTAACTTATAAAAGGGAAGATGATCATAAGAAATTCATTCTGAGGCATCTTTCCATATCTTCAGTAACCACTGAATTTTAAAGTGAGTGATAGTTCTACTCATATCTGGTCCTGAAAAGACAAGTAGATTTTTAGTTTAGTGCCAATTTTGATTAATCAGTAGTGGTTGCCTGAAAGAGTTTTGAGGTTTCTGAGGCTACATCTAGGCTTAAATGGAAAGATGGGTCCAAAAGATTATTGATATCTGCTGTGGGATGGGAAGGGGGAGAGGCTGTATATCAGGCTAGTTCATCTCTTTCATTTTATCTCCCTTCACTAATATGTATTTTTGGCTCCTCTGTTACTTAGAATGTAGAATGGAAAGAAGTAGAAGCTATAGAGGGTAGGAACTTTACACATGGAGCATCTAGCTAGCTCAGTGCTAGGCTCAGTGAATGCACAATGAATGAACTGAGACCGGGAGGTGTGAGGTGCCTTGTTTTATGGAGTGAGGTCAAGGACAGGTCTTTCTGATACAGTGCTCCTGCATGGTGTCATGCTTGGTGTGTACACAATACCAAAAAAATGCAGTCCTTCCCCACCCCCAAGGAGCTTCCCTTCTTGTTAGGAAGAAAAGAAGATATTTGAAATGATTATAGAGCTTTTATGAAAGGATGGTTTGTAAGACAGTACTAAAATTTCCAGTCTCGTCACTGCAATAGGTGGCATAGGTTTGAATGCAAAAGTACATGACTTGGGAATCTCAACCTTTATACTTATTCCAGTGTATCTGAGTTTGGTTTGGGGAGGCCTTTTTCTTGACTTTATCTACAAAGTAAGGTACAAACCATCTACACCCGCCCTGCCTCCAGTTTTCCACATATTTTTGGTGTCACTGGGATGGAATATTTTGACTGGTTAAGGAGTTTTGCATCAATTTAAATATCAAGGTGAAAATGATTCATTCATAGAAAAGAAATGTCATGTAGGTTTTTTTAAGCTTAAGATTTTCTAATTACAATGTTTCTAGGGGAATTACGGCATTTTTTAATTAATGGTAAGTCACAGAAAAGCCTTTGTATTATAATATCTGTGCATCTGGAAAATCTTTATCCTAAGCAGTCAACAGTTTGTGCTTGGACAGAAATAGAAGTATACATTTCATAATGTGTGTGTTTTGTGTAGAGCAGTCAGTCGGTTTAATTAATGTCTGAGAGCATGGGCTCTGTTTTTACTATCAGGGTGGTCTCTCCACCCTAACTAGCTGTGTTACCTTAAGTAAATTAAGGGTCTTGATTTCCTCCTGGTGCAAAGTGGGGATGATGGTAATCTCTTATAAGGCTGCTAGAAGTATTAAACAAAATTTTTCAGATGGAGCTCTTAGGTCAGTGCCTGGCCTATATAGTATGTGCTCAGTTATTGTTGGCTGTTGTTAATGGTATTGCTATAGTTACTGTTTTTGTTATTAGGTGGGTATCAATTTTCTTTGGAGTATGACTCAACTTCACATTAGTATTTAATGTAATTGACTGTAAATAGTGATGGTTTTTTGTTTAAATATTTTTTCCTTTTTTTTGCACAGATTGAATGTAATTTTTACAAAATTTGATGAAGTCCAAAAATCTGGAAACATGATACAAACTGCAAATGGTAAGTAGAAAAAAAGTTATTCTATCTTTGCTTTTTCAGTTTTATATCAGTAATGCTGATGCTATTTCTGAAGAGCTGGATTTGCTGTCTCGGTCAGAGTTTCTAAGTGTTAAGACCTACCCTTCATTTACTTACTTTCTCAGGAACACTGTGGAGTTGTCATTGGCTTTCTTTCATGATCTACTTGAAATCATTAGTTAATCTTGTTGGCTTTATGTTCAGAATACATCAGGATAAACATGATTCTCAGTGTAACTGCTTCCCCTCTCCTAGTGCACACTGCCGTGGTATTTCACCTGCGCTCTTGTGGTAGTCTCTCAGGATCCCTGCTTTTACTCTTTCCCAATACCTAAAGTCCATTTATCACACAGCTATCTGAGTGAACCTTTTTTGTAACTAGAGTGACATTACTCCCCTGTTCAGAATCATTGAAAGATTTCCCATCATATGAGAACTACAGGTCAGTGGTTCCCCCTGGCCCACCAGGCCCCACAGACCTGATGCTGACCACCATTCAGATGTAATCTCGTATTGTTCTTCCCAGAAGTTCACTGGCCTCCTGGATAATTTTGGACGTTCTAGCCTCATTTCATTTCTCTTGTGTATATATCTTGCAGTGGAATTATTGCTGGGTCATATAGTAACTTTATGTTTAACCTTCTGTATAAATGCCACACTATCTTCCCAAACAGCTCCACCATTTTGCATTCTCACCATAATGTATGAGAGTTCCAATTTATTCATGTCTGAGTCAATACTTTAACTGTCTGTTTCTTTAATTATAGTTTTCCCAGTGGGTGTGAACTGGTATATCATTGTGGTTTTGATTTGCCTTCCCTTAATGACAAATGCTGTTGACCATCTTTTCATGTGCTTATTGGCCATTTACATACCTTTCTTGTAGAAATGTCTGTTCAAGTTTTTATGGGACTGTCTGTTGTTGAGTTATGAGTTCTTTATATGTTATGGATAAAAAGTCGTTATCAGAAAGATATGTATTGAAGATATTTTTCCCATTGTGTGGGTTTTTGTATCACTTTCTCGATGGTATTGTTTGCAGCAGAGAAGTTTTTAATTTTGATGTAGTACAATCTTGTTGTTTGTGCTTTTGGTCTAAGAAGTAGATTGATATCTAGGAAATAATAGCCTAATTCAAGGCTTCGAAAATTTACATCTATGTTTTCTTCTAAGAGTTGTGTAGCTTTAGAGCTTACATTTAGGTTGTTGATCCATCTTGATTTAATTTTTATATTTGGGGGGAGGTAGGTATCCAACTTTATTGTTTTGCATGTGGATATCCAGTTATCCCAGCACCATTTGTTGAAAAGACTTTTCTTTCCTCCCTTGGCCTTTCTTGGCACCCTTCTCAAAAATCATTTGGCAGTAACTTTGTGAATTTATTTCTGAACTCCAAATTCTGCCCTATAGATGTGTATGCTTAACCCTATGACAGTAACATGTAGTCTTGATGAATTGAGCTTTGTGATATGATTCCATGTTTGAAAGGATTTTTTTGCAGCTTTATTCTTTTCAAGATTGTTTTGGCTATTATGGGTTCTTTGCATTTCCATGTGGATTGCAGGATCAGCTAATGTCAATTTCTATAAAAAAGACAGAAAATTTTGTTACATTTTTCCTATTTTATTCTTTTTGGTGGTATTGTAAATGGAATTGTTTTTTCAGTTTTCTTTTGGATTGTTCACTGCTACTATATAGAAACACAGTTGAATTTATATTTGATCTTGGATCCTGCATCTTTGCTGAATCTGTTAATTAGTTCTATTTTTTCCCTCTGGTGGGTTTTTTTCTTAGGATTTTCTATATACAAGATCATTTAATCTGTGAGTATAGACTGTTGTACTTCCACCTTTTCCAATCTGGATTCCTTTCAGGGTATTGGGCTTTTTATGAAATGCTTTTTGGGTGTCAAGTGATATTACTTTTTTTTTTTTTTAGTGTGATGAGATTATGAACTATATTGATTGATTTTTCAAATGTAAACCAGCCTTGCATACCTGGAATAAATCCCTTTTGGCCATGGTGTACAATTCCTTTTTTACTGTATTTGGTTTGCTAATAGATTGTTAAGGACTTTAGTGTCTAAATTCAGGAGAGATATTGGCCTGTATTTATTCTGATCTCTCACGCTCCTTGTCCTGGCCTGTTGATTTTTGAACATACTGAGTGTCTTTCACTAAAAACACACGTACTTCTATCTCTATTCATCTATTTTCATTGCTTTGCCTCTCTCCCCTGGACAGCAAACTTCTCCTGGGTTTCCTATATTCCCTGTGCTAGTTTCTTCACCTAGTCACACCTCAGACTGTGCCAGGCTTGCTGTCTCATTTCACTCACACAGCTACTGGTGCAGTAATCATAGCGTCTGTGCTGCTACCCCCAACAGGCAGTTTCAGTCTTCACACTGCTTGGTCTGAGCCTCTTCCTCCTCTTCAAGCAGCCTCCCTTCTTGGCTACTCAGGCCTGACCTCCTCTTGATTTCTTCCTGCCTTTGGGCTCCTTTTAGGTCTCCTTCATTTGTTTAATGTGTACCCCTTGCCGTTAAATTCTTAAAGCTTGATCCTGGCCTCTCCCTTTCTTAGGCAATGTTCTCACTCTGGTTATACTTACCTGTGGCCCGAACTTTGTTTTGCTAGCCAGGTAACATTTTTTTCCACAAATGTTTGTCTCTTGCCCATACTTTCCTCAGTGTTGTAACTCTGCGTGGAGCATGTGCATGTCTGACATTTCTCCTTGGATGTGAGATATGTATCTAAATCCAAACCACATTCTACCTCCTGCCCAAAACAAAATACAAAACAATTAAATGTAACCTCATCCGAAATCTGTGCTTCTTAGGTGAACATTCTACTGCCCCTTATCCATGCAGACATGCAAATAATTCACCTAGCATACGGTCACCCATTTAGAGTGTATAACTTAGTCATTTTTAGGGTCTTAACAGGCATGTGCAGCCATCACCAGTTTTAGAATATCTTTATCACCACAAGAGGGAAACCTGGTATTCCTCAGCTGTCACCCTCCTCTGTCTCTCTAACTCCCCACTATAAGAAATCACTAATTTACTTTCTCTGTAAATTTACTTTGGACATTTCGTAGAAACGGAATAATACAATGTGTTCTTTTGTGTCTGGCTTCTTTCACTTGATGCAGTGTTTTCAAGGTTCATCCATCTTGTAGCGTGCATCAATACTTCATTCCTTTTAATGATATTTCATTGTGTAGCTATATCACACTTTGTTTATCCATTCATCTATTGATGAACCTTTGGATTGTTTCTACCTTTGGGGTATTATGAATAGTGCTGCTTTGAACATTTATTTTCAAGTTTTTGTATGAACAACTGTTTTCAGTTCTTTTGAGTATATACCTAAAAGTAGAATGCTGGATCACATGGTAATTATAATTCTGTGTTTAAGTTCTTCAGGAACTGTCAAAATGTTTTCCACAGTGGCTTCTCCATTTTATATTCCCACCAGAAATGTGTGAGGGTTCCAGTCTCTCCTCATCTTCAACAACACAACCCCCAAATTTTTCCTTTTAAAAAATTTTTTTATTATAGTCATCCTAGTGGGTATGAAGTGGTATCTCATTGTGGTTTTGATTTGCATTTTCCTAATGACTAATGATGTTGCACATAATTTCATGTGTTTGTTGGCCATTTGTAGAATTTGGAAAAATCTCTATTCAAGAACTTTGTCCATTTTTATATTGATTTGTCTTTTTGCTGATGAGCTATGAGAGTTCTTTAAATATTCTGGATACAAGGTTCTTGGCAGATACATGATTTGGGCTTATTTTTCCCATTCTATGGGTTTTGTCTTTTCATTTTCTTGGTGTTTAAAAGTTTTTAATTTTGATGAAGTCTAATTTATCTATTTTTTCTTTTGTTAATTGTGAACAATAATGTTCTTGAGTAAGAAAAGCTCCGGATTTGAGCTAAGTTACAAGAAACTATTAACTTAATAGCAATACTCTTAGGGAAGAAATGGGTTTTGTCCTGGCTTGTATTTTTTGACATGTTGAAAATTATGTTGTTCTGGTATTTGTAATTGATTATGTTTGTATGAAACCTATGAAACTTTATTTTAAGTGTAAGAATTGTGACTAAAACAGCAATGGATAAACAACTGAGTAGCAAATGGAAGCAATTGTCCTGTCTTTAATAGAATAGTTCATCTTTGTATGATTGTTTTTTGTTGCTAGGTTACCCAGAGGCTTTCAGCTTTGAATGGCAAGAACATGGGAGTTAAAAATATATTGTTTTATAGATGTTGCTTTTTTTTTTTCCTACCCTCATACAATTAGCATACCTCTTGAAGCAAAAATTACAGTGTTTTCCTTTCATGGGTTTCAAAAATCAGATTATTATCTATGTAAGTTTTTTTTAAGCATGCAGATGTGCTTATGCTCATGGGAGAATTGGATTTTCAGCATGAGAGAGCCAGTAACTACAGACTAGTCAGTGTCCTTTATCTGCAACCTCTTAATGATCTTTACTTGGATTTGATTTAATGTGGTTAAAATGTGCATGCTTTGAATTTCTTAAGCAAAAGTAACATGTTTATGTGGAGAGAATGAAAGTATCATGCTCATAATAAATCTGTAGCAAAAGAAAAAGACAGAATTTTTATTTGTTGGCAGAACTATAAGCTAGATAAAAGGTAATCATAAAATTATTGGCTCTTACACGTGAAATCTGGGACATCATTTTGCTGCCAAATGCATTCTGCTTTACTGTTTTACACTAAAGAAAAATAGTATAATCTGAAAAATGTTAGATACAGCTTCTAAGTTGTTGGACACAAGAAATACCTGTGACAAATCTGAAAGCAAACAGACTGGTGACAGATTGTTGTCTAAAATCTGATTTGTTGCCCAGTGTAGCTAGGACACAGCATTTATTTAAAGGTGAAGTGACTGTGTTTTATTAAGAAAGCCAGGCTATTATCATTTTAATGTGTTCTTTAAAAGCAGTGTGAATAGGTGGATCAGGTTCTGATGGCTTCCCACCCCCTCTCCCTGCTTTTCTATTAGATTCTGCATGTTACAGGGTTTGAGATTGTCTTGGTATCTTAGGAATAAGATGTATTTCCATAGTTACAGGTACAGGGATAATGTTAAAAGACTGGCACGTGTGCTGTGCTGTGCTGAAGCAATGACCTGAAATAGCCTGGAAGAGACTCATCCTATGAAGCCAGCATGACTCTAATACCAAAACCAGGCAAAGACACCACAAAAAAAGAAAATTACAGACCAGTATCCCTGATGAACAAAGAAGCAAAAATACTCAACAAAATATTAGCAAACCGAATTCAAAAACACATCAAGAGGATCATACACCATGACCAAGCAGGATTCATCTCAGGGATGCAAAGATGGTGGTACAACATTCGAAAATCCATCAACATCATCCACCACATCAACAAAAAGAAGGACAAAAACCACATGATCATCTCCATAGATTCTGAAAAGGCATTTGACAAAATTCAACATCCATTCATGATAAAAACTCTCAACAAAATGGTCAAAGAGGGCAAGTACCTCAACATAATAAAGGCCATATATGATAAACCCACAGCCAACATGATACTGAACAGCGAGAAGCTGAAAGCTTTTCCTCTTAAGATCGGGAACAAGACAGGGATGCCCACTCTCCCCACTGTTATTCAACATAGTACTGGAGGTCCTAGCCACGGCAATAAAACAAAACAAAGAAATACAAGGAATCCAGATTGGTAAAGAAGAAGTCAAACTGTCACTTTATGCAGATGACATAATATTGTGCATAAAAAACCCTAAAGACTCCACTCCAAAACTACTGGAACTAATATCTGAATTCAACAAAGTTGCAGTATACAAAATTAATACACAGAAATCTGTTGCTTATCTATACACTGATGAACTAGCAGTAAGAGAAATCAGGAAAACAATTCCATTCACAATTGCATCAAAAAAAATTAAATACCTAGGAATAAACCTAACCAAGGAAGTAAAAGACCTATACTCTGAAAACTACAAGACACTCTTAAGAGAAATTAAAGAGGACACTAACAAATGGAAACTCATCCCATGCTGTTGGGTAGGAAGAATTAATATTTTCAAAATAGCTATCCTGCCTAAAGCAATCTACAGATTCAATGCAATCCCTATCAAAATACCGACAGCATTCTTCAATGAACTGGAACAAATAGTTCTAAAATTCATATGGAACAACAAAAGACCCCGAATAGCCAAAGCAATCCTGAGAAGGAAGAATAAAGTGGGGGCGATCTCGCTCACCAACTTCAAGCTGTACTACAAAGCCACAGTAATCAAGACAATTTGGTACTGACACAAGAACAGAGCCACAGAGCAGTGGAACAGGGTAGAGTCTCCAGACATTGACCCAAATATATACGCTCAATTAATATACAATAAAGGAGCCATGGACATACAATGGGGAAATGACAGCCTCTTCAACATCTGGTGTTGGCAAAACTGGACAGCTACATGTAAGAGAGTGAAACTAGATCATTGTCTAACCCCATACACAAAAGTAAATTGAAATGGATCAAAGACCTGAATGTAAGTCATGAAACCATAACACTCTTAGAAAAAAACATAGGCAAAAATCTCTTGGACATAAACATGAGCGACTTCTTCATGGACATGTCTCCCTGGGCAAGGGAAACAAAAGCAAAAATGAACAAGTGGGACTATATCAAGCTGAAAAGCTTCTGTACAGCAAAGGACACCACCAATAGAACAAAAAGGCACTCTACAGTATGGGAGAATATATTCATAAATGACAGATCTAATAAAGGGTTGACATCCAAAATATATAAAGAGCTCATGCACCTCAACAAACAAAAAGCAAATAATCCAATTAAAAAATGGGCATAGGAGCTGAACAGATACTTCTCCAAAGAAGAAATTCAGATGACCAACAGGCACATGAAACAATGCTCCACATCACTAATCATCAGAGAAATACAAATTAAAACCGCAATGAGATATCCCCTCACACCAATAAGGATCGCCACCATCCAAAAGACAAACAACAACAAATGTTGGCGAGGTTGTGGAGAAAGAGGAGCCATCCTCCACTGCTGGTGGGAATGTAAATTAGTTCAGCCATTGTGGAAAGCAGTATGGTGGTTCCTCAAAAAGCTCAAAATAGAGGTACCATTTGACCCAGGAATTCCACTTCTAGGAATTTTTACCCTAAGAATGCAGCAGCCCAGTTTGAAAAAGACAGATGCACCCCCATTTTTATCGCAGCACTATTTACAATAGCCACGAAATGGAAGCAACCTAAGTGTCCATCAGTAGATGAATGGATAAAGAAGAGGTAGTACCAATACACAATGGAATATTATTCAGTCATAAGAAGAAAACAAATCCTATCATTTGCAACAACATGGATGGAGCTAGAGGGCATTATGCTCAGTGAAATAAGCCAGGCAGAGAAAGACAAGTACCAAATGATTTCAATCATATGTGGAGTATAAGAACAAAGAAAGAACTGAAGGAATAAAACAGCAGCAGAAACACAGAACCCAAGAATGGACTAACAGTTACCAAAGGGAAAGGGACTGGGGAGGATAACTGAGAAAGGAGGGATAAGGGGGGTGGGGAAAGAAAGGGAGCATAATGATTAGTATGTATAATGTGCTGAGGGCCACAGGGAGGGCTGTGCAACACAGAGAAGACAAGTAGTGATTCTACAGAATCTTGCTATGCTGGTGGACAGTGACTGTAATGGGGTTTGTGGGGGGCACTTGGTGTTGGGGAGTGTCCAGGAAACATAATGTTCCTCATGTAATTGTAGATTAATGATACTAAAATAAAAAATAATAATAATAAAACACTCTTCAATGAATAAAAAAATCACTGTCATATATAGTCTAGGCCTTCCTTTTGGAATACGGTGGCAGTTGTCAACTGGCGCTGAGTCACCCGGGAGAAGCCATGTAGGTGGAGAGTTTGCTGCTGCATATGTTGCTGTGAATTGGTAATAGCTTTCAGAGCAGTGTTTTCATTTGACCAAGATCACTGACAATCATGACTACTGGGAAAGGTAGGCTATTCTAATACATTGTGAAAAGTGTTTGTAATTATTGCTGATTAAGAGTAAATGAAATATTTAAGATGTTTTGTTTCAAAATATGTTTGTATCAAAACAATTGGCTTTGATAATTAAAAATTGTGGATGAAGTTTAGGAACATAATTGGCTTGAATATGTGCATTGAGTTGGGGAAAAAACTGTGAAACCTACAGCTTTATTAACATCGTGTTAGCCTTGGAGGATTAGGAGGAGAGTAGGCAAAGAGGCTGGTTGGCTGTGCCCTCACCAGCCTCTGTTTATTTAACGTGCTTTTACTTTTCTTCTGCTCTCGTATTCACAGTATGTGGATTGTGAAAATAATTATATTGCAATTTAAAGACATTCGTTAATAAGCTGTCTTGAAAGGAAACTATTGGCTATATAGAGGAAGACCACAGGTGGATCAGCAGTGTGGGGATACTGCTCCTGTCTTGAGAATCATTGTTT
Source organism: Manis pentadactyla (assembly GCF_030020395.1). Classification (NCBI taxonomy): domain Eukaryota; kingdom Metazoa; phylum Chordata; class Mammalia; order Pholidota; family Manidae; genus Manis; species Manis pentadactyla. Next base: position 45,745,506 of record NC_080026.1, on the reverse strand, counting down.
AAAATTTTCTTCTTCCCCTTTAAAGATTTGCTTTTTTTAAATGCAAAAATGAAATTGAAAAACTACAAAAGAAATATGGTTTATAAGTCTTACTGATTAGCCTTTGGTTTTCCCACGGAGATCTTACCCAGATTTTGACAGCATTGGAATGATTTTGTAGGAAGTCAGTGTGAACAAAGTTTGTGTTTGAGGAAAGGGTGCAATTGTGATACAAACAGCTTGCATTCCATGCCTTGCTCTCCTATGGGATGGTCTTCCTGGCAGGCTTTTAGGTTTTGTCTCTGAAGGGTATTTCCAAACCCTTCCATTCAAACAGGTATTACAGAGGAAAACTCTGCACTATAACAAGTGTTCATTTATCTCTGGAAGTTGCCACACATCCAGCTCATTTTCTGTTATTTTATAGAAGATTGTGAAGGTGTATCTATCTCTTAAACTAAATTGGTTTAAGTTTGCTGAAAATGGTCATAGTTGAAGATGCTGTATTTCTGCTTGTTAGTTATATTTTAAAATGGAGATTTTAAAGTGTACAGTGGTAATGTTCCCTTCCCTTTTGCCCCTCATGACAGTATTCCATATTCAGGTTAAGCTGCTGTAGGACACCAATACCTGGGGCAGAAGGGGTAAATAATTCACATTTTTAAGTGATCTTTTCCAGAGTCCTTCATTTGAGGATTTGCAAAAGTGTGTTACTTGTAAGTAGCATTTGTCTTAAGATGTATTTTGGATTTGTTTTTAAACAAGGCAAATAATAATTCGAAGAATCAGCTATTTTATTTAAAGGCCATGGAGAAAGACTTGTAGATCTGAGTTTAATATAAAGACTGTTGTAAGTCCAGGGAGAGGAAATCCCAGGGCAAAATAAAACCAGAATCAGTCAAAGGGAGAAATAAAGTTTAAAATCCATTTATTGCTTTACAAACTGCAGTCTGGGACCGTTTCTCTTTCTGGCTCTGGCAGAAGCAAAACCGACACCCCCCATGACCTCTCAGGTACAGATAAGCCCTCTGTTGCCCAGGTAATTACCCATTGATATGGAGATTAACTTCTTTCCACCCCTGAGAATATGCAAATGCACTAAAGTCATACTTCTCTCCACCCCTGAATCCCTGTTTCTAAGATAAATTCTAACCGAAATAAGCAGGTGAGGAGAGGCAACAAAGGGCCAGGTAGTTTATTTGAGCACAATCCCAGGCGAGGTTCACCAGTCTGAAACACAGGCTGGAGAAGTCGCGTGCAACTAGATTGGCAGGGAGTTTTTAAAGAAGGTAGGGGGAGGCAGAGCATAGATTTACAGCAGCACGAGGATTGGCTAGCCTAAGGCACAGTTTTCAGGTTGGGAGGGGGCAGCAGCCAGGGACTTTGGCACATCATCAGTGTCCAACGTGCTCACCCTTCCCTCCGGTGCCTCCAACTTAGCATTCCAGCCTTTTGGTTATAATGGGCGCCGACTCAATCTGGCTACTTCCGGCTGAGGAGGGGCAGCGTGGGTAGGGTTGAGGCTGGTGGAAGGCCAGAGGGGGCTTGGAGGGAAGGGGCAAGTACCGATGTACTTACATGGTCTTGTTCACTTCTACTGTCCGACCTCTTTATCAGTGGCCGGAGGTTCTAGCAGATATGTTGTCTTCGTCTCTCAGGACAGATATATCTAGCATGATCACTCAGGCTTTGCCCTGTCTAGTACTGTAGTCTGGACGATGAGAGACAGACTGAGGCTTGTTCGTAGCAGGCAGCCTGGACGAAAGAATGGAAAGACAAGCATTGGGCGGGCCAAGGGGGTATCTTTCTTAGGAGTGAGAAGTAAGGTAGGTAGGAGAGGTGTCTGGGGGAACTTGAGATAAGAGAGTATAAGGGTTAGGGACGACTGGCTGAAGAGGGACTACAGCTTCATTGATTATCTGCAGGTCTTGAACAAGCTGGTAGGCCCCCGATGGTTTCTTGACTGGAAGGATTGGAGTGTTACAGGGAGAATTAGTTGGTACCAGAAGCGTTTGGGAAAGAAGATGGTTAATGATAGGTTAGATGCCCTTGCGATGGGCTTGGGAAATAGGAAATTGGGGTCTAGAAGGAGAGGAGGTTGGGTCTTTGAGGTGGATGAGGACTGGAGCATGATGGCTCGACCCTACAGGAGTAGAGGTGTCTCAGACTATCAGGTTAACGCCGGTCGATGGTACAGGAGGGTCTGTGGAGGGCTCAGGGCTACAACTTATATTGGCTAAGATGATGAGTGAGCTCGGTTGGGGATGACTAAGAGGCAAGGAGATAGAGGCACTAAGCTTGGAGAAGATATTTCTCCCTAACAAAGGGATGGGACAGGACAGGATGACTAGAAATGAGTGGGTAAGAGGATGGCTCTCCAAAGTGTAGGCTACTGGACCTGTTTCTAGAGCCTTAGAGGGGGTTCCTGTGACACCCACGACTGAGACCTGGGAAGGATGTACATGCCCATGAAAGGAAGGTAAAACAGAGTAGGCAGCTTCCATGTCCACTAAAAAGGAGATGGACTTACCCAGTACTCACAGTGTGGCCCTGGGCTCGGCAAGGGTAATAGGGGTGTTCGAGTCTAGGCATCTTCAGTCTTCGAGTAGGCTCAGCAGGTCTGGAGGGGAGTCCCTTAGGGGAGCCTGCCTCTCACGAGACTCTGTCACGGGAGGATGACCTTCCCTAACTGGGCAGTCTACTTTCTAATGACCTCTCTTACTGCAAACTGGGCAGGGTTTAGTTGGCTTGTTGGTCGGGTTGGGGCATCTCTTTGCCCAGTGGTCTTCTTGGCCACACCGGAAGCAGGGTCCCAGAAGCTCACAAGCTCCGGACCCGTCTTTGGTGTGATGAGACCGCTGTCCTGCCGGCCTCAGGGCTGCCACGAAGGCTCGGGTTTGGGACACTGTCCTCTTCTCATGTTCTTTATCACGGGTATTAAAGACTTTAAAGGCCATGGTTACCAGGTCACGGATTGGAGTCTGGGGTCTCTCTTTTGCCTTTTTAATTTACATCTTATGTAACTAATACTTGTTCTGGTGAAATCTAGTTCTTTACTAGTTTAGGAGTAATAAAACAGTGACTATAAATGACAAAAGACTTAACAAATGACAGTGGTTAAAGATCTGATGAGAGCTTACTGTAACATAGTTGACTTAAGGAAATTTGGATACTTTTCTAACACAAAACATTCAGTAACAAAGTTTAGCATTATTCCCTTTGACAGTGCTTTTTAGGTAATTTAACAGGTAATTTTTTATCAGATAAATAAGCCAAATTGGCCAAATACTTTCTCTAATGAGAAAAAATTCTTCTCACATGTTCCAGGGGCCCTCTGGAAAATATCACAGTTAACTAGAGGTAAAAGCACCTTTTTGAATTTGATTTTGGGAAGCTGTTAAAGTTTTTTTAAGGCATTTGTCTAAATAGAATCATAAGTTACTATGAAACAGTACTTATCTATTTAACTAGAATGACAATAAAAGATTTTAAAGGCAAATACAGAAGGTTACACAGTTATTAGCAAAGGTTAGCTTTTAGTTTTTTCATAGTAAGGTCTCATTATCTTAAATATTCAGACAACTCACTGAGACTTTAAGCATGAGAAACTGTTTTGATAAAACAATTAGAGAACTCTGCAATCTTTCAACATTGAGAGCACACTAACAGTTAAGAAAACTTTGTCTTTTTAACTGAAAACAAAATTCTAATTTTGCTGTGTACTTGATACTGAGATTCTTTTGCTTTAATTTTATATAGCATGACCATATCAATTCTTCCACAAATTTTCTACAACTTCCTTTTACATTGTGTTCTCTCTCTTTAAATAAATAGCTGTACTTTAGAACAATTACTTTCTTTTACCCTCAACAAAACAAATTTCCATTCTTTATACTTTCTCTTATTAAAACATACATCCTTTTAGCAAGTAGAGATGTTTTCTTCTTTAAATAGCTTTAATTAGCCTCCAAACTATTAGGAACTTTAATTTTCAGTGAACACTGAGAAGTGGGCTATTGTAAACCATTGCACTAGCATTCTTGAGATTAACAAATTCATGAACACACTTTATAATTCCTGACATCATGTGCTTTACAGCATAATCTCTAAGCACAAAATATGTCTACTTAGCAAAACTTTAAGATTTTAGGTCACCACAAAAATTTTCAGGCTGTAGGCAGGCACACACACTGCAATACACAATCACTAAGATGTTCACTTGCTACGCCCAGCTCACCCACTCCCAACAACCATGCCAGACCACTTAGAAAACAGCGGGTGTGGGGAGGGGTGTAGGGTCAGGAGAGAAAGGAGGCAGGTCTGTGCTGGGAGGAGTCTTGTCCGTGGCTTCCCGAACCGGAGGGCAGGAGGAGCGTGTTCCGGTGGGGGAAGAGGGCAGTGAAGGCGGAAGGAGAGGGGGAGGGGTGGTGCAGCCACCGGAAGAGGAGAGGAGCAGGAAGATGGCACGGTTGAGAATGTAGTAAGATGGCAGCAACATGGGGGAGGACAAAGAACTTAAAGATGGTGGTGGAGAGGGGTGGGGGTAGTGAGCTGAGAGAGGTGGGAGACTAATGTCCTCCGGCAGATCTGAAAAGGAAGAAGGACTGGGCAGAGTAAGAGGCTGACAATCCTTAACTGGAGATCAGCCCAGGAGAACCTGGGTCGTTGAACACTTAACATAAAGGTCTGGGCGGGAGCACAAAGTCCAAAAAGCCTGCACATATGGGATTTCACTCCACTTTCTGCTCTGGTGGCAATAATTAGTCAAGTTGGTGAGGAGGCCAAAATTGAAAGTTCCCTCAGGGGGCCAATGAGATTGGTTGTCCAAAGGATACTGAGGCCCGGCCTCAGAGCAAAGAAAGACTAGCTTCCGTTTGTGAACTTCCCAGGACAAATATAGAGTAGCCAAATTAGAAATGAGACACCACAGTGGGATCTGAGCCTCCGCTTTTGAGGGCTGGTTCCCCATGTCTGTTTCACCCTCCCAACTAATCCCGCTGAGAGGAGCGCCCAGTTTCCCAAGCATGCCAAATCAGGAGAGACGTCCTGGGAGCCTGGGTGAGGGACGTCTCCCACACTGCAGGGCCAGGGGCAGGTATCCCATATGCCCGCAGCGGATGGGCTGGATGCCCCAACCTGGACTTAGCTACGATTTCGAACGGACCAGGTGAAAATGGGTTAGGAAGGAAAACAGACCGGGGGAAACTGAGGGACTCACTGGAAAATAGTCCATGCAGCGGAGAGCAGGCTGAGGTCCCACGTCAGGGAAGGAGGGGACAGGGCCACCGATGGCCGGTCGGGGCCCCGCTCTCACGCCCCTTCCCGGGTTTTTTCGGCACCAAATATAAGATAAATTCTAACCGAAATAAGCAGGCGACGAGAGGCAACAAAGGGCCAGGCAGTTTATTTGAGCACAATCCCAGGCGAGGTTCACCAATCTGAAACACAGGCTGGAGAAGTCGCGTGCAACTAGATAGGCAGGGAGTTTTTAAAGAAGGTAGGGGGAGGCAGATCATAGATTTTCAGAGGCACGAGGATTGGCTAGCCTAAGGCACATTTTTCAGGTTGGGAAGGGGCAGCAGCCAGGGACTTTGGCACATCATTAGTGTCCAATGTGCTCACCCCTCCCTCCGGTGCCTCCAACCGTTCACTGTTGATATGCAGATATACTAAAGCCACATGAGATATTCTGGAAATATTGCAATTTTACCCACAACTGTTCTTTTGGTTGATTAATTTCCTTCAAATTACCTACTTTATTAGTTTCTGTTAACCTGAAATGCAGGCTTAGAGGCACTGATAACTTTTATCCTAAGTAGCTGCCAATATAGTAGGAAGGAAGAATAAAAAGCTGATTCTTGTTGCAGTGACATTCAGTATCTTCCTCTGTCAGTGCATATAATAAAGGACCCATTAACAATCTGTGAAAATATATGATACGAACCATTTAACCGTGATTGTGGATAGAGTATTTTAGTATTTTTAAAGCATTTCCCCGAATGTCTTTGTTTTGCTTTATGATCCTCACAGCAGCCCTGTGAGGATGACGCCGGAGTTCTTGTTTGCAGAGTCAAAGAATGAACTTAGCAAACACCCAAGGTAGGAGAGCCAGGCAGAGGCTTTTATTGAGAGATACATTGAGAGCACAGAGCTCCTGGCTCATGCCAGGAGGGGACAAGAGAGTCCATGGTTGACTCATTGTCTAGGTGTTTTATGCACAGTTGAGGATTTTCAGGAATGGGTTTAAAATGCTAGGGGTGCAGACTTGTTGAGTGGTCCTAGAATGCTCATTTTCTGATGGGTAACTGAAGAAATTTGCTGCTCTGATTCTTTCTCAAGATAGCAGTTTCCCTCTGGGAGCATGCCAATTAAGACCACCTGCCCTGACCCCATGGTGGGCTGGTTTGTTGCCTGTTTGCTAAAATGTGTTAAGATAAGAATCTTACTTCTTAACTTTTTGGAATGTTCATAGCTGGGCATGTTTACTAAATTAATCTTTTGCTCAGGTTGCTGATAACTTGATCAGGATCAGAGAAGGAAACACAGCATATGGTACAGTTAAAAATAAGCTGGGCCTTTTTGCAGGCTAAGATAAGTTTTACAGTGTCATGATCTAATTGATACAGTGAAGTCACGGGTTATGCTGAGACACTTCTCTTTATTGGCAGAACACTCAAACATTCCAGGCCAAGCTGCTCCTCTTACCCTATTACTTAGGGTAAAAGTTATCAGTGCCTTTAACTGATGTTTATATTCCTTGTCTGGTATCTTTACCATAAAGAATTAATGTGACTCTGACTTTGTGTAATGCTTAACACAGAGTTTCGGTAGGGACTTCTTTGTACATTGTTACATTGTTCTGACTGTAATTATCTTACTCTGCTTTTTCTCCAGAGGCCTTCACCCTACTCTGCCTAAACCCACAGTTCCTTTAAACATGGAGAAAGGTGGTTTCTGGTTTGCTGTAATTGATGTTGGTGGGACAGGACAGAGAGCAGAGCTAGGTAGTTTGTTACCTTAGACAGGTCCTCCCAGCAAGCCCTGAGCCAAGCTCAGAGCTTTCTACTGTTACAATAAACACCTTAGCTGGCTTTGTTTCCTTGATTCTGAAATTGTGCCATTTTCAGTAGTTGCCTTAGGGAATATTAAACAATGAAAGCAATCATTAAAACGGGCATTAGCACTCCATAACCTAGTTTTAGATGCTTTGAAAATGTGATGTTCCTAATTAGTTGTTCGCCCAGTGAAGGGCAGAGAGAGGGAATTATACTATACACACACTGAGTTTGTTTTTAAAAGCATTTGGTATTGCTCCAGAGGAAAGTGCAGGGGGAGACGGACAACTAAGTGCTAAGAAACAGATTTTTATTGTAGGCCACTTCCTTCTCAGAGTTTAGATTTTAAAAGTTGGGTTGTAGGGGGGAGCTAAAAAAAGTGACCAGCTTTAACTTTACCAACTATAACAAGATCAAAATAAAACTCCACTTTGTCTGTTGTTATTTCATGAAACCAGGGGCAGTAATGATGCCTGGGTTCTTGTTTGCAGAGGGGAAGAATGAACTTAGCAAACACTCAAGGTAGGAGGCCAGGGAGAGGCTTTTATTTAGAGATACAGTGAGAGGACAGAGCTCCTGGCTCATGCCAGGAGGGGACAAGAGAGTCCCTGGGTGGTGCATTGTCTAGGGGTTTTATAGGTAGTTGAGGATTTTTGGGAACATGATAAAAGGCTTAGGGGTGTGGACTTTAATATTTAGAACTAACTAAATGTAAGGAACTTCCTGCTCTGATTTCTCCCTGAGATACCGATGTCGTGGTCTGGGAGCATATCAAACAGTGCCTCCTGCCCAGCTGCCAAAGTGGACCGAGTTATTGTCTGTTTGCTAAAGAGTAAGTTAAGGATCTTGCTTTTTAAATTCCTGGGTATTAAAATTCAACCTTACCTTTATGGTGGAATCCTTCTTGCCTTATACTATGTTGTTTATGGGAGGGCTTGCTTGCCATTATTAATTGCCCAGATTGCAAATCATGTCATCAGATCTAAAGGAGGAAAGACAGCACATAGGCCTGGGCCTTTTAACATACTAAAGTGTATCTTACAAATGATTAGCATAATAAAAACATGGGCTACTTTCCTTTATCTGGGGAATATTAACTGATCTCACTGAAAAATGACTCTAGAGCTTAATGTTTGACAGGGAGTTTTGGTAGGGGGTTTCCTTGCATGTAGTTTCACTGCTCTGACTGTAATTATCCTGCCTTGTTTTTTTCTGGAGGACCTCACCCTACTGTGACTACACCCATGGTCCCTGTCTCATTAACACTTTTTTTTAAAGGTGTTATTGTTATACAGTAATGAAGGTTTCACATGAAATAATGTGGTTATTACATTTACCCATATAATCAAGTCCCCACCCATACCCCAATGCAGTCAGTGTCCATCAGTGTAGTAAGATGACACAGATTCACTATTTGCCTCTCTGTGCTACACTGTTTTCCCTGTGATCCCCCACACCATGTGTACTAAACATAATACCCCTCAATCCCCTTCTCCCTCCCTCCCCACCCACCCACTCCCACCCCTCCCCTTTGGTAACCACTAGTTCCTTCCTGGAGTCTCTGAGTCGGCTGCTATTTTGTTCCTTCAGTTTTGCTTCATTGTTATACTCCACAAATGAGGGAAATCATTTAACACTTGTCTTTCTCTGCCTGGCTTATTTCACTGAGCATAATGTCTTGCAGCTCCATGTTGTTGCAAATGGTAGGATTTGTTCCTTTCTTATGGCTGAATAGTATTCTATTGTGTATATGTACCACATCTTCTTTATCCATTCATCTACTGATGGACACTTAGGTTGCTTCCGTATCTTGGCTATTGTAAAAAGTGCTGCGATAGACATAGGGCTGCATATGTCTTTTTGAATCCCAGAAGTTGTATTCTTTGGATAAATTCCAAGGAGTGGGACTCCCCAGTCAAATGGTATTTCTATTTTGAGCTTTTTGAGAAACCTCCATATTGCTTTCCACAATGGTTGAACTAGCCTACATTCCCACCAGCAGTGCAGGAGGGTTCCCCTTTCTCCGCATCCTCGCCAGCATTTGTTGTTGTTAGTCCTTTCGATGCTGGCCATCCTTACTGGTGTGAGGTGATATCTCATTGTGGTTTTAATTTGGATTTTCCTGATGATTAGTGATGTGGAGCATCTTTTCATGTATCTGTTGGCCATCTGAATTTCTTCTTTGGAGAACTGTCTCTTCCTATCCTCTGCCCGTTTGTTAATTAGGTTATTTGCTTTTTGGGTGTTGAGGCATTTAAGTTCTTTACATATTTTGGATGTTAACTCCTTGTCGGATATGTCATTTACAAATATATATTCTCCAATACTGTAGGGTGCCTTTTTGTTCTGTTGATGGTGTCCTTTGCCGTACAGAAACTTTTTAGTTTGATGTAGTCCCATGAGTTCATTTTTGCTTTTGTTTCCCTTGCCTGGGGAGATAATGTTCATGAAGAAGTCGCTCATGTTTATGTCCAAGAGTTTTGCCTATGTTGTCTTCTAAGAGTTTTATGGTTTCATGACTTACATTGAGGTCTTTGATCCATTTCGAGTTTACTTTTGTGTATGGGGTTAAACAATAATCCAGTTTCATTCTCTTGCATGTAGCTGTCCAGTTTTGCCAACACCAGCTGTTGAAGAGGCTGTCATTTCCCCATTGTATGTCCATGGCTCCTTTATCATATATTAATTGGCCATATATGATTGGGTTTATATCAGGACTCTCTAGTCTGTTCCATTGGTCTGTGGGTCTGTTCTTGTGCCAGTACTAAATTGTCTTGATTACTGTGGCCTTATAGTAGAGCTTGAAGTTGGGGAGCATAATCCCCCCAGCTTTATTCTTCCTTCTCAGGATTGCTTTGGCTATTCAGGGTCTTTTGTGGTTTCATATCAATTTTAGAACTATTTTTTCTAGTTTGTTGAAGAATCCTGTTGGTATTTTGGTAGGGATTGCATTGAATCTGTACATTACTTTAGGCAGGATGGTCATTTTGACTATATTAATTCTTCCCATCCATGAGCACAGAATGTGTTTCCATTTATTGGTATCTTCTTTAATTTCTCTCCTGAGCATCCTGTAGTTTTCAGTGTATAGGTCCTTCACTTCGGTAGGTTTATTCCTAGGTATTTTATTCTTTTTGATGCAATTGTGAATGGAATTGTTTTCCTGCTTTCTCTTTTTGCTAGTTCATCATTAGTATATAGGAATGCAACAAATTTCTGGGTATAAATCCTGCAGTTTGCTGAATTCAGATATTACATGTAGTAGTTTTGGAGTGGATTCTTTATGGTTTTTTTATGTTCTATATTATGTCATCTGCAAACAGTGACAGTTTAACTTCTTCTTTACCAATCTGGATGCCTTTTATTTCTTTGTGTTGTCTGATTGCTGTGGCGAGGACCTCCAGAACTATGTTGAATAAAACTGGAGAGAGTGGGCATCCATGTCTTGTTCCTGATGTTAAAGGAAAGACTTTCAGCTTCTTGCTGTTAAGTATGATGTTGGCTGTGGGTTTGTCATATATGGCCTTTATTATGTTGAGGTACTTGCCCTCTATACCCATTTTGTTAAGAGTTTTTATCAAGAATAGATGTTGAATTTTGTTGAATGCTTTTTCAGCATCTATGTAGATGATCATGTAGTTCTTGTCCTTTTTGTTGATGTGGTGGATGATGCTGATGGATTTTCTAATACTGTGCCATCCTTGCATCCCTCAAATAAATCCTACTTGATCATGATGGATGATCATTTTGATATATGTTTAAATTCAGTTTGCTAATATTTTGTTGAGTATTTTTGCATGTGTGTTCATCAGGCATATTGGTCTGCTATTTTCTCTTTTTTTTTTGGTATCTTTGGTTTTGGTATTAGAGTGATTCTGGCCTCATAGAATGAGTTTGGAAGTATTTCCTCCTCTTCCACTTTTTGGAAAACTTTAAGGAGAATGGGTATTAGGTCTTCACTAAATGTTTGATAAAATTCAGTGGTGAAGCCATCTGGTCCAAGTGTTTTGTTCTTAGGTCGTTTTTTGATTAACAGTTCAATTTCATTACTAGTAAGTAGTCTGTTCAGATTTTCTGTTTCTTTCTAGGTCAGCCTTGGAAGGTTGTATTGTTCTAGAAAGTTTTCCATTTCTTCTAGGTTGTCCAGTTTTTTAGCATATAATTTTTCATAGTATTCTGTAAGAATTCTTTGTATTTCTGTGGTGTCCATTGTGATTTTTTTCTTGTCATTTTTTATTCTGTTTATGGATTCTGTTTATGTGTGTAGACTCTCTTTTTTTCTTTATAAGTCTGGCTAGGCGTTTATCTATTTTGTTTATTTTCTCAAAGAACCAGCTTTTGTTTTCATTGATTCTCTCTGTTGTTTTATTCTTCTCAATTTTATTTATTTATGCTCTAATCTTTTATCATGTCCCTCTTTCTACTGACTTTGGACCTCATTTGTTCTTCTTTTTCTAGTTTCATTAATTGTGAGTTTAGACTGTTCATGTGCGATTGCTCTTTTCTGAGGTAGGCCTGTATTGCAGTATATACTTCCATCTTAGCACGGCTTTCGCTGCAACTGCACGACCATTTTCTGTATAACATATGTTTTCATGTTTTGTGAAAAGTTTGAAACTGATATAATGGTACAAGCCAACATAGCTAAAAATACTAATTTTCACATGTTTTTGCCTTACTTAAAGCTTTAAAAAGATGTTCTGTCCTAACATTTATTTAACTAACTGAAAACACTGAAGAAAATGGGATTTCAGTGAATGGTAAGAGTTTGGTATGGACTGACTTAGTTGTGAACTACAGAGCTGTACGAGAACCTGAGACGAAGACCTTCTTGTCCTGGGAGGACCCAGAGTGCCTCCACCCTCTGCCAACACCGTCCAGTTGCAAATACAGCTCATTTTTCCAGTTAGGGATGGCACATTCTACATGAGAGAGTTTCCCAGTTCACTGAAACTGAGCACCCTTCCTGAGGTCATTTCCTCCATTATAATTTGATTTTACTTTCTCGGTGTCCAAAATACTGAGAAACATAGGGTGAACTTCTTTACACAGTGTGTTAGTTTTCAAATAAAGGCTCAATTGGCTTTTATCTTCCAAACACCTTTCCAAGTGAAGTGAAATATCACAAAATTTAAAGCAGTGTATGCAACTGTTAATCTAGGAAATGAATACACTCTTGGTCCTGTTTCCTTGAATTTACAATTCAGGTAGAAAATATGGATTCCTTTCCTTGTTAGTGCACAGATCACATGCAAAATAATACAATCTTAAGGCATGGGGTTATAGTTAGGACCCCTTGTTACTGTGCTACTAAGCTAAATGTGATCCGTCCTCTGTACTGGCACTGTCATTCTGAGCATTGCATTTGGAGGGTTTTTTATTTGCGTGTTTGCTTTTTTTTAGTGTCTGTCTGTTCTGCTATCAGGCTTTCTACTGTCACTTCTCATTAACATCACTATGCTTAACTCCTGCACCCCACTTCTCACTATTCCTATATTTAGTTGTTTATAATCTTTTTAGAAAAAAAGATAAGGAATTCTGCTAGATCTGTTTCCAGGAAGACTGAGTCTTGTAGAACTCAGTTTTTAAAACCTAACATTGGCTGCTCAGTGTGCCTTCTGCCCATCCCCTTCCTGGGGATGCGTTTACAGGAGTTGGGGATGTAACCCTTGCTGTCTCAGAGCAGTATTCCATTCTGTGACATCCTCAGTAAATGTGGACAAGTTTATAGTTAACTTTTAAAACATAAGCTCTTTGAGGACAGACTCTAAGCTCCTTCCATTTTCCTCACACTTCCCCAGTTTTTTGTGTGGCATCCCATACACCCTAACTGCCACCATATCCTCTTTAGCCATCAGGTTTCTGCCTATTACGTGAGAATATGAAAAGAATGGGAATTATTGTTGAGGGTTTTTCTTGCTTTAAACAATTATCTTTTACAGAAGTTAAAATATGAGGAGAAAGTGTTACACTTAGCCATATATTTACTATGCCAGTGCCCTCCATTTTGTTCTGTACGTCCAAGTCCCTATTTGGTATCACTTTCCTTTTGCCTGAAGATCTTACTTGAACATTTCTTGGAGTGCATGTCTGCTGGTGATAAATTCTTTTTTTTTTTTTTTTTTTTTTTTTTTAGATAATTATTTTTTATTGAAGGGTAGTTGACGCACAGTATTACATTACATTAGTTTCAAGTGTACAACAGTGATAAAACATTTATATACATAATTCTAGGTTCCAGCTATCACCCTACCAAGCTGTTACAATATCTTGACTATATTCCTTATGCTATACATTACATCCCGGTTACTTATTTATTTTACCATTGGAAGTCTGTCCTTTTTTTTTTTTTGTGAGGGCATCTCTCATATTTATTGATCAAATGGTTGTTAACGACAATAAAATTCTGTATAGGGGAGTCAGTGCTCAATCATTAATCCACCCCAAGCCTAATTTTCGTCAGTCTCCAATCTTCTGAGGCATAACAAACAAGTTCTTACATGGAGAACAAATTCTTACATAATGAATAAGTTACATAGTGAACAGTACAAGGGCAGTCATCACAGAAACTTTTGGTTTTGCTCATGCATTATGAACTATGAACAGTCAGTTCCAATATGAATACTCATTTGGTTTTTATACTTGATTTATATGTGGATACCACATTTCTCTCTTTATTATTATTATTTTTAATAAAATGCTGAAGTGGTAGGTCGATACAAGGTAAAGGTAGAAAACATAGTTTAGTGTTGAAAGAGAGCAAATGTAGATGATCAGGTGTGTGCCTCTAGACTATGTGTTAATCCAAGCTAGACCAGGGCAATAAAACATCCACGTATGCAGAAGATTTCTCTCAGAACAGGGGGGGTGAGGTTCTAAGCCTCACCTCTGTTGATCCCCAATTTCTCACCTGATGGCCCCCCTGCGACTGTGCCTGTCTTAGGTTGTTCCTCCCTTGAGGAATCTTACCCGTCTCTGGCTAACCAGTCATCTTCCGGGGCCATACAGGGAAATGTCAAGTTGGTAAGTGAGAGAGAAGTCTTATTGTTTGAAAATGGTTAGCTTTTTATTTCTTTGCATATTTATGCCCTGTAGCTTCTATGCCCAGCATTTGTCTTGAGGTATCTTTACCACTTGGAAGAATTATGATACTCGGTAAATTTGATATGAGGCACAAATTCTATTTAAGGGTTGTAATTAGGAAGGATGAAGAAAAGCTATAGAAGTAGCAGGCGGAAGAAAACATGGGAAGATTGATTATTTCTTTGACATACCTTCTTGTAGAGTAACTTCAGCATGTATAGGTTTTAAGCTACTACTTAAATTGCGCACATACATTAACATAATAGGAGTATAGTTACATAACCAAAACATATCTGTAATTACCAGCCATCTCCAGTGAAACCAAGAAAACCAGTTAGGCACCTTAGGCATTTGTGAAAACTTATCTATGATATGGTGGATATTGTCCAACTGAACTTGAACACTCTGAGAGAAATCAGACAACTTAAAACAACCCATTCCTGGGGAATGTTCACATCCCTTATGTTCTTTTAACAGTAAATAGTCTGTAGTTGTAAGATTTTGGAGCGCTACAATTTGCACTTCTCCAAATTCTTGGTTGAGTTCCAACAGTATAGATCCAGTCAAATTTGTTGTTTTACTGTATGCACAGGCCAGCTTAGATATCTCCTTCATTCCCATGGCAAGTCCAGGAGCTGGTGGGATGAGTGCATCTACAGCTGTAGCAGTGCGTGGATCTTTGTTGGGGTTTTTTGATGATCATCTTCTGACATGAGTCTTCCAGAGAGTGCTGATTTTGGAAGTTCTCTTTCATATCGTATCTTAGTTCATTTTTGGGGTAGCCCAATTAGGCTTTGATCTTCTGTATAAACGCAAACAGACCTTTTGCCTACACTTTTATATGCCCTTTATACCCTTGTGTAGAACTCATTGGAGGTTACCACACAGGAACTGCCCTTTTTGTTTTGTTTTGTTTTGTTTTTGGTATCACTAATCTACACTTACATGATGAATATTATGTTTACTAGGCTCTCCCCTATACCAGGTTTCCCCTATAAACCCCTTTACAGTCACTGTCCATCAGCATAGCAAAATGTTGTAGAATCACTACTTGCCTTCTCTGTGTTGTACAGTCCTCCCTTTTCTCCTACCCCCCCATGCATGTTAATCTTAATACCCCCACTACTTCTCCCCTCCCCTTCTCCCTCCCTACCCACCCATCCTCCCCAGTCCCTTTCCCTTTGGTACCTGTTAGTCCATTCTTGAGTTCTGTGATTCTGGTGCTGTTTTGTTCCTTCAGTTTTTCCTTTGTTCTTATATTCCACAGGTAAGTGAAATCATTTGGTATTTCTCTTTCTCCGCTTGGCTTGTTTCACTGAGCATAATACCCTCCAGCTCCATCCATGTTGCTGCAAATGATTGGATTTGCCCTTTTCTTATGGCTGAGTAGTATACCATTGTGTATATGTACCACATCTTCTTTATCCATTCATCTATCGATGGACATTTAGGTTACTTCCAATTCTTGGCTATTGTAAATAGTGCTGCGATAAACATAGGGGTGTACTGATCTTTCTCATACTTGATTGCTGCATTATTAGGGTAAATTCCTAGGAGTGCAATTCCTGGGTCAAATGGTAAGTCTGTTTTGAGCATTTTGATGTACCTCCATATTGCTTTCCACAATGGTTGAACTAACTTACATTCCCACCAGCAGTGTGGGAGGGTTCCCCTTTCTCCACAGCCTCGCCAACATTTGTTGTTGTTTGTCTTTTGGATGGCAGCCATCCTTACTGGTGTGAGGTGATACCTCATTGTAGTTTTAATTTGCATTTCTCTGATAATTAGCGATGTGGAGCATCTTTTCATGTGTCTGTTGGCCATCTGTATTTCTTTTTTGGAGAACTGTCTGTTCAGTTCCTCTGCCCATTTTTTAATTAGGTTATTTGTTTTTTGTTTGTTGAGGCGTGTCAGCTCTTTATATATTCTGGACGTCAAGCCTTTATCGGATCTGTCATTTTCAAATATATTCTCCCATACTGTAGGGATCCTTTTTGTTCTATTGATGGTGTCTTTTGCTGTACAGAAGCTTTTCAGTTTAATATAGTCCCACTTGTTCATTTTTGCTGTTGTTTTCCTTGCCCGGGGAGATATGTTCAAGAAGAGGTCACTCATGTTTATGTCTAAGAGGTTTTTGCGTATGTTTTCTTCCAAGAGTTTAATGGTTTCGTGACTTACATTCAGGTCTTTGATGCATTTTGAGTTTACTTTTGTATATGGGGTTAGACAATGGTCCAGTTTCATTCTCCTACATGTAGCTGTCCAGTTTTGCCAGCACCATCTGTTGAAGAGACTGTCATTTCGCCATTGTATGTCCATGGCTCCTTTATCAAATATTAATTGACCATATATGTCTGGGTTAATGTCTGGATTCTCTAGTCTGTTCCATTGGTCTGTGGCTCTGCTCTTGTGCCAGTACCAAATTGTCTTGATTACTATGGCTTTATAGTAGAGCTTGAAGTTGGGGAGTGAGATCCCCCCTACTTTATTCTTCTTTCTCAGGATTGCTTTGGCTATTCGGGGTCTTTGGTGTTTCCATATGAATTTTTGAATTATTTGTTCCAGTTCATTGAAGAATGTTGCTGGTAGTTTCATAGGGATTGCATCAAATCTGTATATTGCTTTGGGCAGGATGGCCATTTTGACGATATTAATTCTTCCTAGCCATGACCATGGGATGAGTTTCCATCTGTTAGTGTCCCCTTTAATTTCTCTTAAGAGTGCCTTGTAGTTTTCAGAGTATAAGTCTTTCACTTCTTTGGTTAGGTTTATTCCTAGGTATTTTATTTTTTTAAATGCAATTGTGAATGGAGTTGTTTTCCGATTTCTCTTTCTGTTGGTTCATTGTTAGTATATAGGAAAGCCACAGATTTCTGTGTGTTGATTTTGTATCCTGCAACTTTGCTGTATTCCGATATCAGTTCTAGTAGTTTTGGGGTGGAGTCTTTAGGGTTTTTTATGTACAGTATCATGTCATCTGCAAATAGTGACAGTTTAAGTTCTTCTTTACCAATCTGGATTCCTTGTATTTCTTTGTTTTGTCTGATTGCTGTGGCTAGGACCTCCAGTACTATGTTAAATAACAGTGGAGAGAGTGGGCATCCTTGTCTAGTTCCCGATCTCAGAGGAAATGCTTTCAGCTTCTCGCTGTTCAATATAGTGTTGGCTGTGGGTTTATCATAGATGGCCTTTATTATGTTGAGGTACTTGCCCTCTATTCCCATTTTGCTGAGAGTTTTTATCATGAATGGATGTTGAACTTTGTTAAATGCTTTTTCAGCATCTATGGAGATGATCATGTGGTTTTTGTCCTTTTTGTTGATGTGGTGGATGATGTTGATGGACTTTCGAATGTTGTACCATCCTTGCATCCCTGGGATGAATCCCACTTGGTCATGGTGTATGATCCTTTTGATGTATTTTTGAATTCTGTTTGCTAATATTTTGTTGAGTATTTTTACATCTACGTTCATCAGGGATATTGGTCTGTAGTTTTCTTTTTTGGTGGGGTCTTTGCCTGGTTTTGGTATTAGGGTGATGTTAGCTTCATAGAATGAGTTTGGGAGTATCCCCTCCTCCTCTATTTTTTGGAAGACTTTAAGGAGAATGGGTATTATGTCTTCCGTGTATGTCTGATAAAATTCCGAGGTAAATCCATCTGGCCCGGGGGTTTTGTTCTTTGGTAGTTTTTTGATTACTACTTCAATTTCGTTGCTGGTAATTGGTCTGTTTAGATTTTCTGTTTCTTCCTGGGTCAATCTTGGAAGGTTGTATTTTTCTAGGAAGTTGTGCATTTCTCCTAGGTTTCCCAGCTTTTTAGCATATAGGTTTTCATAGTATTCTCTAATAATTCTTTGTATTTCTGTGTGGTCCGTCGTGATTTTTCCTTTCTCGTTTCTGATACTGTTGATTTGTGTTGACTCTCTTTTGTTCTTAATAAGTCTGGCTAGATTCTTATCTATTTTGTTTATTTTCTCGAAGAACCAGCTCTTGGTTTCATTGATTTTTGCTATTGTTTTATTCTTCTCAATTTTATTTATTTCTTCTCTGATCTTTATTATGTCCCTCCTTCTGCTGACCTTAGGCCTCATCTGTTCTTCTTTTTCCAATTTTGATAATTGTGACATTAGACCATTCATTTGGGATTGCTCTTCCTTTTTTTAATATGCTTTGATTGCTATATACTTTCCTCTTAAGACTGCTTTTGCTGTGTCCCACAGAAGTTGGGGCTTAGTGTTGTTGTTGTCATTTGTTTCCATATATTGCTGGATCTCCATTTTGATTTGGTCATTGATCCATTGATTATTTAGGAGCGTGTTGTTAAGCCTCCATGTGTTTGTAAGCCTCTTTGCTTTCTTTGTACAGTTTATTTCTAGTTTTATGCCTTTGTGGTCTGAAAAGTTGATTGGTAGGATTTCAATCTTTTGGAATTTTCTGAGGCTCTTTTTTTGGCCTAATATGTGGTCTATTCTGGAGAATGTTCCATGTGCACTTGAGAAGAATGTATATCCTGTTGCTTTTGGATGTAGAGTTCTATAGATGTCTATTAGGTCCATCTGCTCTACTGTGTTGTTCAGTGCTTCCGTGTCCTTACTTATTTTCTGCCTGGTGGATCTATCCTTTGGGGTGAGTGGTGTGTTAAAGTCTCCTAGAATGAATGCATTGCAGTCTATATCTCCCTTTAGTTCTGTTGCTCTTTGTGTGTATTTTGACCAATAATTATTTACTTCAGACTTATTGGTAGATATCTAATGCCCTTTTTGTGAAAACATGAATATTGCCAGCTACAGATGTTAGTTTTCTTTGTAATTACTCTTATGTTCTTTCTGGAGCCTCCTGAATGGCTCACACTTGCTATAAGAACACTTGGTGTTTTGTATAGTGCACCATCCATGATAGCTTTAATTTTGTGTCATCAGATGTTTATAAATAGGTTGACTTTTAAAAACACAAATACGTTTTTTCTTTATAATTTTAAATGCAACTTGAAGAATATTAATTGGTTTCACTGCTGCTTGGAAAATTAGAAGTTAATGAACTTATGAATAAATGGTCAATCTCAGTAGCAGGTAAATACAACACTGAAGAATTTTTTCACCTATCAAATGTGTTAAAGTTTAAAAATGATAACGTTCAGTGTTAGCAACAGTGTGGCAAGGTGGGGCACTTTGAACTTCAAGGAAAAATATATATTTACATGATCTTTCTGAAGATAAGTTTAGCAGTATAAACATCAAAATCTTTTATATTCTTTGACTCAATATATTGTTCTTAAGGATTGTTTTCTTAGAACTTGAAATTCAGACAAAAATGCAAGAAGGAAGGTGTTGCAATATTTTTTCTAATGGCTAGGAATTAGAACCACCCTAAATGTGTCACAGTAAAGGAGAGTTTGAGTTGTGGCATTTTCTAGTTACAAAGTGCTATGCAACCATTAAAATGGTACCTGTGAAGAATATTTCGTCAGATGGAAAATGCACATATTTGAAGTAAGCAGTGTTCCCAAATGATACATAGTCTCTTGTCAGCTATTTAAAAAAATGAAGGAAAGAATGGTTAGAAATATGCAAAAATGGCAAAGTGAATGTTTCTGAGTGGTAGTTTTAAGAGAGATTGTTTTCTTCTTTACGTTTTCTCTGTTTTCCAAAATTGGAGTGGGAGAGCATTCTAGGTGATGTGAAAGCAAACATGATTATAGCTGCATTCTGGACCTACCTAAGGCCTCTCTGGAGCCTGGACAGGCACCCCAGATTCCAAGAGTAGGCACACAGTCTAAGACGAGTCATTTGAAACTCAGGTGATAAAGTATTAAAAAAAAAAAAAAACCACAATGATTTCTGTGCTTACTCTTCAGATAAAAATTTTGATGATGAAGAGTCTGTGGATGGTAATAGGCCTTCCTCTGCCAGTTCTACATCATCCAAAGCCCCACCAAGCTCACGGAGGAACGTTGGAATGGGGACCACCCGCCGGCTTGGATCATCTTCTCTTGGATCCAAGTCTTCAGGTAAGACCAAGCCCATGTGGGGTTGTGGGGGTCAGATCTGCCAGCTTTTAAAACCAGATGTGCTTGTGCTTGCTGTCTGTGTCCTTCAGAAGTGAAGTAATCCTGTTTGCAATAGGTTCCTGTTTGCCATTCTTTTATTAAACTATTGCTGTGCTGTTGACACTGGTAAGCTGACAGATGTTAGGTTTGAGCTGCTGTGTTACTGCGTATGGGTAAAGCAGGGCCTGGAGAAGGCAGCGAACAGGGGCAAAGCCTCCCCGAGAGAAAGTGCAAAGCATACCCTGGTGGCAGTGCCCAGAATTATGATGGGACCTTTCCACCAGTTTCTGTTTGTCAAGACTGAGACTACCCGAAAGTCAGATCATGTACCTTCTCTTTAATAAGAACTATTTTATTCCTACAAGTAATATTTTTCCTGGTGATACCAGTGTAAGTAAATGGTGGAATTAGCTCCCTGAGGCTCTGAAAATTGATCTACAAAGATTTCTTCCCTGAATCCCACCTTTCACACCCCCAAGTTTAGATAGTTTGAACTCTTGTTATATACATGTTCACTTTGCAGCTGTCACCTTTTAAATTTACATGCAAATTTCCTACTTTCTACCTCAAAAAATTTGTGTAGCCACTGCTTTTTGAACCATGCTCACTGTTAGATTGGGCTTTTGACCTTGGCTGGATGAGCTAAATTGGAGTAAGGATTAGCATTAGAATGCACTGTCCCCCTGTTTGGCTGTCCTACTTTCTGACCTGGCACTAGAGTGTTGTGAGTCTGAGTCAGCGAGTTGCAGGCACACCACCTCCGCTGCCAGTAGCTCTGTATTAAAGAGCCGTGCTGCTGGCAGAGTGATGGTCAGTCACATCAGGACAGCAGAAGGAAAAGCTGTACTTATTTCTTACTGTCGACTAAAATCAACACAGCCATTGTATTTAAGAAAGATGGTTTATTCCTAGTCTTGCTGAGGACCATGGCTCGAGAGTGGCCCATCACTGTGCTCTGATAAACTTCTTTGATGCCTCTTCGTTGGAGACATCTTGAATACTTTCTCTACAGCAGTGCATATGTGCAGAAAAGAGGTTACATTTATCAGTACCTCAAGCAGGTGTGGCACAGACACATCTAGTTAGTGTCCTAAAGGACCGTGCTGTGCACATTCCGGCACTACCTGTGTGTGAAATGAGGCAGGGACAAGCGTCTTGTTAGGTGGGTGACCTCATCTTCCTTTGGGGATGGAGAGGGCATATGTGACATCTGTGCTGACCAGATAATTCCCGAGTGACTGCATTTCTGGGGGAGGTTGAAACTACAATTAGGTTTGTAGTATGAAGCCCCAGTTTGGTGACTTGGCACAGCAGAAGTGACTCCATGTTGGGCCTGTGTCTCCGTTTTAACATTATGTTTGTTGTTCTTAGTTCTTTCTAATCTTTTTTGGTGCATTTTTAAAAATGGATTTTTACTTATTGAGACTAAATTCACAAAATATAAAATGATCGATTCTATAGATAACAATTCAAAGACATTTAATATATTCCCAGTGTTGTACAGCTATCACCTCTATCTACTTGCAAAGCAGTTTGATCATTCCCAAAGAAAACTCCGTATCTTTTAAACAGTTGCTTCTCATTTCTCTCTTCCCCCATCTTCTGGCAATCAATAATCTACGTTTGGCCTCTGTGCATTTACCCATCCTAGGTATTTCAAGAAATGGAATTATACAATATGTGATTTTGTCTGCCCAGGTTCTGCCGCATTGCGTAATGATTTTGAGGCTCATCTACATTGTAGCATGGATCAGTACTTCATTCCTTTTTATGGCTGAAAATCTTTCTAATTCTTTTTCTTGAGCTGTTCTTACATGGCATCAGTCCCACAAACCAAGCTTGAAAATTTCCACATGATCAGACCACTTCTTTTCCTCCCTCTTATCTATACCTCTTCCAAAATGCCAACTGTATAGGTTATACAGTGATGTCAGCCCTGTCTTCTCTCCGAGCCCAGCTCTCATCCTTTTTCCCTTTCCCTTTTATTTTATAGTATAGTCATGAATTTCTTTGTTGACTCTGTGAGATCCCCTGGGCTCAGGGACTGTAGTCAGTGTATGGGCATGTGGTGTGGTGCCTCACACAGAGGAGGTGCTCAGGACCTCTGCTCAGGGATGCAGTCTGTGCTAAAACACAGGACATACCACATCATAACATGCTGCTACTGTGGTCTCTTTATAGCGTGCTTGTAAGCCCAGTGTGACTGATCTTCAGCAGGAGGGACACAGCATTTACTGTTACCAAGAATTATCTGTAAAGCCCTTTTCTTTCTAGGAAGTCCAGGACCCTAATACCGGGTAGCTTGTCTGGTAAAAAACTTTAGAAAAGATTTAGACTAACCAGTTTATATCATTAATGAGGGTTACAAAGATAACCTTGGACATGAATTTTGAAAGCATTAGTAAGGAAATCTGACAAAACGTCACGTGATTTCCTCTAAAATGATAGCAGTTACCTTTTAACTATACAGAACATCTTACAACAGCTTCATGGGGGATACTTGATACTGAAGCATAAATAAAAAACTGTTCCAGTTATCCTAATTAAAAGAAATGGAAATGTTTTGAGACTCATACAAAATTAAAATGAAACTGTTAAGTTCTTTAGAAGGCGTTTACATATTTCATTGAAGATCTGTGTTAAATTTGTAACAGTAATGTAATCTAATTTATTCCTTGAGTTAAATTTTCTGTTACATCTATTTATTAGGAATCTTTCAAAAGATTTGTATATTAATACAATATAAATAATCTAAATCCTTTAAAGGCTAGACTGTCCCTTGAACAAGTAGTCTCTTTAAGTGACTTTAAGCTAATGTGTATAATATTATAGAATCACTGTATTTCATCTTGATATTAAAAGTAATATTTGTCAATTTCACAACAC
Organism: Manis pentadactyla; assembly: GCF_030020395.1. Taxonomy (NCBI): domain Eukaryota; kingdom Metazoa; phylum Chordata; class Mammalia; order Pholidota; family Manidae; genus Manis; species Manis pentadactyla. Next base: position 45,722,457 of record NC_080026.1, on the reverse strand, counting down.
TCTAAATTTTTATTAAACCTTTAAAAAGAAAGTACACTCTTCCAAAATGTAATTTTAACAGTGTATATTCAGACTCCAATGCACATTTACATTTTAAAAATTAATCTGTTTTATAGCTGCAAAAGAAGGAGCTGGTGCTGTTGATGAAGAGGACTTTATTAAAGCATTTGATGATGTACCTGTAGTGCAGGTGAGTGGGGATATTTGGGTTTGAATAAAAATAAGTAAAGGCTCACTTGCCCAATTTCATGTTTGCGATATGTGTTACGTGAAGTTCCTTTCTAAGTAAGGTAATTTTAACTATCAAGACTAGGAGATCTGAGTTTGCAGACCAGAAAATGTTGGAGCCTTTTATAGCTGGAAAGAAGAGCAAAAGTCAAGTCCTACGATGATCTTTGAATGAGACCCAGATAGAAGTTGCTTTCTCTAGTAATAAGTTTGTGGGTCAGGTCACATAAAGGAGGGGGAGGAGGTGGATTAGATGAGAGACCAAAGATGCATGCTTATTTAGGGATTTTTCTTAGAAAGAAAAATTTGTAAATTCGAAAGATGTTAGTGTCTGAAAGGCTATAAAGAATGATTTAATGAAAGCATAATTTATACCATCGTGATGCTTCACTTTAAGTAACAGATGAAGCAAAGATTGTAAAAGTTGGGGTGCACTCACACACTTTAACTGCTTTGTGCTTCACTTCCATGTGTTGTTGAGTTGGGGCTAAGACTGCTTTCCCTTAGCTCACATTGATAGCCATGTTTGTATTCCCACAGAACGCCTTGTCTGTGAATCATGGGTAGCCTGTTACGTGGCTGCCGTATGTGGATAACTCAGATAACAAGCAGCTTAGGCTCAGGTTTATCCTTAAGGCCTTGGCCTTCCGAGCCTGCCTTATTTTTGGTTGATTATTCCCCTACCTTTTTTGTAAGTAAGGTGTGGAGATAAATGAGAAAGTGGTTTGAAAGCATTTAAAATTACAGATAAAGTGTGGTGTTACAAATAATACTAAGGGCAACAAATGACTTGGGCATCACTGACAGGCGGACTTCCCCATGGGCTCCTTTCTCTTTTGTACATGGCATCATCTTTTAAGTGGTAGAGCTGTGTTTGAGGCAAGGTTATCCATACGTGGGCATCAAATCTAGTGGGTATATACTCATGATAGGAAGAAGCTCTTTCTAAGAGAAAACTGTCTACATGTTCTAGGGCCTTCTGAAAAATGAAATGATTTGACTATACTTAATAAATGCTCTTGACTCCATGTAATTAAGAAATAATATTTGTTTATTCTGTACATTTTCTTAAGTTAATTGTGAATTAATTTTGCTTACAGATTTATTCTAGCCGAGACCTTGAAGAATCCATAAACAAGATTAGGGAAATATTATCTGATGACAAGCATGATTGGGAGCAAAGAGTAAATGCTGTAAGCCATTGATTTCATGTGATTTCATTTTTGTTAGATTTATTTAAATATTCTACATACTTTATTTAGAAATTGGGATACAGATGTAATGAATTTTAAGTAGGAAATATTTTACATATAAATGACCATATTTACACTTTATCTTTTTAATGGAGTACCCCATTTCTATTTCTGCTTTTGAAACATGCCCACTTATACCTTTATGTATTTCCTGTACTTTGAACAAAGACCTCACGATGCAATGCTTGGTCATGGCCTTCACTCTTACATTAGAAAAGGTCTAATCTGTGATTTGGGGCCAGTTAAGTGGCTTTTTGGTGGCATTTTCAGTACCTGTCCCTCTATTCCTTTCTTTCTTCATACCACTTGCTAGAAAGTTCTGCCCCCTTCTACTTTTAAGAATGGATTAATGACAGTAGGTGGGCTGACTGTTGAAGTGAGGGTGTGTTACCTGAGGAAAGTTCTTTCACAGTAGTTGGCTGGCAAGGAGTGGGGGTATAATTGCTGTTGCATTCTATTTCAAATTCAGACTAGCCTGTTAAAGTCATTCAATGGAGGTTACCATAAAGAGACTGAAGGGGTGTTTCTCCCTTTGAGTCATTAAATAAATGGCAGCTGGAGTGGAGGAGAAGCTTAGGGGAGGAGCTTCTTAGAAGCTAAAATGAAGGTTTTAGTTATTTTATCATTAGAATGGAATCTGTAAGTACACTAAAATGTTCCCAATTAAAAAATACATTTTGTAGAATTATAATGTGTTTATCTATCACAGATACTACATTTTTTAAATGATTTGTTCTTATTCGTGATATGCAGATTTGAAATATTAGTTAAGATTTAATTGGCTGAATTGTTTTTTGAAAACTTGCTATGTCATTTAACTTTGATACTGATTGCACATCATATTTGATGGCTTCTGGCTTCCGTTCTGTTACTTGTGTTTTAAACATTGTTTTATATATCTCTTAATTTTTTTCTATCTCATTAGCTAAAAAAGATTAGATCTTTACTTTTGGCTGGCGCGGCCGAATATGATAACTTCTTTCAGCATTTGCGTCTTCTGGATGGAGCTTTTAAACTATCTGCTAAGGATCTGCGGTCTCAGGTAGTGCGGGAGGCTTGTATCACGCTGGGGTAAGGATTGCAATGCTCCCGATTGTCCCACATTGTGAAATAGGCTTGAAATCAGGGGTAGGTCATTGAATATGTCCAGTGGGCTCTTCAGTGTAAATCGTGACTCGTCTCCTTGATCCATTCCAGTTATCCTTTACTGATACTTTTACAGTATTCCCTGTCCAGTTTTGTGAAGTATGACAGACCTCATATTTTATTCAGTGACTTAACTCTGCAAGCTCTATTTTAAACTTGAAGCAGTTGTTATTAATAATATGGAAAAGTGAAATTTTATAAACTTCTTTTGCTCAGCTTTTTCACTGATTTTGTTGGCAGGATATAGCATGAATATGAGTCCTTTGTTTCTAGAAATGTATTAGAGCTATAAAGTTATAGAGGGATGTATTGCAGTAGAATTTTAACCTAGCTAAACCTGTGTCGGTGTTCGAAGCTAGAACTTTTGTGTTAGAAAGTGTGTCAGATATCAGAGAAACAGCGATAGGAGAAGGCATTACAGCTGCTCAAGGTTTTGGCTACCATTGGACATTACGCATGAGTATTATATGTTAAAAATAAAAGGGTAAAAAAGGGTGAGGGAGCTGTTTCATATTTCTTTTACTAGTATATAATGAGTTTGTTTGTTTTTGCTTTTAAGACTAATTAGTTGGAAATGATTTATTTAAAAAAGAAAAAGGAACACTCTCTTGGGCTAATGGCTGTTTGCCAAGTCCTCTCCATGCACATTGGAAGTATTTTAAAAGTATCTTACTTAGACCTTTGTCCTTTATCTCTAGAAAACTTTAAATGAATGCTCTAAAATGTTAAGGGGTTTACATGCTTCACTGTTTGCAAGAAATATAACTATAGTCCAGCGTTCGTTTTTTTATTGTAGGCATCTATCATCAGTTCTGGGAAATAAGTTTGACCATGGAGCTGAAGCCATTATGCCAACTATCTTTAATTTAATTCCAAACAGTGCCAAAATTATGGCCACTTCTGGTGTTGTAGCTGTTAGGTTGATCATTCGGGTAAGTATATTTTGGGGCCATACACATAAAAAGCAAGTGGTAAATACTGGTGATTGATAGGTAGTATTAGAGACATTTTTCATTAGAGTGATTATATGTAGTTGGAATCAATCATTTCATTTTTGTAGTTGTACATACAATATTGGCCATTTTCCCCCACTTAGTTACGGCATAAGAGCCTTTTATATTCTGTAATGTGAATTATGGGTGTGGTGTATAGTTACTGGGGTATTGATCATTGACTCATCATTGGTTTAAGTACTTTAACATCTGAATCTGCTTTTGAGTTTATACTCTGTTCTTTATGTCTCTAGATATGACTCCTGTTTTCTCCTTAATCCTCAGTCATTCCATTTTAGGTGTTTGTGCTTGTGGTTTTGTTATTCACCTGAAATTTTTATTTAATTAATTGTATATAAGCACAGAAACAGAATACTGTCTTCAGTTGTATTTTTTAAACACTTGTTTAAATTTTAAATAATTATCCTAGTAATTTATGTACTGGTTTTCAGTAAAATCTTAATAGTACATAAAGGCTTAAAATGAAAGTTCTCCACATCACCTTCTCCTCACTGTCAAGTCCCTTTGCCCCAGAGGTGACCCTTGATGATGTTAACTAAAATCTATGCAGAATACTCCTGATTATCATGGGTTACTTTATATTATTTTTAGTTCTTACTGTTAGCACTGCCTACTTCAGCTATTAAATCCAAAACCATGATTGGACATTTCCACTGAAAACAGTATCAACATATGTATTGGTCTGTTGACCTCTTTTTAACTTAGATCTATACTGCTTAGATAACAGGCCAATGATATGTTTTGATACAGGGTTTATTTATACATCATCATGTTATCTGCTTCGGCTCTGTAAGTTTTGTCATGACCTCTGGCAATATCCAATGAAATGCCTTTTCCTTTCTAAACTCAGTGAAGTTCTAAGTTGAATGTGTATGTGCTTTAGGTCTATTAGGAAGGAAGTGGTGGTCTTAGTTTGGCTTTATTTATATGTTGTAAGTGCTCACCCATTTCTTGTTCTCCACAGCACACTCACATCCCTAGGCTCATACCTGTCATAACAAGCAACTGTACCTCTAAGTCTGTCGCAGTTAGAAGGTAAATTTTTATACATTTTTCTTACTATTTTTGAATTGTTTAACAATGGAAAAAATTGCAAATTTACCTCCATGGAAAAAAGTTCATGTTTGAAATGTTTAATACTACTTGAAATTGCTGCAATAAATGCCTTTGGATTGAAGAATCATGATCTTAATAGTCTGGAAAGTAAATTTGGATATCCTTTATTATGTTTTGCATTTATGTGTGGGAGAGAGAGAAAGTGTGTGTGTATGTGTGTGTGTGTAGGTATGTGAACTAATTGGGTGGGAGGTTAAGTGAGAGGCAGAAAGGACCCCTTTACATTTTTTCCTGAGGTAATTCCTCTGCCTGTATCATCGTTCTACCCCAATATCTGCATGTAAGAAAAAAAGCTGTAAAAATTAATGGCTGTTAATTTCTCTTGACATAGGTAGGAGGAAGTGTATGTTGTTTGCATCTTCTAATCGTGATTTCTGGGATTCTGAGCCTGACCGGTCACCTTCTGCTGCAGTTAGGGAAGATGTACCCAGACAGTATAGCTTGAGTTGCTAGTGAGGGCTTTGTTACCAAGTCCCTGTCTTGTTTTGCGTCCTGCTGAGCGGCCCTAAACCACATGCCGGAAATATGGGTCTTCTTGCTGGGATCTGTGACCCTTGACTGTTGAGTCAGTCTTGAGAGTCTATTAAAATACACAGAATATAAAATTATAGATTTCAGGGGATTCGTGGGTACCACTGGAACCTCTCAATGAGCCATATCAGGAGCTGTATAGGGTAAATTAGTGGCAGCCTTGGGCCCCCTTCCTGTAGTTCTGTGTCTTAATCCTAGCTCAGTGAAGAGCCCTTCACTCTAAGGTTCAGAGCCCAGGTTACCTTAGCTGCCTGCTGTTTCCCACCTCTCCTGGGTGTCAACGTTGGTCCTACCAGGTTGCCACCAGTAGGGGAGCCTTGTAAGCATAAGGTAGCCCCTTAGCCATCTTATTAACAGTTGTGTGGAAGGCATGAGGGAGGACAGAAGGGGAATAATCCAACTGTGTAAACCTAGGAGAGGAAGAAATTTGCTCCTTCCTCTGAAAAAGCTTCATTTCCAACTGCATGGCTCAATTGTATATGTCTGAGGAAGGCAGTCTGCCCTTGACCCCACCGTTCAGTTTCTCCCGGGGTTATGGAACAGCTTCAGCCACCCAAGAGAGGAGCATGTGAAGTCAGCAGGTAGAGGGACAGTAGTGAACTTGAGAGCATGACAGACTGGGGCAGAAGTGTCCCCTTCCTGATTGACCACAGGAGTGAGAGTACTCTTGTTGGAGTTACTCTGTGGGTTCCAGGTCATTTAGGAAAAAGGAGTTTGACCCTTAGCAAAAGCTTAGTAAGCGGTAACTGTTCCTGGCATTTGTTGCTGCTACTGTTATTTTTATTGTCACTATTGTTTTAGGTTTCCAAGCAGAGTTGAGCATGTCTTTCCTTTGTGCGCATAGGGCTCCTCCAGTGACCTGACACAGATCTGTATTGTGGGAGATAATGGGATGTTTAGCGTATCAGTCAGCGTGGGCTGCTATAACAAAATGCCATAACTGGGTGGCTTAAAAACTAACATCAATTTTCTCACAGTTCTAGAAGCTGAAAGTCTAGATCAGGGTGCTAGCTTTGGGGGGCAGGTTCTGATAAGGGCTGCTTGCAGATGGCTGCCTTCTTGCTGTGTCTTCACATAGCAGAGAGAGAAGGCAAGCTCTCTGGTGTCTCAAAGGGCATTAATCCCATCCTGATAGCCTCACTGTCATGACCTCCTGTGACCCACTTACCTCCCAAAGGTCCCATCTCCAGATGCCGTCATGTTGTGGGTTAGGGCTCTGTGTGAATTTGGGGGGGACACAGTTCAGTC